>NC_142780.1:27770200-28383950 GCF_988280905.1 Pimephales promelas
GTGACCAGAAGGTTGCTGGTTCAAGGCTTGTAAGAAGCATGTCAATAGGTCCACGTGGAATTTGCATCTTCAGAACTCTGCAGAAAGATTAGCATATTTGCAAGGAGTTTTTTTCACTTTTTGTATTTATTTATTTGTATTATTTGATCATGATTTCAATCTACAAATAAAAAAATGAAAAGGAAAAGATAGTTGCTCTGGGCAGTCATTTTCAAACTATGGTACTATGGTGACAGAGGGGCTATGTGAACAAAAAGATGAGTTTGTACGTCCATTTAATTCTGCCCAACCTTAAAAAAAACATTAAAACCAAGCATGTATTTCTAACACGCAAAATGCCACATCTAGTGTAAAAGTGGGTAAATGGTAGTACCGGAAAAGGTCAAATACATGACATCCAATCAAATTACCTCATATTTTGCTTCCAAGACTTAAGACTCAAACTCTCTTCCATAGAAAAACATACCTGTGTAAATTCTTGTTTTTATAGTGTTGATAATATATTTTATAAGCGTAAATATTTTTTTCCCAAATATCTAAACAATTGCAAATTTTATACATTTCAAGAACAAAAATGTAAAATTAAAAGAGTATTGCAGAAGTTCTGAAATTTCTTACCGTTACTGACACCAGTGGCCGTTAATTAAACTGCAGCGAGTCTCATGCTCGTCCTTGGTGCGCACGCTCATTGGCCGCACTAGATAAGGTTTTTTTTTTTTTTTTTTTTTTTTGTTAAACTTACGAGGAGTTTCTGTGGGTATCTGGATTGTGCTGAAGGCTGGTCGCTTCTTTCCGTCCGTAGAGTCCATTTGAAACACCACTGCTAGTAGTGATTGCCGCTGCTTACTACACTCAAATATGGACAAACTCAAACATTGAGTTAAAAATGTAATCCAGTGGCTGGGTTTGTCCATATTTAACAACCCAGAATTTTTTAGAGTGTAATGGCTGCCGTACGGAGGTAAGCCCAAGTAGACAAGAATGCGCATGACGTCACATTTTGTGAATTTTCACGCCAATTCGGACCCGACTCCTCCACACACAATTGAGCCTACAGGCTGATAGAGGCAAACGTGGTGGACAGTCAAGGTGTCATTCTTTCTATTACATTATGGTTGGCTTATAACTCTCACAGGATAATTCTTTAACCACTGAATATGTTCAATCGTTATTGCGGTGCATTGTGGAATTGATTGAGTGCACTTGATAACGTCCAATATGCGTTTGGACACCTCTACAAATAGTTGTCCTCTCAAATAGTGCCCTATTAAGGCATTAAACAGTGTGTAAATGCATCTAGATGCAGCCTGTGCCACTGCAGTGCAAATATAGTACTTGATTTGATTGAAATTATTGATTTACTTTAATTTATTGCTTTATTTATTATATTTAATTTAACAACACATTCTACATTTAATAGGGTTAGAAAAACTTTGTTTTTGTAAAAAATGCACCACTGCTCTATGGGGACAGTCCCTTTAAAGAAGTTTTGCTACACGTCTAAGTAAACTTATTTTTATATGCTTTTTTTTAGTCAGATTTATGTACTTCCCTATTTTGGTTAAATGTCATATGTCACAAGTTTCAATTCCCATGGGGCATATGGTGGGAGTTTTCCATTCGGTTTGTTTGTCTGGTTTTAATTTTCTTAAATATATTTTGCAATTGATATATCAACTGTGGAACTATATGTGGGAGTTGACATGACCTTTTAAGTAAACACAGTAGGGCTTTGCAGTCTGTCATGCTATACTGGTGTAGAAAATTCAGTTTCAACCCTGATCAAATGCAACTGATCCAGCTAATCAAGTCATTCATGATTATTTGAAAACTACACAGGTATGTGTGTTGGAGCATAGTTAGGACTAAACTCTACAGGACTGTGGCTCTCCAGGAACTGAGTTTGGCACCCCTGATTTAAAAACATTGATATTTAATACAATAAGTCCATCTTTATAGTCAGCTTCTCGTGTAACAGAACTAATAAATGTACAGTTGAGTTTTGATCTGTCCAGATTTTTATTCAGTGTCTCCATCTCTCAACAGGGTTCCACTGGTAAAACAGGAAAACCGGGTCCTGAGGGACGACAGGGACAGAAGGTAGATGCCAAGACATGGGCATATCTAAGTCATAGACTAGTCATTAGTTTGACACACATTACACCTAATTACTGCTGGTGACTAAAGCAGAATTATTCATTTATATATATTCATCATATATTAATTTCCTATTTGAATCATCAGGGTCAGATTGGAGCACCTGGATTCTCAGGAGACCGTGGAGAGCAGGGTTACTTGGTGACAAAATACTCACAACCTTTGTCTTTCTTACATTTAAAAAAATCCCTGTTGTAATCTCAATACACCCCTATTTTTCATCATGTTATAAGGGTTATACAGGAGTTCCCGGAGACCGTGGGGCGACCGGGCCAAAGGTTTGTTTTCATAAAAAGGCTTATGATGGTTATCACTCACACAGTACCTATGAGAGAGATTAGCACAGTGGAATTACCACTTGTCTCGTCTAAGTTTGTATATATACTCACAATGTTCTATAAGTAAACACTTCATAATTTGACAATTCCAACTAAAAGCTTTTCCTTAGATCAATACTTATTGACTGACTTTTGGTATTACAGTATGTGAATTTTTCTTTCCATCTGCTATCATCTTCAGGGTGCTAAAGGTACAGGTGGCTTGCCAGGAAGTGATGGCGAGCCAGGAGAGGATGTGAGTAGCAAACTTTTACTGATGCAAGTGCCATTGTCAATATGGAAAAAAAGTTCCTGAGGTATTCATTTTCTGAACTAAGATTAATAAATATAACTGCAAGCAGCAATTATAGCAGCCAAGCCCAACAAAAGCAAAGGAAGCTAATAGCAGACCAACTGCAAAAAAAAAAGAGTAAATAAAAACATGGAGACAATTTTAAGTACAAAAAGTTGAAAACCCATAAATGCATTAAGTAGTAGGGAGATACAATTGCTTATAATATAATAGCATTCCCCATGTACATTCAGGGCATGGTGCCTTAGACACATGAGAGGTTTCATAAAGTTTCATAATGATATGCTAACATGTTCCAAGCCTGGGAAAACCCAGACAACTTCCGGCAAATTTCCTAAAATAACTGCCAAAACCATGTTATATATATATTTATGTACTATCATAGAGAAAGTTTAAATACTAATATCAGGTTACGAGGGAAACGAAGGCAGATTTATTGGTGTTTCGGAGGCTGCTACTGCTGGAGATGATTCGGCAGATGTCTGTGAACCCCCTTACAAGAAGTGAAATCTCGGAGGTCTGAAATCTCTGCCCCTTTACAGATCAGAGCGAGCGCTGAGATGGAGTAATGTCTTGATTATACTCAACGCATTTGCACGAGCGTGAAGGTGCGCGTGGCAAAAAGACGCGTTTGGTGCGCAAGACCCAATTTTTTTTTGTAACAGTGTGCACGCCGCTGCGCCCGAGGATGACCGACTTCAATCCGAATCTGCCCGCGCATGTACGTCTCACCGCACCGGCACACATTTTGGGCGTCTTTTTTGTTAAGGTTTTGTTTACTGTGTGTGATTTGTTTAATGGAAAGCACATTCACTTATAGGTGTTTTCCAGATGTCTATCATTGCATCGGAGGGTGGGTCAGACCTCTCCGCGGATGATGACTTGGCGTCGCTGCCTCCTTCGGGGATGATGGCCATGCTTTCCCGGGCCGCCAACAGGATCAGGCTCTTGTGGAACCCTCCACCGTGTCCCGAGCCCTCGAGGCTGGATGACTGGTATCTCAGGGTGGCTCGCGCTGGTTCTCAGCAACCCACTCCAGTGCCTTTCTTCCCAGGAGTGCATGGGACGTGGATGGCACCTTTTACTGCCAGAAACCGTCACAGTGGCTCCTCCTACCTCACCACCCTTGATGGCTGGGCAGCTAAGTTATACACACGCTTCCTGCCAGTGTAGCAGGTTGTTGCAATGCAACTGTGCCCTAACTCCACTTGGCGCAGAGAACCATGTCTTCCTTCCCAGGCCTGTAGGAACTCATCGGACCTATCCGGCAAGGCTTAAAAGGCCTGTGGGGAAGCTGCCTCTGCCATGCACGTTATGGTGTTGCTGCAAGTCCATCAGGCCAAGGCACCGAAGGTCCTGCACAAGGATGGTCACGATCCACAAGTTCTGCAGGAACTTTGTGATCACTGGGTCGAACGATGTCCACACTAGTGGTCCAGCAACTGGCTGTGTCTGGTCAACATGCGGGAGACCGACAAGCTCCTCTTCGGCGACGCAGTCAAGAACTCTTCCAAGAAGTTCTTGGCTGTGCAGAAGCAGACTGAGGCCATCAGACACATCCTGCTTCCACCCCCCTCAGTCTGCTCTTCACAGTGGGCTTCCTCCTGCGTCTGCCCCTGCTCCCTCTCCGTTCCAGCAGCCTCCACCTAAACAGCGTCTTAGTGCTAGTCGCCACCCAGAGATGGAAGGGACTGCTTTCCAGGAGACGACGACTACATCGCTCCCTCCTCCGGAAGAGGGCCGGGTGGAAAATCCTTTGTCAGGGCACTACAGTCCCTACTTCATTGTACCCACGAAAAGGTGGTGGGTTACGACCGATCTTGGATCTGCAAGTTTTGAATTGGAGCCTCCACAAGTTACCGTTAAAAATGGTCACGCAGAGACTCATATGGCAGCAGCTGCAGTGATAACTCATTCGGCCTGCTTCATACGAGACCTGGCTCCCTGGACAGGAGGTTCTAGGTGACTTTCCTCCAAAGGTCCTTAACACCTTCCCTTCAGCACTGGCACTGTCCACGAGACGTGTTTACGCCCTGAAGTGGTACCTGTTCTTCAAGTGGTGTTCTCGCCATGAAGACCCCTGAAGATGTGCTATAGTGTTTGTGCTTTCCTTCTTGCAGCAATGGTTGGAGCTAAGGCTTTCTCTATATACCCTCAAAGTACATTCTGCAGCTATTTCAGCATATCACGACCACATAGATGGCAAAACAGTTGGAAAGCACAACCTGGTTGTCAGGTTTCCAGGGGGGTGAGATGATTAAATCCTCCTTGACCCCCCCATAACTTCTTTGTACCTTTCCCTGGTGTTTCGAGCACTTCAGGATGCTCCCGTTGAGCCTTTGCAATCAGCAGACTTAAAGCTTCTTTCAATGAAGACTTTGCTGCTGGTTGCACTGGCCTCTATCAAGAGGGTAGGGGACCTGCAGGCATTTCCGGTCGGCGAATCGCGCCTAGAGTTTGGGCCGGGTAACAACCACGTAGTACTGATTCCCCAGCATGGCTATGTGCCCAAGGTTCCTACCGCTCCGTTCAGGGACTAGGTAGTAAACCTGCAAGCGCTGCCCCTGGAGGAGGAGGCAGACCCAGCCCTGGCTTTGCTCTGTCCCGTTGGTATGTACGTGGATAGAACTTGGCTTATCAAGCACAAGGCGTGCCCTGCCCGCTCAGGTTGCATGCACACTCCACAAGAGGCATTGCATCCTCCTGGCACAGAACCAAATCAAGGCTGGGTTCCATATGTCCTCCTCCTATCATCCTTCCAGGCAAGAAGGGGTAGAGGCTTGCACAGGCCACTGAATGGGGTGCAGCAGCTGTGGCCCTTTGGTATGGATTCCTATTCTATTCCTACTGACCAACTGAAGAAGAACATCTCCTGAAGAAGGGAACGGAGACGCCACGTCCCATCGCCACATCTGCTGCTGCCCGCCAGGTTGGCCAGCTTTTTCATGCTTGGCTCCTCAGCAAAAAACTGAAGTGCAATCAGACCAGCTGCTCGTTATATACCTGCGCTGCGTGGCTGCGCAGCTGATGCAAATGATTTCAAGGCAATGTGTATTGGCTTGTTTAGTTTCACTCGAAGTAGATTGGCCTCTCTAGTAAGATTCCTATTCGTCGGTCTCCATGTGGCGTCTCCGTTCCCTCCTTCATCTCATACTGTTACAACCGTAGTTGCAATCATTTGCATCGAATATTTGTGGGACAAAGAATCAGAGGAATAGCCCTTACGGTTCAAAAGTTATTTGCATAAACAAAAGTGAAAATTTGGAAAATTCGTAGCGCTTGAGGGTTTCCAAAGCGTAAGAAAAAGAAACGGATGAAGAAGAATGCCAACAGATACAATAGCACCTTCGGTACTTGGCTCCTAATAATAATTGTATATCTTCTAGGGTCCTCTGGGTGTTCCTGGAGTTGAGGGGGTGCCTGGGTCTTTTGGACCCAAGGTAAGAGAAAATACATATTGTCTTTTCTCACACACACACACACACACATATATATGTATGTGTATGTGGATGTGTGTGTGTGTGTGTATATATATATATATATATATATATATAGCTGCAAACAAATCAAAGATTATAGGAGTATAAAATACTATTTCATTTTTCAACTTAAAAAAAATCATAATTCAGTTTCCACAATCCACTTGCCATTTCTTTGTAAAAAATAAGGATTATTTTTTTGTTTGCAAAAAAGATTGTAAATTTCTGTCTTCCTTTTTTCCTCAGGGTTTGAAAGGGGATCGTGGTCTGAGGGGGCCATCTGGAAGAGTAGGAAGCGTGGTAAGATTTTGGCCCTTTGTGGGGATATAACACTTCTCAAATATTTAAAATGTGCATGACACAATCAGAAACCACACAAGGTTAATCTGTTGACTGAGATGTGATCTCTTCTAGATTAAAATAAAATCCACATTATTATTCTGTGGGAGTGTACCATATTTTTGGAAGTTGGAAATCACCAGAAATTTGATATATTATCTAGTACTGTTGGTTTAACAGTCATCCAGTGAGGAATGTCCCTGAATGGTGGGGGATTCACCAGACAGTCCCGAGACTGAAAGTGAAACTATAGGTTTTATTTTTACCTTCAGCAGTTCCATTACATGTAACTTGCTGTGTAGGGAATTTCCCCTTAAATGTTTCCCCCAAAAGGAAATGAGACTGTACAATACTATGCATAGTGTAGTCTAAACATGTAGTTTAGTCTTATAAAAGGCAATAAACGATTACTCATTTACAGTTTATGTGACTAACACAATTATTCTTCTCAAGCAGAACTGTAAACATTATTCAATACTGTTTTGCAATATCAAGAACATCCACCTTGATTCTCCCCCCCCCCCCTTTTGAAAGTGAAAGTCAAAAAGTATTTGACTTTTTCTTTATTTTCTTTCCAAAGGGTCCACAAGGAGACAGTGGGGATGCAGGAGTTCCAGGAAAACCTGGGCCAAAAGGCTTGCCTGGGCCCACAGTATGCTAACTAATTTTAGTTTCTTATTGATTAACCTAATCAAATGCTTAGTTTCACTATTTGTTGTTTTGATCTACAGGGTGCCAAAGGGGAAACAGGCCCAGATGGTGAGAAGGTAATATAAAAAGCATTTAACATCAGTATAATATTAGCCTCAAACTTTTTATAGTTATTAGATAAAATGATGTCACCATTAAAATGATCTATTTGAATATATGAATTGATTTTATTGAATTCATGACTCTCTCAGGGGACACAAGGACGAAAAGGGGGGAAGGGTGCTAAAGCAGATAAGGTATCAGCCATTACAGTTCCTCTTCCTGTTTCCATTACACTAGCCACAGTTTTTTGTTTTAACCATAATTTCATCATTGTTTTAGGGAGACGCTGGATCTCGTGGTGACAAAGGCCAGGTTTGTCATCGAGTGAAACTATTTTGCGTCAGAGCCGTGGAACAGTGGTAGTCCACAAGCTCATGACGTACAAGGATGCAGGTTTGAATTCGGACTACACTGTTTCTCCACAGTATTTCTTCTCAATTTCCATTGGCCTATTTATTAAAAGAGAAAAATTCCAATAATAATAATAGTTTTAAAATGATTTATATATGTAAATAATTTTATGTTTTTGAAATTTTCTTATAAAACAGTAATAGTGTGAAATGTTATTACAATTTAAAATAGATGTTTTCTGTTTTAAAATGTTATGTAATGTAATTTATACTCCAGTCTTCAGTGTCACATGATCCTTCAGAAATCATTCTAATATGCTGATTTGGTGCTAAAGAAACATTTCCTATAATATCAATGTTAAAAACAGCTCAATATTTTTTTGCGGAAATATAATAAAACTTTTTTTAAATCGATTTTTTTTTGTTGTCACAATTTAAAAACTTTTAGTGTCACTTTTGATCAATTTATTGTACTAAAAAAAAACAAATCCTGTTGTTTATCACAAGTAAAAGTTTATTTTTATGTGTAGCGTGGAGTGAAGGGTCGTCTTGGCCGCGATGGGCTCGTTGGTCCTATTGGACCTCCAGGTCTTCCAGGTCCCAGAGGAGAAGAAGGACCTAGCGGAGACCTGGGAGGGAAAGGACAGAGTGGGCCGAAAGGAGAGCCAGGTGAACATGTGAGTATCATCATTATTATTATGAGAAATAAATTAATTTAGGGTGTATGAAAGAATTTTGGGCCAGAAAACATTTGTACAACTCGCTCTGTGCAGGGTCCAGGACTGACGGATGAGCAGATATTGCAGCTGTGTCAAGGTGTGGTCACTGCTCAGATCTCCCAGTATGCTGCATCTATACATGCCAAATGTGTACAGGGCTGTCCCATCAACAACCGTACCCTTATCGGACCCCCAGGTGTCACGGGACCCCCAGGAAGTTCTGGAAAAACAGTGAGTTGATCTACGAGTTGACACAAATCTGTCATATAAAAAAGCACTCTTACTTTTCAACACATTGTATTTCATACAGGGTAAAGCAGGAAAGGCAGGTGCTAAAGGAGAAAGAGGCCCCCAAGGCATGAAAGGTCTAGAGGGCCAGAAAGGAGCTCCAGGGGACATAGGTACTGTGCCGACATCACTGTTAAAAGTTTTAACTAAACAAAAAAGCTGTTCATGCATACAGATGAGCTCACTGTGTTTTTCTAAAGGTCCAAAAGGTCAGAAAGGACAGAGAGGTGATTCTGGCAAAGGTCTTCCTGGGCATGATGGTCACCAAGGCCTCAGAGGTAATTTTGGGGCATTTTCATACCTGGTTCACTTGGTTTTGGAGACTAGTGTTTTCACCCTTGGTTCAGTTAATTTAGGCTTATTTGAATATGCCAGTCACACTTGGATCCGCACCAAATAAGGCATGTTTAGACCACCTTGTTCATGGGATCTCAGAACTGTTGGTGTTGATTCGAGTGTGATTGATATTTTCATAAAAGACTTACCAAACTGGGGGCAAAACAAGTGTCAATTGTTTTATTGAAAACTCTGGGCAGTTTGGTTGTGCTGAGGAAGCAATTTGACCTGAAAGACCAATGTGTATACACTGAAAAGCCAAAACAATTATGACCACTCACCCAGGTGAAGCGAAAAATGCTGATCATACCCTAACAATGTGACATGTCAAGGTCTGGGTTGGTTAGATGGTAAGCAAACAATCAGTTCTCGTAGTCAATGTGATGGAGACAGGAGTAAAGACCTGAGACTTTGACAAGGGCCAAAATGATATGGCCAGATTAATGGGTCAGAGCATCTCTGAAAAGGCAAGGCTTGTGGGTCGCTCCTGATAAGCAGTGGTGAGAATTTACCAACAGTGGTCCAGTGGGACAAACCAGCAACAGGGTGTTGGGCGCCCAAGGCTCAATGATGTGAGGGCAACAAAGGCTATCCTGTCTGGTCTGAACCGACTGAAGGTCTACTGTGGCACGAGTCACACTACATTTTAATCATGCTTATGGGAGGAATGTGTCGCATCACAGTGCATAGCACCCTGTTGCATATGGTGCTGTGTAGCAGCAGACCAGTCAAAGGGATGACCATTCTCCACTGTTGAAAGCCCCTACAATGGGTTCACGAGTGTACCCATTGTAGTGCGAACTGGACAAGATGCGGGAAGATGACAGTTGGTGGGTGAAGTTTGATGCTCTGGGCAATGTTCTGTAACCGTGGGTCCGGCCATTTATGTGGACATCAATTTTACACTTGCCACCTATCTGACCTTTGGTACACTCCTTTCTGGCAATGCTATCCCTGATTGCAATAGCCTCTTTCAGCAGAATAATGCACCCTTCCACATTGTACCGGAATGACTTGAGGAACATGAGTTCAAGGTGTTTCCCTGGCCTCCAAATTCCACAAGTCCGATCAGCTGCAGCTTCACCTCACAACTTACGGGATTTGAAGGATCTGTTGCTAATGTCTTGAGGGAGATACCACAGGGGACCTTCGGAGGTCTAGTTGAATCCATGGTTCGGCAAGTGTGCTCTGTTCTGTTGGCACACGAAGGACAAGCAGCATTGGACAGGTGGTTATTGGTGGTCAGTGCTTTGGCTCATTGTTCCTTAAAAGATCTACAGGTCTGAAACGTCCCCCAATAACTGTGGATTAGATGTAGTTAGAGTAACTCTGGTGTATTTCCCCAAACAGGACTGCCAGGCCATCCAGCAGAACCTAAAGATGGCATTGAGGGCCCACAGGGACCTCGTGGGTTTCCTGGGCGTGTGGGTCAGCCTGGCATGGCTGGTGGTGCAGGAATACCTGGCGTGTGCGAGGCGCGAGACTGCAGCATTCATGCACCGGTATTGCGCAAAGAGATGGGATTGGTCAAAGGCCCTCTCAGCCAGGCCTGAAAACAGGGAGGATTGTGATTGACCTGGGACAGAAGGACCTTTCTACCAGAGACCATGAATATTGTGCTGTTGGGTGCAGACTGGAATCGAGACAGACTGGAGTCAAAACCTGGAGATCAAGAGTCTCATTTATGAATTGTTGCGTAGAAACCATGCAACATTTGATCTTCTGATCATTTCTCAAATGTGCGTACGTGTGATTTAGACAGAGTTCTCTGACGTCTGCTCAGACCCTGACGTAGCGCTAAGCACTTTTAGACGTCAAAGACTGTTTCTTCTGAACATTGGCGTGGATTTTAGCGTACACAAACTTGAACTTCAAATCTGTGCGTACGCACACTTTATAAATGAGGCCCCAAGTCTCTGCGGGTTTTGTTTTACTAGTTTGATTCTTTGAGGCGTCAAATGAAACTACACAATTGAATACTGCCAGCACTTCTGCAATCATTCATTCATCGACTATGTTTTGGTTTCATGTATACAGTACAGACATGTAAATAGTTTTGTAAAGCATCTTAAATATACATCTACTGTTTCCTGAAATATCATGTTTTATTTTCTCTAAAAACAAGCGTTAAATTATTTAGAGACAATGCAGTTCTTTTGCCCAGTAGTTTCAGGGAAATATGTATTTCCCTTTTGATGCATTAAATTGAATTAAAGACAATTTTTTTGTAAACCGTGTACGATCGTGTGTCATTATTATAGTGTAACCACAGCATTTTCTGATTTGTGTTCAGGTCATTATCAAACATTTTTGAATGACTGTAAAATCTATTTAGGAAAATGCTTTATCTTATGTGAATGCATTTGCTTATAACAGGGCAATAATGTCTTTTCACATCACTAAACATTTAATAACCTAAAAATTCTAGAATGGTCGATGTAAAAAAGATGTATGTTTATTCCTAAACGTATATTAAAGTAGTATTGGTACATGTGACTTACCATTGTGTTTGATTTGGTTATTAAGGTCTTGTTTTTACTATAGTGGCCTTAAATATGGTTTGTATACTTTAAACACAATTAAAAACATTTATATGAATCTTCAGTTTTTAAAAAAAGCAGCATTTATTTAAAAAAAAAAAAAAACAGGATTAGCAGCAAAACATACAATCCATCAGAGGTAGATATAAAGCAAAGAAAATACAAAAATAGTTGAATTAATAATTAATTAATAATAATAAAAAAATATATGTAATGCTGTATAATTTTTTTATTGTCAGCATGATATAGGGGGGACATCAAACCCAAATGAAGTGTTTTCATGTGTCGCCATTTACACAGCTATTTGTATAAAAAAAAAGTACATAAAGTATTTCGATTTATTAATACTGCTGGCAACATTTCATGGGCAGCATAATATAGAATTGTGCACCTTGGGGAGACTTCAAACCCAAATGATGTGTTTTCATGTGTCTCCATTTACACAAACTTTTATGTACACATTTGAGTGTTTATTTTAATTTTTTTATATAATTTTATTTTAATATCTCAAGTTAAACTAAATGAAAATGAGAAATGTTCCAACAAGCTAAAGTGAAATGTGTAAAAAATTGTTATGGTTTTAGTTTACTACAATAACACTAGACAAACCATATATAAAGTGGATGTTCTATTCCTATTAGGGATGCACCGATGTATTGGGCAAAAATTGGTAATGGCCGATTATATCCGGTCAATCAAAAGGGGGCGGAAAAAAAATATTTTGTGTGAAGAAAATGTCTCCTCTTAAATTTAGGGCTGCCTATGTGATACTAGCCTCAGCCTCAGACATCACGCCCACAAACTGTTGTCTGAACGTCTGATGCATGAGACACTTTTATGGAAACACTTTGAGGTCATGGTCTGATTGGTTGAATTCTACGGGATGTGTGGGAGACACGCATGTCACGTTCTTTAATGGTCCGAATGGAAACTAATGCTGTAATGCCAAAACCCCTCGTGGAAGAAGAATGCCGTGGTGTTTTTCTGTGACAATGAACGCTTTCCAGGATCCACTAAATTCTGGATTTTAAAAAAGTATGTGAAGTTCACAGCTTCATTGTTGAAATGTCTCATGTCATCGCTCAATCTGTGTTTCAACCACGGAAAGACTTCAATAAACCAGCATGTGAGTAAAATGTCAGTTAATGTTGCGTTTACCTTTGGAAAGTTATTAAAATTACTGTTACAATTTGATAGTTAGCAATAAATAATAATAAAAAAAATGGAAGAGAAGCTTATTTACTGTTAATTATTATAAATTTGCCAATAGGACAAGTGTTTGTCCCTTATGTGCAAATGTGTTATACAAACATTTCAGTTTTTAATTGAGAGTAATTATTATATCTAAAAATAAATAGCCTTACATTTTAAAATAAATTTTAAACTCTATATACATTAATGTACCAAATGAGAGGGTTCCCTGTACAGTTTACAGCATTAGTTGGGAGAGAATTTCTTTCCTATAGAGAATCAAACTATATCCATATCGTATAATCAGAACTGGAAGTATCGGTGCATCGCTAATTCCTATGCTATGAAGCGTTCTCTTCCTCCAATATCTTAGTGAGTGTTTTGATTGCATCCAGCATATAGTAGATATGCAATTATGGTTATGACCAGCAAGGCAATGGACAGGAAAATACCTACAAAAATGAATACAAAAAGAGATAAACAAACAGAGAAATCCTCTTAAATGACAGAACTGTTGACTGTAGTACCCCTCAACCCACACACACATTCTGTTTTTTCTTACCAATGTGACCTCTCTTCGCAGGTTTGTCCAGTGATTGAGGAACCCTTATGCCTAAAACGAAACAACAACAAATGTGTTAAAGCATTAACTTGTCACATACTTGTTATAACTTGTCATATATTATTGGCAGAAAATAAACTTACCATAAAAATGCACACGGTGTTCAGTCAAATCATCCTTAACAATGTAAAGAGACAGATTAGGTTAATGTGCTATTCAAATGCAGATTCTTAAAAGACATGCCCTGTAGTGCACAGAAAATGACTCACTTGTGTGCATATTACAGACAGGGTGATATTGACACATTCAGTCAATGTGATCCTACCAACGACCAACTCTTTGCATGGACTGTGACACCCCAAGGTGGATCTTAAATACGTCCCAATGGACTAAGGGAAACAGCATGAAAGTCAGTAAGTTTCAGAGTATATTACATACGTATTCTCTATATATCTATTACTTCATTTCAATCAATTCTTTATTATACTCACAAGTTCCTGTGCAGACCAATACTGATCACAGTATGGGTGCTTCTTCGCATATTCAGATTCTGCATGGTGTAAATCTTCCGTGCAGGTGTACTTTTGTGTTGTCTCTGTGACTATAGTCGAGACTGCGGATAGATAGATAGATAGATAGATAGATAGATAGATAGATAGATAGATAGATAGATAGATAGATAGATAGATAGATAGATAGATAGATAGATAGATAGATAGATAGATAGATAGATAGATAGATAGATAGATAGATAGATAGATAGATAGATAGATAGATAGATAGATAGATAGATAGATCAGAAACAGATGACATCATGATAGATATGGATAGTCCATGCAATATTTGGTTAGCTGAAAAATTACTATAAGTTAAATACATACCAGAAAACAATCATGATGAGAAGTGTTAAAAGATAACTCGCTCTCTTTTATTTCGGCACGTGATTTGAAATTGCCGTGTGAGTAATTGCGTAATATGGGGAGAATCCCAGAGGGGGTTTCCCAGTTAATCTTTAACTGTCTAGCAAACCTTTTGTTTTATAATTATTATTTTTTTTATTAATTGCGTATATGAACACATATTTTAACCAGATTGCATTGTTAAATCAACCTTTTGAAGAAGCTTATAAGTTACAGCGTTTCTCAAAGAACTGCCGCAAGCACAATTCAGAAAACATTACACGTGCAGGTATAACGTTAATTATAATAATAATAATAATAATAATAATAATAATAATATGAACAACACCAAGCATTGTCCGTTCGTGTCTATATCAGGCTCACTGCAACGGACTGACTGTAAATAAACGCTACGTCATTTGTCATCGCACATGTTTTGCATAACTTCAAGTCTCAGCAATTTATATCGAGAATAAATGTGAAGATGGCATTTTGTATTTAAAATAGATCTTACCAGGCCAACAAAAAAACGATAGCGATATCACGAAAACTTTGATCCGAATCATCGCTTGAGTCTAGCAGGTGTCACTGCAACAATGAAAGTAAGTTAAACTGTTTACAATCACACCATCACATCGGTTCCGGGTTTCACCTACTTTATCTTTAGTGGAGTTCAGTCGCGTGTGGGATTTTCCAACTTCCCCAAAAGCAAGCGCTATATATAAACCATGTCGACAGTGTCTCGACACCGACCAAGATATCCAGAACCATGCAGTACTTCTCGGAAATCATCGTATGTCTTGTAACTTTAGGTAAGACTCCACCCGTATTCCTGCGAATGTTTTCACGCAGACTCTGATCCAGGTTGACATGAGGTGTTTTATTTGCAGCTGTGGCGGAGGGTGTACGGCATGAGATTCGCACTGTCATTGGCGAGGACGTCCAGTTGCCTTGTGCTGCGAAATCAAAGGCGGGTGTCCAGTACCGCTCGGTGACATGGTACAAGGTAAAGTTCAACATTTGTATACTTTTCTGAGAACCTTGCTTTCCCCCTATCATCTTTTGTTTACTAGATGAATTCGTTTTGCTTCAGTAACCACTAAAACTATCTAGATGACAGCTATGACATTTTCAGTGATTAATATTAATATTTAAATTGTCTTCATGTAGGCTATTCAGTACTTTTTGCTTTTACATTTTTGTCAGGGTACTTCATACAAATTAGGCTAGTCCCTATATGTTCTAGCTACTTGAGATATGTTCAGTGTTGTTTTAAATGAAGATGTTGTTTAGCTTATTGAATTAAACTTCTGTTTTACAGATTATTGAAGGGCCTCCCCGAATGATAACCGGTCTTGTAAGACTAACTAAAAACAATGGCAAAGTGGAAAAATACAATGGTGTCAAACGAGAGGTTGACCTGCTCGAGAGAACACAGAGCCTTCTTCTGTCTAATGTAACTGAACAAGACAGTGGAATATATAACTGCTTTCTGTCTGCTCCTCTTGGCCATCAGAACCAGGAAGGCGAAATCGTTCTGAAGGTCTATGGTAAGTGTGGGGATTTTTAATGGCCACAAAAATGAATTTATACTCTTAAGCTTAAAAACATATTTTTATGAGTGTACTAGCTCATTAATTAAAGCTTTGATTCATCTAAAAGCAATAATAACAGCAATAGCAAATGAATGATGAAAGTGGGCAAACTAACAGTCTGATGTTGATGTGTTTTGTATTTTTAGAGCATCTTACAGTTGAGCAAATGGAATTTAATAAAAGTGATACAATTTATGTGGTTGTGGCCGTCACAGTCCTCGGTGTGGCACTCCTGATGCTTTGCTTAAGCTATGTAAGTAATTTATTAATTAATAGCCTATATAAACTAAAGGAGATAATTTGAGGCATGTATTTTTTAAGGTATTTACCAAAGACATGTTTACCACAGGTTTGTTTAAGGAATGTATTCCAAAGCAACAAGAAGCTCTCAAAAGACTCTTTGCTGAAAATGCCCCATCAAGGAAGGAACTTGATTGTCACCAAGCATTTGGATTGCAAAACTTTGCCTATAATGTTTGTGTGATGGTAAACCATGGAGTACATGGGGCAGTGCTCAGTAGAAGTCAAACAAAGCTCTGCGCACAAGATGCCGACAGTCGATAGAGCTTGTGTTGAAGAAGACCACCCACAGAAGCACAGGAATTGGCATGTTGGTTTTAGGGAAACTTGCTTGCTAAGCTGGTAGATGGTCAAAGAGAGACAAATGCAAGGACAAAGGTTTCAGCATCAACATCTTTTGAAAACTGCATCTCTAAACTAAGTAGTCACTTATTAGTCACAGTAGTCACAGTACCAGCTTGACTCAACTTACCTGGATTCGACTCGCTTTTGTTTGGTTTTCCACTGTGTAAAAGTACCTATATATCTGTACCTGCTTTCGGGTACTTTTTTCACATCACCTCTGGTGAGGTTCTGAGCGAGCTGAGGCAATACTAAAATGTGACGTGATGACACTGCAGACTGCTGATTGGTCAGAGAGAATCGTCACTATTCACTGTCATCATTGCATGCGCCAGACGGAGGATCCTGAATAACCCTGCCATTTTGAAATAGTTTGGCCAGAGATTGCGTGATATACTACTATTATGGCAACTCGTAAGAACTCATGGCAGTTTCCTGCTATGACGACCATGTATTATTGTGGAGGTACTATCTGTAATGGAAAACGGAGCGAGAGGCGACAGAGCATGTTTGCATGCTATGCGATCAATGTTAACTAACACGAGTGTAATGTTAATTAACACAGGTGGAGAGCTCTCAGCAATCAGCCCTCCCCCTGGACAGCACGCCAAATACGCAATATACTTTACTCCCTCTAACTGAATGTAAGAGTAAGCTTGTGAAATGTTATTTGAAATCATGTTTTCAATTATTTCATTCCTATGGAAGTAAAAAAAAAATTATTTATTTATAAATTCATTTTCTTTATTGTATGTTATGTAAGTTATTGTATGTTAATGTGTGTTGAATAAAGTGTGTTAAAAATTATAAAGGTTATTCCTTCTTTATTTGTTGAAGTTAAGCTCGTTGTAAGCTTCTTTAGAAGCTTGTGAGATCACATATTTAAGATCATGTATGAGTTTCTTTCTTCTGCTGAACACAGGAATATATTTTGAAGAATGATTGGAACCAAACAATTGTTTGGCACCATTGACTTCCATAGTAGAAAAAAAAAATACTATGGTGCAAAAGTTCCAATCAATCTTCAAAATAACTTCCATTGTGTTCAGCATAAGAAAGAAACTCATACATGTTTGCAACAAATTGAGGGTGAGTAAATTATGACAGAATTTTCATTTTTGGGTGGAGTATCCCTTTAAATGTTCAATTCTCTCTATACCTTTATAAATATCTTCACAACTTTTACTTGCACTGATATACAGTAGCGAGACTTTCTTTTAGTTGTCCTCTTTCACAAACAGCTATCTTCTTGCTGTGTAAATTTGTTTAAATTCTTAATATTTTTATACTTTTATTTAATAAGTGAATTGCTCTACTTCCCTCGCGAGAAATCAGTTTCAATTAGTTTTGAATGAGTTTCACTCTTTCTCAGCATGTGATTGGGTGTTTACTACATGGTGTCACACATAAACTCCTAAACTCAGGATCAAAGCCTGGTTGGATTGGTATGGTTTTGTCAACTCGAAACTAATCCTGCAACCCTGAGTTTGTTCAACTACCATCATGGTACAGGCCCCAGTAAGCCAGGGCTGGACAGCAACACCTATTAGGGAAACGTCTACAATAAACTAGCACAGGACAAAGGACAAAGGGAGAATGAACAGGAAGGAAATCTGAAGGGTAACAAGGGAGAGCAGGTAAGGCAAATAAACCAATAATCAGGTAAGAAAAGAATGTCGCCAAGACTAGAGACACAGAAAAGCACATGGCACACATACAGAAACAAACAAAAGCCATGTGCAAAAGGCACATGGCAAACAAACATGCAGAAGCCATGTGCTCACACAAACACTCAAGACAGAAGAACTCATGACAAACAAACAGCACTACAAGTCATGCGCTCCATTAGAAAACAACATACAGGACAGAAGAACACATGACAAACCAATGGCACTACAAGTCATGTGCTCCAACAGAAAACAACAACAGAAGAGCTCATGGAAAACACTCTCATCTGCCATGTGCCCAGAAAACAAGACACAAGACAGACAGAAATGCATGGAGCATGGATTTCAAGCCCCCGAAACTGAACCAAGACTAGACCCATGTATCAGGATCCAGACACCATTTCCCAAACACTCAATCCAGAAAACACCCCCAAAGCCATATGCTCACATAAGAACAAGACAAACACATTAACTTTAACATTAACATTAACAAACTAACGCTGCTTTCGGAATTATTAAAAATTTGACATGAACACCCTCTGTACAGTAGTAGTATTTCCCACTGAGAAGCTCAGGATAACTTCGATACCCAAGTCTCGAGTTAGGCGTGCCATAAACTTTAAACAGAGGGGAGAACGATTGCTGCTGTGACTTGTATCCTTTGTTAGTTTTTTCTACAACAGCTACATTGCCTTGACTTGTCGTTAAAATAGTGCATATTAACATATTTAAATAATCTTTTTGAAATGTATTTTAATGTTTATACACAAAATTGCCTGTATTTGACCATGATTCCAGAATAGTCAGCAAGCTTGGTTGATGCAGTGAATTGAACTCTAAATGTACTTTTTTGGCTTTAATAAGATTTCCCAATAGGCAAGAATAAACCAAGGATCAATGATACTGTATGTTTTGGTGTTTAAATTATGTAACTAACTCTTTAGAATGATCATCCTCACGTAGAGTTAGTGTTTTATTTCTATGATAAAAAATCGACAAGTACATGACGAAATCACCCTGGAAGTAAAATGATGTGCAATCAATAAAGACAACAAGGAGACAAGATTCATGGCGCTCTCTAGTGGTTGCCAAACCAATAAGCACTACTATCCTTTCTTATGCAGAACAAGCTGAGAATGTAATAGTTCACATAGCCTACACCTGTACACTGGAACATTTAAAAACAACTCTCAATTCTTTGTATTTAATGTACACATCATTGTCAAGGGGTCCCAAGAAAAATGCTCGCTTTTTTGATCCTCATTTGTAATTAGATGGAATATGAATTATTTATTTTCCAGATTGATCATAACACAATCATATACTTGAGCTGTAAATTCAATCATTTTAAATTGTCTTGAGCATAACCAGACCTGCTTGCCTATTTATCAAGCTCGCTAATGACATTTCTTTATTATATATTATTCGAACACACTAGTGGATGTTATTGATGGTGGTGATGACAGGGTTCCTCAGCCACCTGACTGTAATTGTAAGCGTGCCTGAACATGAAAAATAGACAAACTGCTTTGCCACAACCACTGACCCACAACATAAGAAATTACTTTCACCTCAAACACTCAATTAGCATCGAGATCTTATTTTTTTAAGCTCACATGGAGTGTTTCATTTTTAAAACTGTGTTGGGTCTGACATAATTTTATGGAACAGTAATACGAACCAAACCACATTTTACATAATGCTCCAATGGAAACCTGGCAGTAAGGAAAATGCTAAATGAACTCCCCCTGATTTACATTAACCTTGAATTATTGGATTTGATAATATGATTGGCGCTAAATCAAGTTATTCACCACACCAGTCGTACTTGTGATATCAAATGGCTTGGCTGATATTATTAAGTATGTGTTAAGTAAAAAATATGACTCTTTTTCAGTCAAGCATAGATTTGAAGGAGCGGGTGAACAGAAATAAATAATTAATTTCTTTCTTTATATTATGTGTGTCCCAAATCGTAGCTTACTATTTTGTAGTAACCTGTTATTGTAGTAACCAAATAACAAGAAGAAAAAGTACACTTTAAATATCCACATGCACTTAACCCATTCAGACCCTGTGTCCATTACAAATGGACATCACATGTCAGCCCCCTTTTTTTAACTTCTGGAGCATTTCACCTAGTTTAAAACCTGCAGTCCATGAGATTGGACATTTGTCATCCAATCAAATGCCAGTAAAGTTCTGCATGTAGTAATTTTTATCATGGATAGATGCATTTATATCATGGATAGATGCACTTGTATCATGGATAGATGCACTTTTATGGACTTTCAAAACAGAAACAACCATTTACAGCCAATATAAAGCTTGGAAGGGCCAGGACATTGTTTAATATAACTCTGATTGTTTTCGTCTGTAGGGGAGTTTCACCCCAGGTAACATTTTTCTGAAAGGTAACTTCATTCTAAGACAATCTCTGATAGAAATAGATCAGGCCCAGTATAACCTAATTGCCGTGTTTTTTTTTTTTTTTTTTTTTTTTTTTTTTTTGTTGCTTTTTTTTACATTAGACATAACGCACAACAATAACATGACATCCAAATAACATTCAGCAAATAATAATTTCACAACAAATGAATAAGAAACAAATAAAAATAGGACAGAATTGAAGAAATAAAATAAAAAGGGGGAAAGGACTATCTATTATGTATAATATAATGATTTAAGAGAAAGTTAGAAACCAGTAATTTGTACTACTTAAAGAAAGAAAATAGCATACACATTAATTCACTTTTCAATTAGCTTCAATATTCTTTAGCAAATACAATTGTATCACTAAATTTTTTATCGATACATCTGAGAGACTCAATATACTGAAAACTGAAAATCAGAATTATTCATTTTACTCTTATGAATAGGAAATTTACCTAATAAAATTTTAAGATTTATCATAACATTTACAGAAGCTTTTTTCAAAATATATGATTACATCTTTGGATGTTAATTCACAGTTATAACCAGATGTTTGTCTTTTTTGTTTTTTACATCTTTTTTTACTGGTTTATTTATTTTAAGTAGCCTAATCAAGTTATTTATTTATGCATATATGTATCTTTACATTTCATGGTAGTCTATATGTAGCCTGTGGGTTTGAGACGTTCTGTGTTTATCTCTCTCATCTCCCCCTTTCTCTGTATCATGTCGCTTTCGCTTTCTCCCCGTGTTGCTGCGGTAGCTAATGTGGGTGGGAGTGGTTGGAAATTGAGAGCAGGCAGGTATATAGGCACCTGGGGTCCTCATGCCGGTAGCAAAACATTGTAGCTAGCTGTTAATGGGTCGGAGTGCAGCAGTATTCCGGGGTGCGGTGTTTAGCGCAAGGTATGTCCAAACTATCTGTGTTGTATGACTATAATGGCTATTTGGGTTCAGTGCACTAAGGCGATCTCTTTTTCTTACTACTGGGTTAAGGGATTGCGAGTGACGACCAACAGCGCTATGGTTTGTGTTTATGCTCCCGAAACATGCTGGAATGTTTGGATTGATGAACACAGAGGAGGTACATTTAAATCTAGCTGGGTTAATGCATAGCGCTTGTCTAGTGTTTTGGATTGTAATGGGTTGTTCTGTTCGCCAGCGTTTTTGTGACCCTGGTGAGATTGTGCAGCTGCAAAACACTGTCTGCCCATACGATTGCTAGCCGGCCGGCAGGTATGTAAGGATTATGATTATTATGTGTGTGCGGTAAAAAGGAAAATGTGTGTTTAGTAGCTTTATGTAAATAGCCTGACTGATAATGACTTCATGGTTGGGCGTGTGTGCGTGTGTTTACTAGCTATGTGTAGTCGACTACTGCTTATGAATTGTATGCACACAGAGCACTTAACTGTTTTTTATTTTATTTTAGAAGCTACAGCCAGTCCATTGTCGGCTGCTGTTCTCTTTGAATGTGTATGAACGTGCAGGTGCTGCTTGTTAGACATTTTGTTTGATACTGTTTTTTTTGTTTCTTTTCTTTTTTTCTTTTCCACTAGCCGGTGGGTTGTAAGAGAATTGTGTTGGTGAAACAAAGTGTGACCACCGGCTAGTGTTATTTTTCTTTTTTCTTCTTAGTTTTTGTTGGTGTCTTTCCCTTCCCCAGTAATAGTCTTGGGGTGGATCGGGCCCATAGGAAAGACTAGCGACCAGGTGCTAGCTTAGTTTCCTTCGTGTGGCACCCATTATTGGAACCATTGTGTGTAGTGTAATGCTGTGAGTGTGCACCTCTTAGAAGTGGCTCAAAGAGCATGATTGCTGTGAGTGTGTAAGCGGAGTTTAGGTTTGGCTCTATCGTAAGGGTGTGCTCTAGTTCACGGGTGGTATTGAAACCTAGGCCTGGGTAAACTTGTCCTCCGGTGGCCCGCCCTCCTATGGCTTATCCCTATGTCATGTGATGTATGTTCATGTTATTTATTCACAACCCTAAATGACTCAATTTTAACTTAAAATAAAGATTGTATTTTTTTTGTTAATCCAAGCCTGTGCATGTTTTTTTGTCCCCTTGCTCTGACTAGTCTTGTCTAAGGGGTGGCGTAGTGGTCACTAGTGTAATTATTACTGCCCTTGTGTATGGGGGGGCTACATTTTGGCGTAGTCGGCAGGGTAACATTGAGTCGCTAGGCTAGTCTAACTAAGCAGCACCTGTGTGTGTGTGTGGGGGTGTGTGTCTGTGAGAGAATACGTAAACGTGTATAGAGAACAGCAGCTGGCAGTAACATGAGTGATGGAGAGGAGTCCGTGGGGGAGTTACAGCAGCTGCGACGACGTTTGGAGCAACTCCAGGCTGAGAATGAGAGACTTTCGGGGGGTGGGACAGGGGGCACTGCTGGTAGCAGTGCGACTGGTACCCAGCCTGTCCGACGGGAGCAAGCGCTCTTTATACCTCGAGAGCGGCGGTGCCCAAAGTTTTCTGGCTCTGCGAGTACAGGGTCATTGTCTGTCGAAGAATGGATTGAAGAAGCGAAAAGTTGTATTCGGGCAACACATATGTCTAATTTCGACAAGGCCTTGTTCTTGTTTGATCACCTAGAGGGTGAAGCCCGGAATGAGGTGAAGTACCGACCTGCAGCCACACGTGAAAACCCTGAATCAATAATTGAAGTTTTAAGGGAAGTGTATGGGTGTACTAAGTCATATGTGTATTGGCAACAGCGTTTCTTTAATAGAAAGCAGAAGGACAATGAAAGTTTGTTTGAGTTCTCTCATGCGTTAATGGAAATGTTGGATAAAGTAAAACAGTCAAATGAAGGTGCCATTACAAACCCTGATATTGTGTTGCGAGACCAATTTTGTGAAAATGTCTCTGACCCCATGTTACGAAGGGAACTCAAGAAATTGGTTCGAGCAGATAGCGGGTTGACTCTTCTAGCCATTCGGAAGGAAGCTATAAGGTGGGTGCAGGAGGGTCAGTCCAACCGAGATCGTAGTTACCGCACTCCAGGAGTAAGCAGTGAAGCTCAGGTTGTGTCGCAATGTGTTACCGCCCCCCAGTCATCAGAATTCGCTGAACTAAAAGACTTGGTCCTTAAGCAACAAGCTCAGTTAGATATGCTCGTAAGGCAGTTAGGGCGTCCGAGTAGTAGCTCACAGGGCCCGCCATCACATCGGGGGGGGGGGCGATACAAGCGCGCCCCCAATGGTCAGCCGATTTGTTTGCGGTGTGATCAGCCAGGGCACATAGCCCGTTATTGCCAGGCAGCTCCCTCAACCCACAATAGTAGGTCAGTTCCGCGGTTGCCCCCTGATATACCCCCTAACCTAGCATCAGGCCAAGACAGCCTCCTTAATCATTCGGGAAACTAGTAACTCCCAGTGTGCAGAGCCACACGCTGGGAAGGGATGTGTGCGGCTCATCGCATCCTCAAACATATGAAAAGTTAGTCAACAATTGTCCTGTATTGTCCGTTACCATGGGAGACGTAACAGTTCCCTGTTTGATTGACACTGGGTCAATGGTGACCACCATCACCGAGAGTTTCTTTCAGGAACATTTCCGTCACTTACAAAAGAGAGATTGTAGATGGCTTGGGCTTAAGGCCGCTAATGGGTTAGACATTCCCTATGTTGGTTATCTGGAATTGGATGTGGGGGTATTGGGGCAATGCATTCCGGGGAGGGGAATTTTAATTGTTAAAGACCCAGAGAATAGCACTATTAAAGATCGCAAGCTCAGAACACCCGGGATACTGGGAATGAATGTAATTGGGGAATGTTACCAGGTCCTTTTTAAACAACACGGCTCTCAACTTTTTCACTTCCCTCCTGTGAACTCGGCGGCCCCGGCAGCCCGTCGTGCATTGAGACATTGCGAACAGATCCAGGCCATGGTAAATGCACCGAAGCCATTCAAAGTGAAAGTCCATGGGAAAGAGGCAGTCTGTCTCGAGGCAGGAGCCCTAACTATGGTCCCGGTTACATGCCCCCAGCTTGAGTCTGCAGCCTTTTTGCTAGAGCCTTTGGGCTTTGATGAAGGGCAATTGCCTGAAGGCCTGTTGGTATCTCCTACCCTGGTGCCAGCGAGAAGGGGTTTCGTATATGCCCCTGTAGTGAATGTTGGGAACACAAAAGTATGGTTGCCCCCACGCCACCCTATCGGCACTGTACAAATTGTGGCGGCGGCTTCAACAGGAACCACTGCTTCTATATCAGTCAACCCTCTATGGGAACAGTGTCAAGCTTATGTTTCGACTCAGGGGGTAGTTGAGTGCAGTTTCCCTGAGTTCACGCTGCCAGATTTCCCGGGGTTGACCCAGCAACAGGCTGCTCAGGCTAGGGCCCTCCTTGTCCAGTATAATGATATCTTTTCTCAAGGGGAGGGAGACCTAGGATGCACGTCCTTAATCAGTCATGAGATTCCCCTGTTGGACAATGTTCCTGTTCGGCAGCCATACCGTAGAATTCCACCCTCCCAGTATGAAACGGTAAAGGCACACATCCAACAGCTCTTAGACAGTAAAGTCATCAGAGAAAGTAGCAGTCCATACTCTTCCCCAATAGTTTTGGTGACTAAGAAGGATGGGAGTTTGCGCCTCTGTGTCGATTACCGTCAGTTAAATGCGAAGACCCGCCGTGACGCATATCCCCTCCCTCGTATAGAAGAATCATTGGATGCACTGTCAGGAGCGAAATGGTTTTCCACCTTGGACCTTGCAAGTGGATACAATCAGGTTCCAATGGTGGAGCAAGATAAAGCAAAGACTGCCTTCTGTACCCCCTTTGGCCTGTTTGAGTTTAACAGAATGGCCTTCGGACTGTGTAATGCACCTGGAACGTTCCAGCGTTTGATGGAGCGTATGTTCGGTGATTGCAGATACCAGTCCGTTCTACTCTACCTAGACGATGTGATCGTCTTTTCTACCACTGTTCAGCAGCATCTGGAAAGACTTGGAGAGGTGTTTTCCCGGTTGCAAAAACATGGGCTAAAAGTAAAACTGACAAAATGCCACTTCTTCCAACACCAGGTCAGTTACCTGGGGCATGTGGTCTCGGCTGAGGGAGTTGCTACGGATCCCGCCAAGATAGAGGTGGTCAAGGACTGGAGACGTCCTAGACACCTGGCTGAATTACGATCTTTCCTCGGTTTCGCAAGCTATTATCGGCGCTTCGTGGAGGGATTTTCAAAGTTAGCAGCCCCACTTCACCAACTGGTAAGCAGACTCAGCGGACCCCAAAGGAAGGGAAAGACTCCCCCAGTTCCCCTGGGATTGGCATGGGACGAAGGATGTGACCGAGCATTTCTGTCTCTGAAGGAGCGACTTACCACAGCTCCAGTGCTGGCTTATGCCGATTTTCAGAAGCCCTTCATCTTGGAGGTGGACGCCAGTCATGGAGGCCTTGGTGCGGTCCTCTCCCAAGAGCATGAAGGGAAGGTGCGACCAGTTGCATTTGCCAGTCGGGGACTCAGAGCTGCTGAAAGGAATATGGAGAATTATAGCTCCATGAAGTTGGAACTACTTGCAGTAAAGTGGGCCGTAACTGAAAAGTTCCGTGAATATTTGCTGGGGAACCAGTTTTCAATTGTCACTGACAACAACCCCCTGTGCCATCTGCTCACAGCGAAGCTGGGCGCAACCGAGCAGCGGTGGGCTTCTCAGCTGGCGTCATTCAATTTTACTCTCAGGTATCGGCCGGGCAGGAGCAATCAGAATGCGGATGCTCTTTCCCGTCAGTACCTGGAACGTTTCACTGTCGGGACGGAGGTCCCCGCATTGGGCCCATTGACCAGTCTTGGTCGGACGTCTGCTATTGAGGGCCAATGCAAGGAGGTGGTGGCCTTACCGGGGCGGACACCTCAGGATCTCAGTTTGCTTCAGGAAGCTGACCCAGTCATTGGACCTGTGAAGAAGTACTATCAAGAAGGTCGACGGCCAGGTGCAACGGAGCGTGAAGTGTTGTCTAAATCCAGCCGAGCCCTGCTCCGACACTGGGACCGCCTGGTCGACAAGGAAGGGGTTCTTTATCGCCTGATTCATGCAACAGGGGGAGGTCCGGAGATGCTCCAGCTATTGCTGCCCCAGTGCCTGCAAGCAGAAGTTCTACGGAGTGTCCACGATGAGCAAGGGCACCAAGGCACAGAAAGGACACTCCAGCTACTCCGGAGTCGATGTTTTTGGCCCAGTATGACTAAAGATGCTGAACAGTGGTGTCATCAGTGCCAGCGATGCGTGGTGGGGAAGGCTGTCCAGCCCAAAGTCCGTACATATTGGACCACGATGCAAGCCACTCGACCAAATGAAATCTTGGCTTTGGACTTCACTTTGCTAGAGCCAGCTAGTGATGGACGAGAGAATGTCCTGATTCTCACCGACATATTTACCAAGTACTCACAGGCTGTCCCTACTAAGGATCAAAAAGCACCCACGGTGGCCAGGGCTTTGGTGCAGCAATGGTTTCATAGGTTCGGTCCCCCAGCTCGCATACATTCTGACCGGGGACGAAACTTTGAGAGTCTCCTGATTAGGCAATTGTGTCAGATGTACGGTATTCAAAAGAGCCGCACCACTCCGTACCACCCTCAAGGTAATGCCCAATGCGAGCGGTTCAACCGCACACTCCACGACTTGCTGCGCACCCTTCCAGAGACAGAGAAGCGTCGATGGCCACACCATCTGCCCCAGCTCACCTTTGCCTATAATGTCACCCCTCACCAGACCACAGGGCATACTCCATATTATTTGATGTTTGGCCACCATCCAAGATTGCCGGTTGATTTTCTGCTCGGTACTAGGGAGGCTGTCCTAGACACCAACACCCTAGAAGAGTGGGTGGAAAAACACCAGCAAAGTGTCAGGATGGCTCATGAACATGTTAGACAGAGAACAGAAGAACTGGCCTTCAGGCGGAATCAGAGCCATAATGATCAGGTGAACGATGCCGGCTTCCAAGAAGGGGATTTGATCTATCTGCGGAATCACCCCTATGGGAGAAATAAAATCCAGGACTACTGGAACTCTGTAGCTTATAGAGTTGTGAGTTGCCCTTCTGGGGCAGGAGCGGTATATACAGTGACCCCTGCGGATACGGGTGGGTCTGTCCGGCAGGTGCATCGCTCCGAGATGCGCGCCGTCCCTGCGGGATTGAGGCCCAGACCTGAGAGTTTGCCTGACCCAGCTCGGGAAGAGGACACTCCCAAAGGCCCTCCTGTTAGTGACGATGGCTATGCCCGGGATGTGATCATTTGGTATGAGGAGGAACAAGAGCCTCAAGCTGCACCCGTTTCAACCGGCACCTCAGCGTTGGAGGAAGTTGATATTGAAGATACAGCGGAGGTGCCTGAGGACAGCAATGTGGCCATGCGCCGATCAGTGAGGTCTACGGCAGGGCAACATTCCAATCCTTACCACCTACCCAGGTCAACTGGGGGTGTGGAATATAGTCGAGCAGAAATAGAGGATGAAGACTCCCGGAGATGAGGTGTCATCGTCGGGCCGCCGATTCATTTGGAGGGGGTGGATTGTAGCCTGTGGGTTTGAGACGTTCTGTGTTTATCTCTCTCATCTCCCCCTTTCTCTGTATCATGTCGCTTTCGCTTTCTCCCCGTGTTGCTGCGGTAGCTAATGTGGGTGGGAGTGGTTGGAAATTGAGAGCAGGCAGGTATATAGGCACCTGGGGTCCTCATGCCGGTAGCAAAACATTGTAGCTAGCTGTTAATGGGTCGGAGTGCAGCAGTATTCCGGGGTGCGGTGTTTAGCGCAAGGTATGTCCAAACTATCTGTGTTGTATGACTATAATGGCTATTTGGGTTCAGTGCACTAAGGCGATCTCTTTTTCTTACTACTGGGTTAAGGGATTGCGAGTGACGACCAACAGCGCTATGGTTTGTGTTTATGCTCCCGAAACATGCTGGAATGTTTGGATTGATGAACACAGAGGAGGTACATTTAAATCTAGCTGGGTTAATGCATAGCGCTTGTCTAGTGTTTTGGATTGTAATGGGTTGTTCTGTTCGCCAGCGTTTTTGTGACCCTGGTGAGATTGTGCAGCTGCAAAACACTGTCTGCCCATACGATTGCTAGCCGGCCGGCAGGTATGTAAGGATTATGATTATTATGTGTGTGCGGTAAAAAGGAAAATGTGTGTTTAGTAGCTTTATGTAAATAGCCTGACTGATAATGACTTCATGGTTGGGCGTGTGTGCGTGTGTTTACTAGCTATGTGTAGTCGACTACTGCTTATGAATTGTATGCACACAGAGCACTTAACTGTTTTTTATTTTATTTTAGAAGCTACAGCCAGTCCATTGTCGGCTGCTGTTCTCTTTGAATGTGTATGAACGTGCAGGTGCTGCTTGTTAGACATTTTGTTTGATACTGTTTTTTTGTTTCTTTTCTTTTTTTCTTTTCCACTAGCCGGTGGGTTGTAAGAGAATTGTGTTGGTGAAACAAAGTGTGACCACCGGCTAGTGTTATTTTTCTTTTTTCTTCTTAGTTTTTGTTGGTGTCTTTCCCTTCCCCAGTAATAGTCTTGGGGTGGATCGGGCCCATAGGAAAGACTAGCGACCAGGTGCTAGCTTAGTTTCCTTCGTGTGGCACCCATTATTGGAACCATTGTGTGTAGTGTAATGCTGTGAGTGTGCACCTCTTAGAAGTGGCTCAAAGAGCATGATTGCTGTGAGTGTGTAAGCGGAGTTTAGGTTTGGCTCTATCGTAAGGGTGTGCTCTAGTTCACGGGTGGTATTGAAACCTAGGCCTGGGTAAACTTGTCCTCCGGTGGCCCGCCCTCCTATGGCTTATCCCTATGTCATGTGATGTATGTTCATGTTATTTATTCACAACCCTAAATGACTCAATTTTAACTTAAAATAAAGATTGTATTTTTTTTGTTAATCCAAGCCTGTGCATGTTTTTTTGTCCCCTTGCTCTGACTAGTCTTGTCTAAGGGGTGGCGTAGTGGTCACTAGTGTAATTATTACTGCCCTTGTGTATGGGGGGGCTACATATATTATGTCTATCCACCTTATTCCTAATATAAAAAGAACTAAACAGCAGCAGAAAAGTCAAGGACAGCCGCTTTGGATTTAAACCAGAGTCAAAAACCAGTGAACGTAATTCTGATTGGCTGAGGCAGCATATCATCATAATCCAACCAGTAACGTCAGCCACTCTGATTGGCCGAGGCAACATGTCAGGCATGTCTTTCAAGCAGAAAGTAACGCCACAGATATTGAGAAGGGTCTGACTGCAGAGCCGCAGAGCCGCAGTTTTACCCCAGCAGTTTCACCCCAGCAGTTTTACCCCGCGCATGCGCAGTTTCACTATAGCAGTTTTATCCGCTCGTTTTGATTAAGTTATTAAATTGTCTTCACTGCAGTCAGTTCAGCAGTGCTGTTGGACAAATCATTCTTTTATTTAACATTTTGTCGCAGGAAACTTGCTATAACAGCAGCACCAGGCCGTTGGATCAAAATGAAAAAAACAAAAACAAAAAACAAAACAAAGTAAGGGTATTTTGTTGTCTTGTTTTCGGGACACTTTAACGTCCTGGTTGATTTCTTTGTTTTTCGAAATGCAATTTGCCATTTCAGCATATCTCCCATCAACTCGATATGACATCCTGTCGGGTCTTCATGATTATGGTAAGTTATTGGACTTTTATCAGTCTGTCTCCACTCTGTTATCAAAAATATATTGTAAAATGAATGTTTCAGTATGCTTTACACATCGTATTGAATGAACCCGTTGATTTCACTGCTGTAAGTCTTATTTCTACGTTATATTAATATTATTGTTGTTAATAGTATTCATGGAAGTATTGCTTTTTTCTCAGCATGACATTCATGACACAATAAGTGGTGCCTACTTCTCCTCATGGAGAATTTTGTTTCTAGGGTTTAGTTATTATTATTATTTGTCATTTAGCAGACACTATTATCCAGAGTGACTTTTAGTAAACTAACTTTAGGGACAGTCCTTGGTCAGGACTCAGTATTCTGCACAACTTTGTTCTCATTGTTGTCTTTTTGTATTTTGTCAGACATGGAAGGTGGCTTGCACATTGGGCGGAGGCGGTTGGATTGCACATGGCGGTTGGATCTTGCCTCACTGACAGTGAAGTGAGCTTTTGTTGTCAAAGTATTTTGTTTATTTATTTATCTATCCTATTGTCAGTCGCCAATATTCTATACTTAGACTTTCAGGGGACACAGATATCAGTTGGGTTCTTAAAACACACCAAGTCCCATTGTTGCAGGGTTGATCCTTGAAAGACCCTAAAAGACCCCTGTGAACACACATGTGCCCCAAGCCAAATGGTCTAGAGCTAGTCTGATCATTACAGGCATGCACTACTTTTAATATATGTTCTTGCTAAATGTAATGTTGTAGTTTTATAATGCGGTATTAAAAAGGGCTTAAAAGTCTTAACTGGTGGACACCCTGTATTAGGGCAGGGACATTGACCTTTGTTATTTTTGTTTGTTTTTGTAAAATGGATTGATTCAAATAGATGAATTCTTTTGTGCAAATTAGAAGTAAATCAAATCTTAGTTTGGTTCTGCATTGCATATGCATGAAATTATACATTTTATTAAATTAAACATTTTGTAGTGGACAATTGAAATACATTACATCACACTGTGCTCTTCTACAACAGATGAATGGACCAGGAGAAATTGAGTATGGAGTAGGAGCGCTGGAGGGGGACACGACACCACACAATCTTGAGGTATTTTGTAGAGTTCTGCAATGTATATAATATATTTAGAAGTTTTATTTATCTGAAAATATAAAATTGTTGATTGCTGTTAATTTTCAAATATTTTTCATAAAGAATGCCAATATGATGAGCAGCATCAGGAAAGGTGTGGAATGGTTGAAGGACAATCACCCGCTGATGAAGATCAAGTCCTTGCCACCACGCATTGACAGCATGGAGGAGGAAGAAAGCCCTTTCTCCACTACATTCACATTGTGCCACAACTTTGGATGAGGATGATAAATTAAGAGCCCCATTCTATTTTACATTTAAAAACAGAGAGGTCATGCCCTTTTTCATGTCTGAGGTTAAGGACAAAGAAAAATGTAAGAGTGTCATCATTTTAAAACCCTGACATTTAATTATTATTATTTATTTTCTAATTGGTGACAGACTTGCTGTCTGTCTGTCTGTAGCAGTATGTCTGTGTATGTATATTAGAAGGTCTGTCTGTATCAATATGTCTGTCTGTGTATCAATATGTCTGTCTGTCTCAGTGTGTCTTTGTATGTATGTCAGTATGCCTGTCTGTCTGTATCAGTATGTCTGTCTGTATCAGTATGTCTGTGTATGTATATTAGTTTGTCTGTCTGTATCAGTATGTATGGCTGTGTATCAATATGTCTGTCTGTATCACTGTGTATGTGTATCAGTGTGCCTGTCTGTCTGAATCGTATGCCTGTCTGTCTGTATCAGTATGTCTCTCTGGTAATTGAATTGAAATATAATTGTATTCTTGGTAATGTCTCCAAAATTAATAAAATATTTGAAATAATTGTTAATAATTTGTGTTCAAGTCATTTGTTTCATCAGGCAGATTTAATTAATTTAAAGTCCCCGTGAACCGGAAGTTGCAAAAGATTTTTCTCCAGTGCTGTGACGTATTTCCAAGTGAAACGGAATATTGAACAGAGGGCAGGGTTTTACTCTAGCGCTCCTCCTCTCCTTCTCTCGCTCATAGCAAACTAACGGTTTAAGGGGAGTGGTTAAGCGTTTCCCCACCCAAGTTGTGAAACCTACGTCATCAGAAAAAGAAACCGTTCCAGACCGGAAGTAACTTTTCAGATTTTGATTAAAGATTACGAAGGTAAAACATTTTTTAAATATATTTTTACTTGCACGGATTAATTGTTCACCACAAGACTAGTAATATGCGCTAACAAAGTAAATAGGTTCAATTTTGATTTCACGGGGACTTTAAGAATAATTAGACATATATTGATTTAGACTAATAGTTCGCCTTTGAATGTCTAGTCAGAAGTTTGTGTTATACCAGGTATTGAGCAATTAAGTGTGTGTATATATATATATATATATATATATATATATATATATATGTAGGCCAGGCTATTTATTGTTTTGGAGGATACAAGCACTGTTTTATTTCAGTAAAGGAACCTGAAAGCCTGCGAGCAACAGCAAAAAAATAACTAGTAAGCAAAAATAATTGGTAACAAATACTATATAGGTTATTGACACTGCGCGTGCACGGGTAAAACTGTTGAGGTGAAACTGCGCATGTGCGGGGTGAAACTGTGGCTCTGCAGACTAATAAGCAAAAATAATTGGTAAAAATAACCATTAGATCGTTTTAATACTGAACAATTTGCGCGGGTAAAACTGCTATATTGAAACTACGAATGCGCAGATAAAACTGCTTAAAACTGTTGTGGCGAAACTGCGCATGCGCGGGGTAAAACTGCTGGTGTAAAAACTGCGCATGCGCGGGGTAAAACTGCTGGAGTAAAAACTGCGCATGCGCGGGGTAAAACTGCTGGTGTAAAACTGCTGGGGTGAAACTGCGGCTCTGCGGCTCTGAACGCTGTTGAACCCATCGTTTCCTCTAAATTGAAGGTAAGTTCGTCCAGCTTAGTGAATTCTATGTCCATGTGTACTTATAGTGTTTGGTAGTTCAGCGTTATATTTGTCTTAAACTTCACAAACCTGCTGTGGTTACTGCCGCGAATGTTCAAGGGCGTTAGCCTTAACTTCACAGTTTTTTTGTTTTGCGTTAGCTTGCTGCTCTTAATTCTTTTTTTAGTTTCATCTCAATTTGAACAATTTGGGACACTAAACTGTAGGTTCCACGTTGTTATCTGGCTGCAAGCTAGCTACCATTCTTTGCTAGTAATCAAGCTGACTTGTTTTGGGTATTCAATGGGCTAGCCTTTTTCCCAATGCGGTTTTTTTTTCTGAATATCGTCAGAAATTATGAAAAAATAATATGTGCCAGGGTCGTGTATGCTCAAGTGTAGGCTATCTTTGTTTGTAAAACTGCAACACTTAACTGTTGTGTGATGGAGTGAAATCTTTAAGGTGTTTGTTAACCCATTTGTTTGGTCTCTCAGTTGCTGTAAGGAGTGAGGTGTCCTTCCCTGTTAGGAGATAAACCACCTAAACAAGGTAACGTTACGTGTTGTGATCTCATCCTCTTTTCTTTTGAACAGGCCCCAGTCAAATAAACAGTAAAACTAAACTAATTTGGAATAACGTCTGTGTTTACAGATGACTTTGAGAGTAAGACAGTGGCGAAAATGCCAAAGAGATCTGGAACATGGCATGTTATATTCAGTTATAAATGTTCAGTTATAAATGTTTATAAAAGTTATTAAATTGAAATGTTACTAGGTCCAGCGTTCGATCCACCATCAGATCCACCATTATTGTTCGAGGCACACCTTCAAATCCAGACATGATGGGTCACGGCACATACAGTGATGGTGCGAGGCACACAGTCTTCATATCACTGCTATGTTACTTTGAATCTGAATCAGAAAGAGCTTTATTGCCAAGTGTGCTTGCACACACAAGGAATTTGTTTGTATGCTGAGGCTTCCAGTGCACATATACTAACACAACAGGAAACATCTTATTATAAATTATATTAACAAAATTATTTTAATTTCAGGTATAACCATATGGAACTAATAAATCCATGAAGACCGATCCCATAGTGATGCCCCCAGTCCCCCAGCCAGGTCCAGACATGATAAAAGATCACAGCGCAGTGATCTCAGCAGCCCATGGTGACAGGCATGGTGAGTTGCCGGCTGCGTTCACACTACTCTCATTTAGGATTATTTTGCTATTCAGGTGGTAGTTATATTACACTGGCTGCCTGTTAAGCAGTGCACACATTGCTTTGAACAAGAAATCAAGAAATTTAGAATTTTTTTACAATTAAGGCCACAATTTTCATCAAAGTACTTTGCAGTTCAGCAAGTTTTATACATGTACCTCTAATTGTTATAATATTGCAGATTTATTATTTATCATCTTTTAAATCTGTTCAGTTTCATCATTTGATAATAACTTCTAAAACACATTTTTTGTGGTATAGATGGAGTGACTGAGACTGGGAGATTGGCCTTCCCATTGCCTTGGTGGTAAGTATTGAGATATTGGCAGTGGAGAAGACACTTTTAATAGACACCTTCTCTCTTGTGAGCTAGCAAACTTTGCTATTCTAATTAGAGCATTGTAATCCTCACCAAATGTGTTTGTTTATTTCAGTGTTCCAGAAAAAGGTCCTGAATCTACTGGTTGACAACCGCCATCGCCTGAAGGAAACGCAGCCTGCCTCTTCAGCTGTCCCTATAGAGAGGATTGACACCATGGAGGACTGAGTTACAGGAGCATCACCTCTCTGATGCACATGCCTTTGATACCCTGGTAGGTTTTTACAAGTCTGGAAGTAATGGATAGCCTAGAATAAATTAATATATATGTATAGTTCAGATGCAAAAGCCTCTAAGTGCCATTTGAGATTTTCTTCTAGAATGATCATTTTTATCAAGCTCATATGTTTAAGTTATTAATTGACACTTAAATGACAATTAATAGGTAATCTTCATTGGCATTTAAGTGAAATAACTGAACTTAAATATACAAGCTTGATAAAAATGATCATTCTAGAAGAGAATTTCAAATGGCACTTAGAGGCTTTTGCATCTAAACTCTTCATATATATATATTTATAAATATAGACGCTTTCAGCAGTGACAACATAAACAAACGGTACTGCTCATGTGTATTAATCTGGCCCAAACTTAACTTCCGGCAGACTTGCGGAGACAATCCATAACAAGTAAATAACCTAGTAGCTGGTATTTCTTGCCAGTCAAAGAAAATAAATGTTACCTGGCCAAACTGAAATTTGACACTACCAGACCCGTTGAACAAAAATTGGAGACAAAATGTTTTTCTACCGACGTCACGTGTCTGATTTACCGCAGTGTTAAAAAAAAAAAAAAAACTGTGGCGAGCGCAACGGCGGGGTTTGATAAGGTTAACATAGCTCTCCTTATTAGCTAGGCTTCTTACATACTTGCTAACCTTTTTTTAAGGTGGGTCTCCACATTGACAGCATGTTGGATGGATCTGTGCAGCGCTGTTTATGATACTAACCGTTCAATACACAGACTGGTCCGCTGTCATGTGTTTGCGAGAGAGAGAGAGAGAGAGAGCGTGCGAATATGCGCTGCGTGCTGCACGCAACTCTGCAATCAATTACAACTTTTCCCATCTTAAATTGTTAAAAACACAGAAATCAATATGTGGCGGTCAGCGCTGATAATGTGGTGGGCTGCCACTAATAAATGTATGGGAAACACTGTACCGGTTATCACTCAGATAAAAATAGCTAGGCTGTTTTAATACTGCCGTCTCCCTCATAGGAAACTTTGACATTTTTATTTTTAAAAATTGCGTTTGCTCCCTAGGTCAGGTTGCACTCCACAGCTCAACAACCTGCTCATCACCTTAACTTTTAACTTTCACTGCATTTGTAGTCAATGCCATTTTATCCAGTAAACACAGTAATAAACCAACAGAACGGAAGTTAACTTTGGGCCAGCTCATCACCATGGCAACGCGTCTGATGAAAGCGTCTATATATAGAGAGAGAGGGGTTGGACACTGTTCTGGAAGAGGAACGGCTCATAATCCCGCTGGTCACTGTGAAGGACTTCTATCTGTCAATTGGTGCTGTATTTGAATGCAAAATTAGGCCCTCTCCATTCTAACAAATTATTGTGTTGTAAAACCAGGTGTTTCAGTTTCATTGTCCAACCCCTGTATATGTATGTAATATAGTTTGATTTCTCTGGTAGTGTCAATCAACTTTATTATGAACTTATTCCAATTGGTGGGCGTGGGCGGAACACCAAGGACTGTGTCCACAAAGTGTTGGACAACATTTTTTGCTTGTTCTCATTTGCATTCTTTCTGGGCATGTCAGAATAGGTAAAAATGGGGGGGGGGGGAGTCCACAACCAAAGTACAGTCTGCTTAGTCCCCTTTTGAAGACCGCCTAAGTGTTACAGATAACAGTTGTGGAGATGGCTTTGCATTAATCCAGTATTGGTAGTGGATGCAGAGGAATATTTTTGCTTACAAATGTGGGGACTTGGGGCATGATTGCAGATTGCCTTTGCATATATCTAAATCATTTGTCTTTTTCAGCTTTGCAGAAGGGATCATGAAATTCGGTTCCACAGCCACTGAGGAGTACATCAAGCTGAACGTTTCTGAGCACCTCAAGCACACATCACAAAGACTTGGAGGTGGAGGATTGACTACGCCCTGATGAGCCAAGCCTACAGGATTTGAATTAAGAGCTTTAAAGGGATAGTTCACTTTGGAATTAATTTTTGGTATGTTTTAGCTTACCTCAAGGGCATCCAAGATGTAGGTGTCTTTGTTTCCACAGTAGTTTAAATTTTTATGTTTAACGTCAAACCATTCTTGTCTGTCAGTCATATAATGGAAGTCTATGGGGATGTCTTAAAAGACCATGCACAGAGAAGTCCAAATTAAACATGATTTAATGACTTGTAAATGTAAGTACACATTGATGGCCTAAGACACGAAACGAGTGGTTTGTGTGAGAAAATGAACAGTGTGTTTATATATACATATAGATCTGGCCGGAAAGTGCCAGAAGTGATCTCTTGCACGGGTACGTCACTCATTGTTTACACAGAGATTTCGGAAGTTTTACTATGAAGATCTAAACATATTAAGATATATCAAAATCATTGCCATTGCATTTCGTGTATATTGAAATATGCATGTGTTTATATATATATATATATATAAACAATATAAAACTGTTCGTTTTCTCACACAAACCGCTTGTTTCGGGTCTTAGGCCATCAATCTGTACTTAAAGGGATAGTTCACTTTGAAATTAATTTTGGATATGTTTTAGCTTACCTCAAGGGCATCAAAGATGTAGGTGTCTTTGTTTCCACAGTATTTTCAATTTTGATATTTTTCAGTCAAACCGTTGTTGTCTATCAGTCATACACTGGAGGCTAAGGGGGTCCACCAAAAAGCATGCACAGAGAAGTCAAAATTAAATGTGATTTAATGACTCATAAATGTAAGTACACATTAATGGCCTAAGACACGAAACGAGCGTTTTTTGTGAGAAAACGAACAGTATTTATATCGGGGGGTTTTTGCCTTGTGTAATCACAGTGACGTCCAAGTGATCTGAATCAGTTGTGCAATGTCCAACTGAACCGAACTGAATCAGTTCAATGTTACGCTGGAAGTGATCGATTGCATGTGACGTCACTCAATATTTACATCGAGATTTCGTAAGTTTTACCTTTTACTAAACCTATTTAGATATACCGAAATCATCTTCCATTGCTGTTTCCCGTATATCTAAATATGTTTAGTGAAAGGTAAAACTTCTGAAATCTCTATATTAACAAAGAGTGACGTAGGCACGCAAGCGATCACTTCCGGCGCATGCGCAGACCGAAGCGCCCGTGCAGTCAGATCATTTTGTCATGGCTATGATTACAAGAGGTAAAAACGATATAAATACTGTTCGTTTTCTCACACAAACCACTCGTTTCGTGTCTTAGGCCATCAATGTGTACTTACATTTATAAGTCATTAAATCATGTTTAATTTTGACTTCTCTGTGCATGCTTTTTGGTGGACCCCCTTAGCCTCCAGTGTATGCCTGATAGTCAACAACCGTTTGACTGAAAAATGTCAATTTAAAATACTGCAGAAATGGACACCTACATCTTGGATACCCTTGAGGTAAGCTAAAACATATCAAAAATTAATTTCAAAGTGAACTATCCCTTTAAATTACATCCTTATTATTTATTCATAATTCTGCCTCCACTGTGTATTGTGTTTGATATATATGGTGCCCAATTCTGATGCCATTCAGGGCAATTTATTTTTGAATAAAGATGCAATATTGAATTGTGATTTATTTGTAGAACTGTAGTGCTGTGTGTATGTTGTCCCATGTTTCCAGAGGGTGGAGGACATGTTTTCTGTGTTTTGAAGATGTTCTCCTAGCTTTGTACATAGTTGTGTGTTTGTGCTAATAAAGCTATTTCTTTGAATAAACAGCACGTACCTGGCAAATGTTCCTTTTCTCAATAAATTCATGTCCTTGATGGTTATAATAGTTTAGTCCATAGGATAACAATGACATGAATGTACAATATAATAGCATATCATATGAATATATATATAAATATAACTCAGCTTCCTTCCACAGCTGAGATATTGAGATATTTATACTGGCATAAATGCTACGTGGGATCTCAATATCTCAGCTCTGGAAGGGTCTAGAGCCTCCATTTTTTGCACTCAGGTCTAAGTCCCATGGCCCTCTATCAGAATCCAGAGTTTCAAGAAGATTGGAGAAACTTATTTTTTCGCACAAAAAAAAAAACAAAATGAAAGGGGTACCACTGTGGTTTTTTTTTTTTTTTGGGGTCGAAAAAATAAGTTTCTCCAATCTTCTTGAAACTCTGGATTCTGACAGAGGGCCATGGGACTTAGACCTGAGTGCAAAAATGGAGGCTCTAGACCCTTCCAGAGCTGAGATATTGAGATATTTATACTGGCATAAATGCTCCGTGGGATCTCAATATCTCAGCTCTGGAAGGGTCTAGAGTACCACTGTCGGTTTTTTTTTCGGGTCAAAATTTTGACTTCCTCTGATCTTCTTGAAACTCTGGATTATGATAGAGGGCCCTGAGAATTAGACCTGAGTGCAAAAAAGGAGGCTCTAGACCCTTCCAGAGCTGAGATATCGAAACTCAAAATTTCGACCTGAAAAAAAAAAAACGAAAGGGGTACCACTGTCGTTTTTTTTTTCGGGTCAAAATTTTGACTTCCTCTGATCTTCTTGAAACTCTGGATTATGATATGGATATGATCCATTTTTGCACTCAGGTCTAATTCTCAGGGCCCTCTATCATAATCCAGAGTTTCAAGAAGATCAGAGGACGTCAAAATTTTGACCCGAAAAAAAAACGACAGTGGTACCCCTTTCGTTTTTTTTTTTTCGGGTCGAAATTTTGAGTTTCGATATCTCAGCTCTGGAAGGGTCTAGAGCCTCCATTTTTGCACTCAGGTCTAATTCTCAGGGCCCTCTATAATAATCCAGAGTTTCAAGAAGATCAGAGGACGTCAAAATTTTGACCCGAAAAAAAAAACGACAGTGGTACCCCTTTCGTTTTTTTTTCGGGTCGAAATTTGGAGTTTCGATATCTCAGCTCTGGAAGGGTCTAGAGCCTCCATTTTTGCACTCAGGTCTAATTCTCAGGGCCCTCTATCATAATCCAGAGTTTCAAGAAGATCAGAGGACGTCAAAATTTTGACCCGAAAAAAAAAACGACAGTGGTACCCCTTTCGTTTTTTTTTCGGGTCGAAATTTTGAGTTTCGATATCTCAGCTCTGGAAGGGTCTAGAGCCTCCATTTTTGCACTCAGGTCTAATTCTCAGGGCCCTCTATCATAATCCAGAGTTTCAAGAAGATCAGAGGACGTCAAAATTTTGACCCGAAAAAAAAAAACGACAGTGGTACCCCTTTCGTTTTTTTTTTTTCGGGTCGAAATTTTGAGTTTCGATATCTCAGCTCTGGAAGGGTCTAGAGCCTCCATTTTTGCACTCAGGTCTAATTCTCAGGGCCCTCTATAATAATCCAGAGTTTCAAGAAGATCAGAGGACGTCAAAATTTTGACCCGAAAAAAAAAACGACAGTGGTACCCCTTTCGTTTTTTTTTCGGGTCGAAATTTGGAGTTTCGATATCTCAGCTCTGGAAGGGTCTAGAGCCTCCATTTTTGCACTCAGGTCTAATTCTCAGGGCCCTCTATCATAATCCAGAGTTTCAAGAAGATCAGAGGACGTCAAAATTTTGACCCGAAAAAAAAAACGACAGTGGTACCCCTTTCGTTTTTTTTTCGGGTCGAAATTTTGAGTTTCGATATCTCAGCTCTGGAAGGGTCTAGAGCCTCCATTTTTGCACTCAGGTCTAATTCTCAGGGCCCTCTATCATAATCCAGAGTTTCAAGAAGATCAGAGGACGTCAAAATTTTGACCCGAAAAAAAAAAACGACAGTGGTACCCCTTTCGTTTTTTTTTGGGGTCGAAATTTTGAGTTTCGATATCTCAGCTCTGGAAGGGTCTAGAGCCTCCATTTTTGCACTCAGGTCTAATTCTCAGGGCCCTCTATCATAATCCAGAGTTTCAAGAAGATCAGAGGACGTCAAAATTTTGACCCGAAAAAAAAACGACAGTGGTACCCCTTTCGTTTTTTTTTCGGGTCGAAATTTTGAGTTTCGATATCTCAGCTCTGGAAGGGTCTAGAGCCTCCATTTTTGCACTCAGGTCTAATTCTCAGGGCCCTCTATCATAATCCAGAGTTTCAAGAAGATCAGAGGACGTCAAAATTTTGACCCGAAAAAAAAAACAACAGTGGTACCCCTTTCGTTTTTTTTTTCGGGTCGAAATTTTGAGTTTCGATATCTCAGCTCTGGAAGGGTCTAGATCCTCCATTTTTGCACTCAGGTCTAATTCTCAGGGCCCTCTATCATAATCCAGAGTTTCAAGAAGATCAGAGGAAGTCAAAATTTTGACCCGAAAAAAAAAAACGACAGTGGTACCCCTTTCGTTTTTTTTTCGGGTCGAAATTTTGAGTTTCGATATCTCAGCTCTGGAAGGGTCTAGAGCCTCCATTTTTGCACTCAGGTCTAATTCTCAGGGCCCTCTATCATAATCCAGAATTTTCAAGCAGATCAGAGGACGTCAAAATTTTGACCCAAAAAAAAAAGACAGTGGTACCCCTTTCGTTTTTTTTTTCGGGTCGAAATTTTGAGTTTCGATATCTCAGCTCTGGAAGGGTCTAGAGCCTCCATTTTTGCACTCAGGTCTAATTCTCAGGGCCCTCTATCATAATCCAGAGTTTCAAGAAGATCAGAGGACGTCAAAATTTTGACCCGAAAAAAAAAACGACAGTGGTACCCCTTTCGTTTTTTTTTGGGGTCGAAATTTTGAGTTCCGATATCTCAGCTCTGGAAGGGTCTAGAGCCTCCATTTTTGCACTCAGGTCTAATTCTCAGGGCCCTCTATCATAATCCAGAATTTTCAAGCAGATCAGAGGACGTCAAAATTTTGACCCAAAAAAAAAACGACAGTGGTACCCCTTTCGTTTTTTTTTTCGGGTCGAAATTTTGAGTTTCGATATCTCAGCTCTGGAAGGGTCTAGAGCCTCCATTTTTGCACTCAGGTCTAATTCTCAGGGCCCTCTATCATAATCCAGAGTTTCAAGAAGATCAGAGGAAGTCAAAATTTTGACCCGAAAAAAAAAACGACAGTGGTACCCCTTTCGTTTTTTTTTTTTGGGGTCGAAATTTTGAGTTTCAATATCTCAGCTCTGGAAGGGTCTAGAGCCTCCATTTTTGCACTCAAGTCTAATTCTCAGGGCCCTCTATCATAATCCAGAGTTTCAAGAAGATCAGAGGAAGTCAAAATTTTGACCCGAAAAAAAAAACGACAGTGGTACCCCTTTCGTTTTTTTTGGGGGTCGAAATTTTGAGTTTCGATATCTCAGCTCTGGAAGGGTCTAGAGCCTCCATTTTTGCACTCAGGTCTAATTCTCAGGGCCCTCTATCATAATCCAGAGTTTCAAGAAGATCAGAGGAAGTCAAAATTTTGACCCGAAAAAAAAAAACGACAGTGGTACCCCTTTCGTTTTTTTTGGGGGTCGAAATTTTGAGTTTCGATATCTCAGCTCTGGAAGGGTCTAGAGCCTCCATTTTTGCACTCAGGTCTAATTCTCAGGGCCCTCTATCATAATCCAGAGTTTCAAGAAGATCAGAGGACGTCAAAATTTTGACCCGAAAAAAAAAAACGACAGTGGTACCCCTTTCGTTTTTTTTTCGGGTCGAAATTTGGAGTTTCGATATCTCAGCTCTGGAAGGGTCTAGAGCCTCCATTTTTGCACTCAGGTCTAATTCTCAGGGCCCTCTATCATAATCCAGAGTTTCAAGAAGATCAGAGGACGTCAAAATTTTGACCCGAAAAAAAAAACGACAGTGGTACCCCTTTCGTTTTTTTTTCGGGTCGAAATTTTGAGTTTCGATATCTCAGCTCTGGAAGGGTCTAGAGCTTCCATTTTTCCACTCAGGTCTAATTCTCAGGGCCCTCTATCATAATCCAGAGTTTCAAGAAGATCAGAGAACGTCAAAATTTTGACCAGAAAAAAAAAACGACAGTGGTACCCCTTTCGGTTTTTTTTCGGGTCGAAATTTTGAGTTTCGATATCTCAGCTCTGGAAGTGTCTAGAGCCTCCATTTTTGCACTCAGGTCTAATTCTCAGGGCCCTCTATCATAATCCAGAGTTTCAAGAAGATCAGAGGACGTCAAAATTTTGACCCGAAAAAAAAAACGAAAGTGGTACCCCTTTCGTTTTTTTTTCGGGTCGAAATTTTGAGTTTCGATATCTCAGCTCTGAAAGGGTCTAGAGCCTCCATTTTTGCACTCAGGTCTAATTCTCAGGGCCCTCTATCATAATCCAGAGTTTCAAGAAGATCAGAGGAAGTCAAAATTTTGACCCGAAAAAAAAACGACAGTGGTACCCCTTTCGTTTTTTTTTTTTCTGGTCGAAATTTTGAGTTTCGATATCTCAGCTCTGGAAGGGTCTAGAGCCTCCATTTTTGCACTCAGGTCTAATTCTCAGGGCCCTCTATCATAATCCAGAGTTTCAAGAAGATCAGAGGACGTCAAAATTTTGACCCGAAAAAAAAAACAACAGTGGTACCCCTTTCGTTTTTTTTTTCGGGTCGAAATTTTGAGTTTCGATATCTCAGCTCTGGAAGGGTCTAGATCCTCCATTTTTGCACTCAGGTCTAATTCTCAGGGCCCTCTATCATAATCCAGAGTTTCAAGAAGATCAGAGGAAGTCAAAATTTTGACCCGAAAAAAAAAACGACAGTGGTACCCCTTTCGTTTTTTTTTCGGGTCGAAATTTTGAGTTTCGATATCTCAGCTCTGGAAGGGTCTAGAGCCTCCATTTTTGCACTCAGGTCTAATTCTCAGGGCCCTCTATCATAATCCAGAATTTTCAAGCAGATCAGAGGACGTCAAAATTTTGACCCAAAAAAAAAAGACAGTGGTACCCCTTTCGTTTTTTTTTTCGGGTCGAAATTTTGAGTTTCGATATCTCAGCTCTGGAAGGGTCTAGAGCCTCCATTTTTGCACTCAGGTCTAATTCTCAGGGCCCTCTATCATAATCCAGAGTTTCAAGAAGATCAGAGGACGTCAAAATTTTGACCCGAAAAAAAAAAACGACAGTGGTACCCCTTTCGTTTTTTTTTGGGGTCGAAATTTTGAGTTCCGATATCTCAGCTCTGGAAGGGTCTAGAGCCTCCATTTTTGCACTCAGGTCTAATTCTCAGGGCCCTCTATCATAATCCAGAATTTTCAAGCAGATCAGAGGACGTCAAAATTTTGACCCAAAAAAAAAACGACAGTGGTACCCCTTTCGTTTTTTTTTTCGGGTCGAAATTTTGAGTTTCGATATCTCAGCTCTGGAAGGGTCTAGAGCCTCCATTTTTGCACTCAGGTCTAATTCTCAGGGCCCTCTATCATAATCCAGAGTTTCAAGAAGATCAGAGGAAGTCAAAATTTTGACCCGAAAAAAAAAACGACAGTGGTACCCCTTTCGTTTTTTTTTTTTGGGGTCGAAATTTTGAGTTTCAATATCTCAGCTCTGGAAGGGTCTAGAGCCTCCATTTTTGCACTCAAGTCTAATTCTCAGGGCCCTCTATCATAATCCAGAGTTTCAAGAAGATCAGAGGAAGTCAAAATTTTGACCCGAAAAAAAAAACGACAGTGGTACCCCTTTCGTTTTTTTTGGGGGTCGAAATTTTGAGTTTCGATATCTCAGCTCTGGAAGGGTCTAGAGCCTCCATTTTTGCACTCAGGTCTAATTCTCAGGGCCCTCTATCATAATCCAGAGTTTCAAGAAGATCAGAGGAAGTCAAAATTTTGACCCGAAAAAAAAAAACGACAGTGGTACCCCTTTCGTTTTTTTTGGGGGTCGAAATTTTGAGTTTCGATATCTCAGCTCTGGAAGGGTCTAGAGCCTCCATTTTTGCACTCAGGTCTAATTCTCAGGGCCCTCTATCATAATCCAGAGTTTCAAGAAGATCAGAGGACGTCAAAATTTTGACCCGAAAAAAAAAAACGACAGTGGTACCCCTTTCGTTTTTTTTTCGGGTCGAAATTTGGAGTTTCGATATCTCAGCTCTGGAAGGGTCTAGAGCCTCCATTTTTGCACTCAGGTCTAATTCTCAGGGCCCTCTATCATAATCCAGAGTTTCAAGAAGATCAGAGGACGTCAAAATTTTGACCCGAAAAAAAAAACGACAGTGGTACCCCTTTCGTTTTTTTTTCGGGTCGAAATTTTGAGTTTCGATATCTCAGCTCTGGAAGGGTCTAGAGCTTCCATTTTTCCACTCAGGTCTAATTCTCAGGGCCCTCTATCATAATCCAGAGTTTCAAGAAGATCAGAGAACGTCAAAATTTTGACCAGAAAAAAAAAACGACAGTGGTACCCCTTTCGGTTTTTTTTCGGGTCGAAATTTTGAGTTTCGATATCTCAGCTCTGGAAGTGTCTAGAGCCTCCATTTTTGCACTCAGGTCTAATTCTCAGGGCCCTCTATCATAATCCAGAGTTTCAAGAAGATCAGAGGACGTCAAAATTTTGACCCGAAAAAAAAAACGAAAGTGGTACCCCTTTCGTTTTTTTTTCGGGTCGAAATTTTGAGTTTCGATATCTCAGCTCTGAAAGGGTCTAGAGCCTCCATTTTTGCACTCAGGTCTAATTCTCAGGGCCCTCTATCATAATCCAGAGTTTCAAGAAGATCAGAGGAAGTCAAAATTTTGACCCGAAAAAAAAACGACAGTGGTACCCCTTTCGTTTTTTTTTTTCGGGTCGAAATTTTGAGTTTCGATATCTCAGCTCTGGAAGGGTCTAGAGCCTCCATTTTTGCACTCAGGTCTAATTCTCAGGGCCCTCTATCATAATCCAGAGTTTCAAGAAGATCAGAGGACGTCAAAATTTTGACCCGAAAAAAAAAACGACAGTGGTACCCCTTTCGTTTTTTTTTTTTCTGGTCGAAATTTTGAGTTTCGATATCTCAGCTCTGGAAGGGTCTAGAGCCTCCATTTTTGCACTCAGGTCTAATTCTCAGGGCCCTCTATCATAATCCAGATTTTCAAGAAGATCAGAGGACGTCAAAATTTTGACCCGAAAAAAAAAACGACAGTGGTACCCCTTTCGTTTTTTTTTCGGGTCGAAATTTGGAGTTTCGATATCTCAGCTCTGGAAGGGTCTAGAGCCTCCATTTTTGCACTCAGGTCTAATTCTCAGGGCCCTCTATCATAATCCAGAGTTTCAAGAAGATCAGAGGAAGTCAAAAATTTTGACCCGAAAAAAAAAACGACAGTGGTACCCCTTTCGTTTTTTTTGGGAGTCGAAATTTTGAGTTTCGATATCTCAGCTCTGGAAGGGTCTAGAGCCTCCATTTTTGCGCTCAGGCCAAAGTCTCGCGGCCCTCTATCATAATCCAGAGTTTTGAGAAGATTGGAGAAACTTGATTTTTCGCCCCGAAAACGCAAAAAAACGTAAGGGGTAACACTGTCGGTTTTTTTTCGGGTCGAAATTTTGAGTTTCGCTATCTCAGCTCTGGAAGGGTCTAGAGCCTCCATTTTTGCGCTCAGGCCAAAGTCTCGCGGCCCTCTATCATAATCCAGAGTTTTGAGAAGATTGGAGAAACTTGATTTTTCGCCCGAAAACGCAAAAAAACGTAAGGGGTAACACTGTCGTTTTTTTTTCGGGTCGAAATTTTGAGTTTCGATATCTCAGCTCTGGAAGGGTCTAGAGCCTCCATTTTTGCGCTCAGGCCTAAGTCTCGCGGCCCTCTATCATAATACAGAGTTTTGAGAAGATTGGAGAAACTTGATTTTTCGCCCGAAAACGCAAAAAAACGTAAGGGGTAACACTGTCATTTTTTTTTCCGGTCGAAATTTTGAGTTTCGATATCTCAGCTCTGGAAGGGTCTAGAGCCTCCATTTTTGCGCTCAGGCCAAAGTCTCGCGGCCCTCTATCATAATCCAGAGTTTTGAGAAGATTGGAGAAACTTGATTTTTCGCCCGAAAACGCAAAAAAACGTAAGGGGTAACACTGTCGTTTTTTTTTTCGGGTCGAAATTTTGAGTTTCGATATCTCAGCTCTGGAAGGGTCTAGAGCCTCCATTTTTGCGCTCAGGCCAAAGTCTCGCGGCCCTCTATCATAATCCAGAGTTTTGAGAAGATTGGAGAAACTTGATTTTTCGCCCGAAAACGCAAAAAAACGTAAGGGGTAACACTGTCGTTTTTTTTTCGGGTCGAAATTTTGAGTTTCGATATCTCAGCTCTGGAAGGGTCTAGAGCCTCCATTTTTGCGCTCAGGCCAAAGTCTCGCGGCCCTCTATCATAATCCAGAGTTTTGAGAAGATTGGAGAAACTTGATTTTTCGCCCGAAAACGCAAAAAAACGTAAGGGGTAACACTGTCGTTTTTTTTTCGGGTCGAAATTTTGAGTTTCGATATCTCAACTCTGGAAGGGTCTAGAGCCTCCATTTTTGCGCTCAGGGCAAAGTCTCGCGGCCCTCTATCATAATCCAGAGTTTTGAGAAGATTGGAGAAACTTGATTTTTCGCCCGAAAACGCAAAAAAACGTAAGGGGTAACACTGTCGTTTTTTTTTTCGGGTCGAAATTTTGAGTTTCGATATCTCAGCTCTGGAAGGGTCTAGAGCCTCCATTTTTGCGCTCAGGCCAAAGTCTCGCGGCCCTCTATCATAATCCAGAGTTTTGAGAAGATTGGAGAAACTTGATTTTTCGCCCGAAAACGCAAAAAAATGTAAGGGGTAACACTGTCGTTTTTTTTTTCGGGTCGAAATTTTGAGTTTCGCTATCTCAGCTCTGGAAGGGTCTAGAGCCTCCATTTTTGCGCTCAGGCCAAAGTCTCGCGGCCCTCTATCATAATCCAGAGTTTTGAGAAGATTGGAGAAACTTGATTTTTCGCCCGAAAACGCAAAAAAACGTAAGGGGTAACACTGTCGTTTTTTTTTCGGGTCGAAATTTTGAGTTTCGATATCTCAGCTCTGGAAGGGTCTAGAGCCTCCATTTTTGCGCTCAGGCCAAAGTCTCGCGGCCCTCTATCATAATCCAGAGTTTTGAGAAGATTGGAGAAACTTGATTTTTCGCCCGAAAACGCAAAAAAACGTAAGGGGTAACACTGTCGTTTTTTTTTCGGGTCGAAATTTTGAGTTTCGATATCTCAGCTCTGGAAGGGTCTAGAGCCTCCATTTTTGCGCTCAGGCCAAAGTCTCGCGGCCCTCTATCATAATCCAGAGTTTTGAGAAGATTGGAGAAACTTGATTTTTCGCCCGAAAACGCAAAAAAACGTAAGGGGTAACACTGTCGTTTTTTTTTCGGGTCGAAATTTTGAGTTTCGATATCTCAGCTCTGGAAGGGTCTAGAGCCTCCATTTTTGCGCTCAGGGCAAAGTCTCGCGGCCCTCTATCATAATCCAGAGTTTTGAGAAGATTGGAGAAACTTGATTTTTCGCCCGAAAACGCAAAAAAACGTAAGGGGTAACACTGTCGTTTTTTTTTTCGGGTCGAAATTTTGAGTTTCGATATCTCAGCTCTGGAAGGGTCTAGAGCCTCCATTTTTGCGCTCAGGCCAAAGTCTCGCGGCCCTCTATCATAATCCAGAGTTTTGAGAAGATTGGAGAAACTTGATTTTTCGCCCGAAAACGCAAAAAAACGTAAGGGGTAACACTGTCGTTTTTTTTTCGGGTCGAAATTTTGAGTTTCGATATCTCAGCTCTGGAAGGGTCTAGAGCCTCCATTTTTGCGCTCAGGCCAAAGTCTCGCGGCCCTCTATCATAATCCAGAGTTTTGAGAAGATTGGAGAAACTTGATTTTTCGCCCGAAAACGCAAAAAAACGTAAGGGGTAACACTGTCGTTTTTTTTTCGGGTCGAAATTTTGAGTTTCGATATCTCAACTCTGGAAGGGTCTAGAGCCTCCATTTTTGCGCTCAGGGCAAAGTCTCGCGGCCCTCTATCATAATCCAGAGTTTTGAGAAGATTGGAGAAACTTGATTTTTCGCCCGAAAACGCAAAAAAACGTAAGGGGTAACACTGTCGTTTTTTTTTTTCGGGTCGAAATTTTGAGTTTCGATATCTCAGCTCTGGAAGGGTCTAGAGCCTCCATTTTTGCGCTCAGGCCAAAGTCTCGCGGCCCTCTATCATAATCCAGAGTTTTGAGAAGATTGGAGAAACTTGATTTTTCGCCCGAAAACGCAAAAAAATGTAAGGGGTAACACTGTCGTTTTTTTTTTCGGGTCGAAATTTTGAGTTTCGCTATCTCAGCTCTGGAAGGGTCTAGAGCCTCCATTTTTGCGCTCAGGCCAAAGTCTCGCGGCCCTCTATCATAATCCAGAGTTTTGAGAAGATTGGAGAAACTTGATTTTTCGCCCGAAAACGCAAAAAAACGTAAGGGGTAACACTGTCGTTTTTTTTTCGGGTCGAAATTTTGAGTTTCGATATCTCAGCTCTGGAAGGGTCTAGAGCCTCCATTTTTGCGCTCAGGCCAAAGTCTCGCGGCCCTCTATCATAATCCAGAGTTTTGAGAAGATTGGAGAAACTTGATTTTTCGCCCGAAAACGCAAAAAAACGTAAGGGGTAACACTGTCGTTTTTTTTTCGGGTCGAAATTTTGAGTTTCGATATCTCAGCTCTGGAAGGGTCTAGAGCCTCCATTTTTGCGCTCAGGCCAAAGTCTCGCGGCCCTCTATCATAATCCAGAGTTTTGAGAAGATTGGAGAAACTTGATTTTTCGCCCGAAAACGCAAAAAAACGTAAGGGGTAACACTGTCGTTTTTTTTTCGGGTCGAAATTTTGAGTTTCGATATCTCAGCTCTGGAAGGGTCTAGAGCCTCCATTTTTGCGCTCAGGGCAAAGTCTCGCGGCCCTCTATCATAATCCAGAGTTTTGAGAAGATTGGAGAAACTTGATTTTTCGCCCGAAAACGCAAAAAAACGTAAGGGGTAACACTGTCGTTTTTTTTTTCGGGTCGAAATTTTGAGTTTCGATATCTCAGCTCTGGAAGGGTCTAGAGCCTCCATTTTTGCGCTCAGGCCAAAGGCTCGCGGCCCTCTATCATAATCCAGAGTTTTGAGAAGATTGGAGAAACTTGATTTTTCGCCCGAAAACGCAAAAAAACGTAAGGGGTAACACTGTCGTTTTTTTTTCGGGTCGAAATTTTTAGTTTCGCTATCTCAGCTCTGGAAGGGTCTAGAGCCTCCATTTTTGCGCTCAGGGCAAAGTCTCACTGCCCTCTATCATAATCCAGAGTTTTGAGAAGATTGGAGAAACTTGATTTTTCGCCCGAAAACGCAAAAAAACGTAAGGGGTAACACTGTCGTTTTTTTTTCGGGTCGAAATTTTGAGTTTCGATATCTCAGCTCTGGAAGGGTCTAGAGCCTCCATTTTTGCGCTCAGGGCAAAGTCTCGCGGCCCTCTATCATAATCCAGAGTTTTGAGAAGATTGGAGAAACTTGATTTTTCGCCCGAAAACGCAAAAAAACGTAAGGGGTAACACTGTCGTTTTTTTTTTCGGGTCGAAATTTTGAGTTTCGATATCTCAGCTCTGGAAGGGTCTAGAGCCTCCATTTTTGCGCTCAGGCCAAAGTCTCGCGGCCCTCTATCATAATCCAGAGTTTTGAGAAGATTGGAGAAACTTGATTTTTCGCCCGAAAACGCAAAAAAACGTAAGGGGTAACACTGTAGTTTTTTTTTTCGGGTCGAAATTTTGAGTTTCGATATCTCAGCTCTGGAAGGGTCTAGACTCTCCATTTTTGCGCTCAGGCGAAAGTCTCGCGGCCCTCTATCATAATCCAGAGTTTTGAGAAGATTGGAGAAACTTGATTTTTCGCCCGAAAACGCAAAAAAACGTAAGGGGTAACACTGTCGTTTTTTTTCGGGTCGAAATTTTTAGTTTCGCTATCTCAGCTCTGGAAGGGTCTAGAGCCTCCATTTTTGCGCTCAGGCCAAAGTCTCGCGGCCCTCTATCATAATCCAGAGTTTTGAGAAGATTGGAGAAACTTAATTTTTCGCCCGAAAACGCAAAAAACGTAAGGGGTAACACTGTCGTTTTTTTTTCGGGTCGAAATTTTGAGTTTCGATATCTCAGCTCTGGAAGGGTCTAGAGCCTCCATTTTTGCGCTCAGGCAAAAGTCTCGCGGCCCTCTATCATAATCCAGAGTTTTGAGAAGATTGGAGAAACTTGATTTTTCGCCCGAAAACGCAAAAAAACGTAAGGGGTAACACTGTCGTTTTTTTTTCGGGTCGAAATTTTGAGTTTCGATATCTCAGCTCTGGAAGGGTCTAGAGCCTCCATTTTTGCGCTCAGGGCAAAGTCTCGCGGCCCTCTATCATAATCCAGAGTTTTGAGAAGATTGGAGAAACTTGATTTTTCGCCCGAAAACGCAAAAAAACGTAAGGGGTAACACTGTCGTTTTTTTTTCGGGTCGAAATTTTGAGTTTCGATATCTCAGCTCTGGAAGGGTCTAGAGCCTCCATTTTTGCGCTCAGGCCAAAGTCTCGCGGCCCTCTATCATAATCCAGAGTTTTGAGAAGATTGGAGAAACTTAATTTTTCGCCCGAAAACGCAAAAAACGTAAGGGGTAACACTGTCGTTTTTTTTTCGGGTCGAAATTTTGAGTTTCGATATCTCAGCTCTGGAAGGGTCTAGAGCCTCCATTTTTGCGCTCAGGGCAAAGTCTCGCGGCCCTCTATCATAATCCAGAGTTTTGAGAAGATTGGAGAAACTTGATTTTTCGCCCGAAAACGCAAAAAAACGTAAGGGGTAACACTGTCGTTTTTTTTTCGGGTCGAAATTTTGAGTTTCGATATCTCAGCTCTGGAAGGGTCTAGAGCCTCCATTTTTGCGCTCAGGCCAAAGTCTCGCGGCCCTCTATCATAATCCAGAGTTTTGAGAAGATTGGAGAAACTTGATTTTTCGCCCGAAAACGCAAAAAACGTAAGGGGTAACACTGTCGTTTTTTTTTCGGGTCGAAATTTTGAGTTTCGATATCTCAGCTCTGGAAGGGTCTAGAGCCTCCATTTTTGCGCTCAGGCCAAAGTCTCGCGGCCCTCTATCATAATCCAGAGTTTTGAGAAGATTGGAGAAACTTGATTTTTCGCCCGAAAACGCAAAAAAACGTAAGGGGTAACACTGTCGTTTTTTTTTCGGGTCGAAATTTTGAGTTTCGATATCTCAGCTCTGGAAGGGTCTAGAGCCTCCATTTTTGCGCTCAGGCCAAAGTCTCGCGGCCCTCTATCATAATCCAGAGTTTTGAGAAGATTGGAGAAACTTAATTTTTCGCCCGAAAACGCAAAAAACGTAAGGGGTAACACTGTCGTTTTTTTTTTCGGGTCGAAATTTTGAGTTTCGATATCTCAGCTCTGGAAGGGTCTAGAGCCTCCATTTTTGCGCTCAGGGCAAAGTCTCGCGGCCCTCTATCATAATCCAGAGTTTTGAGAAGATTGGAGAAACTTGATTTTTCGCCCGAAAACGCAAAAAAACGTAAGGGGTAACACTGTCGTTTTTTTTTCGGGTCGAAATTTTGAGTTTCGATATCTCAGCTCTGGAAGGGTCTAGAGCCTCCATTTTTGCGCTCAGGCCAAAGTCTCGCGGCCCTCTATCATAATCCAGAGTTTTGAGAAGATTGGAGAAACTTGATTTTTCGCCCGAAAACGCAAAAAACGTAAGGGGTAACACTGTCGTTTTTTTTTCGGGTCGAAATTTTGAGTTTCGATATCTCAGCTCTGGAAGGGTCTAGAGCCTCCATTTTTGCGCTCAGGCCAAAGTCTCGCGGCCCTCTATCATAATCCAGAGTTTTGAGAAGATCGGAGAAACTTGATTTTTCGCCCGAAAACGCAAAAAAACGTAAGGGGTAACACTGTCGTTTTTTTTTCGGGTCGAAATTTTGAGTTTCGATATCTCAGCTCTGGAAGGGTCTAGAGCCTCCATTTTTGCGCTCAGGCCAAAGTCTCGCGGCCCTCTATCATAATCCAGAGTTTTGAGAAGATTGGAGAAACTTGATTTTTCGCCCGAAAACGCAAAAAAACGTAAGGGGTAACACTGTCGGTTTTTTTTCGGGTCGAAATTTTGAGTTTCGATATCTCAGCTCTGGAAGGGTCTAGAGCCTCCATTTTTGCGCTCAGGGCAAAGTCTCACTGCCCTCTATCATAATCCAGAGTTTTGAGAAGATTGGAGAAACTTGATTTTTCGCCCGAAAACGCAAAAAAACGTAAGGGGTAACACTGTCGTTTTTTTTTCGGGTCGAAATTTTGAGTTTCGATATCTCAGCTCTGGAAGGGTCTAGAGCCTCCATTTTTGCGCTCAGGGCAAAGTCTCGCGGCCCTCTATCATAATCCAGAGTTTTGAGAAGATTGGAGAAACTTGATTTTTCGCCCGAAAACGCAAAAAAACGTAAGGGGTAACACTGTCGTTTTTTTTTTCGGGTCGAAATTTTGAGTTTCGAAATCTCAGCTCTGGAAGGGTCTAGAGCCTCCATTTTTGCGCTCAGGGCAAAGTCTCGCGGCCCTCTATCATAATCCAGAGTTTTGAGAAGATTGGAGAAACTTGATTTTTCGCCCGAAAACGCAAAAAAACGTAAGGGGTAACACTGTCGTTTTTTTTTCGGGTCGAAATTTTGTGTTTCGATATCTCAGCTCTGGAAGGGTCTAGAGCCTCCATTTTTGCGCTCAGGGCAAAGTCTCACTGCCCTCTATCATAATCCAGAGTTTTGAGAAGATTGGAGAAACTTGATTTTTCGCCCGAAAACGCAAAAAAACGTAAGGGGTAACACTGTCGTTTTTTTTTCGGGTCGAAATTTTGAGTTTCGATATCTCAGCTCTGGAAGGGTCTAGAGCCTCCATTTTTGCGCTCAGGGCAAAGTCTCGCGGCCCTCTATCATAATCCAGAGTTTTGAGAAGATTGGAGAAACTTGATTTTTCGCCCGAAAACGCAAAAAAACGTAAGGGGTAACACTGTCGTTTTTTTTTCGGGTCGAAATTTTGAGTTTCGATATCTCAGCTCTGGAAGGGTCTAGAGCCTCCATTTTTGCGCTCAGGGCAAAGTCTCACGGCCCTCTATCATAATCCAGAGTTTTGAGAAGATTGGAGAAACTTGATTTTTCGCCCGAAAACGCAAAAAAACGTAAGGGGTAACACTGTCGTTTTTTTTTCGGGTCGAAATTTTGAGTTTCGATATCTCAGCTCTGGAAGGGTCTAGAGCCTCCATTTTTGCGCTCAGGCCAAAGTCTCGCGGCCCTCTATCATAATCCAGAGTTTTGAGAAGATTGGAGAAACTTGATTTTTCGCCCGAAAACGCAAAAAAACGTAAGGGGTAACACTGTCGTTTTTTTTTCGGGTCGAAATTTTTAGTTTCGCTATCTCAGCTCTGGAAGGGTCTAGAGCCTCCATTTTTGCGCTCAGGCCAAAGTCTCGCGGCCCTCTATCATAATCCAGAGTTTTGAGAAGATTGGAGAAACTTAATTTTTCGCCCGAAAACGCAAAAAACGTAAGGGGTAACACTGTCGTTTTTTTTTCGGGTCGAAATTTTGAGTTTCGATATCTCAGCTCTGGAAGGGTCTAGAGCCTCCATTTTTGCGCTCAGGCCAAAGTCTCGTGGCCCTCTATCATAATCCAGAGTTTTGAGAAGATTGGAGAAACTTGATTTTTCGCCCGAAAACGCAAAAAAACGTAAGGGGTAACACTGTCGTTTTTTTTTCGGGTCGAAATTTTGAGTTTCGATATCTCAGCTCTGGAAGGGTCTAGAGCCTCCATTTTTGCGCTCAGGGCAAAGTCTCGCGGCCCTCTATCATAATCCAGAGTTTTGAGAAGATTGGAGAAACTTGATTTTTCGCCCGAAAACGCAAAAAAACGTAAGGGGTAACACTGTCGTTTTTTTTTCGGGTCGAAATTTTGAGTTTCGATATCTCAGCTCTGGAAGGGTCTAGAGCCTCCATTTTTGCGCTCAGGCCAAAGTCTCGCGGCCCTCTATCATAATCCAGAGTTTTGAGAAGATTGGAGAAACTTAATTTTTCGCCCGAAAACGCAAAAAAACGTAAGGGGTAACACTGTCGTTTTTTTTTCGGGTCGAAATTTTGAGTTTCGATATCTCAGCTCTGGAAGGGTCTAGAGCCTCCATTTTTGCGCTCAGGCCAAAGTCTCGCGGCCCTCTATCATAATCCAGAGTTTTGAGAAGATTGGAGAAACTTAATTTTTCGCCCGAAAACGCAAAAAACGTAAGGGGTAACACTGTCGTTTTTTTTTCGGGTCGAAATTTTGAGTTTCGATATCTCAGCTCTGGAAGGGTCTAGAGCCTCCATTTTTGCGCTCAGGCCAAAGTCTCGCGGCCCTCTATCATAATCCAGAGTTTTGAGAAGATTGGAGAAACTTGATTTTTCGCCCGAAAACGCAAAAAAACGTAAGGGGTAACACTGTCGTTTTTTTTTCGGGTCGAAATTTTGAGTTTCGATATCTCAGCTCTGGAAGGGTCTAGAGCCTCCATTTTTGCGCTCAGGCCAAAGTCTCGCGGCCCTCTATCATAATCCAGAGTTTTGAGAAGATTGGAGAAACTTGATTTTTCGCCCGAAAACGCAAAAAAACGTAAGGGGTAACACTGTCGTTTTTTTTTCGGGTCGAAATTTTGAGTTTCGATATCTCAGCTCTGGAAGGGTCTAGAGCCTCCATTTTTGCGCTCAGGCCAAAGTCTCGCGGCCCTCTATCATAATCCAGAGTTTTGAGAAGATTGGAGAAACTTGATTTTTCGCCCGAAAACGCAAAAAAACGTAAGGGGTAACACTGTCGGTTTTTTTTCGGGTCGAAATTTTGAGTTTCGATATCTCAGCTCTGGAAGGGTCTAGAGCCTCCATTTTTGCGCTCAGGGCAAAGTCTCACTGCCCTCTATCATAATCCAGAGTTTTGAGAAGATTGGAGAAACTTGATTTTTCGCCCGAAAACGCAAAAAAACGTAAGGGGTAACACTGTCGTTTTTTTTTCGGGTCGAAATTTTGAGTTTCGATATCTCAGCTCTGGAAGGGTCTAGAGCCTCCATTTTTGCGCTCAGGGCAAAGTCTCGCGGCCCTCTATCATAATCCAGAGTTTTGAGAAGATTGGAGAAACTTGATTTTTCGCCCGAAAACGCAAAAAAACGTAAGGGGTAACACTGTCGTTTTTTTTTTCGGGTCGAAATTTTGAGTTTCGATATCTCAGCTCTGGAAGGGTCTAGAGCCTCCATTTTTGCGCTCAGGGCAAAGTCTCGCGACCCTCTATCATAATCCAGAGTTTTGAGAAGATTGGAGAAACTTGATTTTTCGCCCGAAAACGCAAAAAAACGTAAGGGGTAACACTGTCGTTTTTTTTTCGGGTCGAAATTTTGAGTTTCGATATCTCAGCTCTGGAAGGGTCTAGAGCCTCCATTTTTGCGCTCAGGGCAAAGTCTCGCGGCCCTCTATCATAATCCAGAGTTTTGAGAAGATTGGAGAAACTTGATTTTTCGCCCGAAAACGCAAAAAAAACGTAAGGGGTAACACTGTCGTTTTTTTCGGGTCGAAATTTTGAGATTCGATATCTCAGCTCTGGAAGGGTCTAGAGCCTCCATTTTTGCGCTCAGGGCAAAGTCTCGCGGCCCTCTATCATAATCCAGAGTTTTGAGAAGATTGGAGAAACTTGATTTTTCGCCCGAAAACGCAAAAAAACGTAAGGGGTAACACTGTCGTTTTTTTTTTCGGGTCGAAATTTTGAGTTTCGATATCTCAGCTCTGGAAGGGTCTAGAGCCTCCATTTTTGCGCTCAGGCCAAAGTCTCGCGGCCCTCTATCATAATCCAGAGTTTTGAGAAGATTGGAGAAACTTGATTTTTCGCCCGAAAACGCAAAAAAACGTAAGGGGTAACACTGTCGTTTTTTTTTCGGGTCGAAATTTTGAGTTTCGCTATCTCAGCTCTGGAAGGGTCTAGAGCCTCCATTTTTGCGCTCAGGCCAAAGTCTCGCGGCCCTCTATCATAATCCAGAGTTTTGAGAAGATTGGAGAAACTTGATTTTTCGCCCGAAAACGCAAAAAAACGTAAGGGGTAACACTGTCGTTTTTTTTTCGGGTCGAAATTTTGAATTTTGATATCTCAGCTCTGGAAGGGTCTAGAGCCTCCATTTTTGCACTCAGGACAAAGTCTCACTGCCCTCTATCATAATCTAGAGTTTTGAGAAGATTGGAGAAACTTAATTTTTCGCCCAAAAATGAAAAAAAAAAAACGAAAGGGGTAACACTGTCGTTTTTTTTTCGGGTCGAAATTTTGAATTTTGATATCTCAGCTCTGGAAGGGTCTAGAGCCTCCATTTTTGCACTCAGGTCAAAGTCTCACTGCCCTCTATCATAATCCAGAGTTTTGAGAAGATTGGAGAAACTTAATTTTTCGCCCGAAAACGCAAAAAAACGTAAGGGGTAACACTGTCGTTTTTTTTTCGGGTCGAAATTTTGAGTTTCGATATCTCAGCTCTGGAAGGGTCTAGAGCCTCCATTTTTGCGCTCAGGGCAAAGTCTCGCGGCCCTCTATCATAATCCAGAGTTTTGAGAAGATTGGAGAAACTTAATTTTTCGCCCGAAAACGCAAAAAACGTAAGGGGTAACACTGTCGTTTTTTTTTCGGGTCGAAATTTTGAGTTTCGATATCTCAGCTCTGGAAGGGTCTAGAGCCTCCATTTTTGCGCTCAGGGCAAAGTCTCGCGGCCCTCTATCATAATCCAGAGTTTTGAGAAGATTGGAGAAACTTGATTTTTCGCCCGAAAACGCAAAAAAACGTAAGGGGTAACACTGTCGTTTTTTTTTCGGGTCGAAATTTTGAGTTTCGATATCTCAGCTCTGGAAGGGTCTAGAGCCTCCATTTTTGCGCTCAGGCCAAAGTCTCGCGGCCCTCTATCATAATCCAGAGTTTTGAGAAGATTGGAGAAACTTGATTTTTCGCCCGAAAACGCAAAAAACGTAAGGGGTAACACTGTCGTTTTTTTTTCGGGTCGAAATTTTGAGTTTCGATATCTCAGCTCTGGAAGGGTCTAGAGCCTCCATTTTTGCGCTCAGGCCAAAGTCTCGCGGCCCTCTATCATAATCCAGAGTTTTGAGAAGATTGGAGAAACTTGATTTTTCGCCCGAAAACGCAAAAAAACGTAAGGGGTAACACTGTCGTTTTTTTTTCGGGTCGAAATTTTGAGTTTCGATATCTCAGCTCTGGAAGGGTCTAGAGCCTCCATTTTTGCGCTCAGGCCAAAGTCTCGCGGCCCTCTATCATAATCCAGAGTTTTGAGAAGATTGGAGAAACTTAATTTTTCGCCCGAAAACGCAAAAAACGTAAGGGGTAACACTGTCGTTTTTTTTTTCGGGTCGAAATTTTGAGTTTCGATATCTCAGCTCTGGAAGGGTCTAGAGCCTCCATTTTTGCGCTCAGGGCAAAGTCTCGCGGCCCTCTATCATAATCCAGAGTTTTGAGAAGATTGGAGAAACTTGATTTTTCGCCCGAAAACGCAAAAAAACGTAAGGGGTAACACTGTCGTTTTTTTTTCGGGTCGAAATTTTGAGTTTCGATATCTCAGCTCTGGAAGGGTCTAGAGCCTCCATTTTTGCGCTCAGGCCAAAGTCTCGCGGCCCTCTATCATAATCCAGAGTTTTGAGAAGATTGGAGAAACTTGATTTTTCGCCCGAAAACGCAAAAAACGTAAGGGGTAACACTGTCGTTTTTTTTTCGGGTCGAAATTTTGAGTTTCGATATCTCAGCTCTGGAAGGGTCTAGAGCCTCCATTTTTGCGCTCAGGCCAAAGTCTCGCGGCCCTCTATCATAATCCAGAGTTTTGAGAAGATCGGAGAAACTTGATTTTTCGCCCGAAAACGCAAAAAAACGTAAGGGGTAACACTGTCGTTTTTTTTTCGGGTCGAAATTTTGAGTTTCGATATCTCAGCTCTGGAAGGGTCTAGAGCCTCCATTTTTGCGCTCAGGCCAAAGTCTCGCGGCCCTCTATCATAATCCAGAGTTTTGAGAAGATTGGAGAAACTTGATTTTTCGCCCGAAAACGCAAAAAAACGTAAGGGGTAACACTGTCGGTTTTTTTTCGGGTCGAAATTTTGAGTTTCGATATCTCAGCTCTGGAAGGGTCTAGAGCCTCCATTTTTGCGCTCAGGGCAAAGTCTCACTGCCCTCTATCATAATCCAGAGTTTTGAGAAGATTGGAGAAACTTGATTTTTCGCCCGAAAACGCAAAAAAACGTAAGGGGTAACACTGTCGTTTTTTTTTCGGGTCGAAATTTTGAGTTTCGATATCTCAGCTCTGGAAGGGTCTAGAGCCTCCATTTTTGCGCTCAGGGCAAAGTCTCGCGGCCCTCTATCATAATCCAGAGTTTTGAGAAGATTGGAGAAACTTGATTTTTCGCCCGAAAACGCAAAAAAACGTAAGGGGTAACACTGTCGTTTTTTTTTTCGGGTCGAAATTTTGAGTTTCGAAATCTCAGCTCTGGAAGGGTCTAGAGCCTCCATTTTTGCGCTCAGGGCAAAGTCTCGCGGCCCTCTATCATAATCCAGAGTTTTGAGAAGATTGGAGAAACTTGATTTTTCGCCCGAAAACGCAAAAAAACGTAAGGGGTAACACTGTCGTTTTTTTTTCGGGTCGAAATTTTGTGTTTCGATATCTCAGCTCTGGAAGGGTCTAGAGCCTCCATTTTTGCGCTCAGGGCAAAGTCTCACTGCCCTCTATCATAATCCAGAGTTTTGAGAAGATTGGAGAAACTTGATTTTTCGCCCGAAAACGCAAAAAAACGTAAGGGGTAACACTGTCGTTTTTTTTTCGGGTCGAAATTTTGAGTTTCGATATCTCAGCTCTGGAAGGGTCTAGAGCCTCCATTTTTGCGCTCAGGGCAAAGTCTCGCGGCCCTCTATCATAATCCAGAGTTTTGAGAAGATTGGAGAAACTTGATTTTTCGCCCGAAAACGCAAAAAAACGTAAGGGGTAACACTGTCGTTTTTTTTTCGGGTCGAAATTTTGAGTTTCGATATCTCAGCTCTGGAAGGGTCTAGAGCCTCCATTTTTGCGCTCAGGGCAAAGTCTCACGGCCCTCTATCATAATCCAGAGTTTTGAGAAGATTGGAGAAACTTGATTTTTCGCCCGAAAACGCAAAAAAACGTAAGGGGTAACACTGTCGTTTTTTTTTCGGGTCGAAATTTTGAGTTTCGATATCTCAGCTCTGGAAGGGTCTAGAGCCTCCATTTTTGCGCTCAGGCCAAAGTCTCGCGGCCCTCTATCATAATCCAGAGTTTTGAGAAGATTGGAGAAACTTGATTTTTCGCCCGAAAACGCAAAAAAACGTAAGGGGTAACACTGTCGTTTTTTTTTCGGGTCGAAATTTTTAGTTTCGCTATCTCAGCTCTGGAAGGGTCTAGAGCCTCCATTTTTGCGCTCAGGCCAAAGTCTCGCGGCCCTCTATCATAATCCAGAGTTTTGAGAAGATTGGAGAAACTTAATTTTTCGCCCGAAAACGCAAAAAACGTAAGGGGTAACACTGTCGTTTTTTTTTCGGGTCGAAATTTTGAGTTTCGATATCTCAGCTCTGGAAGGGTCTAGAGCCTCCATTTTTGCGCTCAGGCCAAAGTCTCGTGGCCCTCTATCATAATCCAGAGTTTTGAGAAGATTGGAGAAACTTGATTTTTCGCCCGAAAACGCAAAAAAACGTAAGGGGTAACACTGTCGTTTTTTTTTCGGGTCGAAATTTTGAGTTTCGATATCTCAGCTCTGGAAGGGTCTAGAGCCTCCATTTTTGCGCTCAGGGCAAAGTCTCGCGGCCCTCTATCATAATCCAGAGTTTTGAGAAGATTGGAGAAACTTGATTTTTCGCCCGAAAACGCAAAAAAACGTAAGGGGTAACACTGTCGTTTTTTTTTCGGGTCGAAATTTTGAGTTTCGATATCTCAGCTCTGGAAGGGTCTAGAGCCTCCATTTTTGCGCTCAGGCCAAAGTCTCGCGGCCCTCTATCATAATCCAGAGTTTTGAGAAGATTGGAGAAACTTAATTTTTCGCCCGAAAACGCAAAAAAACGTAAGGGGTAACACTGTCGTTTTTTTTTCGGGTCGAAATTTTGAGTTTCGATATCTCAGCTCTGGAAGGGTCTAGAGCCTCCATTTTTGCGCTCAGGCCAAAGTCTCGCGGCCCTCTATCATAATCCAGAGTTTTGAGAAGATTGGAGAAACTTAATTTTTCGCCCGAAAACGCAAAAAACGTAAGGGGTAACACTGTCGTTTTTTTTTCGGGTCGAAATTTTGAGTTTCGATATCTCAGCTCTGGAAGGGTCTAGAGCCTCCATTTTTGCGCTCAGGCCAAAGTCTCGCGGCCCTCTATCATAATCCAGAGTTTTGAGAAGATTGGAGAAACTTGATTTTTCGCCCGAAAACGCAAAAAAACGTAAGGGGTAACACTGTCGTTTTTTTTTCGGGTCGAAATTTTGAGTTTCGATATCTCAGCTCTGGAAGGGTCTAGAGCCTCCATTTTTGCGCTCAGGCCAAAGTCTCGCGGCCCTCTATCATAATCCAGAGTTTTGAGAAGATTGGAGAAACTTGATTTTTCGCCCGAAAACGCAAAAAAACGTAAGGGGTAACACTGTCGTTTTTTTTTCGGGTCGAAATTTTGAGTTTCGATATCTCAGCTCTGGAAGGGTCTAGAGCCTCCATTTTTGCGCTCAGGCCAAAGTCTCGCGGCCCTCTATCATAATCCAGAGTTTTGAGAAGATTGGAGAAACTTGATTTTTCGCCCGAAAACGCAAAAAAACGTAAGGGGTAACACTGTCGGTTTTTTTTCGGGTCGAAATTTTGAGTTTCGATATCTCAGCTCTGGAAGGGTCTAGAGCCTCCATTTTTGCGCTCAGGGCAAAGTCTCACTGCCCTCTATCATAATCCAGAGTTTTGAGAAGATTGGAGAAACTTGATTTTTCGCCCGAAAACGCAAAAAAACGTAAGGGGTAACACTGTCGTTTTTTTTTCGGGTCGAAATTTTGAGTTTCGATATCTCAGCTCTGGAAGGGTCTAGAGCCTCCATTTTTGCGCTCAGGGCAAAGTCTCGCGGCCCTCTATCATAATCCAGAGTTTTGAGAAGATTGGAGAAACTTGATTTTTCGCCCGAAAACGCAAAAAAACGTAAGGGGTAACACTGTCGTTTTTTTTTTCGGGTCGAAATTTTGAGTTTCGATATCTCAGCTCTGGAAGGGTCTAGAGCCTCCATTTTTGCGCTCAGGGCAAAGTCTCGCGACCCTCTATCATAATCCAGAGTTTTGAGAAGATTGGAGAAACTTGATTTTTCGCCCGAAAACGCAAAAAAACGTAAGGGGTAACACTGTCGTTTTTTTTTCGGGTCGAAATTTTGAGTTTCGATATCTCAGCTCTGGAAGGGTCTAGAGCCTCCATTTTTGCGCTCAGGGCAAAGTCTCGCGGCCCTCTATCATAATCCAGAGTTTTGAGAAGATTGGAGAAACTTGATTTTTCGCCCGAAAACGCAAAAAAAACGTAAGGGGTAACACTGTCGTTTTTTTCGGGTCGAAATTTTGAGATTCGATATCTCAGCTCTGGAAGGGTCTAGAGCCTCCATTTTTGCGCTCAGGGCAAAGTCTCGCGGCCCTCTATCATAATCCAGAGTTTTGAGAAGATTGGAGAAACTTGATTTTTCGCCCGAAAACGCAAAAAAACGTAAGGGGTAACACTGTCGTTTTTTTTTTCGGGTCGAAATTTTGAGTTTCGATATCTCAGCTCTGGAAGGGTCTAGAGCCTCCATTTTTGCGCTCAGGCCAAAGTCTCGCGGCCCTCTATCATAATCCAGAGTTTTGAGAAGATTGGAGAAACTTGATTTTTCGCCCGAAAACGCAAAAAAACGTAAGGGGTAACACTGTCGTTTTTTTTTCGGGTCGAAATTTTGAGTTTCGCTATCTCAGCTCTGGAAGGGTCTAGAGCCTCCATTTTTGCGCTCAGGCCAAAGTCTCGCGGCCCTCTATCATAATCCAGAGTTTTGAGAAGATTGGAGAAACTTGATTTTTCGCCCGAAAACGCAAAAAAACGTAAGGGGTAACACTGTCGTTTTTTTTTCGGGTCGAAATTTTGAATTTTGATATCTCAGCTCTGGAAGGGTCTAGAGCCTCCATTTTTGCACTCAGGACAAAGTCTCACTGCCCTCTATCATAATCTAGAGTTTTGAGAAGATTGGAGAAACTTAATTTTTCGCCCAAAAATGAAAAAAAAAAAACGAAAGGGGTAACACTGTCGTTTTTTTTTCGGGTCGAAATTTTGAATTTTGATATCTCAGCTCTGGAAGGGTCTAGAGCCTCCATTTTTGCACTCAGGTCAAAGTCTCACTGCCCTCTATCATAATCCAGAGTTTTGAGAAGATTGGAGAAACTTAATTTTTCGCCCGAAAACGCAAAAAAACGTAAGGGGTAACACTGTCGTTTTTTTTTCGGGTCGAAATTTTGAGTTTCGATATCTCAGCTCTGGAAGGGTCTAGAGCCTCCATTTTTGCGCTCAGGCCAAAGTCTCGCGGCCCTCTATCATAATCCAGAGTTTTGAGAAGATTGGAGAAACTTGATTTTTCGCCCGAAAACGCAAAAAAACGTAAGGGGTAACACTGTCGTTTTTTTTTCGGGTCGAAATTTTGAGTTTCGATATCTCAGCTCTGGAAGGGTCTAGAGCCTCCATTTTTGCGCTCAGGCCAAAGTCTCGCGGCCCTCTATCATAATCCAGAGTTTTGAGAAGATTGGAGAAACTTGATTTTTCGCCCGAAAACGCAAAAAAACGTAAGGGGTAACACTGTCGTTTTTTTTTTCGGATCGAAATTTTGAGTTTCGATATCTCAGCTCTGGAAGGGTCTAGAGCCTCCATTTTTGCGCTCAGGCCAAAGTCTCGCGGCCCTCTATCATAATCCAGAGTTTTGAGAAGATTGGAGAAACTTGATTTTTCGCCCGAAAACGCAAAAAAACGTAAGGGGTAACACTGTCGTTTTTTTTTCGGGTCGAAATTTTGAGTTTCGATATCTCAGCTCTGGAAGGGTCTAGAGCCTCCATTTTTGCGCTAAGGGCAAAGTCTCGCGGCCCTCTATCATAATCCAGAGTTTTGAGAAGATTGGAGAAACTTGATTTTTCGCCCGAAAACGCAAAAAAACGTAAGGGGTAACACTGTCGTTTTTTTTCGGGTAGAAATTTTGAGTTTCGATATCTCAGCTCTGGAAGGGTCTAGAGCCTCCATTTTTGCGCTCAGGCCAAAGTCTCGCGGCCCTCTATCATAATCCAGAGTTTTGAGAAGATTGGAGAAACTTGATTTTTCGCCCGAAAACGCAAAAAAACGTAAGGGGTAACACTGTCGTTTTTTTTTCGGGTCGAAATTTTGAGTTTCGATATCTCAGCTCTGGAAGGGTCTAGAGCCTCCATTTTTGCGCTCAGGCCAAAGTCTCGCGGCCCTCTATCATAATCCAGAGTTTTGAGAAGATTGGAGAAACTTGATTTTTCGCCCGAAAACGCAAAAAAACGTAAGGGGTAACACTGTCGTTTTTTTTTCGGGTCGAAATTTTGAGTTTCGATATCTCAACTCTGGAAGGGTCTAGAGCCTCCATTTTTGCGCTCAGGGCAAAGTCTCGCGGCCCTCTATCATAATCCAGAGTTTTGAGAAGATTGGAGAAACTTAATTTTTCGCCGAAAAATGAAAAAAAACGAAAGGGGTTACACTGTCGTTTTTTTTTTCGGATCAAAATTTTGAATTTTGATATCTCAGCTCTGGAAGGGTCTAGAGCCTCCATTTTTGCACTCAGGTCTAATTCTCAGGGCCCTCTATCATAATCCAGAGTTTCAAGAAGATCAGAGGACGTCAAAATTTTGACCCGAAAAAAAAAACGACAGTGGTACCCCTTTCGTTTTTTTTTTCGGGTCGAAATTTTGAGTTTCGATATCTCAGCTCTGGAAGGGTCTAGAGCCTCCATTTTTGCACTCAGGTCTAATTCTCAGGGCCCTCTATCATAATCCAGAGTTTCAAGAAGATCAGAGGACGTCAAAATTTTGACCCGAAAAAAAAAACGACAGTGGTACCCCTTTCGTTTTTTTTTGGGGTCGAAATTTTGAGTTTCGATATCTCAGCTCTGGAAGGGTCTAGAGCCTCCATTTTTGCACTCAGGTCTAATTCTCAGGGCCCTCTATCATAATCCAGAGTTTCAAGAAGATCAGAGGACGTCAAAATTTTGACCCGAAAAAAAAAACGACAGTGGTACCCCTTTCGTTTTTTTTTTCGGGTCGAAATTTTGAGTTTCGATATCTCAGCTCTGGAAGGGTCTAGAGCCTCCATTTTTGCACTCAGGTCTAATTCTCAGGGCCCTCTATCATAATCCAGAGTTTCAAGAAGATCAGAGGAAGTCAAAATTTTGACCCGAAAAAAAAAACGACAGTGGTACCCCTTACGTTTTTTTTGCGTTTTCGGGCGAAAAATCAAGTTTCTCCAATCTTCTCAAAACTCTGGATTATGATAGAGGGCCGCGAGACTTTGCCCTGAGCGCAAAAATGGAGGCTCTAGACCCTTCCAGAGCTGAGATATCGAAACTCAAAATTTCGACCCGAAAAAAAAACGACAGTGTTACCCCTTACGTTTTTTTGCGTTTTCGGGCGAAAAATCAAGTTTCTCCAATCTTCTCAAAACTCTGGATTATGATAGAGGGCCGCGAGACTTTGCCCTGAGCGCAAAAATGGAGGCTCTAGACCCTTCCAGAGCTGAGATATCGAAACTCAAAATTTCGACCCGAAAAAAAAACGACAGTGTTACCCCTTACGTTTTTTTGCGTTTTCGGGCGAAAAATCAAGTTTCTCCAATCTTCTCAAAACTCTGGATTATGATGGAGGGCCGCGAGACTTTGCCCTGAGCGCAAAAATGGAGGCTCTAGACCCTTCCAGAGCTGAGATATCGAAACTCAAAATTTCGACCCGAAAAAAAAACGACAGTGTTACCCCTTACGTTTTTTTGCGTTTTCGGGCGAAAAATCAAGTTTCTCCAATCTTCTCAAAACTCTGGATTATGATGGAGGGCCGCGAGACTTTGCCCTGAGCGCAAAAATGGAGGCTCTAGACCCTTCCAGAGCTGAGATATCGAAACTCAAAATTTCGACCCGAAAAAAAAACGACAGTGTTACCCCTTACGTTTTTTTGCGTTTTCGGGCGAAAAATCAAGTTTCTCCAATCTTCTCAAAACTCTGGATTATGATGGAGGGCCGCGAGACTTTGCCCTGAGCGCAAAAATGGAGGCTCTAGACCCTTCCAGAGCTGAGATATCGAAACTCAAAATTTCGACCCGAAAAAAAAACGACAGTGTTACCCCTTACGTTTTTTTGCGTTTTCGGGCGAAAAATCAAGTTTCTCCAATCTTCTCAAAACTCTGGATTATGATAGAGGGCCGCGAGACTTTGGCCTGAGCGCAAAAATGGAGGCTCTAGACCCTTCCAGAGCTGAGATATCGAAACTCAAAATTTCGACCCGAAAAAAAAACGACAGTGTTACCCCTTACGTTTTTTTGCGTTTTCGGGCGAAAAATCAAGTTTCTCCAATCTTCTCAAAACTCTGGATTATGATAGAGGGCCGCGAGACTTTGCCCTGAGCGCAAAAATGGAGGCTCTAGACCCTTCCAGAGCTGAGATATCGAAACTCAAAATTTCGACCCGAAAAAAAAACGACAGTGTTACCCCTTACGTTTTTTTGCGTTTTCGGGGGCGAAAAATCAAGTTTCTCCAATCTTCTCAAAACTCTGGATTATGATAGAGGGCCGCGAGACTTTGCCCTGAGCGCAAAAATGGAGGCTCTAGACCCTTCCAGAGCTGAGATATCGAAACTCAAAATTTCGACCCGAAAAAAAAACGACAGTGTTACCCCTTACGTTTTTTTGCGTTTTCGGGCGAAAAATCAAGTTTCTCCAATCTTCTCAAAACTCTGGATTATGATAGAGGGCCGCGAGACTTTGCCCTGAGCGCAAAAATGGAGGCTCTAGACCCTTCCAGAGCTGAGATATCAAAATTCAAAATTTCGACCCGAAAAAAAAACGACAGTGTTACCCCTTTCGTTTTTTTTTTCATTTTTGGGTGAAAAATTAAGTTTCTCCAATCTTCTCAAAACTCTGGATTATGATAGAGGGCAGTGAGACTTTGACCTGAGTGCAAAAATGGAGGCTCTAGACCCTTCCAGAGCTGAGATATCAAAATTCAAAATTTCGACCCGAAAAAAAAACGACAGTGTTACCCCTTACGTTTTTTTGCGTTTTCGGGCGAAAAATCAAGTTTCTCCAATCTTCTCAAAACTCTGGATTATGATAGAGGGCCGCGAGACTTTGGCCTGAGCGCAAAAATGGAGGCTCTAGACCCTTCCAGAGCTGAGATAGCGAAACTCAAAATTTCGACCTGAAAAAAAAACGACAGTGTTACCCCTTACGTTTTTTTGCGTTTTCGGGCGAAAAATCAAGTTTCTCCAATCTTCTCAAAACTCTGGATTATGATAGAGGGCCGCGAGACTTTGGCCTGAGCGCAAAAATGGAGGCTCTAGACCCTTCCAGAGCTGAGATATCGAAACTCAAAATTTCGACCCGAAAAAAAAACGACAGTGTTACCCCTTACGTTTTTTTGCGTTTTCGGGCGAAAAATCAAGTTTCTCCAATCTTCTCAAAACTCTGGATTATGATAGAGGGCCGCGAGACTTTGCCCTGAGCGCAAAAATGGAGGCTCTAGACCCTTCCAGAGCTGAGATATCGAATCTCAAAATTTCGACCCGAAAAAAAAACGACAGTGTTACCCCTTACGTTTTTTTTGCGTTTTCGGGTGAAAAATCAAGTTTCTCCAATCTTCTCAAAACTCTGGATTATGATAGAGGGCCGCGAGACTTTGCCCTGAGCGCAAAAATGGAGGCTCTAGACCCTTCCAGAGCTGAGATATCGAAACTCAAAATTTCGACCCGAAAAAAAAACGACAGTGTTACCCCTTACGTTTTTTTGCGTTTTCGGGCGAAAAATCAAGTTTCTCCAATCTTCCTCAAAACTCTGGATTATGATAGAGGGCCGCGAAACTTTGCCCTGAGCGCAAAAATGGAGGCTCTAGACCCTTCCAGAGCTGAGATATCGAAACTCAAAATTTCGACCCGAAAAAAAAACGACAGTGTTACCCCTTACGTTTTTTTGCGTTTTCGGGCGAAAAATCAAGTTTCTCCAATCTTCTCAAAACTCTGGATTATGATAGAGGGCCGCGAGACTTTGGCCTGAGCGCAAAAATGGAGGCTCTAGACCCTTCCAGAGCTGAGATAGCGAAACTCAAAATTTCGACCCGAAAAAAAACGACAGTGTTACCCCTTACGTTTTTTTGCGTTTTCGGGCGAAAAATCAAGTTTCTCCAATCTTCTCAAAACTCTGGATTATGATAGAGGGCCGCGAGACTTTGGCCTGAGCGCAAAAATGGAGGCTCTAGACCCTTCCAGAGCTGAGATATCGAAACTCAAAATTTCGACCCGAAAAAAAAACGACAGTGTTACCCCTTACGTTTTTTTGCGTTTTCGGGCGAAAAATCAAGTTTCTCCAATCTTCTCAAAACTCTGGATTATGATAGAGGGCCGCGAGACTTTGCCCTGAGCGCAAAAATGGAGGCTCTAGACCCTTCCAGAGCTGAGATATCGAAACTCAAAATTTCGACCCGAAAAAAAAACGACAGTGTTACCCCTTACGTTTTTTTGCGTTTTCGGGCGAAAAATCAAGTTTCTCCAATCTTCTCAAAACTCTGGATTATGATAGAGGGCCGCGAGACTTTGCCCTGAGCGCAAAAATGGAGGCTCTAGACCCTTCCAGAGCTGAGATATCGAAACTCAAAATTTCGACCCGAAAAAAAAACGACAGTGTTACCCCTTACGTTTTTTTGCGTTTTCGGGCGAAAAATCAAGTTTCTCCAATCTTCTCAAAACTCTGGATTATGATAGAGGGCCGCGAGACTTTGCCCTGAGCGCAAAAATGGAGGCTCTAGACCCTTCCAGAGCTGAGATATCAAAATTCAAAATTTCGACCCGAAAAAAAAACGACAGTGTTACCCCTTTCGTTTTTTTTTTCATTTTTGGGTGAAAAATTAAGTTTCTCCAATCTTCTCAAAACTCTGGATTATGATAGAGGGCAGTGAGACTTTGACCTGAGTGCAAAAATGGAGGCTCTAGACCCTTCCAGAGCTGAGATATCAAAATTCAAAATTTCGACCCGAAAAAAAAACGACAGTGTTACCCCTTACGTTTTTTTGCGTTTTCGGGCGAAAAATCAAGTTTCTCCAATCTTCTCAAAACTCTGGATTATGATAGAGGGCCGCGAGACTTTGGCCTGAGCGCAAAAATGGAGGCTCTAGACCCTTCCAGAGCTGAGATAGCGAAACTCAAAATTTCGACCTGAAAAAAAAACGACAGTGTTACCCCTTACGTTTTTTTGCGTTTTCGGGCGAAAAATCAAGTTTCTCCAATCTTCTCAAAACTCTGGATTATGATAGAGGGCCGCGAGACTTTGGCCTGAGCGCAAAAATGGAGGCTCTAGACCCTTCCAGAGCTGAGATATCGAAACTCAAAATTTCGACCCGAAAAAAAAACGACAGTGTTACCCCTTACGTTTTTTTGCGTTTTCGGGCGAAAAATCAAGTTTCTCCAATCTTCTCAAAACTCTGGATTATGATAGAGGGCCGCGAGACTTTGGCCTGAGCGCAAAAATGGAGGCTCTAGACCCTTCCAGAGCTGAGATATCGAAACTCAAAATTTCGACCCGAAAAAAAAACGACAGTGTTACCCCTTACGTTTTTTTTGCGTTTTCGGGCGAAAAATCAAGTTTCTCCAATCTTCTCAAAACTCTGGATTATGATAGAGGGCCGCGAGACTTTGCCCTGAGCGCAAAAATGGAGGCTCTAGACCCTTCCAGAGCTGAGATATCGAATCTCAAAATTTCGACCCGAAAAAAAAACGACAGTGTTACCCCTTACGTTTTTTTTGCGTTTTCGGGTGAAAAATCAAGTTTCTCCAATCTTCTCAAAACTCTGGATTATGATAGAGGGCCGCGAGACTTTGCCCTGAGCGCAAAAATGGAGGCTCTAGACCCTTCCAGAGCTGAGATATCGAAACTCAAAATTTCGACCCGAAAAAAAAACGACAGTGTTACCCCTTACGTTTTTTTGCGTTTTCGGGCGAAAAATCAAGTTTCTCCAATCTTCCTCAAAACTCTGGATTATGATAGAGGGCCGCGAAACTTTGCCCTGAGCGCAAAAATGGAGGCTCTAGACCCTTCCAGAGCTGAGATATCGAAACTCAAAATTTCGACCCGAAAAAAAAACGACAGTGTTACCCCTTACGTTTTTTTGCGTTTTCGGGCGAAAAATCAAGTTTCTCCAATCTTCTCAAAACTCTGGATTATGATAGAGGGCCGCGAGACTTTGGCCTGAGCGCAAAAATGGAGGCTCTAGACCCTTCCAGAGCTGAGATAGCGAAACTCAAAATTTCGACCCGAAAAAAAACGACAGTGTTACCCCTTACGTTTTTTTGCGTTTTCGGGCGAAAAATCAAGTTTCTCCAATCTTCTCAAAACTCTGGATTATGATAGAGGGCCGCGAGACTTTGGCCTGAGCGCAAAAATGGAGGCTCTAGACCCTTCCAGAGCTGAGATATCGAAACTCAAAATTTCGACCCGAAAAAAAAACGACAGTGTTACCCCTTACGTTTTTTTGCGTTTTCGGGCGAAAAATCAAGTTTCTCCAATCTTCTCAAAACTCTGGATTATGATAGAGGGCCGCGAGACTTTGCCCTGAGCGCAAAAATGGAGGCTCTAGACCCTTCCAGAGCTGAGATATCGAAACTCAAAATTTCGACCCGAAAAAAAAAACGACAGTGTTACCCCTTACGTTTTTTTGCGTTTTCGGGCGAAAAATCAAGTTTCTCCAATCTTCTCAAAACTCTGGATTATGATAGAGGGCCGCGAGACTTTGGCCTGAGCGCAAAAATGGAGGCTCTAGACCCTTCCAGAGCTGAGATATCGAAACTCAAAATTTCGACCCGAAAAAAAAACGACAGTGTTACCCCTTACGTTTTTTTGCGTTTTCGGGCGAAAAATCAAGTTTCTCCAATCTTCTCAAAACTCTGGATTATGATAGAGGGCCGCGAGACTTTGGCCTGAGCGCAAAAATGGAGGCTCTAGACCCTTCCAGAGCTGAGATATCGAAACTCAAAATTTCGACCCGAAAAAAAAACGACAGTGTTACCCCTTACGTTTTTTTGCGTTTTCGGGCGAAAAATCAAGTTTCTCCAATCTTCTCAAAACTCTGGATTATGATAGAGGGCCGCGAGACTTTGGCCTGAGCGCAAAAATGGAGGCTCTAGACCCTTCCAGAGCTGAGATATCGAAACTAAAAATTTCGACCCGAAAAAAAAACGACAGTGTTACCCCTTACGTTTTTTTGCGTTTTCGGGCGAAAAATCAAGTTTCTCCAATCTTCTCAAAACTCTGGATTATGATAGAGGGCCGCGAGACTTTGGCCTGAGCGCAAAAATGGAGGCTCTAGACCCTTCCAGAGCTGAGATATCGAAACTCAAAATTTCGACCCGAAAAAAAAACGACAGTGTTACCCCTTACGTTTTTTTGCGTTTTCGGGCGAAAAATTAAGTTTTTCCAATCTTCTCAAAACTCTGGATTATGATAGAGGGCCGCGAGACTTTGGCCTGAGCGCAAAAATGGAGGCTCTAGACCCTTCCAGAGCTGAGATATCGAAACTCAAAATTTCGACCCGAAAAAAAACGACAGTGTTACCCCTTACGTTTTTTTTGCGTTTTCGGGCGAAAAATTAAGTTTCTCCAATCTTCTCAAAACTCTGGATTATGATAGAGGGCAGTGAGACTTTGACCTGAGTGCAAAAATGGAGGCTCTAGACCCTTCCAGAGCTGAGATATCGAAACTAAAAATTTCGACCCGAAAAAAAAACGACAGTGTTACCCCTTACGTTTTTTTGCGTTTTCGGGCGAAAAATCAAGTTTCTCCAATCTTCTCAAAACTCTGGATTATGATAGAGGGCCGCGAGACTTTGGCCTGAGCGCAAAAATGGAGGCTCTAGACCCTTCCAGAGCTGAGATATCGAAACTCAAAATTTCGACCCGAAAAAAAACGACAGTGTTACCCCTTACGTTTTTTTGCGTTTTCGGGCGAAAAATTAAGTTTCTCCAATCTTCTCAAAACTCTGGATTATGATAGAGGGCAGTGAGACTTTGACCTGAGTGCAAAAATGGAGGCTCTAGACCCTTCCAGAGCTGAGATATCAAAATTCAAAATTTCGACCCGAAAAAAAAAACGACAGTGTTACCCCTTTCGTTTTTTTTTTCATTTTTGGGCGAAAAATTAAGTTTCTCCAATCTTCTCAAAACTCTGGATTATGATAGAGGGCAGTGAGACTTTGGCCTGAGCGCAAAAATGGAGGCTCTAGACCCTTCCAGAGCTGAGATAGCGAAACTCAAAATTTCGACCCGAAAAAAAACGACAGTGTTACCCCTTACGTTTTTTTGCGTTTTCGGGCGAAAAATCAAGTTTCTCCAATCTTCTCAAAACTCTGGATTATGATAGAGGGCCGCGAGACTTTGGCCTGAGCGCAAAAATGGAGGCTCTAGACCCTTCCAGAGCTGAGATATCGAAACTCAAAATTTCGACCCGAAAAAAAAAAAACGACAGTGTTACCCCTTACGTTTTTTTGCGTTTTCGGGCGAAAAATTAAGTTTCTCCAATCTTCTCAAAACTCTGGATTATGATAGAGGGCCGCGAGACTTTGGCCTGAGCGCAAAAATGGAGGCTCTAGACCCTTCCAGAGCTGAGATAGCGAAACTCAAAATTTCGACCCGAAAAAAAAACGAAAGTGTTACCCCTTACGTTTTTTGCGTTTTCGGGCGAAAAATCAAGTTTCTCCAATCTTCTCAAAACTCTGGATTATGATAGAGGGCCGCGAGACTTTGGCCTGAGCGCAAAAATGGAGGCTCTAGACCCTTCCAGAGCTGAGATATCGAAACTCAAAATTTCGACCCGAAAAAAAAAACGACAGTGTTACCCCTTACGTTTTTTTGCGTTTTCGGGCGAAAAATCAAGTTTCTCCAATCTTCTCAAAACTCTGGATTATGATAGAGGGCCGCGAGACTTTGCCCTGAGCGCAAAAATGGAGGCTCTAGACCCTTCCAGAGCTGAGATATCGAAACTCAAAATTTCGACCCGAAAAAAAAACGACAGTTACCCCTTACGTTTTTTTGCGTTTTCGGGCGAAAAATCAAGTTTCTCCAATCTTCTCAAAACTCTGGATTATGATAGAGGGCCGCGAGACTTTGGCCTGAGCGCAAAAATGGAGGCTCTAGACCCTTCCAGAGCTGAGATATCGAAACTCAAAATTTCGACCCGAAAAAAAAACGACAGTGTTACCCCTTACGTTTTTTTGCGTTTTCGGGCGAAAAATCAAGTTTCTCCAATCTTCTCAAAACTCTGGATTATGATAGAGGGCCGCGAGACTTTGCCCTGAGCGCAAAAATGGAGGCTCTAGACCCTTCCAGAGCTGAGATATCGAAACTCAAAATTTCGACCCGAAAAAAAAAACGACAGTGTTACCCCTTACGTTTTTTTGCGTTTTCGGGCGAAAAATCAAGTTTCTCCAATCTTCTCAAAACTCTGGATTATGATAGAGGGCCGCGAGACTTTGGCCTGAGCGCAAAAATGGAGGCTCTAGACCCTTCCAGAGCTGAGATATCGAAACTCAAAATTTCGACCCGAAAAAAAAACGACAGTGTTACCCCTTACGTTTTTTTGCGTTTTCGGGCGAAAAATCAAGTTTCTCCAATCTTCTCAAAACTCTGGATTATGATAGAGGGCCGCGAGACTTTGCCCTGAGCGCAAAAATGGAGGCTCTAGACCCTTCCAGAGCTGAGATATCGAAACTCAAAATTTCGACCCGAAAAAAAAACGACAGTGTTACCCCTTACGTTTTTTTGCGTTTTCGGGCGAAAAATCAAGTTTCTCCAATCTTCTCAAAACTCTGGATTATGATAGAGGGCCGCGAGACTTTGCCCTGAGCGCAAAAATGGAGGCTCTAGACCCTTCCAGAGCTGAGATATCGAAACTCAAAATTTCGACCCGAAAAAAAAACGACAGTGTTACCCCTTACGTTTTTTTGCGTTTTCGGGCGAAAAATCAAGTTTCTCCAATCTTCTCAAAACTCTGGATTATGATAGAGGGCAGTGAGACTTTGCCCTGAGCGCAAAAATGGAGGCTCTAGACCCTTCCAGAGCTGAGATATCGAAACTCAAAATTTCGACCCGAAAAAAAAACGACAGTGTTACCCCTTACGTTTTTTTGCGTTTTCGGGCGAAAAATCAAGTTTCTCCAATCTTCTCAAAACTCTGGATTATGATAGAGGGCCGCGAGACTTTGGCCTGAGCGCAAAAATGGAGGCTCTAGACCCTTCCAGAGCTGAGATATCGAAACTCAAAATTTCGACCCGAAAAAAAAACGACAGTGTTACCCCTTACGTTTTTTTGCGTTTTCGGGCGAAAAATTAAGTTTCTCCAATCTTCTCAAAACTCTGGATTATGATAGAGGGCCGCGAGACTTTGGCCTGAGCGCAAAAATGGAGGCTCTAGACCCTTCCAGAGCTAAGATATCGAAACTCAAAATTTCGACCCGAAAAAAAAACGACAGTGTTACCCCTTACGTTTTTTTGCGTTTTCGGGCGAAAAATCAAGTTTCTCCAATCTTCTCAAAACTCTGGATTATGATAGAGGGCCGCGATACTTTGGCCTGAGCGCAAAAATGGAGGCTCTAGACCCTTCCAGAGCTGAGATATCGAAACTCAAAATTTCGACCCGAAAAAAAAACGACAGTGTTACCCCTTACGTTTTTTTGCGTTTTCGGGCGAAAAATCAAGTTTCTCCAATCTTCTCAAAACTCTGGATTATGATAGAGGGCCGCGAGACTTTGGCCTGAGCGCAAAAATGGAGGCTCTAGACCCTTCCAGAGCTGAGATATCGAAACTCAAAATTTCGATCCGAAAAAAAAAAACGACAGTGTTACCCCTTACGTTTTTTTGCGTTTTCGGGCGAAAAATCAAGTTTCTCCAATCTTCTCAAAACTCTGGATTATGATAGAGGGCCGCGAGACTTTGGCCTGAGCGCAAAAATGGAGGCTCTAGACCCTTCCAGAGCTGAGATATCGAAACTCAAAATTTCGACCCGAAAAAAAAACGACAGTGTTACCCCTTACGTTTTTTTGCGTTTTCGGGCGAAAAATCAAGTTTCTCCAATCTTCTCAAAACTCTGGATTATGATAGAGGGCCGCGAGACTTTGGCCTGAGCGCAAAAATGGAGGCTCTAGACCCTTCCAGAGCTGAGATATCGAAACTCAAAATTTCGACCCGAAAAAAAAAACGACAGTGTTACCCCTTACGTTTTTTTGCGTTTTCGGGCGAAAAATTAAGTTTCTCCAATCTTCTCAAAACTCTGGATTATGATAGAGGGCAGTGAGACTTTGACCTGAGTGCAAAAATGGAGGCTCTAGACCCTTCCAGAGCTGAGATATCAAAATTCAAAATTTCGACCCGAAAAAAAAAACGACAGTGTTACCCCTTTCGTTTTTTTTTTTCATTTTTGGGTGAAAAATTAAGTTTCTCCAATCTTCTCAAAACTCTGGATTATGATAGAGGGCAGTGAGACTTTGACCTGAGTGCAAAAATGGAGGCTCTAGACCCTTCCAGAGCTGAGATATCAAAATTCAAAATTTCGACCCGAAAAAAAAACGACAGTGTTACCCCTTACGTTTTTTTGCGTTTTCGGGCGAAAAATCAAGTTTCTCCAATCTTCTCAAAACTCTGGATTATGATAGAGGGCCGCGAGACTTTGGCCTGAGCGCAAAAATGGAGGCTCTAGACCCTTCCAGAGCTGAGATAGCGAAACTCAAAATTTCAACCCGAAAAAAAAACGACAGTGTTACCCCTTACGTTTTTTTGCGTTTTCGGGCGAAAAATCAAGTTTCTCCAATCTTCTCAAAACTCTGGATTATGATAGAGGGCCGCGAGACTTTGGCCTGAGCGCAAAAATGGAGGCTCTAGACCCTTCCAGAGCTGAGATATCGAAACTCAAAATTTCGACCCGAAAAAAAAAACGACAGTGTTACCCCTTACGTTTTTTTGCGTTTTCGGGCGAAAAATCAAGTTTCTCCAATCTTCTCAAAACTCTGGATTATGATAGAGGGCCGCGAGACTTTGGCCTGAGCGCAAAAATGGAGGCTCTAGACCCTTCCAGAGCTGAGATATCGAAACATTTAAAATTTCGACCCGAAAAAAAAAACGACAGTGTTACCCCTTACGTTTTTTTGCGTTTTAGGGCGAAAAATCAAGTTTCTCCAATCTTCTCAAAACTCTGGATTATGATAGAGGGCCGCGAGACTTTGCCCTGAGCGCAAAAATGGAGGCTCTAGACCCTTCCAGAGCTGAGATATCGAATCTCAAAATTTCGACCCGAAAAAAAAAACGACAGTGTTACCCCTTACGTTTTTTTTTTGCGTTTTCGGGTGAAAAATCAAGTTTCTCCAATCTTCTCAAAACTCTGGATTATGATAGAGGGCCGCGAGACTTTGCCCTGAGCGCAAAAATGGAGGCTCTAGACCCTTCCAGAGCTGAGATATCGAAGCTCAAAATTTCGACCCGAAAAAAAAACGACAGTGTTACCCCTTACGTTTTTTTGCGTTTTCGGGCGAAAAATCAAGTTTCTCCAATCTTCTCAAAACTCTGGATTATGATAGAGGGCCGCAAAACTTTGCCCTGAGCGCAAAAATGGAGGCTCTAGACCCTTCCAGAGCTGAGATATCGAAACTCAAAATTTCGACCCGAAAAAAAAACGACAGTGTTACCCCTTACGTTTTTTTGCGTTTTCGGGCGAAAAATCAAGTTTCTCCAATCTTCTCAAAACTCTGGATTATGATAGAGGGCCGCGAGACTTTGGCCTGAGCGCAAAAATGGAGGCTCTAGACCCTTCCAGAGCTGAGATATCGAAACTCAAAATTTCGACCCGAAAAAAAAACGAAAGGGGTACCACTGTCGTTTTTTTTTCGGGTCAAAATTTTGACGTCCTCTGATCTTTTTGAAACTCTGGATTATGATAGAGGGCCCTGAGAATTAGACCTGAGTGCAAAAATTGAGGTTCTAGACCCTTCCAGAGCTGAGATATCGAAACTCAAAATTTCGACCCGAAAAAAAAAACGAAAGGGGTACCACTGTCATTTTTTTTTTTTTTGGGTCAAAATTTTGACGTCCTCTGATCTTCTTGAAACTCTGGATTATGATAGAGGGCCCTGAGAATTAGACCTGAGTGCAAAAATGGAGGCTCTAGACCCTTCCAGAGCTGAGATATCGAAACTCAAAATTTCGACCCCCCAAAAAAAACGAAAGGGGTACCACTGTCGGTTTTTTTTTCGGGTCAAAATTTTGACTTCCTCTGATCTTCTTGAAACTCTGGATTATGATAGAGGGCCCTGAGAATTAGACCTGAGTGCAAAAATGGAGGCTCTAGACCCTTCCAGAGCTGAGATATCGAAACTCAAAATTTCGACCCGAAAAAAAAACGAAAGGGGTACCACTGTCGTTTTTTTTTCGGGTCAAAATTTTGACGTCCTCTGATCTTCTTGAAACTCTGGATTATGATAGAGGGCCCTGAGAATTAGACCTGAGTGCAAAAATGGAGGCTCTAGACCCTTCCAGAGCTGAGATATCGAAACTCAAAATTTCGACCCCCAAAAAAAACGAAAGGGGTAACACTGTCGTTTTTTTTTTTCGGGTCAAAATTTTGACGTCCTCTGATCTTCTTGAAACTCTGGATTATGATAGAGGGCCCTGAGAATTAGACCTGAGTGCAAAAATGGAGGCTCTAGACCCTTCCAGAGCTGAGATATCGAAACTCAAAATTTCGACCCGAAAAAAAAACGAAAGGGGTACCACTGTCGTTTTTTTTTTTCGGGTCAAAATTTTGACGTCCTCTGATCTTCTTGAAACTCTGGATTATGATAGAGGGCCCTGGGAATTAGACCTGAGTGCAAAAATGGAGGCTCTAGACCCTTCCAGAGCTGAGATATCGAAACTCAAAATTTCGACCCCCCAAAAAAAACGAAAGGGGTACCACTGTCGTTTTTTTTTTTCGGGTCAAAATTTTGACGTCCTCTGATCTTCTTGAAACTCTGGATTATGATAGAGGCCCCTGAGAATTAGACCTGAGTGCAAAAATGGAGGCTCTAGACCCTTCCAGAGCTGAGATATCGAAACTCAAAATTTCGACCCGAAAAAAAAACGAAAGGGGTACCACTGTCGTTTTTTTTTTCGGGTCAAAATTTTGACGTCCTCTGATCTTCTTGAAACTCTGGATTATGATAGAGGGCCCTGAGAATTAGACCTGAGTGCAAAAATGGAGGCTCTAGACCCTTCCAGAGCTGAGATATCGAAACTCAAAATTTCGACCCCCCAAAAAAACGAAAGGGGTACCACTGTCGTTTTTTTTTTCGGGTCAAAATTTTGACGTCCTCTGATCTTCTTGAATCTCTGGATTATGATAGAGGGCCCTGAGAATTAGACCTGAGTGCAAAAATGGAGGCTCTAGACCCTTCCAGAGCTGAGATATGGAAACTCAAAATTTCGACCCGAAAAGAAAACGAAAGGGGTACCACTGTCGTTTTTTTTTTCGGGTCAAAATTTTGACGTCCTCTGATCTTCTTGAAACTCTGGATTATGATAGAGGGCCCTGAGAATTAGACCTGAGTGCAAAAATGGAGGCTCTAGACCCTTCCAGAGCTGAAATATCGAAACTCAAAATTTCGACCCGAAAAAAAACCGAAAGGGGTACCACTGTCGTTTTTTTTTCGGGTCAAAATTTTGACGTCCTCTGATCTTCTTGAAACTCTGGATTATGATAGAGGGCCCTGAGAATTAGACCTGAGTGCAAAAATGGAGGCTCTAGACCCTTCCAGAGCTGAGATATCGAAACTCAAAATTTCGACCCCCCCCAAAAAAACGAAAGGGGTACCACTGTCGTTTTTTTTTTCGGGTCAAAATTTTGACTTCCTCTGATCTTCTTGAAACTCTGGATTATGATAGAGGGCCCTGATAATTAGACCTGAGTGCAAAAATGGAGGCTCTAGACCCTTCCAGAGCTGAGATATCGAAACTCAAAATTTCGACCCGAAAAAAAAACGAAAGGGGTACCACTGTCGTTTTTTTTTCGGGTCAAAATTTTGACGTCCTCTGATCTTCTTGAAACTCTGGATTATGATAGAGGGCCCTGAGAATTAGACCTGAGTGCAAAAATGGAGGCTCTAGACCCTTCCAGAGCTGAGATATCGAAACTCAAAATTTTGACCCCAAAAAAAAACGAAAGGGGTACCACTGTCGTTTTTTTTTTTTCGGGTCAAAATTTTGACGTCCTCTGATCTTCTTGAAACTCTGGATTATGATAGAGGTCCCTGAGAATTAGACCTGAGTGCAAAAATGGAGGCTCTAGACCCTTCCAGAGCTGAGATATCGAAACTCAAAATTTCGACCGGAAAAAAAAAACGAAAGGGGTACCACTGTCGTTTTTTTTTTTCGGGTCAAAATTTTGACGTCCTCTGATCTTCTTGAAACTCTGGATTATGATAGAGGGCCCTGGGAATTAGACCTGAGTGCAAAAATGGAGGCTCTAGACCCTTCCAGAGCTGAGATATCGAAACTCAAAATTTCGACCCCCCAAAAAAAACGAAAGGGGTACCACTGTCGTTTTTTTTTTTCGGGTCAAAATTTTGACGTCCTCTGATCTTCTTGAAACTCTGGATTATGATAGAGGCCCCTGAGAATTAGACCTGAGTGCAAAAATGGAGGCTCTAGACCCTTCCAGAGCTGAGATATCGAAACTCAAAATTTCGACCCGAAAAAAAAACGAAAGGGGTACCACTGTCGTTTTTTTTTTCGGGTCAAAATTTTGACGTCCTCTGATCTTCTTGAAACTCTGGATTATGATAGAGGGCCCTGAGAATTAGACCTGAGTGCAAAAATGGAGGCTCTAGACCCTTCCAGAGCTGAGATATCGAAACTCAAAATTTCGACCCCCCAAAAAAACGAAAGGGGTACCACTGTCGTTTTTTTTTTCGGGTCAAAATTTTGACGTCCTCTGATCTTCTTGAATCTCTGGATTATGATAGAGGGCCCTGAGAATTAGACCTGAGTGCAAAAATGGAGGCTCTAGACCCTTCCAGAGCTGAGATATGGAAACTCAAAATTTCGACCCGAAAAGAAAACGAAAGGGGTACCACTGTCGTTTTTTTTTTCGGGTCAAAATTTTGACGTCCTCTGATCTTCTTGAAACTCTGGATTATGATAGAGGGCCCTGAGAATTAGACCTGAGTGCAAAAATGGAGGCTCTAGACCCTTCCAGAGCTGAAATATCGAAACTCAAAATTTCGACCCGAAAAAAAACCGAAAGGGGTACCACTGTCGTTTTTTTTTCGGGTCAAAATTTTGACGTCCTCTGATCTTCTTGAAACTCTGGATTATGATAGAGGGCCCTGAGAATTAGACCTGAGTGCAAAAATGGAGGCTCTAGACCCTTCCAGAGCTGAGATATCGAAACTCAAAATTTCGACCCCCCCCAAAAAAACGAAAGGGGTACCACTGTCGTTTTTTTTTTCGGGTCAAAATTTTGACTTCCTCTGATCTTCTTGAAACTCTGGATTATGATAGAGGGCCCTGATAATTAGACCTGAGTGCAAAAATGGAGGCTCTAGACCCTTCCAGAGCTGAGATATCGAAACTCAAAATTTCGACCCGAAAAAAAAACGAAAGGGGTACCACTGTCGTTTTTTTTTCGGGTCAAAATTTTGACGTCCTCTGATCTTCTTGAAACTCTGGATTATGATAGAGGGCCCTGAGAATTAGACCTGAGTGCAAAAATGGAGGCTCTAGACCCTTCCAGAGCTGAGATATCGAAACTCAAAATTTTGACCCCAAAAAAAAACGAAAGGGGTACCACTGTCGTTTTTTTTTTTTCGGGTCAAAATTTTGACGTCCTCTGATCTTCTTGAAACTCTGGATTATGATAGAGGTCCCTGAGAATTAGACCTGAGTGCAAAAATGGAGGCTCTAGACCCTTCCAGAGCTGAGATATCGAAACTCAAAATTTCGACCGGAAAAAAAAAACGAAAGGGGTACCACTGTCGTTTTTTTTTTTCGGGTCAAAATTTTGACGTCCTCTGATCTTCTTGAAACTCTGGATTATGATAGAGGGCCCTGAGAATTAGACCTGAGTGCAAAAATGGAGGCTCTAGACCCTTCCAGAGCTGAGATATCGAAACTCAAAATTTCGACCCCCCCAAAAAAACGAAAGGGGTACCACTGTCGTTTTTTTTTTTCGGGTCAAAATTTTGACTTCCTCTGATCTTCTTGAAACTCTGGATTATGATAGAGGGCCCTGAGAATTAGACCTGAGTGCAAAAATGGAGGCTCTAGACCCTTCCAGAGCTGAGATATAGAAACTCAAAATTTCGACCCGAAAAAAAAAACGAAAGGGGTACCACTGTCGTTTTTTTTTTTCGGGTCAAAATTTTGACGTCCTCTGATCTTCTTGAAACTCTGGATTATGATAGAGGGCCCTGAGAATTAGACCTGAGTGCAAAAATGGAGGCTCTAGACCCTTCCAGAGCTGAGATATCGAAACTCAAAATTTCGACCCCAAAAAAAAACGAAAGGGGTACCACTGTCGTTTTTTTTTTCGGGTCAAAATTTTGACGTCCTCTGATCTTCTTGAAACTCTGGATTATGATAGAGGGCCCTGAGAATTAGACCTGAGTGCAAAAATGGAGGCTCTAGACCCTTCCAGAGCTGAGATATCGAAACTCAAAATTTCGACCCGAAAAAAAAAAACGAAAGGGGTACCCCTGTCGTTTTTTTTTTTCGGGTCAAAATTTTGACGTCCTCTGATCTTCTTGAAACTCTGGATTATGATAGAGGGCCCTGAGAATTAGACCTGAGTGCAAAAATGGAGGCTCTAGACCCTTCCAGAGCTGAGATATCGAAACTCAAAATTTCGACCCGAAAAAAAAACGAAAGGGGTACCACTGTCGTTTTTTTTTTTTGGGTCAAAATTTTGACTTCCTCTGATCTTCTTGAAACTCTGGATTGTGATAGAGGGCCCTGAGAATTAGACCTGAGTGCAAAAATGGAGGCTCTAGATCCTTCCAGAGCTGAGATATCGAAACTCAAAATTTCGACCCGAAAAAAAAACGAAAGGGGTACCACTGTCTTTTTTTTCGGGTCAAAATTTTGACTTCCTCTGATCTTCTTGAAACTCTGGATTATGATAAAGGGCCCTGAGAATTAGACCTGAGTGCAAAAATGGAGGCTCTAGACCCTTCCAGAGCTGAGACATCGAAACTCAAAATTTCGACCAGAAAAAAAAAACGAAAGGGGTACCACTGTCGTTTTTTTTTCCGGGTCAAAATTTTGACGTCCTCTGATCTTCTTGAAACTCTGGATTATGATAGAGGGCCCTGAGAATTAGACCTGAGTGCAAAAATGGAGGCTCTAGACCCTTCCAGAGCTGAGATATCGAAACTCAAAATTTCGACCAGAAAAAAAAAAACGAAAGGGGTACCACTGTCGTTTTTTTTTTCGGGTCAAAATTTTGACGTCCTCTGATCTTCTTGAAACTCTGGATTATGATAGAGGGCCCTGAGAATTAGACCTGAGTGCAAAAATGGAGGCTCTAGACCCTTCCAGAGCTGAGATATCGAAACTCAAAATTTCGACCCGAAAAAAAACCCAAAGGGGTACCACTGTCGTTTTTTTTTTGGGTCAAAATTTTGACGTCCTCTGATCTTCTTGAAACTCTGGATTATGATAGAGGGCCCTGAGAATTAGACCTGAGTGCAAAAATGGAGGCTCTAGACCCTTCCAGAGCTGAGATATCGAAACTCAAAATTTCAACCCGAAAAAAAAACGAAAGGGGTACCACTGTCGTTTTTTTTTCGGGTCAAAATTTTGACTTCCTCTGATCTTCTTGAAACTCTGGATTATGATAGAGGGCCCTGAGAATTAGACCTGAGTGCAAAAATTGAGGCTCTAGACCCTTCCAGAGCTGAGATATCGAAACTCAAAATTTCGACCCGAAAAAAAAAACGAAAGGGGTACCACTGTCGTTTTTTTTTTTCGGGTCAAAATTTTGACTTCCTCTGATCTTCTTGAAACTCTGGATTATGATAGAGGGCCCTGAGAATTAGACCTGAGTGCAAAAATGGAGGCTCTAGACCCTTCCAGAGCTGAGATATCGAAACTCAAAATTTCGACCCGAAAAAAAAACGAAAGGGGTACCACTGTCGTTTTTTTTTTCGGGTCAAAATTTTGACGTCCTCTGATCTTCTTGAAACTCTGGATTATGACAGAGGGCCCTGAGAATTAGACCTGAGTGCAAAAATGGAGGCTCTAGACCCTTCCAGAGCTGAGATATCGAAACTCAAAATTTCGACCCGAAAAAAAAACGAAAGGGGTACCACTGTCGTTTTTTTTTCGGGTCAAAATTTTGACGTCCTCTGATCTTCTTGAAACTCTGGATTCTGATAGAGGGCCCTGAGAATTAGACCTGAGTGCAAAAATGGAGGCTCTAGACCCTTCCAGAGCTGAGATATCGAAACTCAAAATTTCGACCCCCCAAAAAAAACGAAAGGGGTACCACTGTCGGGTTTTTTTTTCGGGGCAAAATTTTGACTTCCTCTGATCTTCTTGAAACTCTGGATTATGATAGAGGGCCCTGAGAATTAGACCTGAGTGCAAAAATGGAGGCTCTAGACCCTTCCAGAGCTGAGATATCGAAACTCAAAATTTCGACCCGAAAAAAACCCGAAAGGGGTACCACTGTCGTTTTTTTTTTCGGGTCAAAATTTTGACGTCCTTTGATCTTCTTGAAACTCTGGATTATGATAGAGGGCCCTGAGAATTAGACCTGAGTGCAAAAATGGAGGCTCTAGACCCTTCCAGAGCTGAGATATCGAAACTCAAAATTTCGACCCCCAAAAAAAACGAAAGGGGTACCACTGTCGTTTTTTTTTCGGGTCAAAATTTTGACTTACTCTGATCTTCTTGAAACTCTGGATTATGATAGAGGGCCCTGAGAATTAGACCTGAGTGCAAAAATGGAGGCTCTAGACCCTTCCAGAGCTGAGATATCGAAACTCAAAATTTCGACCCGAAAAAAAAACGAAAGGGGTACCACTGTCATTTTTTTTTCGGGTCAAAATTTTGACGTCCTCTGATCTTCTTGAAACTCTGGATTATGATAGAGGGCCCTGAGAATTAGACCTGAGTGCAAAAATGGAGGCTCTAGACCCTTCCAGAGCTGAGATATCGAAACTCAAAATTTCGACCCCAAAAAAAAACGAAAGGGGTACCACTGTCGTTTTTTTTTTTCGGGTCAAAATTTTGACGTCCTCTGTTCTTCTTGAATCTCTGGATTATGATAGAGGGCCCTGAGAATTAGACCTGAGTGCAAAAATGGAGGCTCTAGACCCTTCCAGAGCTGAGTTATCGAAACTCAAAATTTCGACCCGAAAAAAAAAACGAAAGGGGTACCACTGTCGTTTTTTTTTTCGGGTCAAAATTTTGACGTCCTCTGATCTTCTTGAAACTCTGGATTATGATAGAGGGCCCTGAGAATTAGACCTGAGTGCAAAAATGGAGGCTCTAGACCCTTCCAGAGCTGAGATATCAAAACTCAAAATTTCGACCCGAAAAAAAAAAACGAAAGGGGTACCACTGTCGTTTTTTTTTTCGGGTCAAAATTTTGACGTCCTCTGATCTTCTTGAAACTCTGGATTATGATAGAGGGCCCTGAGAATTAGACCTGAGTGCAAAAATGGAGGCTCTAGACCCTTCCAGAGCTGAGATATCGAAACTCAAAATTTCGACCCCCCCAAAAAAACGAAAGGGGTACCACTGTCGTTTTTTTTTTCGGGTCAAAATTTTGACTTCCTCTGATCTTCTTGAAACTCTGGATTATGATAGAGGGCCCTGATAATTAGACCTGAGTGCAAAAATGGAGGCTCTAGACCCTTCCAGAGCTGAGATATCGAAACTCAAAATTTCGACCCGAAAAAAAAACGAAAGGGGTACCACTGTCGTTTTTTTTTTTCGGGTCAAAATTTTGACGTCCTCTGATCTTCTTGAAACTCTGGATTATGATAGAGGGCCCTGAGAATTAGACCTGAGTGCAAAAATGGATGCTCTAGACCCTTCCAGAGCTGAGATATCGAAACTCAAAATTTCGACCCCCAAAAAAACCGAAAGGGCTACCACTGTCGTTTTTTTTTTCGGGTCAAAATTTTGACTTACTCTGATCTTCTTGAAACTCTGGATTATGATAGAGGGCCCTGAGAATTAGACCTGAGTGCAAAAATGGAGGCTCTAGACCCTTCCAGAGCTGAGATATCGAAACTCAAAATTTCGACCCGAAAAAAAAACGAAAGGGGTACCACTGTCATTTTTTTTTCGGGTCAAAATTTTGACGTCCTCTGATCTTCTTGAAACTCTGGATTATGATAGAGGGCCCTGAGAATTAGACCTGAGTGCAAAAATGGAGGCTCTAGACCCTTCCAGAGCTGAGATATCGAAACTCAAAATTTCGACCCCAAAAAAAAACGAAAGGGGTACCACTGTCGTTTTTTTTTTCGGGTCAAAATTTTGACGTCCTCTGATCTTCTTGAAACTCTGGATTATGATAGAGGGCCCTGAGAATTAGACCTGAGTGCAAAAATGGAGGCTCTAGACCCTTCCAGAGCTGAGATATCGAAACTCAAAATTTCGACCCGAAAAAAAAACGAAAGGGGTACCACTGTCGTTTTTTTTTTCGGGTCAAAATTTTGACGTCCTCTGATCTTCTTGAAACTCTGGATTATGATAGAGGGCCCTGAGAATTAGACCTGAGTGCAAAAATGGAGGTTCTAGACCCTTCCAGAGCTGAGATATCAAAACTCAAAATTTCGACCCGAAAAAAAAAAACGAAAGGGGTACCACTGTCGTTTTTTTTTTCGGGTCAAAATTTTGACGTCCTCTGATCTTCTTGAAACTCTGGATTATGATAGAGGGCCCTGAGAATTAGACCTGAGTGCAAAAATGGAGGCTCTAGACCCTTCCAGAGCTGAGATATCGAAACTCAAAATTTCGACCCCCCCAAAAAAACGAAAGGGGTACCACTGTCGTTTTTTTTTTTCGGGTCAAAATTTTGACTTCCTCTGATCTTCTTGAAACTCTGGATTATGATAGAGGGCCCTGATAATTAGACCTGAGTGCAAAAATGGAGGCTCTAGACCCTTCCAGAGCTGAGATATCGAAACTCAAAATTTCGACCCGAAAAAAAACCGAAAGGGGTACCACTGTCGTTTTTTTTTTCGGGTCAAAATTTTGACGTCCTCTGATCTTCTTGAAACTCTGGATTATGATAGAGGGCCCTGAGAATTAGACCTGAGTGCAAAAATGGAGGCTCTAGACCCTTCCAGAGCTGAGATATCGAAACTCAAAATTTCGACCCGAAAAAAAAACCGAAAGGGGTACCACTGTCGTTTTTTTTTTCGGGTCAAAATTTTGACGTCCTCTGATCTTCTTGAAACTCTGGATTATGATAGAGGGCCCTGAGAATTAGACCTGAGTGCAAAAATGGAGGCTCTAGACCCTTCCAGAGCTGAGATATCGAAACTCAAAATTTCGACCCCCAAAAAAAACGAAAGGGGTACCACTGTCGTTTTTTTTCGGGTCAAAATTTTGACTTACTCTGATCGTCTTGAAACTCTGGATTATGATAGAGGGCCCTGAGAATTAGACCTGAGTGCAAAAATGGAGGCTCTAGACCCTTCCAGAGCTGAGATATCGAAACTCAAAATTTCGACCCGAAAAAAAAACGAAAGGGGTACCACTGTCATTTTTTTTTCGGGTCAAACTTTTGACGTCCTCTGATCTTCTTGAAACTCTGGATTATGATAGAGGGCCCTGAGAATTAGACCTGAGTGCAAAAATGGAGGCTCTAGACCCTTCCAGAGCTGAGATATCGAAACTCAAAATTTCGACCCCCAAAAAAAACGAAAGGGGTACCACTGTCGTTTTTTTTTTTCGGGTCAAAATTTTTATGTCCTCTGATCTTCTTGAAACTCTGGATTATGATAGAGGGCCCTGAGAATTAGACCTGAGTGCAAAAATGGAGGCTCTAGACCCTTCCAGAGCTGAGATATCGAAACTCAAAATTTCGACCCGAAAAAAAAACGAAAGGGGTACCACTGTCGTTTTTTTTTTCGGGTCAAAATTTTGACTTCCTCTGATCTTCTTGAAACTCTGGATTATGATAGAGGGCCCTGAGAATTAGACCTGAGTGCAAAAATGGAGGCTCTAGACCCTTCCAGAGCTGAGATATCAAAACTCAAAATTTCGACCCGAAAAAAAAAAAACGAAAGGGGTACCACTGTCGTTTTTTTTTTCGGGTCAAAATTTTGACGTCCTCTGATCTTCTTGAAACTCTGGATTATGATAGAGGGCCCTGAGAATTAGACCTGAGTGCAAAAATGGAGGCTCTAGACCCTTCCAGAGCTGAGATATCGAAACTCAAAATTTCGACCCCCCCCAAAAAACGAAAGGGGTACCACTGTCGTTTTTTTTTTCGGGTCAAAATTTTGACTTCCTCTGATCTTCTTGAAACTCTGGATTATGATAGAGGGCCCTGATAATTAGACCTGAGTGCAAAAATGGAGGCTCTAGACCCTTCCAGAGCTGAGATATCGAAACTCAAAATTTCGACCCGAAAAAAAAACGAAAGGGGTACCACTGTCGTTTTTTTTTTCGGGTCAAAATTTTGACGTCCTCTGATCTTCTTGAAACTCTGGATTATGATAGAGGGCCCTGAGAATTAGACCTGAGTGCAAAAATGGAGGCTCTAGACCCTTCCAGAGCTGAGATATCGAAACTCAAAATTTCGACCCGAAAAAAAAAACGAAAGGGGTACCACTGTCGTTTTTTTTTTCGGGTCAAAATTTTGACGTCCTCTGATCTTCTTGAAACTCTGGATTATGATAGAGGGCCCTGAGAATTAGACCTGAGTGCAAAAATGGAGGCTCTAGACCCTTCCAGAGCTGAGATATCGAAACTCAAAATTTCGACCCGAAAAAAAACGAAAGGGGTACCACTGTCGTTTTTTTTTTTGGGTCAAAATTTTGACGTCCTCTGATCTTCTTGAAACTCTGGATTATGATAGAGGGCCCTGAGAATTAGACCTGAGTGCAAAAATGGAGGCTCTAGACCCTTCCAGAGCTGAGATATCGAAACTCAAAATTTCGACCCGAAAAAAAAAACGAAAGGGGTACCACTGTCGTTTTTTTTTTTTCGGGTCAAAATTTTGACGTCCTCTGATCTCCTTGAAACTAGAGGGCCCTGAGAATTAGACCTGAGTGCAAAAATGGAGGCTCTAGACCCTTCCAGAGCTGAGATATCGAAACTCAAAATTTCGACCCGAAAAAAAAAACGAAAGGGGTACCACTGTCGTTTTTTTTTTTCGGGTCAAAATTTTGACATCCTCTGATCTTCTTGAAACTCTGGATTATGATAAAGGGCCCTGAGAATTAGACCTGAGTGCAAAAAATGGAGGCTCTAGACCCTTCCAGAGCTGAGATATCGAAACTCAAAATTTCGACCCGAAAAAAAAAAGAAAGGGGTATCACTGTCGTTTTTTTTTTCGGGTCAAAATTTTGACGTCCTCTGATCTTCTTGAAACTCTGGATTATGATAGAGGGCCCTGAGAATTAGACCTGAGTGCAAAAATGGAGGCTCTAGACCCTTCCAGAGCTGAGATATCGAAACTCAAAATTTCGACCCTGAAAAAAAAAACGTAAGGGGTACCACTGTCGTTTTTTTTTTCGGGTCAAAATTTTGACTTCCTCTGATCTTCTTGAAACTCTGGATTATGATAGAGGGCCCTGAGAATTAGACCTCAGTGCAAAAATGGAGGCTCTAGACCCTTCCAGAGCTGAGATATCGAAACTCAAAATTTCGACCAGAAAAAAAAAAACGAAAGGGGTACCACTGTCGTTTTTTTTTTTCGGGTCAAAATTTTGACGTCGTCTGATCTTCTTGAAACTCTGGATTATGATAGAGGGCCCTGAGAATTAGACCTGAGTGCAAAAATGGAGGCTCTAGACCCTTCCAGAGCTGAGATATCGAAACTCAAAATTTCGACCCGAAAAAAAAACGAAAGGGGTACCGCTGTCGTTTTTTTTTTTCGGGTCAAAATTTTGACTTCCTCTGATCTTCTTGAAACTCTGGATTATGATAGAGGGCCCTGAGAATTAGACCTGAGTGCAAAAATGGAGGCTCTAGACCCTTCCAGAGCTGAGATATCGAAACTCAAAATTTCGACCCGAAAAAAAACGAAAGGGGTACCACTGTCGTTTTTTTTTTTCGGGTCAAAATTTTGACTTCCTCTGATCTTCTTGAAACTCTGGATTATGATAGAGGGCCCTGATAATTAGACCTGAGTGCAAAAATGGAGGCTCTAGACCCTTCCAGAGCTGAGATATCGAAACTCAAAATTTCGACACGAAAAAAAAACGAAAGGGGTACCACTGTCGTTTTTTTTTCGGGTCAAAATTTTGACGTCCTCTGATCTTCTTGAAACTCTGGATTATGATAGAGGGCCCTGATAATTAGACCTGAGTGCAAAAATGGAGGCTCTAGACCCTTCCAGAGCTGAGATATCGAAACTCAAAATTTCGACCCGAAAAAAAAACGAAAGGGGTACCACTGTCGTTTTTTTTTTCGGGTCAAAATTTTGACGTCCTCTGATCTTCTTGAAACTCTGGATTATGACAGAGGGCCCTGAGAATTAGACCTGAGTGCAAAAATGGAGGCTCTAGACCCTTCCAGAGCTGAGATATCGAAACTCAAAATTTCGACCCGAAAAAAAACGAAAGGGGTACCACTGTCGTTTTTTTTTTCGGGTCAAAATTTTGACTTCCTCTGATCTTCTTGAAACTCTGGATTATGATAGAGGGCCCTGATAATTAGACCTGAGTGCAAAAATGGAGGCTCTAGACCCTTCCAGAGCTGAGATATCGAAACTCAAAATTTCGACACGAAAAAAAAACGAAAGGGGTACCACTGTCGTTTTTTTTTTCGGGTCAAAATTTTTACGTCCTCTGATCTTCTTGAAACTCTGGATTATGATAGAGGGCCCTGAGAATTAGACCTGAGTGCAAAAATGGAGGCTCTAGACCCTTCCAGAGCTGAGATATCGAAACTCAAAATTTCGACCCGAAAAAAAAACGAAAGGGGTACCACTGTCGTTTTTTTTTTTCGGGTCAAAATTTTGACGTCCTCTGATCTTCTTGAAACTCTGGATTATGATAGAGGGCCCTGAGAATTAGACCTGAGTGCAAAAATGGAGGCTCTAGACCCTTCCAGAGCTGAGATATCGAAACTCAAAATTTCGACCCGAAAAAAAAAACGAAAGGGGTACCACTGTCGTTTTTTTTTTCGGGTCAAAATTTTGACGTCCTCTGATCTTCTTGAAACTCTGGATTATGATAGAGGGCCCTGAGAATTAGACCTGAGTGCAAAAATGGAGGCTCTAGACCCTTCCAGAGCTGAGATATCGAAACTCAAAATTTCGACCCCCAAAAAAAACGAAAGGGGTACCACTGTCGTTTTTTTTTTTCGGGTCAAAATTTTGACGTCCTCTGATCTTCTTGAAACTCTGGATTATGATAGAGGGCCCTGAGAATTAGACCTGAGTGCAAAAATGGAGGCTCTAGACCCTTCCAGAGCTGAGATATCGAAACTCAAAATTTCGACCCCCAAAAAAAACGAAAGGGGTACCACTGTCGTTTTTTTTTTCGGGTCAAAATTTTGACGTCCTCTGATCTTCTTGAAACTCTGGATTATGATAGAGGGCCCTGGGAATTAGACCTGAGTGCAAAAATGGAGGCTCTAGACCCTTCCAGAGCTGAGATATCGAAACTCAAAATTTCGACCCCAAAAAAAAAAACGAAAGGGGTACCACTGTCGTTTTTTTTTTTCAGGTAAAAATTTTGACGTCCTCTGATCTTCTTGAAACTCTGGATTATGATAGAGGGCCCTGAGAATTAGACCTGAGTGCAAAAATGGAGGCTCTAGACCCTTCCAGAGCTGAGATATCGAAACTCAAAATTTCGACCCCCCCAAAAAAAACGAAAGGGGTACCACTGTTGTTTTTTTTTTCGGGTCAAAATTTGGACTTCCTCTGATCTTCTTGAAACTCTGGATTATGATAGAGGGCCCTGAGAATTAGACCTGAGTGCAAAAATGGAGGCTCTAGACCCTTCCAGAGCTGAGATATCGAAACTCAAAATTTCGACCCAAAAAAAAAACGAAAGGGGTACCACTGTCGTTTTTTTTTTCGGGTCAAAATTTTGACGTCCTCTGATCTTCTTGAAACTCTGGATTATGATAGAGGGCCCTGAGAATTAGACCTGAGTGCAAAAATGGAGGCTCTAGACCCTTCCAGAGCTGAGATATCGAAACTCAAAATTTCGACCCGAAAAAAAAACGAAAGGGGTACCACTGTCGTTTTTTTTTTCGGGTCAAAATTTTGACGTCCTCTGATCTTCTTGAAACTCTGGATTATGATAGAGGGCCCTGAGAATTAGACCTGAGTGCAAAAATGGAGGCTCTAGACCCTTCCAGAGCTGAGATATCGAAACTCAAAATTTTGACCCCCCAAAAAAAACGAAAGGGGTACCACTGTCGTTTTTTTTTTTCGGGTCAAAATTTTGACGTCCTCTGATCTTCTTGAAACTCTGGATTATGATAGAGGGCCCTGAGAATTAGACCTGAGTGCAAAAATGGAGGCTCTAGACCCTTCCAGAGCTGAGATATCGAAACTCAAAATTTCGACCCGAAAAAAAAAACGAAAGGGGTACCACTGTCGTTTTTTTTTTTTCGGGTCAAAATTTTGACGTCCTCTGATCTTCTTGAAACTCTGGATTATGATAGAGGGCCCTGAGAATTAGACCTGAGTGCAAAAATGGAGGCTCTAGACCCTTCCAGAGCTGAGATATCGAAACTCAAAATTTCGACCCGAAAAAAAAAAACGAAAGGGGTACCACTGTCGTTTTTTTTCTTCGGGTCAAAATTTTGACGTCCTCTGATCTTCTTGAAACTCTGGATTATGATAGAGGGCCCTGAGAATTAGACCTGAGTGCAAAAATGGAGGCTCTAGACCCTTCCAGAGCTGAGATATCGAAACTCAAAATTTCGACCCCAAAAAAAAACGAAAGGGGTACCACTGTCGTTTTTTTTTTCGGGTCAAAATTTTGACGTCCTCTGATCTTCTTGAAACACTGGATTATGATAGAGGGCCCTGAGAATTAGACCTGAGTGCAAAAATGGAGGCTCTAGACCCTTCCAGAGCTGAGATATCGAAACTCAAAATTTCGACCCCCAAAAAAAACGAAAGGGGTACCACTGTCGTTTTTTTTTTCGGGTCAAAATTTTGACGTCCTCTGATCTTCTTGAAACTCTGGATTATGATAGAGGGCCCTGGGAATTAGACCTGAGTGCAAAAATGGAGGCTCTAGACCCTTCCAGAGCTGAGATATCGAAACTCAAAATTTCGACCCCAAAAAAAAAAACGAAAGGGGTACCACTGTCGTTTTTTTTTTTCAGGTAAAAATTTTGACGTCCTCTGATCTTCTTGAAACTCTGGATTATGATAGAGGGCCCTGAGAATTAGACCTGAGTGCAAAAATGGAGGCTCTAGACCCTTCCAGAGCTGAGATATCGAAACTCAAAATTTCGACCCCCCAAAAAAAACGAAAGGGGTACCACTGTCGTTTTTTTTTTCGGGTCAAAATTTGGACTTCCTCTGATCTTCTTGAAACTCTGGATTATGATAGAGGGCCCTGAGAATTAGACCTGAGTGCAAAAATGGAGGCTCTAGACCCTTCCAGAGCTGAGATATCGAAACTCAAAATTTCGACCCGAAAAAAAAACGAAAGGGGTACCACTGTCGTTTTTTTTTTCGGGTCAAAATTTTGACGTCCTCTGATCTTCTTGAAACTCTGGATTATGATAGAGGGCCCTGAGAATTAGACCTGAGTGCAAAAATGGAGGCTCTAGACCCTTCCAGAGCTGAGATATCGAAACTCAAAATTTCGACCCGAAAAAAAAACGAAAGGGGTACCACTGTCGTTTTTTTTTTCGGGTCAAAATTTTGACGTCCTCTGATCTTCTTGAAACTCTGGATTATGATAGAGGGCCCTGAGAATTAGACCTGAGTGCAAAAATGGAGGCTCTAGACTCTTCCAGAGCTGAGATATCGAAACTCAAAATTTCGACCCGAAAAAAAAACGAAAGGGGTACCACTGTCGTTTTTTTTTTCGGGTCAAAATTTTGACGTCCTCTGATCTTCTTGAAACTCTGGATTATGATAGAGGGCCCTGAGAATTAGACCTGAGTGCAAAAATGGAGGCTCTAGACCCTTCCAGAGCTGAGATATCGAAACTCAAAATTTTGACCCCCCAAAAAAAACGAAAGGGGTACCACTGTCGTTTTTTTTTTTCGGGTCAAAATTTTGACGTCCTCTGATCTTCTTGAAACTCTGGATTATGATAGAGGGCCCTGAGAATTAGACCTGAGTGCAAAAATGGAGGCTCTAGACCCTTCCAGAGCTGAGATATCGAAACTCAAAATTTCGACCCCAAAAAAAACCGAAAGGGGTACAACTGTCGTTTTTTTTTTTTCGGGTCAAAATTTTGACGTCCTCTGATCTTCTTTAAACTCTGGATTATGATAGAGGGCCCTGAGAATTAGACCTGAGTGCAAAAATGGAGGCTCTAGACCCTTCCAGAGCTGAGATATCGAAACTCAAAATTTCGACCCGAAAAAAAAAAACGAAAGGGGTACCACTGTCGTTTTTTTTTTCGGGTCAAAATTTTGACGTCCTCTGATCTTCTTGAAACTCTGGATTATGATAGAGGGCCCTGAGAATTCGACCTGAGTGCAAAAATGGAGGCTCTAGACCCTTCCAGAGCTGAGATATCGAAACTCAAAATTTCGACCCGAAAAAAAAAAACGAAAGGGGTACAACTGTCGTTTTTTTTTTCGGGTCAAAATTTTGACTTCCTCTGATCTTCTTGAAACTCTGGATTATGATAGAGGGCCCTGAGAATTAGACCTGAGTGCAAAAATGGAGGACCTAGACCCTTCCAGAGCTGAGATATCGAAACTCAAAATTTCGACCCGAAAAAAAAAAACGAAAGGGGTACCACTGTCGTTTTTTTTTTCGGGTCAAAATTTTGACTTCCTCTGATCTTCTTGAAACTCTGGATTATGATAGAGGGCCCTGAGAATTCGACCTGAGTGCAAAAATGGAGGCTCTAGACCCTTCCAGAGCTGAGATATCGAAACTCAAAATTTCGACCCGAAAAAAAAAAACGAAAGGGGTACCACTGTCGTTTTTTTTTTCGGGTCAAAATTTTGACTTCCTCTGATCTTCTTGAAACTCTGGATTATGATAGAGGGCCCTGAGAATTAGACCTGAGTGCAAAAATGGAGGCTCTAGACCCTTCCAGAGCTGAGATATCGAAACTCAAAATTTCGACCAGAAAAAAAAAAACGAAAGGGGTACCACTGTCGTTTTTTTTTTTTCGGGTCAAAATTTTGACGTCCTCTGATCTTCTTGAAACTCTGGATTATGATAGAGGGCCCTGAGAATTAGACCTGAGTTCAAAAATGGAGGCTCTAGACCCTTCCAGAGCTGAGATATCGAAACTCAAAATTTCGACCCGAAAAAAAAACGAAAGGGGTACCACTGTCGTTTTTTTTTTGGGTCAAAATTTTGACGTCCTCTGATCTTCTTGAAACTCTGGATTATGATAGAGGGCCCTGAGAATTAGACCTGAGTGCAAAAATGGAGGCTCTAGACCCTTCCAGAGCTGAGATATCGAAACTCAAAATTTCGACCCGAAAAAAAAACGAAAGGGGTACCACTGTCGTTTTTTTTTCGGGTCAAAATTTTGACGTCCTCTGATCTTCTTGAAACTCTGGATTATGATAGAGGGCCCTGAGAATTAGACCTGAGTGCAAAAATGGAGGCTCTAGACCCTTCCAGAGCTGAGATATCGAAACTCAAAATTTCGACCCGAAAAAAAAACGAAAGGGGTACCACTGTCGTTTTTTTTTTCGGGTCAAAATTTTGACGTCCTCTGATCTTCTTGAAACTCTGGATTATGATAGAGGGCCCTGAGAATTAGACCTGAGTGCAAAAATGGAGGCTCTAGACCCTTCCAGAGCTGAGATATCGAAACTCAAAATTTCGACCCGAAAAAAAAAAAACGAAAGGGGTACCACTGTCGTTTTTTTTCTTCGGGTCAAAATTTTGACGTCCTCTGATCTTCTTGAAACTCTGGATTATGATAGAGGGCCCTGAGAATTAGACCTGAGTGCAAAAATGGAGGCTCTAGACCCTTCCAGAGCTGAGATATCGAAACTCAAAATTTCGACCCCAAAAAAAAAAAAACGAAAGGGGTACCACTGTCGTTTTTTTTTCGGGTCAAAATTTTGACTTCCTCTGATCTTCTTGAAACTCTGGATTATGATAGAGGGCCCTGAGAATTAGACCTGAGTGCAAAAATGGAGGCTCTAGATCCTTCCAGAGCTGAGATATCGAAACTCAAAATTTCGACCCGAAAAAAAACGAAAGGGGTACCACTGTCGTTTTTTTTTTCGGGTCAAAATTTTGACGTCCTCTGATCTTCTTGAAACTCTGGATTATGATAGACGGCCCTGAGAATTAGACCTGAGTGCAAAAATGGAGGCTCTAGACCCTTCCAGAGCTGAGATATCGAAACTCAAAATTTCGACCCGAAAAAAAAACGAAAGGGGTACCACTGTCGTTTTTTTTTCGGGTCAAAATTTTGACGTCCTCTGATCTTCTTGAAACTCTGGATTATGATAGAGGGCCCTGAGAATTAGACCTGAGTGCAAAAATGGAGGCTCTAGACCCTTCCAGAGCTGAGATATCGAAACTCAAAATTTCGACCCGAAAAAAAAAACGAAAGGGGTACCACTGTCGTTTTTTTTTTCGGGTCAAAATTTTGACTTCCTCTGATCTTCTTGAAACTCTGGATTATGATAGAGGGCCCTGAGAATTAGACCTGAGTGCAAAAATGGAGGCTCTAGACCCTTCTAGAGCTGAGATATCGAAACTCAAAATTTCGACCAGAAAAAAAAAACGAAAGGGGTACCACTGTCGTTTTTTTTTTTTTTCGGGTCAAAATTTTGACGTCCTCTGATCTTCTTGAAACTCTGTATTATGATAGAGGGCCCTGAGAATTAGACCTGAGTGCAAAAATGGAGGCTCTAGACCCTTCCAGAGCTGAGATATCGAAACTCAAAATTTCGACCCGAAAAAAAAACGAAAGGGGTACAACTGTCGTTTTTTTTTGGGTCAAAATTTTGACGTCCTCTGATCTTCTTGAAACTCTGGATTATGATAGAGGGCCCTGAGAATTAGACCTGAGTGCAAAAATGGAGGCTCTAGACCCTTCCAGAGCTGAGATATCGAAACTCAAAATTTTGACCCGAAAAAAAAAACAAAAGGGGTATCACTGTCGTTTTTTTTTTCGGGTCAAAATTTTGACTTCCTCTGATCTTCTTGAAACTCTGGATTATGATAGAGGGCCCTGAGAATTAGACCTGAGTGCAAAAATGGAGGCTCTAGACCCTTCCAGAGCTGAGATATCGAAACTCAAAATTTCGACCCGAAAAAAAAAACGAAAGGGGTACCACTGTCGTTTTTTTTTTCGGGTCAAAATTTTGACTTCCTCTGATCTTCTTGAAACTCTGGATTATGATAGAGGGCCCTGAGAATTAGACCTGAGTGCAAAAATGGAGGCTCTAGATCCTTCCAGAGCTGAGATATCGAAACTCAAAATTTCGACCCGAAAAAAAAAAACGAAAGGAGTACCACTGTCGTTTTTTTTTTTTGGGTCAAAATTTTGAGTTTCGATATCTCAGCTCTGGAGGGGGGGGGTCGAAATTTTGAGTTTCTCTGATCTTCTTGAAACTCTGGATTCTGATAGAGGGCCACGGGACTTAGACCTGAGTGCAAAAATGGAGGCTCTAGACCCTTCCAGAGCTGAGATATTGAGATCCCACGTAACCTTTATGCCATTATGAATATCTCAATATCTCAGCTCTGGAAGGGTCTAGAGCCTCTATCAGAATCAAAATCGAAATTTTGAGTTTCTCTGATCTTCTTGAAACTCTGGATTCTGATAGAGGGCCACGGGACTTAGACCAGAGTGCAAAAATAAGATTGGAGAAACTTATTTTTTCGCACCAAAAAATAAATAAAAAATGACAGTGGTACCCCTGTCGTTTGTTTTTTTTTTTGTCTTTTTTTGGTGCGAAAAAATAAGTTTCTCGAAGTCTGAGGGAGTTAATTAACTGAACGAAGTGTGGAATATTGGACACTTCTGTCGCTGCTTGTCGCAGCTTTGTCTGCTCTATCTTCTGTAGCTTTGCTTTCTGTCATCTGTTGAAAACCTCCAGTCTCATTTTTCTTTTCCTCTTCTCTGGAGATAGATGTTTCCAAAATAGATTGAACAACGTCCGGACTCAAGTGATTATTACTCTTTCTCCCTACAAAATTAATATAAACATTTCAATATCAAACTGGGTTTTGTTTACTAAGTTAGCAATTGCTAGCTTACAAAACATGACATTGCTAGCCGTACGAATTGCATGCTATAATTCAACTAGCTAGTATTTAACTGATCAGAACCCACACAATTATAGCCTATTAAATAATGAAGATACTTAAGTTAGTAAGCTTTGTATTTGGTAACTTACCTGATATGAAGTTACACAATCGGAATCCAACGGCAGGGGGTGTGATTTTTCGGTCTTGCTTTGCTTTTTCCTGGCTCTTTTAATGGCGCTGATCCACTTAGCTCGCCTATCCGCATCTTTAGGAATGCGGTAAAATGACGTACCTTTCTTTCCCTTTTGTTGTCACTCCAAGTTCCGTCCAAAAGAAATGCCATAGGTCTGCGGATTTTGCATAGTGTAACTCCGCCTCACCTTGTGAGTGAGCGGCAGAATACCGACAAGTTTTTACTTCGGAGCCAAGTTTATTCTTCGTTCCACACGCCATCTCTGAAATTTGTCAGCTTCTTCAGACGAGCGAGATTCTCGGTGTTGGTGTGAGGGTGATTTCCCGGCGAGTTTGCACTTCCTGCTTATCTGTGCAGTGGTTTGCCAGTGAGTGTGTTTCTCCACAGGCGCTTCAACACTGAGATTTCCCCTCTAAAAGAGCTTGCACGCGGCACGTCTTTTTAAAGATGCCTCGCCCATGCACTTCGGGATGTGGCAGACTCGTGTCTGACTCTGATGGGCACGTGCACTGTCTATTGTGTCTGGGCATTGATTACGCTAGAGCAGCGCTCATGGATGACTCATGTTCTCTCTATGGGAACATGACCGTCACTTCACTACGGTTGAGTTTCAGTGATCTTGCAAGAGTGAGATTCCCCTCATCCACACCCCGATCTACTTCCTCTAGGATTAGAGCTAGTACTTCGGCTGGTGGCCAGGGTGACCTGAGGGTGACGGTGTGGAACAAGGCGTTGACTACACATCCGTGCCCTGCACCTACCCCGCCCGTGACGATGCCATCTAGCGTCCAGGGGATTCCCATGGGCCCATCTTTGGATGTCCCGCGAGTTTCCTTTGGCGCTACAGAGGATGATGCGATGTCTGCCGCTGCATAACAAGGAGGGCAGGATTCGTAGAGTGAAGACTTGGCGGCGCTGCCTCCTTTGGGTGTGCAGTCGTTCGCCGAGTCCGACCCCAATGACTGCCATGCTTTCCCAGTTGGTTTTTGAGTACGGCCACCGATTTCACAGCCATTCCCAATACTTTCTTCCCGGATGTGCATGATGAGACCTCAAAGTCCTGGAAGACCCCCACGTCTTCCCGTGACTGCTCGTTGATTTCATCCGCCCTTCCTCCCCCTCGATGAAGCCGCTGCCCATGGTTACAGTGGGCTCCCCCTGTTGCGATGCAAGAGTGCTTCTTCTCGTGGCAAGCCTAAGCGCCATCCAAATTCCGCTGTGCTGCGGGGATCGCCTGACCTCAGTCTTGGCTTTTAATGGCTTTTTTTCTTGGCTTTTCTACCGGCCTCCTCCTTTCATACTCACGAGGTGAGGTGGAGTTACGCTATGCAAAATCCGCAGACCGAGGCATTTTTTTGCCATTGACTCGTTTTATATTGATCGAAACTGATAGGCTTTCTAAGCAAGTCAGTAAATAGATATCAGACATAACAGAGAAACGTCTCTTGGTTTAGAACAATGATGCAGTGAGTTTGATTCAAACTGCTAAATCACAAACATGTTCTTGGCTGTTTTGTGAATCTTTTTGACTGCCTTGTTGAAAAAAAAAAAAAAAACACTTCACGATTCAACATCTCGTTCATTGTTTGAGGTTGCGTGAGTAAATGAGGTGAGCTAGTAAGAGCTGTGCAGGTAAACCTCACTCCCCTGATCTGAAGAGGCACACTAGCGACAGCAGTCTCTAGCATCCTTGTAAGCGCATCCGCCTCCCATGCCAGACTCCGGTTCAAATGCCACTCAGAGAGGGTTGTGTAGGACCGGAGGAGTTACATTTGATGCCGTGACCCAGATTGGAATGAGGTTTAGGGGGGTGAGTGTAACGGAAGCAAGCTAATGAGATCTGTGTAAACCTCACTACCTTGGCCTCAAGAGGCACGCTAGCTATTGACGCTAGACGGCCTCCCATGCCGGAGACACCTGTTCAAATCGTGCACGTTGGACATATATATTTCTGTCGGAAATAAATGGTAACAAAAAAGATGACAAATCAGTTACATTTCAGAAATATTACATTGCAATACTTTTTTTAAAGTAGACACATATTTCAACTTTTTAATCTCATAAATATGACTTGGTAGACTGTCTTAATTTTAAAGCTGAATTCTGTTTACATTTAATCTCATAATTATGACTGCTCCAAAATAAAGTCATAATTATTACATACTAAGTCACTAATTATGTCATAATTAGGCACATGACTAAGTATGCCATAATGACTTTTTATGTCATCAAAATGACTTGGTATGTCATAATTATGACTTAGTATGTCATAATTTTGACCTGTTATCTCATAATTATGACTTTTTATGTCAATTAAGATTTACTAAAGCATGATTTTCTTTTCTTATGAGGCGGAAATGGGTTTCCATAAGTAAGAGCTCTGTGATGAAACTTACCACATCCACCTCCGGATTAAACATCATCTGCTTCATTAAGCCAGAAGAAGCCCACCATTGTGTGAGGAGCAGTCTGGGTGTAATCCCTGGATACTGCAGTTACTATGACTAGGCAGCTGTCTCTCCCTTAGGTTGGCAATGACAGAGGGTCCTGTGTTTGACTGACCAGTGAGAGACAGCAATGTGGTTTTCTACTCACTGAGAAGGCATACAAACGTTGAGATGTTATTGTGAGCCTGCTACTGAAGCTCTAATGCGGTGGAGACACTGTGGCTTTGGTTGAAGAGGTTTCATTAGACAGAGGATTTGCCAGGCTCCCACAGGACACAAATTAACCACCATGAGTTTGAGCAGGACCACAGTCCAACGACGATGCTCCAGACTGCGAGAGAATAAAGGTGTCAATCTGCGGAACATTCAAGGCTTTCACTACTTAAGATTTTTGGCCACAGGCCTCTATTACTATTTTTAAACCATGAAATACAGCTGTCTACCACTCTGATAGACAGGTTTTGAGTTTTTTTGGAGGCTAAAGCTCTTTGGATGCCGTGTTTTTATTTGGTGTTTCGATTTTTTTGTGTTGCCAGATGTGTTCTGGGTGAGTCATAATTATGAAATTAAAAGTCTAAATAACGAAATAAGATGTTGACTTATGTTATTACAAAGTGATAAAGTTATAATTCTGCCTTTTTAAATCACTTCGACTTTTTGTGTCATAATTTCATCTTTTTAAGTGTTAATTAAGATTTGCATTGGCATGTTTATTTTCGTATGTGGAGGAAATGGTCTTCCATACTACTTTACATTATCATCTGTCAGGTAAAAATGGGAAGTTCAATGACTCACTAACTCTAAAAAAAAAAAATAAAAAAAAAAAAATGAAGAAGCTAATGAGTTTCTCCACTTGGCAAAACGGTTGACCTCATTTCACCACAAGATGGTGCTGTCTGTTTAGTTTGACAAGGTAGACGAATGAAACCAGGCCATGCTGCTTGTGTTGAGCACACGCAAAGGCGACTTAAAACCCCATCAACTTTAATTCTCTTTCATGAGGAGGTAATTCATAGGTGATTATCTTAGATCAAGACGAAAAAACATCTGAAAACAGCCGTCCCCAAGACGAAAATACAAATTCAGTTAAAGCCGTCACAGGATGTTTCAGTAGCCTTGTAAAAAATGTCAGAATGTATGTTTTGGTGGTAGGCCATATTAAAAGTGTCTTCTGTTGACGTCATCGCAAAACATCCTCTTACCTTACTTCTTGGCACCCATACACCTTTTTCTCAAAAACATTAGGCCCCTAATATACATTTTCACTTATTAAATAGACCTAGAACATGAGACTTACGAGAGTATGTCGAACTAGAAATCTCCGCGCTACATTTCCCATCAGTCACTTGGAAAGCCTTGGTAGACAATTGTTTTTAATTTAAAAGTGTATCTATGCAAATTAGTTTTGAGAGATGGGTCATGTGGATATGCAACGACGTGACGGTGAGTAAGTGTTTAAGTTTGAATAATTTTTATTCGTTTTTTAATCATTTAAGTAATTTTGAGTAGACTACCAATTAAAGCTGATTTCTTCTCAACACACACCAACAGTTGCATGATCATAATAAGTGCTTTGCACCATCACTGACTAACACTTTCTTCACATGGGAAGTTGAGGTTCAGTAGGGCTAAGGAAGACATAGGCAGTAGCGCTATGACTCTCAGATTAAACCTGCACCATCATTTTTCAGAACAATGTTTGTTTTTCTTGGGTTTTCTTCTCATGCACATCTCCCCTCTGCACACTTCTCTGTCCACTTTTTTCCTTTTGGAGGACGGCTGTGGCTGTCATCCGGCAAAGCTGCTTTATTGCAGGTCGGGGGTCTGGGCTTATCCTCAAGCCTTCAATCCCTCATTTCCACAAGCTGAAAGCAAGAAATATAGATCTGGAAGGAACTGCCACTGGAAGCTCATAACCATAAATACTCCCACAATATTTATGTTGTTGCTTTTCTCATCATTTTTTTTTTTTAATCAAGAGACGGTTGAGGTTACAGTGTTCTGTCAAGGAAAGTACAAAATTTGAAACAATCTTTTACCTCCCAGATTTTATCACTACACCATGATGGTTTAAATAAACTATGTCAAACAGATGGTCCTAATATAAATAATTATTATAATAGCCAAATTTGGAGACTCTATAACAACATGATGATGACAATGCAATTCTGGCCATGGTCAATGAAAACTTTTGGCAAGCCAGGTAACAAAAGTCATCCAAAAAAAGTCAAAATACCTATCAAAACTTTTTTTTTAAGCTGTCAAGTTTCTGAAGACAAGTTTCGGTCAAGTTTCTTCAGAAGCTTTATCACTGGAAGTTTATAGAAACATTGCGTTCCACACAATGCTCCTTTCAGTAAGCAATAGCAAGTCATGTAGATTTAAACCTCTGTTCTTTGGACAAGGCTGCAACCAGAGCCTCGAACATGATTCACTGGGACTTGTCCATACAGCCCAACATAAGGAATGTTAATTTACAGTAATCCTTTGAAGCAAAGAACTGATGGAAGTCAGCTCATTCGACATGCCGGGTGACACGTTTGACTCTGGGAATGAAACAAGGAATGCAGGTTGCCAGGTATGCACCAAAGAGAGGAACACGCACGGAAACAAGGTCCAGCGTTAGGCAAAACTTCAATAAAATACCTTCTGCACATTTTTAAAAGCATTAGTCCGAGGCAAATTAAAAAGCTGAGTGCAATTAAAAGAAATCACTGTGTAAATGTTAGCATGTGGAAGTTTTCCTTTTCCTTTTGCTCATTTTTTCTTTTTTTTTTAATGTAAGGAAAAGCCCTGAGGCAGAGTTATGCAGCTGCCTATTATTACTGCATACATCTGGTTTTGATAAGACCCTATTACAATCAAAATCATAAAAAAGGTAATGTGGTCCTCTTGAACATTTAAATATAAGAAACACTACACATACAAAGTTCATCTGTTCGTGGCCCCTCTCAGTTCCATGAATGAAGAAAAGGAAGGGATCACTTTAAAGTCTATAACTTGGAGTAATTTGCACTTGGTGGAGCCTGACCATGTTACGACATACTCTCTAAATGAGCAAGATCTGTGAATATGATTATGCGTCTGGTTATGTGTTAGGTTTTATCATAAAGAGAATTATGAAGTTGTTATATAATATGATTACATTAACTGTCTTTCTTTCTGTCAGCTTGTTTAATGTGTTTAATATCATGTAGGCTACTAGATACTCTTGTGCAAGCCATTTGTCCAGGTTTTTTTTTATTTTTGCTTTAAATTAGCACACAGAATTCAGAGAAAAACTTTAGGATCTCACAGGCGGAAAATTACATTTTGTAAATAAAAGTATCTATTAAGTATCTATTTTTTACTATTGCAGTTTTTGTTCAAATGCCAATCATTATAATTGACAGTCATTTCTCACAGTGAGTGTGAGGTTTGTTTTATTTTAGCATTGAGATTTAGGTTTGTTTATTTCTAGTTCTCCTCTCTGTGGCCATATATGCAACACCTCCGGGCAGCTATTTTGTACGGTGGCCAAGAGCGCTCACTGCGCTGCAAGATGGCTCAACTCACTGCAACTGAAGAAAACAGGCAAATATTAATAAAATAAAAGCATTCAAATTAAAGCTGCAGTCCGCAGGTTTTACTCTTTGTCGCCATCTCTGTTTTAAATCTGCTATTGCAGTCATTAAAAATGTATACATTTAAAATTGTTAAACGTATACATTTTGAATTTTATAAGAGTAATAGTAATTTGCCATTTGTTTTTTTAAATCATGTTTAGATTTTTTATAAAATTACTGAGCAAATTTTTTCAAGAATTACTTTTTGCTGCTGATTTATATACTAAGTTTAATAAAACAAATTGTCGTAGCGATTGAATACATTTATTTAATATTTAAATGTGTTAACTGTAATCTTACACTGCAAAAATTATAGCCTAACTTACAAAGTTTAAATTCATCACAATTATTTAAAGAATGAAGCACACAAACTATTTATGACAAAGCCCTAAAACAGACAATTAATCAGCTTTATCGTCAAAGCCCTAAAACAGACGTGCATGTCTCAAAACACTGTATGATTGGCTCTTTTATTTGGATGGACTTTTTCTGCCATATTGTGCGTTGCACTTTCTCAAACCTTTAAAAAATGTATAGATCTAACTTAAGTATGCAAATTTTTGGTTACCCTATGGTTGACAACCTCCGAATTTGGCCAAAGCCACTATGTTTAGAGTGAGAAAGATGAGGCTGTCTTAAAACTTAAACTGAGCATTAGGATCATCAATATACTGATGTGCAACATTGGTATTATTTTAAGACACAATTCATGGAGAGAAGTTTGCTCTGCACGTTTTACTGTTGAAAGGTCCATTCACCTAAATGTGTTTTTATAGCAGGTTTCATCTGTATAACATGGCAAATAGTTTCATCTCTGGCAACTGCTTAGCATTTCCTTACAGGTTGATTTGACAGCTGTGGCTCTGTTTTGGAGGGACCATGGACTGTCGAGTTTCCACTAACCAAGAGATGAAATCGTCTGTCCAGACCTACTTTCCCCAGCATTGAAAATGAATATTTCTCTATACGGTTAGAAGGGCAAAGTCTAGGTTTTGTGAACGTTTCATTGGCAGGACATGTATTTCCTCAATAGATTAATTATTCAGAGACCCCCTCCTGTGAGGTAGATGTGGATTCTCTGCAACTCAACACTTCAACAAAGCTCACAATGCTATTCCAGACTTCCAGCTGAGAAAATATATTAGATGCTCAATGTGTAAAAGGTGCCATGTTGAATTATGAAAGCCGGTTGTCAAGCAGGATGGATAAAACATGCAAAATTTCCAGTACGTCTATTTAAGCTTGCTAGAGGGGGGTCTTGTATGAAAGGTGAAGATGACATACTGCATTTGCTGTCTAAAAATCCTCAAGTGACTCCTATTGCAATTGATAATGTGATTGCATGGTAAAGGAAAGTTCACCCAAAAATGAAAAACTCACCCTCATTCCAAACCTATATTGATTCTCACTTTCTTTCTTCTGATCAAAAATAAGATACTGTGAAGAACGGCAGATGGTCCAAACAACACTGACTGGACCAATTGGCTTTTAACTGCATGTGCAAAAAAAATAAATAAATATAACTATATTTTTCTCCAAAAATATATTCTTTTGTGTTCCAAAGAAAGTCATACAGATTTTAGGATAGATCAATTGCTAATGATTATACAGACATTTTAGGTTAGCTGGTTATATTCAGAATATAGAATCATTAATTTTGTGTCATGGGAAACATTTTAAAAATAAAAAAGTTAACTTAAAAAAGCACATTTCTGATGCTTGGCTTTGCAATAATCAGAAATCCTATCCTGGAAAATATCCGACAGTATGAAGTGGTTACATTGCTATCCATTTTGTGTGTGTGTCTGTACTGTACAGGTCTTTATTAAGTGTAAATTGTCTAATTCAGCTCTTATTATGGTTTGTGTCTAAGTGAAGAATAATCACCTCACGTGCATTTTCACTTGACAAATGGATATTTTTACAGCACTGACCGTCAGTAACCCAGCAGGCCAAGGTTCTCAGCCACCTCAGAGTGGCATGTCAGACAGCTAAATATAACCGTCCCAATCAAAATCACCAGGCAGTCGTTTCTGGTTTGGTCTGAGATTAATTAACCAGCCCAGGACACAGTTTGTGCAAATTACAGAGCAATGTACGCTACAGTAGGAGGTTGGATATACTGTACAGTATACACATGGAGGCCATAATGCACTGCTAATGCAAACATCAAGGTTACCTGTCTAGCTCCCCTATTTAATCTTATTCACTCTTACTGGGGCCTAACCCGAACTTCAGCCTACCTACCTATAAGCATCATTCATGTGGCTGTGATTTGGTCTGCCAGCAACCAGTGGTGTATGAATTCCTGACTCAGTCTATGCCACTTTTTTATTTCCCCAACAGTCTTTGAATAACCACATCTTTAATAAAATAAAATAAAACGTTGGGGGGAATGTGATATGGTGGCCCCTGGGTCATTAAAGAGGGCTAATCGGGTCTAAACAGGTCATATTCTGTGGCTGAGGCCAAACCAGTCCTATACAATAATGAGCCAGACTACTCAGCACCACATCAAACCAAAAACACACCACCTTCTCTACCAGATTATTCAACAGCAGCAGGCGTGTTTTTAATGGTCTCACACATTATCATAACATTGTCAAATCGACAGGCTTTAGCAGTGACATTCACTCAGGGCCTCATTCATATCTTTAATCAGGATTTATATGCTCATAAAATGAGTTTGAATTAAACAAAATCCTCATACAAATTGTGAAACATCCGTCAATTATAAAACTAGGAAAGCAGTTCCACATTTCCTCCTTACTTAGTAGCAAAAACTTTTTTTTTTTTTAATTTTTTTATTATTGTTAAGAGGTTGAGCTCCCGTTAAATTGTTTCATTGCTACACTAAGGACGCCCTTTGACTCAGAGTAGAAGACATCATTCGCTTACAAGGTCTCGCAATGAAAGCCATGCACGCTGCAATAAGCCCTGCTTTGTTTCCAATACATCCATGGTAAAACATTTATTAGTCTAATTACAGCAAGCTCCCGTTGAATTTTCTTCCTGTGTTACAGATGCGTTGGCGGAGTTCCCATGTCCTGTCACAATGTCGTTTTATTCAGCACCGTGCCACTGGGAAGAAACTTTGGCGGGATGTGGTTTAACTAACAAAAGTCTGCAACTTTTTTTTGCTTTATAAGTGTTAGTGCGCCACTTATTGGTGCGGGAAGTTTTGTTTTGTATTTATTGGACGTTATGCTAATGTTTGGGGAGGTAGTTAATGAGGAATAGGATTAAGAATGAACAAATTTTGTATAATGACTTTGCCGTTTCCGGGGTAGTCTGAGACTAAACTGGTTTGTTGTAGCTTTAACAGTGTGTGGTGTGAAGGAAAGCTGTCCTCAACATGTCATCTGCCTCAGTGTAACTGTCTTTGTGTGTGGGCACTATTCTCTTTTAAACTAGGGTCTATATAATCCTGTTTTGATTGGAGCTTATGTCTCCCCTGCAGAGACTGGTGCCTCGTAGCCGCTCTCTCAGACATGGAGGCCCCTGAGCTGTGGGCCATCCCCCGAAAACAGTCTCTTTAAGCAGCATGGTAGATCTCGGCTTCATGCCATGCCTTGCGCCTAGACTCGTACCAGTTCTGCAGTACAGCTCAAACCACAATCAGCTAGCATAGGATGAGACCGTAAACTTCATTTGATCTCTCCAATTAATCTTTCTAGAATTAGAACTCAAATTATATTGACTTTTCACTGTCGTACAAGCTTTTATACATTTTATATTTTCTTTCTGCTAATAATAATAAAATATCTCATTGGGTTCTGAGACAATTGATACCAGAATTTACACATATTATATCGGCGTTTTGTATTTGTCTGTACATCGTTCTGAAAGTTACGACAAGTTCGGGTAGTGACAAGTTAAGTGAGTGAGTCTCTGATTAATTCACTCAACCGATTCGTTCAAGATTCAGGAGCAGTTATTTCAGCTGTGGCTTCCTTTAAAAACATTTTCGTTTGCAATGGAAAAACAGAATATTTCTTATGAAATGACATTTTACACATGAACTGGAATGGTCATGTCTCGTAATGTGTGATTACCTGTTTTGTGGGATTATTTTAAAATATCAAATATTCCAAATAGAAAGAAAACGCATATTGCAGAGTCAGTCTGATGTCATAGCAGACGTTTTTGAACTTTATATTGTCTAGTCCAACAAAAACGATTTATAGGTGCTATCTTATTTTTCACTGCAGAAGTAAGCTACTTCCTGCAAATGTGAAGGTAAACAACTTGAATAATAAATTGCAGTAAAACTATTTTTAATACAACCAGTTGTGTTTATAATTATGATAACATGTTAAAATAATATGACAACAAATACCGGTTTGCTACTTCGAGCAGCATAATACACCGTTTTTGTTCAACTAAAACAATTGAAAGAAAAAAATGTTTTAATATTATTTTGCAAATGTTCCCATTCAGTTATGAAAAGTCAAGTTAAAAGTTAAATTTTCAAGTACAAATTACTTAAAATATATATATATATATATATATATATATATATATATATATATATATATATATATATATATATATACACACATTGCCTATAGTTGAATCTCATATAACTTAAAAATGAAGTTGAAATTGAATAAATTATTTTTGATTAGTTAAAGTATTGGAAAGCCACATGTTGTCATGACTTTTTTGTCATAACCCTTTGGTGACAAATTTCTTTACAAAATATAATATTTTGCTCAGTTCACAAGAAAAAATTAAATGCGTCTACTGGCTGAAGCTGGTAGACATATGTACACAAAGGCAAATACGTAGAAAATACATGGGAGGTAGTGTAAAGCTTACAAACATTCTGTGAAAAGGTTAAAGGCTAAACACATACTGTAGTAAAAGGTTTGGAATTAAAGGCTTGCACAGAACACAAGCCATTCATTTAGAGGCCGGTGATAGCATGTATTCAGTTGGCATTCCCCTCCGATGAACTGCCTGTCATTGCTTCAGACACGCTAATGAGAGGAGAGTGTAATGAACGTGTAATGAGGGGATAAATGAAGAAAACAGATCATTTATAAACTCACCTGGACTCTGATTTTCTAGTTTAGTCAGCCACATAAATACCACACAGCTGAATGTTTTTTGATGACACTTCTCAGGAGCTGAAAAATGATTAACTGTATTTGTAATTGTCTATTCTCCGACCGTGGATCACCAAAGATATAAACTGCTTCATTCACTCAAGAGAATCTTATTTAGAACATGCCTTTCTATCACTCAAATGGTTTCTGGTTTCTGTTTGCAATCTACCGCTGTCCTCCTCAGAGTACCTCACTGGATATTTAAAAACTAAAACAGATTTGCAAAAAAATAAATAAACAACACCAAAATAGTCTGACGTGAGGCTTTTAAAGAATGTTATAGAAGCCACTTTACCTTTTTCGGTGTGTGTATAATGAGCCCGTTCTCATCCCAAAGCGCCATATAAGACGCTTTTGCAAAAGCGTAAATATCCAACACACATGGCACCCTTTAACGTGAAATGAGACGCAGATATATTTGGGCAGAAGGCGCCCCCTAGTGGTCTAACCCTTACCCTACACCATACCTAAACTTAACCATTAACCGAAGCGTCTCATTAGACGTTAAAGGGTGCCATGTGCGTTGGATATTTACGCTTTTGCAAAAGCGTCCTATATGGCGCTTTGGGATGAGAACGCGTTGGTATAATTGAATGATTGTATATGACTTGTAAATACATGTAATTGTAAATAATTAGGTTTATTTAAATGAAAACATTAACATATCTAAATAAATAAGATTTTATTGGTTAATTTTGCAGACTAAGTATTTAGAAAAATTAATAATACTGAAAAAAAAAAACAGTTTTTTTTTTGGCCACATTATAAAAATCTTGGTGTAGAAAATGACTGCATGTTTAACTCGAGTCTGAAGTGCAATATAGGTTGTGAATAAAACGTCAAATGTGCTCAACATTTTCTAAAAATATATAATAAAAGTGCAAAAACTCAAATATTTTAAAATATATTTGAAAAGATCTTGTGTTCCATAATATGAGGGAGAGTATATAATGACGGAATTTAGATTTTTAGGTGAACTTTATAACGAACTTAAATGAGTAATTTAGCTACTCACCCCCATGTCATCCAAGATGTCCACGTCTTTCTTTCTTCAGTCGAAAATAAATTAAGGTTTTTGATGAAAACATTCCAGGATTTTCTCCATATAATGGACTTCAGTGGGAACCAAACGGTTCAAGGTCCAAATGAGTTGAATGAATAAGGTGATGAATTCGAGTCATGACTCGAAAAAAGATTTGTTCATTTTGATGAACGAGTTTGAACAGGAGAGTCACGAACGCTCATCACAGAACAGAGCAAGGCGACCATTTGTGCTTATAAAACTTAAACTTTTTTATTTATTTTTTAAATGACTTATCGTTTCGCTAGATAAGACCCTTATTCATCATCTGGTGTCATTTAAAACCCTTTGAAGCTGCACTGAAACTCTGATTTGGACCTTGAACCGTTTGGTTCCCATTGAAGTCCATTATATGGAGAAAATCCTGGAATGTTTTCATCAAAAACCTTAATTTCTTTTTGACTGAAGAAAGAAAGACATGGACATTTTGGATGACATGGGAGTGAGTAAATTATCAGCAAAAGTTTTTTTAAAAGTGAACTACTCCTTTAACACACAAATATAAAGTTCGGATCATTTTAATTTATGGATAATTATGTAAGGAATAATAGACAACGGGCCGTTGAATTATTAGAAAAATAATGCACACCCGAGGTTTATTTTTCAATAATTCAAAGGCCCGGGGTCTATTATTGTTCAGATGATGTATTTCAAGGCATTTGTCAGGTTTTTGTCCTTAAAACACTCATGTGTGTCTTGTGCTTCTAACCCCAAGCCTAAAGCCAATTTGTCTTGTTTACAAAAATTTTAGCTTGGTCAGTGTCATTATTATTTTTTGCAGTTGTAGGCTGTAAGGACCTTTGAAAAACTGAAATAATTTAGCGAAGTGATATGGAACTGGAACTGTAATGCGGTCAAGAAGATCTACCGTGCGTTTGCCTTATTAAATAATTGCACACCTCAGGACGTTTGTCAACCAATCATATTGAAGGATTTAACCCCCTATAAAACAATATAATGATTTAAGCAATTTTTTTAGGATTAAAATATACAGAACATTAAGAAAGTACTCCACGCACCATTTAAAAGCAAGCACAGAATGGCCTGGCAGAGGCCGAGTTGAGTGTTAGACTGAAACTCCAAGTGTTATGGCACCAGAGAAGTGTGAAAACAGCAGAGACCATAGATTCTGGCCACCCCATTCTGCACAAAAATCTTTCAATAACACATCTAATAAAAGCATTCTTTTAAACTCTACGAGAGCAGTACTTTGTGTTTCCTTTTTTTGTGATCTGTGGTTATGTTAAGAGTGATTTTTATCAGAGACCACCTATAAGTGTGAGTGTGTGAGGGAGGTGTGATTTAACTAACTACTCACCTCAAAGAATTGCTATGTGGAAAGAATATTCAGGTTTTACACCTCAAGCTACCTCCTGTACACGGTTTCACCTCTATAAAAGCCCTCGCTGCATGTTAGCATTATGTCCAGGGGTTAAATTAGGCCGGAACAATCCGTAACAACACCTTTGAATCAAAATAGAAAACTAGTATAATCAGACATTTATTTCTCAATCCGATCCACTTTCTGTATGCTCCAGGCCAGTTTTTGTATGATCGAGTACATGGTCCAACATTCCTCAAAAAAATGACAAATAAAGTTTATTACATAAAGCTATTATTATGCGATTTTAATTTAACAGCATTACATGACGCAATGTAATTTCTTGCCACTTTTTTTGAGAATCCGCACCTCTAAAATTCCAATTTAATTCCATGTTACTTCCCTCTTTTTTCAAGGCAAGGTAATATCCCCCATTCCTCACAGTTATTTGTGTCAGCAATGGGATTGATATCGCCCTTCTGGGTCCTTACTGGTAATTCTATAGGCAGCAGTCTTTCTATTATGGTTTAATAAGGGCTGTTTTGTATTAATCCTCCCTTGAAACCGCTAGCTAATGTAGCTACTAGACCCATATAAAATTCAATAAATGGAGAGCTGTTGCCAAGCAAAAAAAAGGAGAACGTAGAATCACGATGAAGGTTTTAATTTCGTCCACAGCAACGGGGCACGGAGGGTTGGCCAAAAGTGACTTTTGTCTCCACATACCGCTGCCTGGCCATAAAGGGAGCTCAGAGCTCTAGCTAATGTCTTTTAAACATACGTAACTGTACTCAGCGGCACTGATAAAGAACATATGTTAAAGATCCTTCTGGTAAGACCTGAACTGGAGTCCAGAGGAAGGTGGTGATGGTGCGGTCGACTCACGGTTTTGACCTCTCATGTGATTACGAGACCTCAAGGCCTCAACGGAAAACGTGAGGTCTTTTGCGGTTGTCTGACTGAAATAAAACAGCTGACTTAGTGTGGCGGTGCAGTGGTCATTTGAAAGGAAACTAGCCATGGCAAGGGAAAAGGCGCTAAGAATAATATCGTATGCCCCATCATAATATCGTATCCCATGCCAGACCTGCCAAGACGTTTCTCTCCAATGGGAATCACATCGAGCCCATATCCACCGCTGCACCTGCCATAATGAAATCAAGATGACCGGGCTCAAAAATGACTCTTATAAAATATTATTTTACTCCCTCTTGACTTCAAGGCTGAAAGTGAGCATGAAGAGGGCCAGACATTTAAATTGATATAAACATTAAAGAGGATTTGTCTAATTGTTATAAACCCCTGTAATGAATTATCCCACCAAATTTTTCACATGCTGTTTTCAGATAGTTTCATTAAAACTACTTGACTGAGTTGTATGTTTCCCTACAGTCAGTGACAGACCAGTTTTGACTGAATACAATAGTGCCTCTAGTTTGCACCTCTAAAAACATCATTATACTTGAGATTACAAAAATTACATCACCCACCCAAAGGACTCTTCATTCTCAAGGTCCCATTCACACCCACTGCGATGGATATTTAGTATACTTAGTCTAAACCATTACAAAAATGCAATTTTTATAGAGAGAGAGAGAAAGAGAGAGAGAGAGAGGGGGGGGGGGGTGGATGGATGGATGGATGGATAGATGGATAGATGGATAGATGGATAGATGGATAGATAGATAGATAGATAGATAGATAGATAGATAGATAGATAGATAGATAGATAGATAGATAGATAGATAGATAGATAGATAGATAGATAGATAGATAGATAGATAGATAGATAGATAGATAGGAGCATGCATTTCCCAAAAGGACTGAGAGTCTGGATAATATTTCCATTAAAAAATTATTTTGCTCGCTCTATCTTCCCAACTCTTTCTCTCTCTTTCAGTGATTTAAATTTTGTATGTTTTGGGCATTGGTTGTAAACATATGGTAAAGTTGTAGGATACACTATACACCAGCAGACACTTTTGGCCAGTAACATCGGAGCATATATATCCACCCAGGATCTCTCGCCAAAAAAAAAAAATGAATTTTCAGCGAGAGAGCTAATGATCCCAGATTTCCTTTGCCTCGGTGGGCAACCAATGCCCCATTACACAGTTATTGAAAACAGCAAATTATTTCAACATTTATTGTCCCGGGCAAAGTCATTATTCTGGCGATGCCATGTCATAACTTCCATCTCCGGCATCTGCTTTGGAACAAGCGTGTCATTCAGGCAGCAAACGTTCTGTACATGACAGAATGATGAGAGGGAAATGGCACGAGAATGAGGACCACTAGCACTCAGGCCTCACAAACAGCATTTCCTGTTTGTGGTTCCACTTGCTTCCAGTCTTTGAAGTGTGCCGTAATAATAGAACCAAATGGAGCTAATGAAAACGCACTCCGTCAGATTAAAAGGAAGCCGTAGACTCAACTAGACCAGAACCTCATACCACAGGCAAACACACACACACACACACCAGGAACATACAGACATCCTCACTATGATACTCTGCCTTTAAGGCGCTGCCACGTAGTTTACAGAAGTGGTTTTATGATGAAAAGAGAAATCGCAATATGGCAAGAGGAAATGGGCAACGTAAACTTCTGATGTGTGGACCATCATTAGATACCATTATAGCATGTGCAGTGTGTCCTGGATTACTTCACCTAAAAATAAACATTCTGTCATCATTTACTCACCCATATGTCGCTCGCTCCAAACCTGCCATTCTTCTGTGGAACACAAAGGGAGATTTGTTGTATTTTTCCCATTCAGTTACATTTGATAGCAAGTGGAACTTTCAAACTTAAAAAGGGATACAACGGTGTCATTAAAACATAATAAAAGTCACCCAAACCGCTTTTATGCTATATTTCCATTGAATTCATATAGCTTGTTTGGGTCAGGAATAGGGATGTGCAACGAATAATCGCATCCAAAATAAAAGTTTGTGTTTACATAATATGTTTGTGTAGTGTGTATAATTAATTTGTATGTATAAATACCCACACATGCATGTATATATTTAAGAAATATGTGCATGTATATATTTTATATATATTTATTCACAATTATATATAAATATAAATATTTGATATATTAATAACACATTTTTCTTAAATATACACATGGGTGTGGGTATTTATATAATTAATTATACACACTACACATACATATATTATGTAAACACAAACTTTTATTTTGGATGCGAATTAATCGCAATTAACCGTTGCCCATCCCTAGTCAGGAACAAAGTGGTTATATCACATACTCAGAATTAGTAGCCTAAATGTTTTTAAACAATGTATACCACAGCATGTACAACTATGTGGAAAAAGTACGGTAGAACGGGACTACCTAAGAACAATTTGCTTTTCACTATACTCCCATAGTGTATCATTTCAGGAAAAAAAAAAATATATATATATATATATATATATATATATATATATATATATGCTCACGCATGTAAATGCGTTATTCCTAATGTTTCAGAAACCCGAATAGTGACCTTAACCCCGAAAATTGGCTGCATGTAAACGTAGCCAATGACATGTTGCGGTAATGACATTTTAAATTTTTTTCAGGAAAAAAGATGGTAGGTCATGGTTTTGCTAACATTACTCAACAGCTAGTGCTAAAACTTTAAATACACATAAATCATGTGATGTATATATAAATGTATCAAAATATTGCTGCTACAACATTTATGGTAATGAGGCCGAATAAGTCTACTCCATGATCAGAAAGAATTCAAGATTAAATTACTAACTTTGTCAGACATCAAATTTCACTGTTCTTTCATGGCTGACATGTGCTCCACTACTACTCTTTATTTCTATGGTTACGGGATAAACAAGTCTCACCCTCAGAAATATCCTTGTTGTAATTATAGACTGTTGCGGTAATGACAGTATTGTTGTGGACAATACTAAATTGTTCAAAATATTCACAAATTGCACAGATATTAACCCGAATTATGCATCAAGTGCCTTTTAAAGTTACTGTTTAAACATATATTGTAATTTTTTAATGAACTGATAACATTTTATCACATTTTCAGAGCAGACCAGTTTTGAAGTCTGGGTTGGGGACAAGGCCTGAATAGCCAAATATTAGTGATGAAAACATTTTTAAAAATGGAAATGATATTGATTTTAGTGTATAACATTTTTTGGTGGTGCAATAAATATAATTTGAAATAACTAAACTGTTTATTTTATAATATTGTATTTTTAACATGAATGTATAACCTGGGGACATAAAAGTTCCCCTAAATGAAGAATCACCCGTATACAGGAGAAACTCTCTCTGCTCATGCATGTAAACGGGTTATTCCTAATGTTTCAGAAATCCAAATAATGACCTTAACCCGACAATAACCCGAAAATTGGCAGCATGTAAACATAGTCACTGACTCAGACACGACTCTTACTTTTGAAAGACAATAACTTTATATTTGGTGCACTCTCAGATTTAAAACTTTGCAGGATGTTTTCATTCACTTAGAGCTATGTTACAAGGTCATTTTCAAAAATCCATTTAGACAAACCATGTGCAAATGCATAAGTCAACACCATTTCTCCTGAAAACTTCAATGTCCAAAGACAGTAAATTAACCCATCGAAGAGTAGCCTAATTAGCTGATAAAGTGGATTTTTTTTAACCGTAGAGCTAACGAAAGTTATCATGAGCATTGTAATGTTTGAAGCAGATGCCATAACAAATGTCAGTAGACCGGGAAGATTTTAAAACAAGCGATTCATTCATCTTACCTTCATGCTGTGAAAATGGGCAAACGGGAAGGCGTCGAGCAATGAGCTGGAAAGGGGCGGGGCTACATACTTTGTTTGACTTCTTTGACTTTGCCTGTCGGTCGGTAGGCTCATGTCAATTTTAAATATATTTCTGAGAAGTACATAATAAGTAGACTGACTGAATATTTTTTTTTAGTTTAAAAGAAGTTTAGTAATAGCACTTATACAAAAAAAAAAAAAAACATTTTGTATGTTGATAGGATTTCAGTTTTGATTAACTAACTATAGAGAAAGAGGAACTTATTTACATTATAATGCTGTAGGCCCTACTACACACAGCGGCAGATTTTTATACAGCAAAAAATATGAAGCCTAGCTTTTTATAGTTTTTTGGTGGTAGCCTATTCTTTTTAAACACTTCAGTGTGCCTTTTTCTTGACTGTAAGTTTCCAGTTGGGTTTGGTGGTGGTGTGGCCCCCGAGGTGACATCTGTGAGGAGTTCATTAACTTGTAACCCACAGCAGATGGGTGTTTATACAGTAAGTTTACATACATTGACTACATGAAGAGTTTATGGACCCCACTACTTCAAAGATGGCCCAAATAATACTGATGTTTTTTGTTTTGTTTTTTTGCATCCAATCAACAGTTTTGTCCAGGGGTCTTTTAACATAATCACGAGGATAATGCATCAAATTGTGAAATGCAAATGGTGGAAAGCTAGGCCTACGTCACAGTTTCCCTTTGGCACCATTTTCCCCTTCCATTAAATAAAATTGAAATTTAATGTAATGTGCATATGACTCTATACATCAACAATGAGCATTCAATTTAAATGTATTTAATAAAAAGTTAATTTTATTAATACATTATATTAGTTCTCATTTAAATGTATGCATTTGTTTGTTTGAGACTAATACTGTAAAGCAATAACTCAAGAGTTATCAAATCAGTTGATATTTCACTGGTTTTTGGCCATCCCTCTGTTAGACTGTCTCACAAATGAATTAGGTGGAAAAGCTGTCAGCTGTTAAATTTAAGTACACAATTAAATAATACCTATTAAGGTCAACCAATTACCAAGCAATGCCTCATTTTGTTCAGTCTGTGGTGTAAAAAATTAAAGAAAAAACACTTTAGCAAAACATGGTCAGGTCAAAGTGTCTGATTTTTTTTAATTTTTTTTTTATACATTTTACTGGTAGTCCCAAGTATTTGTGTGCATAATATGTCACGGTTTACTTTGCTATCCTAACTACATAAATGAACTAGTGTCTAAAAATATAAAAAAATGATATTTGGTGTCTGAATAATTTGGTAATGAATAATTGGGTTTGGTATATACTTTTTCTTATCCTCGTCTGGAAATAATTTCTAGGTTCACATGTTAGAATCTGGACGTCTGCTGTCTGACTTTTAGTACATGATAAATGTACTCCGTTTGGAAGATCAGGCTTGTATTTTATGTGTATTTTTTCCCCCCAGAGGCAGCGATTATACAGCACACCGCACTAGGTTAATTGTCCGTGACTCAAATTAAACAGTTTTGGACCTACCTGAAGAAAATGTTTATTCATTTTCTTTCTGAGAGGTTGTTTGAAGTGGTTGCAGTGCCTGTAGCGATGGATGGAGTGATGCCATTTGCACCTGTCAGAAAGACTTAGGGCCTACAGCTGCTCTGAATGATGTCACATTCCAATAAGGGCCCTATTCTCTGTTGCCAATTGGCCATATCTGTTGGTGTGCTGTGAAATGACAAATGTTACGTAATAGAGCTTCAGGACTCGACGGAAGGTTGGCGAGGTTCTGAAAGTATACAACGGCACCAAGTGCAACATGAACTGCGTTTTAATAGCACACAATATACACATTATCAATCAGTTGACGATATACTTCAGCTGCTGCAGGATGTGTGATCAACATAAAGTACAAGATGTTAAACCAGGTTTACACAGTGATTTTCTGAGGAACATTTACCAGCAAATCGGACACAATCGGTTTCCACTGTTAGAGATATTTTGTATTGTTATAAGTGGTTGAAAGAATACTTCAGCACTGAGGAGTATCAGGTACAGAGACATCATCTTCACCAAACATAAAAATAATAATAATAATAATAATAATAATAAAAAATAAAAAAAAGAATCAATAAATAAATCAATTATATACCATATAAATGTAATAGCTATGTGAAGGCTATGTTTTTTATTTAGCTTTTTTGTTCTTTTTAAATTCATTTAACTGTAGCTGGTATTATAACCCTTTACACATTTAAACGCTGAAGTGTCAATACTGAAAATACAGTAAGGTTTTTTTTTATATTTATCATCAATGTTACCTTTACTAGATAAACTCACCGACTATGTACACATGAGTTTGTGGCCATGCTAGTTGAACAACTAAGACTCTTACCCACAATATACAGTTAAAGCATAAAGCGGTCTGGACGTAAACACCTTGTGCTGAGAATAATAATTTCGCAACTATGCATGGATTGCAACATTGCTATGAGAAACAACAAAGTACCTATTTGACAAGAAAGGCCATACATGATGCCCTCTGCCTTGATTCTTAAGGAAGGGGAATGCTTTAAATTGTACATAAATACAGATAAGTCTCTCTCTTGTTTTTCAGGGCATCATAATCAGTCAATCACATTTGAGTAACCTTTCCAATCTCTTCTGCTCCAGTCTGTGCTCGTTCGACTCCTCCAGGTCTCCATGCCCGGGCTTTCTGTGCTTCCAGCTCAGTCTCTCTCTTCTTTCTCCTCAAATAGGACGAGATATGAGCTATATGAACAGCTGCTGTAGTGTTCCATGATATCACAGTGGGGTCATGGGTCGGGGGGGGGGACGTGTCACCGGTGAGGGAAGCAGCAGGAGGCACAGAGACACAGTGTGACCACATAAATGTGGATAATCCCGTTTGGATGCGTGTGAGTGTGTGTGATCTCATCAGGGTATGTGTGTGTGGAGCGTGGCTAGCAGCTTTATGGTCTTTGTTCCATCGTAAAGTCTTTTTTTTTTCTACTGGCCGGCCCGAATAGAGGCGAGGTGGTCGCTGTGTTGGTTCTGGGCCCGGAAGCGCAGCCTCTGCTTGTTGGACTTCTTCTTCGGCTCTTTGGTCCGGTGGCCCTTCCCCGAACCCCCTATGTCAAAGAAAAGCAAACACAAAAAAAAAACGCTCATTTTCTGATTCGTGATCAGGGGATGTAGCAAACATTATGACATCCATTTTTAGAAGGGATACTCCACTGTTTTTTTTCATATAAAACTATGTAGAAGAGTTGATACATAACTCACTCGTCTCAGTGCGTGCACTAAATCGCTCTGTCTTGCGGTGAAACTTTGATAGCACTTAGCATTCATTATGATCCGAGCAGAGAAGCGACTAAACACCTCCACGTTTTCCCTATTTAAATAGGGAGTGGTGTAACTCGACCAAGAATGGTGACACAAAATAAAACGCTGCACTTTTCTAAGCGTGTAAACGTTTTATTTTGTGTCACCATTCTTGGTCGAGTTACTCTACTTTTGTAACTGTATTTAAATAGGGAAAACGTGGAGGTGTTTGGTCGCTTCTCTGCTTGGCCCCTATTCAATGAACTGGGCTAGTTAAGTGCGATCTAAAGTGTCTCGCGCGCCAGAGAGACGCACTGAGACGACAGAGGTATGTATCAACTCGTCTTAGTTAAGGGAATAACATAGTAAAATATGAAAAAACGGTGGAGTATCCCTTTAAGGGAATAACATAGTTTGGTATGAAAAAATGGTGGAGTATCCCTTTAAAGTCTTTTTGAGTAATAATCAAGAAAAAAAACAAACAAAACAAAACAATTCTGGTTGCATAAGGGCCGGTTCACATATCGCGTCTTTTGCGCCCTCAAGTTCGTTATTTCAAATATAGGCGCGCGGTATGCACGCTCATAATGGAAGCGGTGCGGTCGCGGTGCGACGCGCTCGTTTTTTCCATGCGCTTCCGCGCCGCGTCGAGATAAAAACATCTCAACTTTTCAGAATACCGCAAGCGCACCATACGCACACAAGAGGTCATGTGACAAGAACCAACTGAAGCGCAACCGCCCTGGCGCTTTGAAAAATAGAGAATGCGGCGCGCCCAGCGTTTTCTACGCGTTTTTAGGCGCTATATGTGAATCCGGCCTAAAACAACAGCTTAAAGACCAAGCAGAAATTTTAGTTTCAACAGAAGTGGATTAATAATAATATTCATGTTCAGTGTTGGGATTAACACATTACAAAAGCAATTATATTACAGTATATATATAATACTTTAAAAAAATGTGCAATTTTAACGCAATTTATTCCTGTGACGGCAAAGCTGGATTTCTTCAGTATATACCAAGCGGGACTTTTAGCTGCCCGTGAATGATATTTTTAATGATTTAAAGACAGCCGCTCTCCAAGCAGAACCCCAAATCAAATGAACCTTTCTTCACCCCTTCTCCCCTCCTCACACTCCAGTGGAGCAAAGTGCATAACACTCGTTCGCTTCTCAGACCAGAATTAATGCAAGCCAGGTGTCGCAGGCAAAGCATTCTGGGAAAGACTGTGTGGCATATCGCACACAACGAAGGGTGGCTTGCTAAATCCAGCAGTGGCAAATAAGATAACGAGGTGCGTATGATTGAGTGAGTGTGTGAATGTTCGAAGGAAAAAAGTGTGACTGAAAGGCACAGAAAATTTGTCAACAGGGGAAAACCGAATCAGACTTGGATGCCGGGTGGTATCTGGATCTCGATCTGGCACACATTCTCCGTTAGCTGTGCTACGGTTCACATACAGGCTGCAGAAAAGAATCTTTCTATAGTTGTATTTCAAGGCCTGGCACACAGTCTTATTATTGCACTTGTTCAGGCCATTTAGCACCACAAAATGAGGCAAGACTGCATAATGTGTGGTGACTTTATCTCAAGTGGGCCTCTCTCTCAAACGCCGTCGCAGCTCTTGGCTCGCTCGCAGCTGCCCGATTGCCATTCCCAGCCCCAACGATGTGAATTCTCAAGAAAATGATTTTCTTAAGTGGAAACAACCCTGAGAAAATGCTCTCTTTTGGTGGCACGAGAAAAAAAAAATGGTAATCTTCCACCGGCAATTTCCTGCAATTAATACAATCGTTCTATTTTTGGGACTTATTTCTTGCGGTCTCGCAATTTGGCACAATGCAAAAATGTTGTCTTTACACGACGGCTCGTTATGCCTTCAGAAACGCCTCGAAAAAGCGCCGGGGGTCCGATTTCACTGAACCCAATCTCCATGCGCCTCACATAAAAACTACAGCAACAGTGTAACCGTTGAACCTCTTCGATAAATGTCGCTTCCAATTGCTCCAAGTGAGCTAGAATGGATTTACTCAGGCACAATATGCAAGTGCATAATGACCACAGGTAATATCTTTTGGTTTTCCATTTTAAGAGGCCATTTTGATTCAAATGTGCTTTGTAAACATAGTCTACTCTGCAATGCGATCAATTTGGGGGTGCAGTTTGATGGCAGTAAAGAGCAGAGGTCTACATTAATAAGTTCTATGTTGCAGACCAGAGCACACATGTTCTTTCCTCCCAACCATTAGAACAATATCCTGTCTCATTAAGTTCTGTTTATAGTAGTAGTGGAGAGCAGTGTGATTACCTAAAAGAGAACTAAACCTCAGGCTATGACTCTATGGCTGATCAAATCATTTCAAAGACATCCATCAAAAGGACAGGTTCTTCTAAAGGACTATTGTAGTAAATATTTGTCAAATGCATTACAAGTTACCAGATCCCAGCTAACAGGGAATGTTCTCAGAACTTGGGCTAAGGTTTCTGGCAAGGTTCTCTCAAACATACTGTATGAACTAACGTTCTTCCAGTCACATTAATAGAATGTTTGTTCTCGAAATTTTAGCACAAAAACATAATTTATACATTGCTCATGAAACTGGATTGAAATGAATTGCAAAAAATGTGAATACTTGTTTCAATGTGACAAACACAATGTTATGCAAAAACATTATTTATACATCATTCGTGAAACTTTTTTTCATGTAACATTTAAAAAAACTATTTGTTTCATACATAATGTTTGCAAAATGATGCAAATTAATAAATAATGTTTTCATAACTTGAAAATATTACTTGATATGAACGTTAGCAAAATGTTCTTAGAATGTATTTTTGGTGACCTTTCCCAGCTGGAAGTGTCCCAAGAAAGTCCTCATTTTCTACTGTGCATTTAAAAATGGAACTTATTTCAAGTTTTGGATGTACTTTGACATCATTGTCATTCAACAAGCAAGTGTGTTGATTACTAAAATAAATGTAGTATGACAGAGTATTATATAGGCCTACTATAGTTCACGACAGTACTATATTTACCACAGTCAAAATACAGTAAACCATGTTTTCCATATTTTTTTTTTTGACTGGTTCAACTTCAAAAATGGAAATAACACTGACTGTTGAAACTAGAAATGTCTGTCTCAAGAAACAATGTCGCGTAGAACTTCCTAAAAACAAGTAGCAGCTTCCAATTACACATCCCATAAGATGCTCAAATCATCATTCATTTGTAAATTCTGAAAAAAAATGCTGTTGGAAGCCTCATAATATTTCATAACTGACAGCTAGAGGGCAACCAAAACTAACTGAAAGCCTTACGTCTGAGCGAGTCAAAACAATGCCTGAAATGGAAAATCATATCAAGACGTCTGCAACTATTTAAGGTGCCTCAAACTGAATTGCTGTCAGGTGTATTATTTTGTGAATTAGGATTGTGTTTGCAGTTTTGATCTAATATTTACAATTAATTGCCAACTTTAATTAGCAAGGTTCACTGAGTGAGGTCAAGACAACGCTGCCTTTCGATACAACCCCGCAGTTTGAATTACCGCAGAGAGACGCGAGGGGAAAAACTGATGTGTTTTTAGCATGTCTGATTGGGAAGGCTGAAAGCAAACATGCCTGAATGGTTTTTATCTATAAACACTGGTTAATTTTTCCTTTTTTTCCCCCCCAAAAAAGAAGTCTTTCCGACACTGATTGCTTTCCTTTTGTAGATAAAACAAGCATCTGCCAAAAGACACTCAGTTTTACATAACTTTAAGCATCAAACAAATAAACAAGTTAGTGCTAATCAGAAACAGTGCACTAGTGTGCGGTGCGCTCTAATGTTCCGATATCTGCACGGAAAATTGATTACCACTCCTTGCCAACAAAAGAGAGAGTTTTCCCCTGAGTGTACCGAGTGTCAAGAAAGGAAAGCAAAGCAAAGAGAACACAGGTGTAAGTTGAAACACATTCTGTAGTTTATGTCCACGTGATTTCCTCATAACTTTCTTTCTTCTCCTGGTTTCTGCCACACGCATGGATATGATCTGCTGAAACACCTGGCAATGGTAGACCACTGAGTGGAACTTCCACTCCCAACCACAAATTCCTTCAGCGCATGGTTACTCTCTCCTTTCAATCCTCTACCTGGCTCTGACTGCATGCGTTTATGTTCTTTCTTGTCATCAAAATAACACATCATTTCATATAGGATTTTTTTAAGCTTGAAATGGTATTATCAAGATGAAAAATGTCATCTTGAGAAACTATCCATTCCTGTAGCTCAAATAGCCATTCCAATAGTTTAGAGCATGACACCAGCAACACCAAGGTCATGGGTTTGATTCCCAGGAAATGGATGAATTGACAAAATCTATTCACTGGCAGTCTGGAATAAAGATTTTTTTAAAACGAATTAGAAATAAGTCTCTTCTGCTCACCAAGGATGAATTTATTTGATAAAAATACAGTAAAAACAGTGATATTATACAACTTTTTTCTACTTTAATGTATTTTATAATGTAATTTGTTCCTGTGGTCAAAGCAGAATTTTCAGCAGAATTCATCATAATATGCAGATTTATTAATCAATTATAATACATTATTATTGGTACTCAATTATTAATAATGGTTATTATAATTATTATTATTATAAACTTAGACTATATTTTAAATTATTATATATAACTTATTTTAAATTATTTTATACCAAATTTTAGTAATAACAGTAGCTTCACTACTGAATCGTTATATTTCTTAAAAACGAGGTGGTTCCATCGCTATTTTGAAGTGATTAAACTCACAGCTCCATTGTTTAAAGAGAACGCAGGTACAAATCTCTCTCTCTCTATCTCTCTCTCTCTCTCGATAATTAATTCAAATAAATGCTATAATTCATTCATTCAAATAAATGTAAACTTTCACACTACTTTATCTCAGCGTCTGATTCAAAGCGGGCAGAATATGATAGATCGAGTCATAACTGACGAAACTAACCATCAATTTGACCCTTCCGGTCAATCAATAACAGCTTTAAGTTGTCAATGCTGACAAATGAGGATGGCATAAGCAGTATAATCCACGGCTAGCTGTGCATACACGCCGTGAATTAAAAGCATTAATGCACGGCTAGCCGTGGATTATCCCTTACAAATTCTAGAGATTTTTTCCCACCAAATCAGTGAAAAATGCATAAAAAGGCCCCATATTCCATCTGAGCCCAGCAGTGACCTGCTGAAAAGATGCTGAAGAGGCCGTGACCAAATGAAAACACGTCCTTCTCCAGCCTTAAAATCCAACCCAAAGTGACTGCATCTGCATGACTCAAGTAGTTCAGGAATCGAAAGGCCTAATCTTATCAGCACAGCATGTGGTTTAAGGAAATCGATGCCTGACCTCAGGAAAGCATTACGAGCGAGCGGTAAATGGGCCTCTCTGCAAAGGCTCTTCTCCTGCTCAGAACCTTCTCATCTTTCAAGGGATCAACAATTAATAATTGCCCTCTCTGCTGATCCTTAATCTCATCCACTCCCCGCCTACCAAAAGAGCTGAAGAGAGAATGAGGAGGAAAGAGGCAAAACGGAAACCAGGGTACGATGCTTCTTGTGGAAGTAAGAGATGATAAAGCTGCTGTTTTGGTGGTCCATCATTTTCATAAAAACACCAAACGCAGAGTCATTATTTGCGAGTGAAGGAGAGGACCACTGGCGCCAGCGAGATTTGATTTCACTAGCAGAAATTGGATTAGCAGCCATTAAGGGCCTCCTAACACATACATTTATAATGCTGTGAAGAGATGCGTAACTCCTTGACTTACACTGTGGACAATGTGTCTGGAAGGAGATACAGTGAGCCTGGCAGAACACAGAAGGAGAATTCACTAAACTGTTGCGTCAGTTATACGCACAGCACTTCAGCGCCAAACACTGTTTTATTCTACCACTGCAATCCAGTTTTACCGGTCTCGTATCGTCATATTTCAAAATAAATTAAGCTAATTATGGATAATGCCTTTTTCAAAGGTCAGAACTAATGCCCTGGTGCACTTAATGTTGTAATTAACCACATTTAATTGTGTGTTGTGTATCTTTTATAATCCCCATAGCAACCGTTATTCATCAGTTGTTAGGAGATAAAACAAATAAAGAAAAAAGAAAACTATACTTATTATCATATGAATTACTATAAAAGATTAATTGAGTCAAGTCCCTGCAATTCATTTTATGTTTTCTTAATTTTAAACGTCTTTTTTTTCCAAGTGGAATATTATAGTTATACTATATTGTAGTATTTAGTACACTATTCAAACAGGCATGGGCTACACCAGGTTGTTCTATACGCAACATATTAATAAATACATCAAATACCAATCATTTAAATAATCCTCAAAATAGAAAAATAACTGATAACACAAACATTTAAATCTTTACATTAACATAAACGTTTATATAATACATACAGTATATAGTATTTTAATTCTAAATGATGTCATCAGATAGATAGAATTTGAAATATACTGCCATCTACACTGTAAAAAAAGCATATGATCAATAAGTCATGGCAACATCTGTTTTTACATTGACTTTTTTTGTATACTGTAGGTCATATGAGATTCAACTCGATGTAAGTCAATTTTATATAATTTGAAGTTGAAACGACTTTTACAAACAATTTGATTGTACTTAAAGATCTAAAGCATCAAGTGAACTTAACTCTCTTTTTTGAAAAAAGTGGCCAGCCAACATTTTTGATAATTTTCACAAAAATTGTTGTTGTATGAATATCTGAACGCTTTTTCAAAAAAGTATCTTAACTGTAGTTGAACTACAGTAAATTATGATTTGCTTGTAGCTTAATTTACAGTTTCAAAGTAGCTTCCCCAACACAGCCCAGAGAAGACGATCCTTTATAGGTAGAAGTCCATCTTGCTAACCAGCTGACAAGAAGCTTCTCTGCACAGTGTCACTTAGCCTAACAAGGTTATTCTGGATCATACTTCTCTTCCCTCCTCTCTCTCTCTCTCCCTCTGAAGCTCTGCTTACTATCAGAAGGAATGATTTAAAACACACACATTCCGAACTCAAAGCATAATGTTGAGATTAGGTGGATCATTATTGTCTTGAATCAGTGCGACTGTAGAAGTGTAGAGAGAGTAAGGAGGAGGTGAGTGTACCGCATTGGTTCTTTGAAGATATCCGTGATGATATGTCCACTGCCAAAAGATCATCTTTAGCACAAAAACACACATGACTGGTGCAGTGATTTATCTGGTGGCTACTACTGCACAGTTATCAGGTCATCAGGTCAACACATTATCTTTAATGCAATACAAATAATGTGTCCAGACTTTATTATGAATAAAATGCATTTTTTTTGGTAACTTTATTGATCATAGATATATCGTAAATGATACATGAGCACTGCAGCTAAATATCTCATGCAAGGCAGCTGATCCAGCCTGCATTTAATCCAAAAATAAGAATAAAGATAAAAATAATTCATATTTTTGACTTGTTTTCCTGTAAAAATGTTTCTTTTTGCTGTGCAATCACGTTTTGGTCCAGTTAAGCAGTCCCATCGCGCAAAGGAATTTATTCGGTAAATGTGTTTCCATCATAGTTTATGCTTATGTTTTCTTACGGATAAAAAAAGTATCCGACTAAGTTTTTTTAGGCGCATTTTTAGAATTAATGCACATGTTGATGTTTCCATCCAGAGTTTTTTAATGCGATAACACAAAATGCGCATAAAATGGATGGAAACATGGCTAATGCTGCTGCAACAATGCTGTGAACTTCACATACACTCTTAAAAAAAAAGGTTCTTCAGGGGTTCTTTGCGGTGGTCATGGTGCTATAAAGCCATTTAAAGAATCTGTTAAGCCCAGTTTGGTTCTTCAGCGGTTCTCTGTGGTGGTTAACGTGCTCTATGGCACGTCTTATGGTTCTACATAGCACCATATGACAAAGATAAAAGTGGTTCCCCTATGATTACAAGCCAATGAACTACTTTTAGTGCTGTTTAACACCATTTTGTTAGAGTGTACTTTTGACAATCCAGCGTTTAGTTGATCCTGATAAGCGCTCAATGTCACAGTTGTAAACACGACAGCTTCTTCTTCCATAAGGGGTTTGTCATCATGATGGCTTTGCTTTCAGGCAGAGCATTGAAGAAATCCTTAGTCAATCTCTAGAGACGTTAAGGCAGATCAATTATTCGGAGCATTCTGACAATCACCTGCAGACTTGAGTGATGCCTGTCCACTGCGAGTTACCACAGCCAAGCCAGCTGCCCTCTACGCCACACACAGAAGCTGATATGCATGCCACCGCAAACCCATAGAGAAGGCTGCAAAACAGCTTCTGTGGTCTCCTATCTCACTGCCTGACTCACCCCCAACATCTGGGCATAAGTACATAGAGCTGAAGTCTTGTGTCCCTCAGAAAATGAGGCGTAATTAGCTTTAGTTTCATTTAATTACTGCCTAAATGTTATGTTACATTTCTGACGAACGACATAAAAAGCTTCCACAGCTTTATCAAAGAGAACCTCTGTGCTATTTTAGCAAGCATTCAATGGACTATTACTAACCAGGACTGAGAAAACGGCAGTAGGATGATAAAAAAGATCAAGAGAATACCACATATTTATAATTTGTGTCACATGCCGCAGTTTCACGAATGCTTCATTTCTGATAAGGCAAATGACGGCTATAGCCGAGGAAAGGTATTCTGTTTTTCTGGATTCGCTTAAGTGTATTCAAAACTTGAGCGCAACGCTTTGATCTGTCAGATTTACGTAAACATCTGTTTCGTGCTGATAGAACGAAGGAATGAGATACTAGGAGTGGTTCTTATCAAATCAGCCATCGTCGGATTGCGAGGAAAGGAACTGATGTGCTGTTCTATTCGCCCAGGCATTTTGTGACTAACATCTCGGAATGTCTAAGAACACCTTTTGTTTATATGAATAAAAAAAAAACAGTTGCTATAAATAGCTCATGATTAAGGCTTCTATCTTTGCTGATACATACAAACAGGAAAAAATCTCGCCCCTGGAATCCGTCACTTTTTCCGCTTGCTCCAGGAGTGCACAACTGTACAATAAAATCTCATTTTCATGTTTGCTCTGAAAATGGAACAAAAGGAAAAATATGGGGAAAAAATTCAACAGCTTCGCCAAGGATTTGACCTCGTCACACTAAAATTACACAAACTATTTGATGGAACATTTGTTTTCGATTTTACTCCTGAGGCTGCATTTCCTGAGTGCTGTGGGTGATGGAAGTACGGCCTACAGTATATGTGTGTGCGTCATGGCAAAAAAGAACATCATAGCCCCCTTACACAGAGGCCAAAATTCAGATTTTGTCATGTACTGTACATATGGATGCAGAGGTAGAACAATTTTACACCCCTATGTGCGGTTGTCCTGGCAGGAGACTGAACGTTCATTATTGTGGAGCTATGGGAAACATTTGGGGCCGCCGTCACCACTGGGGCTTTTCAAACAGGGGTCCATGTTAAATTCATACAATCTAATCTGTTCCTTATATAAATACACACTGAGGTGCAGCCATACTATAAAGCAAACCTTTAGGCTACATCTTGGGTCGAGAAAGTACCTGTCATAGCCCTGTCTGGGCCATATGTGTTTCTGAGCAATACGCTCAAAATCTGTTTGCTCCCCAAGGGTACTTCTGGAGGATGTAAGAGGAAATTGTGCGGCTTGATGTGTTCTTTATATCTCATTTCAGAAACAAGGCCTTCAATCTCCATCTCCAATGGGGAACGGAGAGGAAACCTGCCTCTCGTCCCCAGGAACCAAGTGGTTTTCTACATAAAGAGGAAGTGCCCATGAGGCAGATGAGCGGTGCCAAATCAGACAGGCTTACACACTAAAACTAAAGAGTGTGTAGTGTGTAAGCGCGTGTTTTCGAGGGCAGGAACCCTTTGTGAAATGCTTCAAGTTAATGGTGTTACGTCTGCTTTCCTTTCCTTACCTCTGTTTCTAAAATTCCCTTCAAAGAGCTTTCATATGTCTAAATGGTGTGCTTGTATCCTTTCGAGACAACTTAACTTTAAAGAAGAGCAATATAAACTTTTGTACTTGTGCATCTGTGGGCCTGTGGGGCTGTGAGGTGTGTTTAATGTTTTGAGGATCTAGGTGCAAAGGTTCCTGTCAACCCAAGAAACTGGCAGCTTTTATGGATCTGCTCTGGTGCCAGTAATTCCCCTGGTTCTACAACAGTACTTATGCTATGAGCTCTTTCAAGGCCCAATTGGGTCAGGGGTTTCACGCCACAGCAATGGTTAGAAAAACAGGAACATGTCAGGGAAAAGATCCAAAAGTAACTAGAGGTAGCAGGGATTTGTCCTACATCCAGGTATTAAGTATAAACACTGGAGACTTGGGATCTGGATGAACATTGAGAGGCAAACAAACCAACTAAAACTAGCAATACTGAAGTTACAGTTCTGAATAAAATCTGCATAAATTTAGCATTAAGAAAGCTGGAGTTTCAACCAAGAGCAACTGCACCATTTAAATGGGAAATCTGAGGGAATATTTTTAACTTAAAACAAGGGTTGTGCAAATTTGAGAAATGAAGATGTGACTAAAAATGGACTAGAAATTGGCTAGTTTTTATATAATTGAAATAAAGATGAAGTAAGATATGTACATTAGATTAAAAAATAAAATGATAAATGTTGCCTTGGCAACTAACTGAAATTCAAGATGATGTTCTAGTACTAAATTTAATAAAACAAAAATTTAAATATTTTATAAAAAAAAAGATTTAAAAAAAAAATAATGAGAAAAGCACATAACAAATGACTAAACCATAAAATATTAAAATGATTAAAAGGCCTATAAACCTTCTAATTTTTAAAACAAAATTCTTTTAAATTTCTTCGAATTTCAATTCATTTTAATTCTACTTACTTACATTTAAAACCAAATCCAATTCAGGAATTTCACTGGGATTTTTGAGGAACTCTTATTTCAGTTCCAAATAGTGCACGGCCCAATTTACAACCCATCTGTTTATTTTATTGAATTTACCCAATTGCAAATTGACACAGCTCTTTTGGCTATTCGCTGCTGTGTGTATGCAAGCTTGGATGTACAAATGCCTAAAAACACATGAATCCAGCAGCAAACGACACTTTGTTTTGTCTGGGTGTCTGTTTCGTTGGTCCAAGCCGCTGGATGCGAGTGGGTCAGAAGCCACAGCTTCCCTCAGTATTGTGAGGCTCTGATTACAAGCTGTGATGTCTCAATAAAAATGCCCGAGAGAGGACCGAAGATTTCAGCGGTTGAGTTGGTGCAACTGTGCACCAGATGTTGAAAGTCATACCCCGCTCCCATCTAGCCCCGAAGAGGGGAGTGGTCTAGGACGTGCCAGTGTCCCACTGATATTGCGGGTACATGAAACGGAACCTCAGCATACACATTATCAAAAATTGAGCTTATACATTAGTGCTTATGTGTGGGAATGTATGAATGCATGTTTATTGAATGCTGTGTGGAGGAAGTGGCTGTTGTGTGTGTCTGTGGAGATGAAAGCATGTGTGGGGCCTTGCGGAAGGGCTTGCAGTGGGCTATGCAGACACCTGGAAGACAGAAGGGCCACATTCAAATGGTATACATTTCGAGCGATGGTAAACCTATGATTCTTTCATGAGACAAAATAACAGCTGAAAGTCAATGTCACTAGAATGTATATTGTGTTTACTGCTCTAGCAGTCTCTGTTTCTATCTATGACGAGTCACGCAAGTACTTGGCTACCCTGCAGTGGTACAACCCGAACCATGAATAGTCTAAATATAAATACTTATTAGGTGTACCTTAGTGATTCAGGGTAACACAGAAACACATTGTGGAAAATGGATTCATGATACGTATATAATATCAATTTTGTACATTTTGAATAGAAAAAATTCTAAGGAAGGAAGGAAGGTCTTGATGCCAAAGACGCCTAAATATGATGATCCCTTTTGCAAGAGACCCCTTCCCTAAAATATAAAAGCAGCTATATATGAAGAGTTCAGATGCAAAAGCCTCTAAATGCCATTTGAAATTTTCTTCTTTAAAGATGATTTTTATCAAACTTGTAGATTTAAGTTCAGTAATTTCACTTAAATAACAATTAATAGGTAATTATTATTGCAATTTAAGTGAAATCACTGAACTTAAATATACAAGCCTGATAAAAATGATCATTCTAGAAGAAAATTTTAAATGGCACTTAGAGGCTTTTGCATCTGAACTCTTCATATTTTAATAAATCCCCATTAAAACTCTGTAATTGTGAATTTATTCTAGCTGGAACTAAAAAAAAAATTTTTTTTCTTCACAGAAGTATAAAAAGATCAAATTAAAGTTATGAAGATCATGAAAACGACTTAAACTTTGACTGTCAATTGAATTAAATAATCATTATAATAATTAGGACACTCAGAAAGCAGAATGAAATAATAATAGGTGGATGTGAATTTTAAATGTACTTAATATCTTAAAATTCTTTCTCAAATTCGTCACAGACACCCTTTTCTGAAGCACTGAGGGTCTTCAGACCCCTGACTGAAAACCTCTGAATGAAATACTAAGAATCTACATGATTTGAAAAAATAAAAAACAAAAAAAGCAAGAAGAAAACAAAAAGCAGGCATATCAAACAGAGAGGCAGACAGGCAGAAAGATAGATCCCCTATACCCCAGTCCCTCTTTCACAGGACTCCACATTTATGGTTCATGCCTGTGGAATGACGACGGATTCTCCATATAAAAGTCGGCGGAATCATGGGGTGTTTCAAATATTGAAGACAGTTGCTGACAGAATGACAGGGGCCATATTTATTTTGGTCAGGGAGCAGAGCTTTTTGTGGGGAGTTAATCAGATCCCTCTCCCCCCCTACAAGGAATGTAACTGAATAAAAGAAAGCCCAGGGCTACTGGTAATGACCTCCGTCTTTGTGGAAGATTTAGCACTGGCAGAACTCTTCAGAGATCACATTTAGGCAGAGGGCGTCACACAAATTGTAAAGCAGGTGAGAAGTTGCCTGAACTGATGCACTCCCTGACTGACAGCTATGACTTTTGCATGGCTTCTGACTTGAATGACCTGGTCTCTCCAGTAGGGAATATATATGTATTTTTTTATAACTCTCAAAAGCTGCAATTTTCTGCTATCAAGGGGGCAATTTAAAGTGACTTTCAAGTTAGAGAGTGCCTTTCTATGTAAACACAGAGTGATAAACATCCAGCAAATTCTGGAGTGAGACTGTGTGTCAAGTGTCGGGTTTGCAAAGCTAGATAGACAGATTGCTTTGATTTTTACTTATTCTCCAAAACCTCAAAAATGTGTAGATATACAAAAGTATGGAAGCCCTTTCCACTTGAGTAAAAAAAAAAAAAAAGGTTTATAGTGATAGACTTTAAAATAAGAAATTAAGTCACATTGTAAGATATGAAGTGAAGTCACAATTGTGAGATACAATGTTAGAATTATGAACAATAAAGTTGTTTAGATATAACATAAAAATGTGCAATTTTGAGATACAAAGTTATATAAAGTTTGATTTTGAGATTTAAATTCCTAAAAACATTAAGTGTCAAATTAAGTTATTTTGCACAATGGCACAATTGGTAGATATACGTGAAATCAACGTAGATATAAGTGAACGTAATTTCTTGTAATCAGGCACCTTTAGAAAAGCCAACCGAAAATCACGAAAACTGCAATCAATGGGCTGGGATATCAATATCTCAATGACTTCTTATGAATAATTCAATAACAATCATTAAGGATCAATAACTATTGACAAACACCATTTACTGTTGACCTCGGACCATATGTCCAATCTCAGATGACTTATCTTCAGTCAGGCTTTAAATGGATATTTATGTTTTGGAGACACTTTTATCCAAATCGACCTACGAGCTAGAAACCAACGAGCGATTCATCATACAGAGCCAATAATATTAGCGTTGCCGCAAAACAAATTTAAAAAAAAAAAAAGTCCAAAGGGGTTTAGAGTTAGCTGGGAAAAGTATGGGAGCGGTTGTGTGAACGCAAGTTGGCTGTGAAAAAGCGGTCAGTCAGTCCTGCGGAGTCAGCTAATTAAAGAAAGATTAGTCCATTGGCACACCAGTCACAACAGACCTGGGCGCAAGGCACGGATAATCACCCAACACGGCAGCCAATTAGTGAGCTCCTCTTGCCCTGGGAAAACAGCACACACTGCGCTCCTGCTCTATCCAACGATAGCCCGCAATATTACCCAGACGTAATACACCATTTATCATTCCTGAATTTCAACACTGAGTCAGGATCTCATCGGGAGTCGTCATCTGCGGATCACTTTCTCCTGCGAGAGGCCCAAGTTTTAGTGGGAAGCGCAAGGCAGCCTGACAGTTATTAAATAAATAAGTGCAAACACACACTCTCGGCAGCAGTGGCGAGAGGCGTCCGCTATTTGTTTTGGAGGGGCGCTCGGCACAGGGCGCGCGTAAGAGACTCGCATAAGAAGTGAATTAGTTGTCTGTGGATGCTCGCATCTGTAGCAGGAATGTTTGACACTCAAAAGACGTTCAAATATGGATTTGGATTTTTGGTTTTCCAAACTAAACACAGGCCCAGAGTCAGATCATAGAGCGTAATTAAAATGCTTGGCGGACAAGGTTATCCTGCCAAGCCCCCGAATTCACTCCGCTAACTAACCATAAACACACCAGTGCCACACAAAGCCGCGCACACATTAAAACGAAACTCCGCCAGTGTTTTCTCTGTGGCACAGAGGGGTATGCCTTGCTGCGGGTCTCATCCTGCTTCCCTCAATAACAGATTAAAGGCAATTACTCCTCTGTGGGCATCACTTTACCATAGTCTCCATCTGGCTCCCAGACTGGCCTGAACTGACAAGCAGAGGATTTAGAGGGGGGAGGAAGGGGGCTGGAGCTCCATCCTCATCCGAAGACGGGAAGGCAAATAGCGCCTCTGCAGCCACTGATCTCCCCACGACTTCTAAAGGGAGTATTAGTTTCAATATTCAAGAGAGCGTTAATGTCACACTAGCCAAATTGAGATAAACAAAGGGGGTGAAGTAATGTTCCTTGATGCCTGTGGTGCATTTAAATTGACACAACATAAAGAGATACAAAAGATAATATTCTGAAGAATGTTCGAGGATTTTTGTCCGTACATTAGATTTTACATTTGGCAGACGCTTTTATCCAAAGCATTTCAAGGTACACATTTTATATTCTTATCAGTTCTTGCTTTCCCTGGTAATCTAAAACCCATGACCTTGGCGTTGCAAGCAGTCAATGGGGTCAATTAAAGGTCAATGAGGGTCCAAAATAGTGGTTTGCAAAGGATCAACTTTTCACTCCTGTGTCCGCTAAAAATAAGTGTCTGTATTTGTTAAAAGACGCAAAATCCTGTAGGTACAGATCTACATTGATTTTTTAAGTCCCGTATCAGTCTCACTCTGGTGTCATCTTTTTTCAATTCCTACAGACATGGAAGCTTTAGCGTTCAGTTCCGCCAGGAAGACTCAATTGCTACGTCACGTATTACCTTCTCATCTATCCAATTGTGTCTAATAGTTGCGGTATAAAAGACCGGTATTTATACATGTTTGAGTTCGCAGATGCTGATGCTTTCATTTACCTCCATACTCCCCACCACCACCAGGATGGTCTCTTCCTATACCTCCCAGTGGGTTGGCTGCGCCCCTGCCTTCGTCTTCAGGCAGGAAATGCAGAGTCCGGACCCTTGGATTGCGAGCTATGGATGGGGCCTAGGCTAAAGAACTTTATTGCTTGCTGGGCTATCAATAAATGTATTTATTGTTACAGTTTTTATGCTCCCGAGTCTTTCTGGTAGAAATTATGTTTCTGACTTAGCAGGAAAAAGGAAGGAGTATTTCTATGCTGTCGCATATAACCAAGAAACATGTCCAACCCTGTGCCTGTAAAACTTTTTTTTTTTAAATAGACAAATAGACAGTAGACTTTAACATAAAATATTCTGTACGTTAAAACATAAAATAAATTTGAATAACTCTTATTTTTAGATATTTTTTGTGGAAGTCCAACAAGTATTTTTTTTTCTCCTGCTTCCTCTGCACACATCAGTATCTCCCCTCCCACACCAGCATTCAGAAATTTAAAACTAGTCCCACAGACCAAAACAAAATTGGACGCCAAGTTCAAATTGCAATGGTTTGCTCATGCGAGCTCAATTTAAATCAAATGTATTAATTTAATTTAATTTTAATTTTAAAGGCATCCTCAATTGAATTTTGAATAGTATAAAACTCTTGCAAGAACCCAAAGTGTCTAAATGATACATTTAAGAGCGAGAGAAAGGATCATGAGCAACCCAAGAAGGACAAGGAACTGTCACAGATATCAGGGCATATAGGAAAAACGGTATGTTTTGCCCGTTTCAAAAATGGGAAATCAATTGTACCATGCAAGGCTCTTTGGCCCTGAGCAATAGAATCTAGAAACCACAGAGAATCGTTACGAGAAGATGAGCATGCATATCATTGCACTGAGTCTTACTTGTTCCTGAAGTAACACCCCCACATTCAATACACAATTTTTAGCTGTCTGAGAATCCGAAAGCCGCTTTGCTACGAACAAAAAAATAAATAAAAAAATAAATCCAATAAGTCTCAATGTCGTGTTTGTGTCTGAACCTCAGTCACACCAAATACAATCTTAGGGAATTACTACAAGGATTAGGGAGATGATTGGAGGCAATAAGAGTCTAAGTTGTTTACACAATATTTAATACAATTGACATTACGTAACCTGCTGCTTGTTGGTTACAAAAAGACACAGGGCTAACAATCTTTGTGAAAAACATTGCTACGGGAAGGAAGGAAAATCTATCCACAGAACAGCAGTTCAACTGACAGACGCTCCCTGCTGGAATATCACTCTACAGAGCACTTTCATGGCAGAATTGTCTTAGCCTCACTCTCTCTCTAGTGTGGCTGGTCAGTCAGTTGATTTGATGACAGGGGCTTGGTTAGGTGAAAGCTAGAGCTCAGCAGGCATTTCATTTTCGCGAACAGCCGGGCGACTATTAATAAATTGTGTTTACAGCCCACTCTATACACCACCCTGAGGAGTCCCATCACGCTGCCAGAAAGAGGCCGTCTAGCCTGCTGGGATAGAGTTGGCCCGGCAACCCACTCCCAGATCTTCAGTAGAAAAGTGAACGATGGCGATATTCAACAATAGTCAGCGAGACGTTAATTCAAAGTTAATTTTATCTGATTCATTCAAACCAACAACGTGCAAGTTTGATACTTTTTAAAGTGATTAATTGAAAGAACTATTTTGTAAGATTCATTTGTTTGGAAAATGGACTGCACTATATCTATATTGTTTTGCACCAAGTAAGGTAATGATCAGATTTATAAATTCCTTTTAAATTATTATTATGTTTTTTGGTAAAACTTATAAAAAGATGAAATCAATTGAAAGTATTTATAGCATTTAATTTATATAAACTTTATTTCAATAGTCTACTTAGACTTTCTACTAACTACTATAAGTAACTTTTCAACTACATGTCAACTAACTCTCATGTCAAGAGTATTAGCGAGTTGTTACGGTTAGAATAAGTTGGCATGTACATGCAAAGTTACTTTGGCCGCATTTACACTGCCCAATTTGGGTTTGTTGATTATATCCGATCTCTTTGACGACATGCTTACATCATCCTTTAAGTGACCCATATCTGATATCTGCATTTACACTATACAGTTGGCAAAACAAACCAATATAGATGTACAGACCAGGAAAAGGAAGTAAAAACAGATTTGCAATGGAGGCACACACAATGATAATAAAAGCTTTTGCTTTCGGCACCACCTTTAAAGGTCAGCAAAGCATTGGGTTGAGCCCTCCATTGTGCCATTGAAAACAGTCATGTGATTGCACCTGAGTTGATATCATTCACCACGTCACTTTTTCAATGACGTCTGACTCGCACTGACGAGAAAATCTGTCCTCTTACATGGCAGATGCAAATGCACGTACCATGTATCATTCATTCCACATATCAATGTATGGAAGCTTGTTTCCGCCACTAAAAAAAAAAAAAAAAAAAAATTGCGACTTTTTATCACACAATTGCGAGATATGAAGTCAGAATTGTGTGAAATAAAGTCTCAATTGCAACATATAAAGTCACAATTGCGTGTTATAAAGTCAGAATTGCGAGATATAAAGTCAGAATTGCGTGTTACAAAGTCAGAATTGCGAGATATACAGTCAGAATTGTGAGATATAAAATCACAATTGCATGATATAAAGTCGCAATTCTGAGAAAAAAAGACAGTAGTGCGACTTTTTATCTCACAATTCTGACTTTACAACACATAATTGCGAGTTTATATGTCAAAATTCTGACATCTTTTCTCAGAATTGTGAGATATAAACTCTCAATTGCGAGTTATCAGGTTATCATTACCAATTCTAAGGAGAAAAAAAAGACTAACTTTTTCCCCCCTCAGAATAGTTTAAATCTTACAATTCTGACTTTATATCATGGATTTCTGACTTTATAACACGCAATTGCGACTTTATATCTACCAATTTTTACTTTATATCTCGCAATTGTGATTTTGTATCTCGCAATTGTGACTATATCATGCAATTCTGACTTTATATCTCGCAATTGTGACTTTATATCTTGCAATTCTGACTTTATAACACGCAATTGCGACTTTATATCACGCAATTCTGACTTTATATCTCGCAATTCTGACTTTACATCTCGCAATTCTGAGAAATAAAGTCGAAATTAACTTTTTATTTTTCATTCTGTGGAGGAAACAAGCTTCCGTATCAATGAGACCTGAAACCGATCTGAAAATATCGGAATTCATGTGCTAACCCCCAATCTAAAGTAATTGTAAATATCTACAGAAAAAAGGGCCTTGTACTTACTGTTGCACTGGTGCATGTGAGTGCTTTAAACTACTGGTGTCCAGATGTTTTCATCTTTTCTTAAATCGCTCGTGCGTCAAGTTCAAGCTAGGGTCTGTAAATGACGTCTGGCGACATTTAAGCTCAAAGAAACGGAAGCTGGATGATCAGATAAACAATGCCAGAAATATATTCACATGTATAACTCATCTGATGTTATTTACCTTCTCATATTTCCTGCCTTTGTCTAATCCATAGCAATCTGCAAAGTCTGCTGTTATGTAATCTTATACCGATTTCCACAAGCGGGTGTCTGGTATCTAATGTTATGTGCATTATGGTAACAGGGTTGTATTCTAGAACAACCCCCCACAGTCACCTTTTACCTCATTTTATTCTCATGTAGAGCAATTTGCTTGGCAGCAGGGCATACATAAACTTACACATGCGTACATGTTTATAGTCTGGCTGTAATCCTATTTATGTCTCACAAAGTAATTTGTTATATTGCAGAGCAAAGCTGTCGTATTAGGTAGCATTCAGGGACTTATTGGTAAAGTCCTTGGAATCCAGTGTAATGTAAGAGGTTAGTCGGAGGCTATGTTATCCTGGCCTCTTGTTTTATGAAGACTCTAAACCAAGCGCCCATATCCTTATACAAAGGCTTTGGTAACTTCCTGGTCAACCATGCACAATATTTGATCTGCCGTCCCAGCACTGGGATGCAAGAAAATGACCATACAATCATTATTTCTATAGAAAATCACTTTTGCGTTCTTACTGATCAGATAGCGATCCGATTTGTTAAAACTGTTCCATTCACACTCGGCAACATAAATGTTCCAAGTCCAACGAAAAACAAATAGAAATCCGATCTTTAATTCCCACTCTATATGCTAATTTAACGGTGTTCACATCAGAGAAAGATGTGAGAACATGGGCTGCATTTCATTTATTATCAGTTAATTTCAAGATCAAAGACTGCAATAGGAGAGAGTGTGGCATCAGTACTGGTGAGATCATTTAGTCTCACTACTTTTAATTAAGATAAGTGTGTGTTGAGCTTCAGGATGCGACGGCGAACAGCTACTCATCTGCGGCGGGCCACATGCGTGTTGCAGTAGTGCTGTCAAATCTGGCCTACAGGAGCCTGTATGACCCTCTCACACATTTATTTTTTACCATTGTTGGAACAGCAAAAATTGCATATATGTGCTTTTAGCAACCAGATGCATTTACACATGTCCAGTTTCGTTTGAAACGCAACTCAAAACGCCTCCTGAAGTGGTTTGATTGATCGAATTTAAATCCATCTCAAAAGTGTTTTGGAGGGCGTGTACCTGGTTATTTTTTTTAATTAAAAAACAGTTGTGAACAGACCCATAGAGTATCATCAATATTTCTATAGTAGATCTCCTGAACATCAGTTTTTTTTTTGACAACAGACGAATTGACAACAGAACCGGAAGAGAAAACAATGCTGAATAAATTCACAGTTTTTGTGATTTTTGGATCAAAATATATTTTTGATGCTTAAAAACATTGTAACTAACCCACTGATGTCACATGGACTACTTTGATTCTGGACAAGGACAGTATACCATATACACATTTTCAATGGAGGGACAGAAAGCTCTCTGACTAAATCTAAAATATCTTAAACTGTGTCTTACGGGATGGGAACGACATGAGGGTGATTCATTAATGACATGATTTTCATTTTTGGGTGAACTGACCCCTTAAACATACAGCACGATCAGTGTGGTCAACATTTATAAATAAATGGCTCTCATGAATTGGTTATTTTCAGTGATCCAACTGGTTCTTTTTAGTGAATTAAAAACAAACAACATGACCAATGTAGCCTGATTCACTATCAAATTAGATTTTAGTGAATCAAATACATATTGTGCGACCAGTGTAGCTCAATTCACAGACAAATGATTCTTGTGCGCAAGTGCTTTTTTATTATTATGAAAACCATACAGCATGACTAAGCGTAGCCTGATTAATTAACAAATTATATTTTTAATCGGTTCTGTACAGCATGCCCAGAGTAGTCTGATTCCCAAACTAATGACTCTTAATATGTCGTTCTTTTAATGAATTGTTCAAAAATACTTCACTACTTTTAATCCGTCAGACAAATCCTTTATTGAACTGAATTGATCAGAGTCATCATCATTGTATTTAATGATATCTATATCGAAATTAAGTATTGTATCAGTATCATTACTAACAACTTGCTGTTAAACATTTCTTGGTATGTTCAAATGCAATTTACATGCTATTTCCAGTTCGTGACTCATTATGACTATATTACTAGGGTTGGGTATCGAGAATCGAGTATCGATTGGAACCGGGACTAACTTTTCGTTTTTCCCGGAATCGTTCAAAAGTTACAATTTCGATTCCTAGTTTCGATATTCACAGTCCGCCGACGGAAGAAGAAACCGCTGAACAACACCAACGAAGAAGCGTCTACCGGAAGTGTTGGCATAACCGCGCGAGTCGAACATGAGTAGCTTACGTCGGCGGTCCAAAGTGTGGCTTCACTTTTCTAAAATTAACGAAATCTCGGCAAAATGCAAAAATGTGACAAAAGGAGTATTTCCTTCAGAAATGATTATTTCCTTCTGAAAGACCGTTGGTTAGCAAGGTTAGCTAAACTTTTTTGACCCTGCCTCTTAAAAGAATCGGAATTGAGAATCGTTAGGAACCGGAATCGAAACAAGGAATCGGAATCAGAATCGTTCAAATTCAAACGATACCCAACCCTATATATTACCATGTAGGACTTTTCCAAAAGCTTACTTGGTTATTGGTTTCTAAATGTAACAAAGGAGCGAGCACTGCACGTTTAATTAAGACTTTAACAATGGCAACTTAATCACTGACCTCAGATGAGATACTGTAATTGAAACCAGGAACCATACATCACAATGCCAGTTTTTAATTAAAGATGACTATAAAGCACTTTTGGAAAAGGTCAGGAGGAACTGAATTATTGAAGGAAATTCCTGTGGAGAGAGCCAACGTGGGTACAGAAGGAAGACATGCCAAAAAATCACTATTTCCAACCTTCGCTCCGCACCTTACAAGCTCCGAAACGAGAAAAGAGCCATGTGACATGTTAGAAACATACTTATTCAATCAGCACGTCTCTAAAGCAGCTGTCAGAGTGCATATGTTCCAAAAGTAGAAACATTTTTTTATTTCTTCCAAGTGATTTAAATGAAGATGGATGGATTCAGTTTTAGCGATGCGCTTCTCAAAACTAATACCTCACGGAGCAAAATTCAGTGGCTATGACCTGATACTAAGGTGGACATTATGGAAATTTAGATAGAGTAGCAGACTGGGGTACCTAAATAAACAATGGAAACTGAGCAAGTTCAGCTTTATATTGCCTCAGGTCTCTGGGTTGACAATTAACCTTTCCATAATCAGTCAAAAACGTTCTCAATGTGAATGTGTTGTCCTTTACTGACCTCTGAAATTGAAATTGCATGTGTACTCGGTGTGACAGTATCATAAGTCAGTGACCACAAAAGATTTAAGTTTGTTCAGGTGAGCAGAATGAAAAAGCCACGAGGAAACGTCTCGATTAATTATCATCGTGAGTTTTCCTGATAAGCCCTCCTGAATAGGGCAATTATTTCCACGAGTAAACTTGGCCCATCTCTTCTAAAACTAAACACTTTATAAAATATGTTTCCTTGGCTCTATTTACTCAAAAAATATTTTCCCTCCGATTTGACTTCTCGTTTTAGTGGTAAAATACATGCACCACCTACCGCAAATAACTCTCTTATAGAGAAAGGAAACAGAGTACCATTGAGGAAACCTGCACTTCATACTTAAAGGAATTCCACTGGGAGGAGAGGAGAATAAGCGAGAGAACACATACGCTCTCAAGAAAAGAGAGAGAAAAAAAAAAACCTAAGGCGAGCTGGCTAAAGTGAGCATGGAAAAATACTAATAAATCATGAATGAAAATGCCAGTCGACACTGAAAACCCAAATCGGCCGAGTTCAATCCAAAAATACAGAGCTCAAGATTAAACAGGTGAGATGCAGCCGAAATGGCCACAGTTTTATTTCCTTCTTCAAGTGGAAAAGGTTTAAAAATTCATGATTTGCAGAAGGAATTAATGATTTTTATCTTAAACCAAGGCTTATATTGAAGGCATGAGCAGGCCTAGATCAACATATGCTGATCCAATCACACACACACATACACTCACCTCTCCTGCAATGTCGCATAGCCATTTTGCATCTCCTGGATTCGGCGATGGTTGGACATGGTATTGTGTCCTTTGGTGGCTTCTTCACAATATGTCGTGTTCGGGTTTCCAGACCCCACTTGAAACCACAGGTCTTGTTTCTTCTGGCGCAGGTCCCCCACTCACTCCACTGGCCCACCTCACAACCTTCTATTGGGTGAAAGAAAACTTATTTAGAGAACTAGATGTTAATGATAATGAAAACCAATGATGATGGCTACAAAGGTTCGGATTTGATAACATATCTGATGTCAACAGTCTCTTTATTCATACAATTTTTAGGCAAAAAAGCTAATCATTTGCTGATTGATCAGCAACTATGTCCACCTTAAATTGGTTTGATTGGTTTGTCGCTGGTCTAAGATGGTCTAGCTGATGCAAAGGACCATCTTGGAACAGCTAATACACAAACCAGAGGGATTTGTGATGGTGTCATTAAAAACCATTAATCAGATTAATCTGGATTTTTTAGTAGGCGTGTATAAAATGATACTTACCTCCGCACTCCATGCTATCCTCCAGGGGAGCAAAGCCCTCCGGACACTTTTCGAAGCAATGGCCCTTGTGCAAGTAAAAACCAGGCTTGCACTTTGTGCAGAAGTCTTTGCTAAAGCAGGCCTCACAGTTATCTATCCTACACCCTGTGAAGAAACAAGAGAGGCAGACGTCAGTCTGGACAGCAGACAAAACCTCCTCATCTGGAGCAGACTGAACGGTGGGGGAGGGGATCGACGTGAGAGATGGATTATGAGGTTGGGAAAAAGGCATTTTGATGCCATGTGAAGCTTTTAACTTCAGGGGAGTGAGATATTCCAGTGCAACTTCCACCGACATGCATGTTGATCCAGGGAGTGTGGGGTGTGAGAGTTTTTAGGGCTGCATAGAACTCCAAAGATGTGACGACATCCGGAATGAGGAATTACCTCACCATGACCCCTTCACGGAAGAAAGGAAGGCAGAACATCTCAGCCTCCAAGAGTACAGAGTTAGAAGGAAAGTTTGGCTCTCATTCGCTCTCTTGACTGAGCAAGTGGCGGCACACTTTATGAGCATAAAATCATTATTAGCATACTTCAGCAAGAATTCAGCATAAAATCATTATTAGCATAAAATCTGAGCAAAGTTTTAGAAGAAGTTAACATGCAGTCATTACTAGCATAAAAAAATGACAAATTATAAATAAGAACTCAGCATAAGTTTATAAGCATTATAAAATCTTACCAACATTTTTAGGAGGAGCTTAGCATAAAATCATTATCAGGATAAAATTTGAGCAAATTTTCAGCAAGACCTTAGCAAACAATCATTATTAGTGTAACGTTCCACGCATGTTTTGTTTTGTTGCACGCTAGTGTACATTGCACGTGTTGGTTGTTGTGCTCATTATCTTCTCTCTGTCTCTAGCTCCCTCTCTCTGCTCGCAGGTTGCTGTGATTGGCCAAGTCGGACGTCAGTCATCACTAAAGGGTAACTAAATCCCTGGTCAGAGCCTGACTCCACCCACTGGCAATATTTGAAAAATGCTGAAAAAGTGGGCAGACCCCAGCGGAGATAGAGGGGACGAAATCGATGCTAAAACGCTCTATCCTGATCGTTTTCAATACTCTCAATTCCAACTCCTGACTCCCTACAGTGGTTTTGACGAACCAAGCTGGTTTTTATATACTGCCAAGGGCGTGGTGAGCTGAAACCTGCGTACGTCACGAAGTGCGGAACATCCAACAGGAAAATTCAACTACAGTAGCCACCGTTCAACCTGAAGAGGGCAGCACTAAGACGTTTTTACACCATATATTGTAGAAATAAAACACTTTATACACAAATGTCAAAAAAGTTACTCGAATCAATGACTGGTATTAATAAAGATCCATTCTTAAACATCATTAACTAAAAAAAGTTGGTTTAGTGTTCAGTTACTCTTTAAGGCGGCGCTTGAGAGCCAATTGGAGGCCACCCAGCTGGTTTTAAAAGGAACAAACTTTTCTGTAGCGAACTTTTCTCTCTGTAGCGAAATGAGTTTTCAGTGGTGAACCGAGTTCTTGTGTATGGCTCTCCCTGTGAACTGAGCAGGGGCGTAGCCAGTATTGGGCCAAGATTTCAGCTTATTTTATTTTCGGGTGAACTGTCTTTGCACTGCTGACTAGCCTGAATAAAATAGACAGGTTATTGTCTATACTGGTTTGTCCAGCCTTTATTGAGCAGGTGTAACTGTTTGTCTATTAATTGTTCTATCCTCTAAGGTTAATTATTATTGAAGTCATTTTTTTCCTATGAAAAAATAAACGCCCACTCAGATTTTCACTGGCCCACCCAAAATACAATTTCTGCCTACGCCACTGGAACTGAGTGGGGTGCTATGTGATTTGTTCTTTGTACTTTTAGTACTAGACATGTTGTAGTATGTGAGGTTAGTTTTGATGCACAGTATATGTCTACCTTTTCATTTGCCCGGAGATGTCGGTTAACAACTGATATTATGGGAGGAGAACACAGGTTAGTATATTGCGATATACACTGCACCCGTAGCACTAGCAGATGACTGTCTATACACACCAGGTAAGAAGTGAGCGTCACTCCTTGTATTTCTGTTCAGTTACAGATATCTGTTTATTTTCTACATTTGAAGAGTTCAGATGCAAAAGCCTCTAAGTGCCATTTGAAATTTTCTTCTAGAATGATCATTTTTATCAAGCTTGTATATTTAAGTTCAGTGATTTCACTTAAATGGCAATGATAATTACCTATTAATTGTTATTTAAGTGAATTACTGAACTTAAATATACAAGCTTGATAAAAATCATCATTAAAGAAGAAAATTTCAAATGGCATTTAGAGGCTTTTGCATCTGAACTCTTCATTTTTCTTTGGCGCCGCGCTTTTGTTCTTTTCCCATTTATTGTTTCTGTTCACACAATTATTTTGTACATAGCGCACTTTATTATTGTTTGCTTTGAGTGGATTTAGTGGCTTCGGCTTTTTGTAAATAAAGTCCAGTTTATTTTTCCCTTCAAGAAGAGCCTGTCATGTATTCTTCCACCACATCTCACCTTCAGCAATACATTAATATTTAAATGTTACGGTCTCTACCCTAGACCTTTCAACATTAGCATACAATCTTAAAAGGTAGTGTAGGCCAATGTGAAATAATCTAGTCAGGCAGATGATGATGGTCTCCAGTGTTAACATCAGAGTTGGGTGAAAGAGAAAAAAAAGGGGTCAAGACACTCTGTGAAGGAGGCAATACCGCCGCACCGATCCTCCCACGCCCCGCCTTGCCACAGCATATCAAGGGCAGCGTGCCAGCATGTCATCAAGCTGTGACTCTGCAAATAGCCCGTCAAGCAGAGCGAAATTACATGAGCCTCACCAACAGGGCGATACGCTGGCCTGCATAATTAAAAAGAGCCACTGGGAGATGTCTAATTTATGGCACTTCTAAAAAGTCTCTTCAGAGACCTGATTGCCAGAAGCATGTAGATCTTTAGTGGAAGGTTTGTAACTTTTACCAGTCAACAGGTAAGCATGCATTTAATAAAAGGTTTGAAAGAGGAAAATCTGGCATGGTACAAAGAGATAAGGCCTGGGCTTTAATCTCTGACCTCTCTGGGTTTCGTGAAGGTTCTCACCATCACACCCCCCTAATTAGACCATCTCCAGTTAACCAGCCTGTCTCCTCAGCTACATTCCTTCCCAACAAACGAGTCCTTCCCCTTCTCCCTTTGAACCCCTGAAGCCACAGCCCACTTTTCCTGATCTCTCACGCTTTCTTTATCCAGTCCAAACAATCTCATGGCGAGAAAATAAACACACACACAAGCACTCCGACAACCATAATCACCCTCATTATCACTCCCAGGGGAATGATTGAAATAAAAGTATTTTTTTGACCTTTTTGCAACTTTTAAAACCTGTATGCAATAAATTGAGGTTGTAATTTACTGTGAATATAGGCGTCAAGCAACACTCCTTTAGCCTAATTACATGCACAATAGGTTTGACCTTCATACTCAATTACTTAATTATAGTAGAGAAATCAGGAAAGCATGTGAGAATTTATGGAGAGATCAGATCGATTTTTTTTTTCAGCTGTCCCAATTCTGATGTTTACAGGTTGGGTGAAGGGATGAGGTCTCAATAATGCACAATTTATGGTCTTTTAATAAACTCAATTAAGTAAAAAAATTTTTTTTTAAACTACCCCAAGGGGAAAACCAGGACCAGCAGCAAGGCATGGGAACACAAAAGAGGGAACGTTAGAATAAGATCTGGCACAGGACACAAACAGACACAAGGAGAATAAATATGGAGCAAACAAGGCAGGTAATGAGGGGGGACAGGTTGGACAAATTAACCAATAATCAGATAACAAGATAGGGTGAGGTTACACAATATACATGAGAGCACATGGCACAAATATTCAGAGATGACAACCATGTGCTTACACACTTAACAAAACAAAAACAAAAACAAAAGCACATGGCCAGGGAAAACCAAGTGATTAAACAATGCGACAAGAACACGCAGCTAATGAGAACACTCATAAGCCACGTGTTCACACAAGACACAAACTGCATACCACACAGAACACAACAACACACACGGACAAAACAGCGAACGGCCCAAGCGAAATCGGAACCACGCGCTCACAAGACAGGAGTGTCAGAGCTCTGTCATCAAACCAAGAATAAATAGACAGAAGTGACAGAACCCTGATACTTTGCCCTGTCCGCATTTTTTACTGGCACCACCACTTTTTATTTATTTTTTATTATTATTCATTTATTTTTTGTTTTATTATTATTTTTCAAAATACAAAAAAAACCAGCAGGCCATTATTGCTGAACCCTATTACGGGAGCAAGACTTTAACTTGTGGTGCCTGTATGAGCACCAACAATCAATGTGTTCACATGTGTTCAACCCATAGTCGGTAATACTTTACTTGAAGGGGTGAGCATAAGACTAACACGACACCTTCATAATCATGACATGACATACTGTATGTTATGAATATGAAGGAAGTTTTATGCATGTTTGTAAGAACTTTCATTAAGAGTCATTCGCTCAGTTATGATATTTTTAAAGCAAATATGACATTGTCTGAGATGTCTTTGTTATGACACCTGCCAATACATCATAACCTGTCAGTGTCTGTCATGACACTTTGACATTACTAAGACAACACAACCTGTCATAAACATGACATAGCAGCTTAATGATCAAACTTAAGAAACCACCTAGCTTTATTGGTTAACATTACATTAAACTGTCAGGTGGTTGGTTTTGACATTGCCTGTCATGAACCCATTATAACTTTTTAATGACAAATTCAATTAGTACAACTGTAGTAGAGGACACGAAAAAAATTCATGGCACAGTTGTAATGGCCTCATGACAGCCGACATGACAGTTGAACTTAATTTTACGTCAAGATGTCATAACAAATACATCTTAAACAATGTCGTATTTGCTTTCAAAATGTCATTATTGAGCAAAAGACACTTAATGACAGTTGTCATAAACATGCATAAACCTTACTTCATATTCAAGACATATGTCATGTCATGGTTATGAAGGTGTCCCTTCAACCCTTCAAGTAAAGTGTTACCCCATAGTCTGCAACAAATGTAATACACACTCAGATTATAGAGACGAGTTGTCTCGTAGCTTTGCTGCAGACAATGTAAAGCATACTATTCAAAAAGAACAAAAGGACGAAAAAAAAAGTACACAATCATGTCATTATTTTTAACACCCTTGTCTTTACATCAGCCAAGACACCAGGGCAGAACTGCATCTTTTGTTTGATAAACACATGCTCTGGCTGGTCGAATTACGCTGTGCTGTAGAGATCTTGGCGCAAAGACTGAGAAGAGGAAGGCCACACAGATGGATCTACTTGCTTTGTTACAAGATTAATCAGAGCTCTGTCTCAGTCTCTGTGTCCTTACATGTCCAATCTATGACAGGGAGCAACAGCTAATAAATGAGCTTTGTAACAGAAAAGCCGCCTCTGTCCTCGCCCTGATATACTGCAGCCATTGGGAGGCTGTCATCACCTTTTGGATCGCTTACTTCAACAAGGAATTGAGGACGAAAAAGAAAAAGGAGCAACTACTGGCACACGACTCAGACAGTGACTGGACTGACTTGACATGAAATGTCATTTGTCATCCATGATCATGTGCAGATGCTGCAATATCAAAATCCACTGTGTTGGAATATCTGTTAGAAATTAGTAACGCTATCTGTGTATCTGAATAAGGTGACCCTGGGTTCAAAAGTCTCACATTGAATCAATAATCTAACCATCAGAGAGAAGATCATTTAGGGTCTCAAACCACCAAACGGCTATTAAGAGCTTATCCAGCCTGCAATTCAAGCAATATTTTTTTTTAAATTATAATCTAGTATATCATTTATAAAAATGCACGCACTCTCTCTCACACACACACACACATATATATATATATATATATATATATATATATATATATATATATATATGCATTTTTATAAATAGAATTTTTAATCTATGAAGATAAATGTTGTTTATGTATAAATGCATTTTTTTAAGTGTAAAAAAGGCCACCGACATGAGACACTTTTGGAGGCCTAGATGATAACATGAGGCTAATATGACATAATTAGATTACAAGTTCTTCCACAGACATGAGGATAAGAACAGGCGGTGGGAATCTGATGAAAGCCCAATGCAAAAAGTATATATATATATATATATATATAAGTATATATAAATACATATTTAGAACATATATATATATATATATATATATATTTATAAGTATATAAATATATATATATGTATATATATATATATATATTTATAAGTATATGAAGAGTTCAGATGCAAAAGCCTCTAAATGCCATTTGAAATTTTCTTCTTGAATGATGATTTTTATCAAACTTGTATACTTAAGTTCAGTAATTTCACTTAAATAACAATTAATAGGTAATTATCATTGCCATTTAAGTGAAATCACTGAACTTAAATACACAAGCTTGATAAAAATGATCATTCTAGAAGAAAATTTCAAACGGCACTTAGAGGCTTTTGCATCTGAACTCTTGGGCAGAACTCTCTGAACTCTCTGAATATATATATATATAGAACATTCTGGTTGTCGAAGTTAGTAGTTAAAGGTTCAATTGGCTATAAAGTCATTCCAAAATTGGCTGCGAAAAAAATACTAACATCAATTGTTTGCAGAAATCACTTGGTTTGATGTTTCCTTATTTAATGCAACAACAATCATTCATTTTAACTGTGGCCCGTTTTAAGATGTAGGCAATAACAAAAACACCAACTATTAAAGTGTCCGTAAATGTATATTCACTTCAACTGGGACCATCTAAATTCTCAAATGATCATACAGATCTGTAAAACTCAGTAGCAACAAGGTGAAGGATAGGTGTACCACTTATACTGTCTGGCAAATCGAGCTCTCTGGTGTGAGAGAAAGACAGAGGGGCCAACGTAACTGCTCTTTTGCTGGTCCCAAATGACATAGATTTAACTGCAACAACTCATTCTATTCCAGAGGGTACAGGACTCATTACCTCATTGGAAGGGTATATTGTGGAATTGTGTTGATTCTTTAACTATTGGGTACCACTTCAGGCAACGGTCCTTTCGTGTGGCTGAGGTCCACCTCAGTCCCATTGGATTATCATAACTACCCGTAAAACTCAGAAGCTCAGGAAGGTTTCGAACAGACTTACCCAAACGCCTGCAATTGCCCATTTAAATAAGTGTCAACGTGGGAATTATTACAACAACAGTACAGTATAGGAACAGATTTTACAACACCAATGACGATAAAACGTAGTAAAAAATTGGATGAAACTATTATCCTTGACACGGGGGCTCTCATGTGGCACATATACTAGTCCTAGATGAGCTGTCAAAAATACTTGAACTACACGTCCAGGATATTGGCAATCAGAAAGCTCTGAAAAAGGGTTTCCATGTGAGTAAAGAGATGACAGGAAACTTCACGTCTGGAGAAACAGGAGGTCATCTGGGGCCAATATCTATCATTCAGTGGAAGGCTGCTTACTAACATGGGCTATTAATCATGCCAAACTTATTTCATAAAGTCAGCATTAATACTCACAGCCCTGTCACTGTGAATTCGCATGTCCATAAAAGAGATGCATCAGCTTGTTGGCTGCTGTAAAGGGTCTCCCTGACTGCATGTTATACCCTAATTCTCAGTCTAGAGGCTTTTCATGCATCCGTGTATCCGTGAGAAAGAGGGTGTGTGTGGAGGGGGCGGGGGTTCCTTGTGGTGACACTGAAATATGTAAAATGTAAAGGGAGAAAAGGAGAGTTCAAGATGGATGAGAAAGAGGGCTTCCACTTGACAACCTGTGGAAAAAACTGATGGTACCAGCACACCAGTTCTGTCTGCATTCTGAATCTCTTTTCCAGCGTTTATCTCTCCTTCATCCTCCCCACACTCTCTTTTTATCTGGTTAGCTTAAGTGGTAGGCTGCAGCAGTGTTTAGGAACAACTAACCAAAAGCAGAAAGGCTATTGCGCACACAGTCAAACAATCTTGTGAGATCAGGTAATTATTAAACAAGCTTTCCAAGTATGTCTCTCTCAAATTGTTCAATCAATCACCATCTGCTGAGTTTTACAGGTCTGTATGATCATTTGAGAATTTAGATGGCCATTCACTCTTAATAAATTTTCCAAAAGTGATGCCATTGAAGAACCATTTTTGGTTCCCCAAAGAGCCTTTTAGTGAACAGTTCTTAAAAATAAATAACCCTTTTCCCCTTCATGTAAAGTACGTTATAATAATCTAAAGAACCATTTTTTTTGGTGAACTATTCATTTAAAGGGATAGTTTGTGTCTTAGGCCATCAATGTGTACTTACATTTATGAGTCATTAAATCATGTTTAATTTGGACTTCTCTGTGCATGCTCTTTGAGGTGAAATGAGGGTGGACCCCATAAACCTCCATTATATGACTGACAGACAAGAACAATTTGACCTAAAAATATCAAAATTGAAAATACCGTGGAAACAAAGACAGCTACATCTTGGATCCCGTTGAGGTAAGCTAAAACATATCAAAAATTAATTTCAAAGTGAACTATCCCTTTAAATAAATTATGCAATCTTCCTTCTTCACATTTGAGATATTTCAGTCACGCATATGATGCTCGCCAAATTATCTCAGTGTTCAATTTGGATTTCAAAAGCGCTCGACCCCACCCCACAGCTCCAGCGGAAGAGTCTGGACTGATGTAGTGCAAACCTGTCTCCTCTTTGCCTTTGTTTTCACTCAGGCCTGGCGATACTGTGAAGCATTTTTTAAACGAGATAGGATCACACACACATTCAAGGTCTAATGATAAGCAGCTGCTGCTTAAGTGATTTCAGAGCATGTTTTTTAAAAACACGATCAACTCCAACGTAATCTACCGTTTCAGGCTCTTGGAAGAACAAACTTCAGTTGTGCTGAAAACCCGGACAAGAGAGAATGCGGACTTGCGGAGCGAGTCTGAACGGGTGGCGTGTGTTCGAAACTGTTCCCAGTGACCCGACAATTAGTTCTCGCGCTGACCCTGATAGAACATACCATTATGACTGGCACACATGAAGAGCTTAGCGAAGATGACAGAAAAAGCATAATTTAAGGAGATGGGTCAAATGCGAAGCTGGATTACAAAGTCGTGACTGAAACAGTGATCACATCAAAGTAGGCTTTGCTCGGAGATTTGATGCTACATGACAATGTGAGGTTTTGTTCTAAGAGAACTTCTCCTGGAAAGGAATCCAGATTAACTGGCCACATATCAGTATCATTTAAAATCAAAATTCAACCAGGACAACGAATGGTTGGAGGACAGTCTCAGAAAACAACATGACTTTGTCCCTTCTCCACAACTTAAGAACTTACAAAATAGGTGCAATGACTTTGATTACTAGTGGAGAACAGGCAAGCTTTATAACGCCAAGTAGCCTCAATTGGTACATCCATTTTATGGTAAATGAGGCGTTTTAGGTGTTTCCCCCTCCTCCTCTTTTGATAAAATTGGCAAATAAATCAGTATAGAGTTTGCTGAGTGAGACGGGACATGTTTTTATACAGGGGTGTCTGTACTGGATCTGGGTTTATTAGCATTGTAGGTCCTGACACACTCCTCTGAGGTTTCAAGTCTGTCTGTCAGGAGTTTGGCTCGAACAATCCAAAGAGTTAGAGTTTTGTTTTCACATAAAGTACAAAGCCAACACCTCAGGCTTTTCGCTTAACCTCAAAGGTCCGGAGTGTCTCAGGCCTGGCGTAAATGTTAAAATAAGGTTATGAAATACAGGGCATGGAAGGAGGGGGACACACAGTTCCAATAGGACTATTATATTACTCTGTTTTGTTACTATTTTGTTTTCCTATTTCATTCTTGTTTCTAGGGATGGGTAAGATCCAACATCTGACTAGTCAATAATTGAAGTCAACTAAACGTCCAATCTCAAATGCCACGTATTAACACACTAGGTCAAGTCATATTGTAGTTTTTAAAAAACCCATCTCGAGACCCTTGCAAAAACACGTTATATAGAAAATGTCTCCGATCAGGTCAAACCGAAACTGATTAGTCAATCCTCATGTCAATATCGCATTCAGTTAAAAAAAAAATACTAAAAAAAGATTTCAGTTGCCCAAATGACTAGGCTAGTTGATTTATGAAATGTTGTTTTGCACATCCCTACTTGTTTCATACACATGATTGTAATATAAAAGTTTAGGAACTACAGATAACACTTAAACATTTGATAGAACACATGGAAAATGCTGGAAAAAGGGGTCTTCAGACATCTATAAACAAATAAAATTAAGATTACAGATTACAATAGTGAATATCCTCTATGCAAAGTCCTAACTTGCCAAATTGACATGTTGTCAGATTTGTCAGTTCACTCAAAACAAGCTTACTGTATCAAATTCAAGGCCAAATTACTTATTACAGTATGTGCATGTGCATTTGTAAATGTGAGTAAGTGTAGGATCTTACTGGAGCACATGTTGATCTCTGTCCCGCGCATGCCGTAGTAGCCTGAAGGACAGGCGTGGAGACATTCGCCGTACTGCCTCATCCTCTCCCTCCTCAGAAACAGGAAGAGCTTGGGCTGGCAGTTCATACATCCGTTGTCCTTTGAACACACCGAGCAGCCTTTACAAATGGGATACGCTCCATAGCTAGCTGCAATAGAAGAAGACACAAAACAGACACTTTACCAGCTAATAACACCAAATAAGTGACATCTTGACTTGGGTTGCCAACAATCTACATTTTTAGTAAACCACTGGTGATGTGACAATTACTCACAAAGTAAAAAACAAAAATGAAATTCTGCAATAAAATGACATTTTATTGACTTAACTTCAGCCTAGCCAAATTATAAGATGAATATGTTATAATCATTATCATCCTCGCAAGCAATTTGTTTTCAAATTTATTCTAATATGCGCAATTGGATGCTGAATAGTAAATCAATTCAAATGAGATACGGAAGCTTTCCCAAGTGTTTTAATGTGAGGCGCTAAAATAAGGGACAAATTGCATCCCGTATAGAATGAATATAAAATTGCAAGATTCTTTGCTTAAATACAGGATTATACGCAACCTTAATCTTGACCTACATGAATGCAGAATGTAGTGAAATAAAAACGTACACTTACTGAGGTTAAGTGCTTTGCTCAAGGGAGCACGATGAGAGTTCATGACTGCTTTCTTGCAATCAAACCAGAAACGTTAAGTTGTAACCACTTCACCACAGAGCAAGCTAACTACAAAGGGCTCAGTTGAATGGATAAACGTGTGCTGCTATAGAACTGTCTAAGACATTTTCATTGACACATAAAACTTTCATTGACTAAAGAAACTGTCATTACTGTGACACTAGCGAGGCCTGACGTTTTCGCAGCACAGTGATTTGATTCAAAGCTCAACTCCTGCAAGTATAGTTCAGACAGCCGCTGAAAGCCCAAAACCACATTGACTCCGAGAAGGATCATGTTGCTGGTAGAAGACAAAGGAGCCAGTAACGACCATACCGTTTCACAATAAAGTTAAATGTAAGCGCCTTAGCGTCCCCTTTACAGGAAAATGTCCTTGGGCACACACAATAGCTGCAAACCAGAGACATTGCTATTGATTGGAGCCAAGTTTTGAATATCACAAACCGAGATAGAGTAACAGTCCGAACTGGACGACCCACCACAACGCTTTATAAAATATCATGCATTTCGCTTACCTTTTTTCCCAAATCTTTACTTCAGTCTGAATAAATAAGTAAGAGCGCACCACATAAAAAGAAAATTCTGCATGGCTTAATATGTGTCATTCATAAACATTTTCCAGAAAATTATACAAGAGAAAGCTTAGCGAGATGGACAAACCATACACATGGAGGAGTGAAGGTTTGCCATTTAAAATAATCCTCACTGTTCTAATACTCTTCATCAATCAATCTGCTGCTCCCCAACTGAACCAGGGTACATCGTACCTATTAAGCTCACCAAAATCTGCCTTGACACATTTTTAGTGCTCAAGATATATTGGTTTTAGTAAGTTCATTTAAAATAAAATATTACTCTCTCACACTATAATATTTCATTTTATTTTTTAAAATATAAAAAGTCTGGCTGTGCTTAATAAGTATGTTTTGTATGTCACCCCTGTTGCCAATAAGCTCACAAGATGTTTTATTACAAATGTGTGCAAAACAACCTTTTTAAAGAATAAGACACACACAAACAGAACTTTAAAATCAAGCACAGATTCTAAAAGATCAGATCTGGTCATCCACTTGCATCTAAAGCGCAACTTACACAACTGGTGATGTCAGAAGTCCATTACACAATCCTTGCACAAGTTGCCCTTTACACTTAAATTGAATCTGGATGCTAGTTTGACCGTAAGCTAGTTACTTTACTTCATAAAGTTTCAATTATTCGAATATTTTTCTTACACAAACTCATGGCTTTGCTTCAGAAGGCCTTTATTAACTCCCCAAAGCCGTGTACAGAACTTTTATGCACTTTTACTATGATAGATGCACTTTTATGATGAACAGATGCACTTTTATCATTATAGATGCACTTTTATGATGGATTGATGCACTTTTAAGATGGATTGATGCACTTTTATCATGATAGATGCACTTTTATGATGGATTGATGCACTTTGTTGAGCTTCAAACGATGGTTTGCAAATCACTGCCATTATTCACTGCCCAGCTTAAAGGGCATATTGCAGGTTAGAGGACCCAACGAGTCAATGCATAGAAAAACAATGTAGGAACTAGATTTTCTTTAAAATATACGTATAAACACGCCACAGAAGCTTCTGCAGTCGTTTTTGTGAGAAAATTTTACTTCCGCGTCTGAAAATGGGCGTGGCGGGCGTGACGCAATGAGCGGGAGAGCGGTCGATTCACACAACAGGAAAACAATGAATCGCAATGACATTTCGGACGCTGAGGAAATACTCGTATGACGGATCAAGCCATAAAGTTATGAGCCTGCTATGCTAAAGAGATCAGGGACAGGCCAGGATAATGTCAGACAGAATGGTCAGAGAAAAATTGAGCTGTGATGTGAGGAGAACCAGTGGAGAACAGGACAGGTGCCTTTTAGGTGAGAGACGTGCTTATAGTATACACGTTCGCTAACGATATACACTGTGCTCACAATATTGTACAGATTATTATGATCCTATAACAGGCCAGCAGACATTAGTATGTTTAGGGTAGATTTATATACTATTAAATGTATAAAAACTTTACTTGAGTATATTTCTATAGGCTACTAAAAGCATAGGCTATACTCGGGTAAATTTTTAATACATATTTTTCACCTTGGTTATAACATAAACAGAACATTAAAGGTTTGAGTATTTAAACAACCAATTTTGTTTTTCAATTACAAGTTTTATTTAGGGCATGACATGACTAAGTTATATAACACTATTTGATGCCATTGGTAGTATACGACGATCAATATGCTTCGGCATACCATGTTGAACTCCATCATATTGCCGGGATGCTATGCTAATCATTTGATCTGAAGTGAACGCTACACACGACCGTGTTTTCCGAGCCGAGAGGAGAAATCCCGTCTCTTCACCTGCTCAAACCGCACCAGGAACGAAAGATAGGCTATATAGCACAGTCACTTTTATTGTAATGGAAACTTGTGGACTCGATCTTGAAGTCCTGACAGGCTGGAGTTTTTGCAATCTCCACAAACACAATATTTACCATGACGATGATAAATTAAAATGCAAAAACTAACGAAAGCACACTGACTGACGAGCGCTCTCACTGAACACCAGCCTGCTCTCACTGAGCCGAGGCTGCGGCTCCCTGCTATGACGTCAAATGACGCGACGTTGAAAAAAAAGCCGTTTTTACTAGCAGTCCAAGAAACGCTCACTTTATCTTCTAAATTAGTGTCCTTATGTTGTTTTAAAACATTTTAAATCCTGCATTAACTTTTCATATGGTATTTTCATACAAGGTTATCTATAAATTTCGATTTTTTTTTTACCTGCAATATGCTCTTTAAAGGGAGCACACTGAGCTTAATTTGAGAAGCAACCTTTTTTTAATTAATAAATATTACATGAAATAGACGTACATTTTCAAATTTGATAAAGGACTGGCAATTTTAAAAATAGCTTGACTACTTGGGATCAGATATGCTTGAGACCTTTAATATGCGACAATGGACATACAGGAGGAACCATACAGGAATTTAACTCTTGTAGTCGAAGTAGTTCTTTCAAAAAATCAGTGATGTTGAATTATAAAAATATATATTTTTTTGTATTCATCAGCATTTATGTTATCTAAATGCTACACAATCAATACTATGTGCTATACACATTTAAGTTTACATTGTAAAATTGCAATGTTGCCAATCAACTATCCTGGAACACAAAGCTCTAGAACGGACTATAAAAGAGAATACATAGCATTTTTTTTTTTTATCATGTTGTTTTCATGTTAACCAAAAAAATAGACAACATTATTGTGTAGCTTGATTCATGTCACGTGACTTCAATGTTTTTTGTGACATGGAAATGATCTGGACACATTTTTTCCCCAACCACACATAAAGACATATGGTATACAGTTTGAACATGTTTACAGAAACCTGACGTTCACCGTAAATTGGTAAAAAAAAAAAATCTCCCCAACTCAGCCCACACACTTCAGACCTGATTGCGATCGTAGTGCAGAGAACAGGCGGAAACCAGGACTGGCGTGAGGCTGGAACTTCAAAAAGCCAAAAACTATCAGAGCGTTTCCCATATTGAATTTTGTTAATTGAGGGTGGTATGGCAATATCACAAACCGTTTCCCCTGTTGCTTAATCATAAGGGTGTTATTCCTTTCATCCCACTGTCAGAGCTGTTTCAGCAAAGCCTTGCGGCAGTTAAATGATTATTTTAACTGTTGCTGTCAACATGAGCTTGAACAACACAATCAACTGTGAACAATCACATCAGTGCAACGACTGCCCAGCATGATCGCCTTGTGTTTGGCAGGGTTTTGCTTGTTATCAATTGTATGCCATGATATTCACACCAGCACTGACGGGACATGCTCTCACTGGGCTAGTAATTATAAATGGAAAGAGTAAGGCAGACGGCACAGCTGACGTTTTTTTTTTGCCTCGTACGAGATTTTTGGAACAGCAGCATGTCTGAGGACGGCTTTCCCAGCTCTGACCACAGGCATGTCAAAAAGGATGCTGGGATCTGGTGTGTCTAGGGCAAGGGTGTCCAAGAGCCACCCTAGAGGGCCCAGCGCTTCCACATTTTACGGAAATCTTTTCACCGCCAGCTGATTTATACCTGGAGCTATGACCGGAGTCTTCCATTCTGAATCGTATTTTCATCAATTCATCGAGGGGATTAAATTCAAGCTCTAAACCAGAAAATTTGATGGCTTTCCAATATCACTGTCAAATCAGGTCTTAAAGAGACACTGGGACCCAAGAGGGGAAACAAACAAGAAAAAGTGCCCGTCGGACCCCATTCATATTCTGCATTCAACTCTACTGATCCTTAAATTCAAACTAAATAAAAAATTTTAAGTTATGTCATGGCCATCACGTGGCATTTACAGTAGGCGTCTTATTCGAACAGGAAATATGCACTCGTTGTTTGAATGATAAAAGGCCGTCCAAGAAAAACTGAACGATCCAAGTGGCTTCCATACATGTAAACAACATCTCCGGCTATGTTTTTAAGTCACTTTAGAACACTAATTATCTAAGTGTGTCGGTCTGGCAGAATTTCGAGTTCTATGTAAATTACAGTGGATAAGCCTAATTTGGCTGCTAAGAGTGTTTTTTGTTCCAAGAATCATACCAGCTTGAGCTTTAAACTTCACCATAAGTCTTTCATGTTAAGTGTTAAATAAACATTTGTTCAGACTATGATTTGATGGATCAATAAAATTAAAGGAAAAAATTACATCAACAAACTAAAGAATCACAACTGGAGAACAAAACAACAACAGTTACCTTACTTTTCTGAAATTGATGAATGCAATTATGAATGATAATGCTGAAATACAAACTCTGCCGCATGAACTTTCCTAATTTAAATTGTACGTTTGTGCGCTTCTGTTTCAAGCGCAAGTGGATAATCTGAGATGGCCTCCGTTACACATTAGGTATTATAATGGATTGTTAAATTTCATTATAAATGCAATGATGCAGCTTTAAACCCATATTCAACACATTACTTCAGGGAAGTACTTCGGTGGGAAAAAAACTGTGATTGCAATATTTTCTTAAAAGAAATAAGAGGCTTTGGTCATCTGATACATTACAGAAACAAAATAGGTTGCAAATGCAAGTTGACTTGAATGCTTCCATGCTACTTTGAAACTGTTCCAACGCCCCTGACATCAACAGGACAACCTGTGCACCTCTATTTGAACTATCCTTTCCCATTACAAAGCAAAATAGTTTACACGGAGAGTATGGGACAAATGTTTCACAAACCCAAAATATACAAGTGCCTTCTTTCATCATGCATTAAACGATCCATCTACAACCTAAACAAATGCATTTACAAAGGCCCTTGAATGAGGCTTTATAAGGCAACAGAAAATCACCAGTACAAACGGAATAGAGGTGGATGTCTTGATTTGTTTGGGGAGCAAAATGAAGGGTCATTATTTTCATTTCTTTTCTTTATTCTCTCAATCTTTCCTCTCTCATCTATAATCGACACATCCCTGTTGTCATCCTCTCAAGAACATCAATTGACATGGGATCCAATCTGCAAAATATCCAACAATATTGTGTGCTAGTTTGATTGTGCCCAGTTTCTGTGGGGAGACTGTGGTTCATTCAGGTAAATGCAAAATTCTTGGTCTTTCATTCATGCGAATCACAAGTTCATAACGTATGACAACATTGTTGGACTGTGTTGCCTTCATTCAGCTTTGGCTGTCTTTGTTTTGAATCCTGATCAACAGTTTACAGAGTGAGAACCGACATACTTATGTCTTAGGTACATTTAAAGACTCTTAAATCACTTCATCACCTCTGGCCGCCAGAGCTGGAAAGAAAGGGCAAACCCCCCACCTCAAAAAACAACAACACTGCCAACAACTCCCAATGATCTCTCTTTCTCACACTCACACAAATCTATGACATCATATGGTGACATCATCCCTTTCCCTACAATAGAATTCTAGATGATATCATGCATCATTTGTTAAAATTCAAAGCTGTAAAAAGTTAAAATAAAATAAAAATCTCTAGAAGAAAAAGAGGAAGCCATGAAGAAGCATAGTACCTACAACTATGAGGCTAATTCAATGTTCATTCAATTAGTAATAATTATTTGAAAGATAGATTTGAGATCATTCTCTGTCTCTCTCTACACAAGATTTAATTCTGAAAAAGTAGGATCAATTACAATCCGTGTGGTCTTAATTTTTCACATAAACTAGTTTTACAGGAGCTTCCGATAACATTGTCACTAAAATTTCAGAAATGTTTTGTTAAAGTAAAAACAATAAAAAAAAAAAAAAATTGGTTGTACTAATAGATGTCAGACCAGCAAACTGGGATAAGTAAAATTTATTTTAATAAAAAAAAAACTTTAAACCTGCAATAATTTTGTAACATTAATATAATGATAGAGTTTTTATTAATATTTTGAATTAGCTTTTCAAAAGCTTTTCAAAAATTAGCTTTTATATATATTTTTTTCATTTACGTTGTAATTTTGTTATGAGTTATTTTCAATTTAGCTTTATTTTATTTCAGTTAAAGTGATTTTAGTACTTGTTTATTTTAGTTAGTTGCCAAGGCTATGTTTTTTCAGAAACTTTCTTTTTAGTGTTTTTGAATAACCATGCATAAACAATATTGTCTCAAAAAACAAACATACATAATGCTCACATATTATGGTAGCCCTGTTTATGCTAAATAGAGCGTAATTTCACCTATGCCATTAATGTGTTTATAGGCAACTGAAAAAAGCTAAAATTTCAGGGCATGTCAAAACACCCCAAAAACCCCTTATTTCAGAGGATTTGTATCTGTTAATGAGTAATCAGCATTACTTGAAAATCGAGAGAAAAGTCAGAGTCAGCTGTCTCATTTTGAAATTCTGTCAACATTTCCTCACTCTCATGTTGTTCCAATTTGTTTAACTTTCTTCTTCAGTGGAACACAAAAGGAGGTGTTAGGCTGAATGACAGCCTCAGTCACTATTCACTTTTGTAATCTCCATTTGTGGAAGGAAGAAAGTCATACGGCATTGGAACAACATGAGGGTAAATATTTTTGGGTAAACCATCCATTAAGAATCAGAAAAGCTCGCCTCTTATAATGGAAAAGAAACTGGGAGTATGCAGTAAAACTTTCAGATCATCCACTAAAAGTGTGCCAGTCCCCACATTGTTCCACATGGTTGAAGGCAGTACATGGAAAACTGCATCAATCCACCCGCATTTGTTGCATCTGACTTTATTTGTCATGGTCATGGGTATGGAAATCACACTTTGCAGAAGATTAATACACCAGAGCCAGAATGGTGGGATATGGCAAGGGTACGTTTTGCTCTACAGGCACATTTCTCCTCAAATTTAGCAGAAAATATGCTGGACCTCACCTCCGACTACTTTACAGCTGGAAATAGTCAGGATTTAGGCATCCATGTTGTTCCCCCCTAACTCCAGTTTACTTTAACAGATTGTAATGTATGCATATGTTTACAATTTAGGGCAATCCCATTAATTATAATGATTCTGAACCATGTGTCTGAGTAAACACATTTGTTTCACGGCACTGGCTTATTAGCTTAGTGAGAGTGTTCCTGTGATACAGGCCCGGGAGGCATGGCAAGCACCGATAGATTTGTAGATTTGGATCACCGCGATTGAATCGGTGGACCTGACATCCAAACATGCCTTGTAAGTTTGGGCAGCTGGTACTGGTGTTAGTGTTTCTTTGCACTTGGTGGAAGACAAAAGGGGATTCAGACCCGAGGGCAAACCTGCTGACGTGTATGCTAATACCTTGGCTTGGCTTTTAAGTCCGCAGAGAAATTGCAGAGCACACATACGGGCATTATTGTCATTCATTTAAAGTAGGAAATACAGTCATTTAAGGTAGCCAATTACTTACACTGTGCCTCTAGAACTGAACTTTCTAGAACTACATTTTCTCATTGATGAAACATTTATTCATTTATTTAGTTGACTTTGGGCCAGATTTACTAACAGCTTGTGCCAACTCAAACCTTCTTTTGCCGTTAAAAACTACAGTGAAAAATTCAGTTATTTTTGCGGCTGACTGTATTGCATATGCATTTGTAGGAGTTTCCCTTTTAAGACGAAAAATTCATGGGAGGAGAGTATTTAAATTAATCACGCAAGGTGATTTACTAAGGTTTGCGCTAGTCAATTACTGGTTACTTTGCGCCCCCAAAAAAAGGTCTACCAGATGCTAATTTGCGCTGCTCTTGGTAGATTGCATTGCTCATTATGGAAATAATCCGGCTGTGTCTGTGGTCTTTAAATTGCGCCTTGTCAGTAGATCACACAGAACAGCTAGTTTGCCTTGTTTGGTAAATCTGTCCCTAAAAGTTTTTAAAACTTAGGGTTGGTATTTGGTAACAAAAAATGTTAAAATAAAAATACTTTAAAGAAACTGAATTCAACAAAAATATATAAATATTTACATATTTTATATACATATTTTTGTGTTGGATATCCCATTTCATTCTGAAATGTATCATTTTAACGGGCTGTGAAAAGGGATTAGCATTATCTTAAGGCAAACTCCTATAATTAAATGAGTAGTTCACTTTAAAAAAAAAAAGTCATTTCGTTCATTTTGTTTGTTGAATGAACCAAATGACTCAAAAAAAGATTTGTTCATTTTGATGAATGAGCTTGAACAGGAGAGTCACATAGAACAGAGCAAGGCGAGCATTTGTGCTTATAAAACTTAAACTTAGTTATTTATTTTTGAAATGAGCGATCGTTTCGCTAGATACGACCCTTATTCATCGTCTGGTACCCCGTGAAGTCCATTATATGGAGAAAAATCCTGGAATGTTTTCATAAAAAACCCTTATTTGTTTTCGACTGAAGAAAGAAAGACATTGACATTTTTGGATGACATGGGGGTGAGAAAATTATCAGCAAAATTTAAAAAAAAAAAATAATTGAACTACATTTTGATTCATGTAAATTCTCATTTAAAAAAGCAAATACAATGGAAAAATACAATGATTACCTGCTGATATGCTGTAATTCTACAATGAGAGAATTGAATGAGAGGTCAAATAGCACTTGTTATGAATCTCGCAAACACGAGAAAAAAAAATCTTTATGTGTGGACCAAAGACAGGTGCTGTAAGGTGCAAAAGGCAATCTGTCATGTCGGGCTATGTGTGAGAAGACATGTTTATGTTCCAAACGGAATTTGGAAGTTAGTAGCTTTTTCCACTCCATGGATTCTTTTCAGAGTGAGATGTTCTGTTATGGTCTCAGGTCTGTAAAGTAAGTTCAGAGGTGAGGTCTGAGATAAATCATTTTCTCGATCAGTATTTTGGTCGTTTTTTCCCGTTAAAATATCGACGCATCCTTAATAACAGATAGATAAAAGTGATTCCCAAAACTGTGCACAATAGTAATAGGCTACTTTCCAAAGAGACTATCTGTTATGAGCAGTTTTTATTTTTCTACCACTACCAAAATATTTTAATATTATTATTATTATTTAGTTAGTTTTTTTTTTTTTCAAAATGAATTAAAATCATTAAATTTTAGTCTTATTTTTTTTTTTATGCTTATAAAATGCATAAAAATGATAGCAGTGTAAAAAGAATGGCAGAAGCAAAGACATGAGGGTGGTGGAGAGGGTGGGAAGTGGAACGGTTAAAATTAGCACACCTGTTGGTAATTTATCACACATAAACCTCACACCTAATTTTCACACCTGTGGCACAATCGGTTCTGAATCCCACAATTCAGTCACACATGCTGTTCTACACACATGCTAAGCAGTTAGCAGTGGGGTTTTTTGCATGGAGAAAGAGCAATTTCGCTGCCAAAAGATCAGAGAAGAGACGTGCCTGGGATTGTTTCACAACATTGAGCATTAGCAGACCTAACAAGACCCTCCTTTTCGGCCTGACAGGGATCCAATCAAATATCTTTTTTTAAACCTCCTTTTAGCATTTGACAAAAAGGAAGTATACAGGTCTGGAATAATATGATGGTAAATGCAGAATTTCCTATCCATTTAAGGCAAGTACTTAATGCTTCTGTGGTCTGGTCAAGAAGTAGCCTGGGATAACCCAGACAACTTCCGGCAAATTTAGATTTGCTCTGAAAGTTAGAGCTCATTCAAACCCATTTCCAGTCCGCAGAAATCGCAGCACCAATCAGAAACGTTGGGGCGGGCTTTACATGATGACGACAGCGCTGGGATTGTGAAGCAGATTTTGTATAGCCTACATTACAAAGATGGACGCCGCCGTCGAACATCACTCGCTCGAATCAGCTATCGCGTCTGTTTTTAAGCGATTTGAACGTTTCCTTTTTGTTAAAACCGAGCAAAGAACAACACTCGGAAATGTTTCTCCGCCGGCAGCCACTCTGCAAACGTCATCTCCTTCATCGCTCTGATTGGCATTAGGTCTACCCGCGACGTCCCTCTGGAAATGATTTGTCTATGACGCTTTGCCAGACCATATCTCAGTTACAACTGAGAATGGTCTGGTTTTAACCAGGCTAGTGATGAAGCTGTCAGCGATCAAAAAATTGATTTTGAACATGATACTTTCGAGAATATGTTTGATATAGCAAATATGATCCAGATACTAAATGAGCTGTGATGAGGACAGTGGTAATGGTATAAAACATCTTCTTGAAATTAACTTTCCAAACTCTAAAACGTGACAAAATATGCTTTGTTATTCTTCTGTAATTGTTACTCTGAGGAGAGTGCTAAGCTAATTTGCTAATTTGTTTTTTGCTAAGCTAATAAAGTTCCAATTTGTTTCAGTTTGTAGTTGTCAATTCTTGTCAACCCTTGAGTTAACTTTAGTGCAGTTTGGTCAATTTTAATTTCTGAGTTGTTGATTGTTAATAAAGAATGTTTGAATGTATCTTCTCCATTGTGCTTGCTAACCGGCACCACACCAGCAAACATGACAATATGAGGTAGCCTAATTTTAAAAAGTGATTTATAGACCTAGAAATGTGATGTAAATGAATCAAAATCTTAAAACACCATGGTATTTTTTTAATTAAGAATATTATTTTTTTTCTAGAAATGTCAAGCTCTAAAATTCCTTTTTAAATGTTGTTATAGAAGAATGGTAGACATGACATGGTTCCCTTTATCCGTTCATTTTAGCATTTGTCGGCTTATGTACGAGTCGCTTGGAAAAGTAATAGCACAGTTGTTCTCAAGCCACGTGGTTTGAGGTATCATCCATTGCATTAGCTTAAATTATCAATTTGGTGTAGGATTCGCTTTGAAACAATCACGCAGAGATTTCTAGTAAATTTGACAAATAATTACAAAGAAATGGCAAGTAGGACTAACACATTGAATTAAACATGACATTTTGACGTAGAAAGTCTGAAATAGTATTTTCTTGTAAAACCTACTCCAATCATTTTTATGATATTACTTTAATAAGCATTAAGGGGTTGTTAGAGCGCTAGTATTCATGAAGCTTGAGTTCACAAACACCTCTAAAAACTAAGTTTAGAATTATGAGTGCACATAAAACTCACCCACCCACACATACATATACAGACACACTACCCATCAGACCTCCCTCTACACAGTATTGTTTGCCTTCATGCCTGAGTTTGTGCTATGCTGGGGAACATGAAAGGTATTACCTCATTAACCCTTTAACGAGACCTCTTCTCCACCTCCCTGCCTCAACCCTTCCCTACCAGGCCAGATCAGAAGTGATCCACAAGGTCAAAAGTGGAGAGCACCATGGGGGTGGCAGGCAGAAACATGCCGATGAACCTCATATGGTCCCAACCACTGTGAGGGGACTTCAAAGCCTGATGCCCAAGACTGAGTCTTCAACTCCATAAATAGCTTCAGCAGACCCTCAAAAACTTCTATTGAGCTAATTAAGCAAAAACTCAACAGGATACCACGCAACACCCATGCCATCGACTTCAAAAACGGCAGGCATACGATAAGCATAAGCTTGAAAATAACAAAAACAGGTTCTACAGTTGCGGTTTCCTGCACATATGGGTGGCACGATGTATAAAATCTGCGTGTATTGTTACAAATTTGTCAAATCCCCGTGAAAACCTGGCCAGCGAAGACATGCCAGAATACTTCCAGATACAAATGAACACCAGGGCAGGGTTTTATGTAATAGCCGCTCATCTCATCTGCTCCCCAGGGCAGAGCTTACACTAAAGAGCTCTGTTATAATCACTCAACTTCAACCTCTTCTTGCTCTTACTAAAACAAACCTGTCTGGCAGCCAGATACATCTCAGATACGGCCCCTGCATGGCCCCGTACTCCCATAAACACGTTGGCCACACCATGCAACTTTCTTCTTTTGCTTTTGAGACTTGAAAGCACTGTTGATTTTGTCGAAGAAATTCTTGCTAAAAATGTTTGTTGGCAAAAAGTGATCAATTAAATGAGGCGAAAAAAGCATCATAATAATGATTAAATGACTTTAACTATATACAACATTAACATATTACACTATTCAAAGGTTTTGTGTCAGTCAAATTTTGATATTGATTTCTTTCTTTTTTTTTAAAAAAAAACCCGAATGAACGAATCTTTTCCCGAGTCAATTCGTTCATTTCGTTTGTTGAACGAACCAAATGACACGAAAAAAGATTTGTTCATTTTGATAAACGAGTTCGAACAGGAGAGTCACGAACACGCATCACAGAACAGAGTAAGGCGAGCATTTGTGCTTATAAAACTTAAACTTTGTTATTTATCTTTTAAATGACTGATCATTTCGCTTGATAAGACCCTTATTCATTGTCTGGAATCGTTTAAAGCCCTTTGAATAGTTTGCAGTTTGCAATGAAACTGTCTTTTGGACCTTGAACTGTTTGGTTACCAGTAAAGTGCCTTATATGGAGAAAAATCCTGGAATGTTTTCATGAAAAACCTTAATTTCTTTTCGACTGAAGAAAGAATGACATGGATATCTTGGATGAGTAAATTATCAGCAAAGTTTTTTTTTTTTTTTTTTTTTTTTTTTTAAGTGAACTACTCCTTTAAGTACTAGTGCATAAAGCAACAACTTAAATGATCCCTAAAACACAGTGATTGTTTAAGTTGATAAACGACAGGTCTTTGATTTTTCAAAAAGAAACTTTTACATCTTACAGCACATTGTCAATTAAAAAAATGCTATTTTTGTCAACAAAACAGTTTTACTAAAATTATAATAGACTGAAATGAATGTATATGACATACAGAATGCATTTGAAGAAAATCTTCAACAAAAATGTGTGCAAAAATGTATTTTGTTTTTAAGACACCAGACCTTTGTGCATGTTAATTACAGTGACAAGCTGGTATTGCTGGAGTGCCACCACCAAAGCCATTATTAGCATATGAACATGAAAACAATGTGACCCCTGCCTGCGGATACCTTCAACGCACCGTCCCTCTCCGTGACAGCTGTTTACACAAGAGAAGACGGTGTGCTTCTGAGGTCTGGCTCTGGTTCAAATAAAATAATACAGCGTTGAAGTCAGCCAAGATGTAATACAAGTGGATAACTGAGTGGGTGAAAAAAAGGAGGAATTTGTGAAATGTGCATGGAAATTTTCTCTTTCCACACATCCTAAACCTTTTCTTTATCATTCGCGCCGACACTGGCCTGAACCCCCTCTAAATATCTATCTACCACTGTGTATAGTTATGAGAAATATACAATAAAGGAACAAAAACATAGATAGGCGATATAGGCTATATGAAGTCGCATAATACATAAACTCACCATAATTGATGTCGCCCTCCGCATTTTAGCATCACCCTTGACAAAAATACATCATCCCGTCACCACCCTATAGCTGCTGCAATACTACACTGAAACTTCCTGTTATCACGCAGCTCACTGGAATACTTGATTCTGATTGGTCAATCTGCAGTCAAAAATATAATGCCCACTAAACTGTATTTAATTTTTTTTTAAAACTCAAATCAATATCAACCTCCTTACATATTTAATCCCAAGAGACATTTAAAACATCAAGATACCAAAAGAAGCCAAATAAGTGTGATACAAGACCTCTCCAATAAGAATCAGGATCCTGCTCATGAATAGTAATAAAATATAATCTCAAATATGCAGTAGCCTGTTTAGTTTGGGGTCAGTAAGATTTTTAAAGGTTTTTGAAAAAAGTGTTTTTGAATTTGCTTGATCCAACAGCAACAGTAATATTGTGAAAAATATTATTACAAATTAAAATAACAGTTTTTTATTATAATATATTTTAAAATGTAATTTATTCATGTGATGCAAAGCAGAATTTTCAGCAGCCATTATTTCTGTTTTCAGTCACATGATCCTTCAGAATTCATTGATTTGGTGCATTGATTTCTTAGCATTATCAATGTTGAAAACAGTTGTGCTGCTTCATATGTTTGTGGAAACCATGATACTTTTTCGAGGATTCTTTGATGAATAAAAAGTTCAAAAGAACCAAATTCTTACTGACCCCAAACTTCTGAATGGTAGTATAAGCTAATTAAATATTTTCCTAATATTTAATTATGTCCGTCCCAAACTGAGATTAGCTCATTCTTTACAAGAGAGAACTTGTAAACCATGTTAGAGACAGTATTATAGTAATGAAGTGAATTATACTCCTACATTTTATACTCCTAGCCATACCAAATTTCTAAGATTGACACAGAATTGTCTGAATAATAGCTTGCAACGATCATTTCCCATTGCACAGCTTAGTATATAATAGAGAACAGAATGTTTTAAAGACCTTTTTGTTTAGTTTCTTTTTTTGCATTAAGCGCGTTTTGCAATGACTCATGACTCCAAACAAATAGCCTACGCTGATAACAAATACAAGCTGGCTACTGCACACAAACCACTGACACTTTCTCATCAAGGGCCAGTGACCCTTCAGGACCCCTTCACATCTGAGTTGCATGTTGAATCCTGACAGAAAGAGAAAGAGAGAGGGAGGGAGGGAAGGAGAGAGACAAAGAAAGACAATGAGCTTAGCACCAGGGCACTATAATGACTACCATGCCTGGCCTTGATTAAAACCACACCAGGACTTCTGGGTTCCACAGACAGGCGGGCAGCAGGCAGGGTGTCTCGGCCTCCCTTTCAAGCTCTTAGAAGGTCCAGACATCCTCGACCTAGACTCACTATGGAGACGGGCACAATGACAGGGCAAAGGGGACGAGACCCAAGCTCGAGTCACAAACAAATTACAAGCAAGTGGTGTAGCTTTATTGCCCCTGACCATATCACTTCCGCACTATACTGAAAGCAAGGCGTGTGGATGGCTGGTTTGATGTGGTCTGGATGCGTAATTAGAGGTCCTATCAAGCGCAGGGGAACAGAGGAGGCCTGTCCATCTGTCGGGTGTTAGAGAGATGGGGAGGGGGAAACAGCAGCCCAACATTCCCCCTTGTTGTTGTTCCAGCGATTTGTGTAGGCGTGGATGTAAATATCTATCAGAGCCAGAGACAGGCCACACACGCCTGCATATGTAGCTGTGGGTTTTTTTCATGGAGAAAGCCTCTAGAGCTCACATTACAACAAGGCCCTCGCAGATCGATTCAGACTAGGTAGAAAGCCTCAATGGACATGGACGGACATACAGTATTTAAATGTGGTATGGAATAGAACCTCGCAAAGTGCGGGAACACAGAGAGCCTAGTCAAGGCAGTTGGGTTTTCTCCAACCCTTTCAGGACATTTTGAACCATCAATTAAATTCTTCAAAATGTCCTGCACACTCAACGACACCCCATTGCCCTGTCTGTGATCTCCCATCTTTTCTCAAATAGCTGGTCCAAGATGCGAGGGGCGATTGATTAATAAGGAACTGTATTATGTAAAAGGCCTTTGTTTTACATTCAAGCTCTGTTTCAAAACCTAGTGAACTTCCTCGCCGCCTACTACCTACAGTACACAGGCAGCTGCATTTTAGAGCCGAGTCCTAAATGAAACATAACCGCCAAATCTTAAGTGATTTGGAACGCTCTACAAAGGAATTCATCATACAAAAATTGGGACATTCAACTCAGTTTCAATGTAGAAAACACAAGAGGAATGACAAGATACTTCAATTAGCATTATTGAATAGTATTGAATTGCGTGAAAATACACACAAGGCTTCTATCTATGTGAAAGACACAAGCAATGCTGCCTTACAAATTGGGCAAAAAGTGAGCATCTTAGATGACAGGTGATCATCTTAGATGATTAAGACGTCTTTTTTCTTTTCTTTTCTCTTGGAAAAGACACATTATGCCTTAAAAGGTAGCCAACAGGGGAATCTTACTAGGATTTGGAACACAGCAAATATTGCAAATACTGTTGCAGAACAGGCAAAACTATCAGTGACATGTACAATGTTTGTCTCACTTCATCAAATGTCCAGATGATACCAAGTAGATCCAGAACTTGATGTAAAAAGCAATGTGTTTATATAACAAACACAGTGCAGAATGAAACAGAAAGCAGGGGTCAAAATGTAAAGGCTGATTTTTACTTCTGTCGGACCTATGGCGGAGCCTCTACGCTATACACTACGCATGGTTTTCAGTTATACTTCTGTGTCGTTGTCCACGTTGACGCACAATTACACAAGCAGAGGGAGCATGTGAAACACGGGGAGTGGTTCTAGCAGACCAATCACAGTGCTTGCGCGATACGAGTAGAATCAACGCGTTGTTACATTTTTGGAGAGGTGGACGTCAGGGTATGCTGATAGGTACGCGCGCTGCACACAGCCTACGGCGTAGCTATGGTGTGAGTTTGACGCAGAAGTATAAATTGGGCTTAAGGCCTACCTTTTAAAAATGAACTATGCTTAACTTGATATGCCATCTTAAAAGTGCAAGCTCAGGCTCCTGATGGTGAAAAACATTGAGACAATGAATATGTCCACCTCATTTAAAGGAGCTGTATTTAAGATTGTGGCCAAAACTGGTACTGCAATCAGTTTCAAATTACTGTAAAGCGGTGTATCCCCTCCCCCCTGACTCGAGGTTGCCAGATAGGCTGCAGGATCCAACATTTTTTATCCCACACGTTTGTAGCTGCAGCTGTGGTAACTAGAGCAGAGCTGGCCACCCGAATGCTGCGACTCTACTGACTTTGTGATTGGTAGATCGGTGGAGGGTGGAGCATCAGACCAAAACAAAACATGACAGTTGAGGTCTGCAACTTCACTTTTTAAATGACAATATCCTGGCCGGAACTACTGTTGTCAGTGATATAAGTATTTGAAATGTGACAACATGATTTCTTAATGTCTAGTGATATATCAGGGCCATTTTATGATTATTTGAAATAAATTTCTTACATACAGCTTCAAATATCCCTTATTTGTGTCATTGTATGATTTAAGTTACTATTTTAAACAATTTGTTAACTTGTGTTGTGTTCACCTCTTGGAAGTCCTATTTTCAAAAGTTGTAAATTTCAAAATCAAGAGAATTAGACTCAACTGGCTTACCATATTTAGCAGCCTTATAAGAAATGCATTAAAGTAAAATTACTTTAGGGTCTGGCTATTGTGGAAGTAATAGAGGTGAGCATGTGTAAAAAACATTCATGGAATTTAGAAAGCACAGTGACCTTTTTGTCTGTGGCAAAACGTTTTTCAATCACTGTTGGGAAATATGGAGCTTATTATAATAATATGATTTATATAATAAGTCTATTTCATTTCACATTTCCGAAAATGAACTTTTACAGTGTGGTAAATTGCAGCCTGAGAGCAAACCATCTGTTTGGCATTTAGCTTTGCCAACATGGGATCTTCTGATGACAACGATTGAGGCCAGTGGAGAGGATGCCCTTGGTTACATTACCAAAAAAAAAAAAAAACTATGAATGCACAATGTGTATTTCTCTGCCGCGACATGACAAATAAAGGCGTGGAAAGTGTTACAAAACTTCTCTGAGCGGCATGCATTAAATTCTCATCAACGCTCCACTTTGAACATGAGGCAGTACCCCTGGTGATGAGGAAAATGTTCGCACAAAGGATGCCTGGTCTGGACAGCAAGTTTGGGACTGTTTAAATTTACAGAGTTAATTGAGATAATAGTGAAGAGGATGTGGGCACAGTCTTTTAGTAATACATTTAAAGGGATAGGGACCCAAACAGTTGATGACTTTGTTTTTCCCATACTATGGAAGTCAATGTATGTTTGGTTACAAATATTCTTAAAAATATCTTCTTTTGTGTTCTGCAGGAGAAAGAAATTCATACAGGTTTGGAACAACTTGAGGGTGAGTAAATGATGGTAGAATTTACATTTTTGGGTGAACTATCCCTTTAAGGGTTTGTAAAAATTGTGTAACATAAATTGTTGGCTAATTAATCATGCTACAACCTTTCCATGCGATCATTTATTTCCACAAGTACCTCATTCTGCAGGTAATGTAAAAATGTAAACATACTGACAAAAACAAACCTTCAGGATAGCAGAATGGTAAAAAAAAAAAAAAGATAGAACATCAAAAGATTTAATCCATCTCAGGTGATGGTTCTCCCATTAAACCAACTGATCTCCTCAAATATTCCATCCATCTCTCCCTATAGTCTTTCCTGTGCCCCCAGATCAAACTCTTCATCTAATGATATTCACTCTCACGCACACTCAATTCTCAGAGATGACAGGAAAGGGACACAGCGAACACACCCAACAACATCTAACCTGCTGGAATAAAAAAAAAGTCACTCCTGGCCAGCGGAATAAATGGCTGGGTGAGAGAGTTGGCTGTACTTGACTAAATTAAACGAACATCAATTTCATAAAACATCACTTCCATTATGGATTAGAATGAAAGGAAATGTCACATTTTCCAAAAGAAGAATGGCAGAGTGTTTTTTTCTTTTCTTAAATAAAGAGACTCTGGAGCAGTCACCCATCCTGTCACGCACTTCATCAGGACATTAAATGGCACGGACATAGCAAGAGCCAACATTAACACTTACACCCATAAACCTGGGACCTTACGTAAACTTGTAGAAGGCATAGCTCTAAACAGTTCTTTCTGTCCTTACTCATTTTAGACGTCTTCCCGGACAGATTTTAATAACAAAGAAGTCTTTTACATCCTACACTCTCGCAGTTTAACCGCTCAGGCCATTTTTTCTTACATGTATTCTCTAATTACGTGCATTGAGTCTCTTGCATCAAAAGTTAATCCAAATATGAAAATTACTGCATCTTTACCCACCCTTACATTGTCCCAAACCTGTATGCAAACAATGACCATCATTGCAATAAAAAACAACAACAACAGCAACATTGAGAGACATCTTTTGTGTGTCACAGAAGAAAGAAACGTATGTAGGTTTGGATTTACTTAACTATGAACCATAGGATCATCTTGCGTCACATTTTTATGAAATATTAATCAATACAAAACAGTTTCTGAGGCATAATGGGACAGATTGCCGTTTGCTGCCAGCAGATTAAGATATAACTGTTCGATAGTGTTAAAATACAGGTGCTTTCCCCCTAATCCCTTCAGGGTGAAGCTGAGGAGCTCAGGGATGGAGCTAAGCCTTTCCTCTCTTCCACTTTCCCATGGATTACCGCGACTGTGTTTCTCTGGAAACAGACTTCTATTAGTTCCATTACTGTGAGCTTAATCGGGCCGTTCATCAGAGCTAGCCGCTCCTTAACCTCCCGTAGTGCAGAGTTTCACTTAAAGTGCAAGTAGATGGCTTGAGTACAGAGATTGGTCAAATTCAAATTTGTTTTTATATACTGTAAACCAAACAGTCAAAAGTTGCCGTATTGAGAGTCGTAGCTCTGAGGTAAAAGCATTAACACCCCTCCTGAGCCTGGCCTGTCAAACCCACAAGTCCAGTATGAGAATGTTCTCTAGTCTGCGCTGGTACGCGAGCCCACAGTTTTATGTAGTCAGCAGGTGGCATCATTAGCCAAAGAATAAAAATGAAAAGTATTACCCCTGGGCCAAGCAATGATATCATTGCAAACTTGCTGGCATCTGTAAAGCACTGAATGGGGGTACAGAGGTGCAAATTTAATGTGTCTTTCTGTTGGCTTTGTTATAAGGCTGTGTGAATGCAAAGAGCTGAGACAAAACCAATCACGAACAAAAACACAGAAAAAGTATGATTTGAGCTTCGATTTCAGTCTGCTCAGCTTTAGTGGAGTATCTGTTGCAAATAAGCACACTTGTGGGGTGGTTAAGACAAAGCCTAGTAAAACACGGTTCAAGAGGATTGACCGTGCCGCTGGGGTGATGTGGGATGGTAGTGCACACAACAAGCAAGCCAGAAAAAGTCTCAAGTGTGCCGAGGGCAAGAAAAACACTTCAGTGTTTTAGACTCAATTGAATAGTGATACAGACCTCAATAAGCATGATAAATATAGCAACGAAGCACATCTAAAAGCTTAATGGCATTTCAAACCGCAACAAGCCACATGGTACACACACCTTTCAGTTTGCAGGTTCCAACTCAAAAGGCATGCATCACCATCGATTTACAAATTCAGTACAAAGGATCCCGCTCACCTCCAGATGCACTCCTGCCACCATTTTCCCCATAAAAAAATCTTTCAATCCTCCTGAAAATGCTTAACTAGTCTGCCTCTGCCAACAAGTTTGATCCTATTAAGAAAATTATATTACGTAGCATCTGAAATCGCAAATCTTGTAGAAAAACAGTGGGGCTGAAAACTTGTGTGTGCCAGTTCCCTACAGTGTCTGGCTGATTATTTGCAGATGGGCAGTGGTTGGGGCTCTAAGCCGGAGCAGAGGTTTCCCCTGGCATGCCGTGCATATGATTAAATCTATGAATGCTTACCAATTTACATCTCTGTGGATTTAAGAGCGCATATCTGCCATGGTGACAGCAAGTGTCTTTATTTGGGCTCAAGTTCAATTGGGAGACATGTAGGCGGTTGTCCTGTCACATGCAGTGAATGAATGATGTTCAAGAGTTTAAGGCTTTGGTGGGACAGTTAAGTTTGAAATGTTTGACTTCCAGCCCCCACCCCGGGCCCGTATGCATTGGCTGAGCAAGGCGGCCCCTTATATTTACTGATGGGTTAAATCCCTGTGGATCTTAAGTGTGGATTGTTATACTTGCAGCAGTTGTTCAAAACTTAATCAATACTGTCTGTCTGTGAGATCAATTAAAAGCGGCTTAGGGCAAGAGGGGGGGTCAGTGCATTTGAAAAGGGGAAAGGAAAGCTCAACTCATCAAATGGCAACCAGACAGTGCCGCACTGTGAGGGTCTGTTCTACAGTACTTTGAGAATGAATTGCCCATATTCTTTGGGATTATCATAGCCTGCAATGAACACAGCGTGAACTAACCAACTCATCACAATCAAAATGAGATTTGACATCAAAAATATGTTAAGGCTTCAGTAAATGTGGCTTAATCAGACTTTTATTTTTTTTAAAAAATAGAACAAATATTTTATGGTGTGGTTAACACATCCAACCTTCTCTAGAAACTTAAAGACTTTCAATGCAAAACATTAAATGATAAATGTGTGAATTTATAATGATATAGATAGCTACTTACGTTTAGTAGAAGTGGACGAAACATCTGTAGACGAAAGTAACGCACTCTGTCAAACTTTTCAGCTTACTGATCTATTATTATTATTTTTAAACGGCTCTCAGTTGTTCATGTCATGTTGTCTACCAACCTAAAATGTGTGTTAAGCTCTTCTCCGTTACACAATGGGCGCCGTAATTTATAACAAATTAAAGGTAATGAAGGCTAGTTAAACATGACGCCGGTGGGAAAAAAACGATACGCTTTTTTCACGTTTGAACCTTTAAAACGTCATCTTTATGCATCAAATGCAGACACAGTAAAGCTTTCTCTGACAGGAACAGATGCTGAAACTCAATCCCAATCCTAAATTTTAGTCTTAAAGGTAGCAACAACCCTTGACGTTTTAAAATTCCGACAGTAGCTAGGCTAAATGTCCTAAAACTGCTTTCTTGGGCTCACTTCAACATGACAAAATATAGGCGACAACAAAACACATAGGCTAACGTTACATGGACGAGTAACAGGTTATTTACTCACTCTATGTTAATTAAAAATAAAAATTTAAAGCGTCTTATTTTTAAACGTTTTGCCAACGTGCGTGTGACTAAAACTTCGAGAAGTTGCGGAGCCCAGTGCAAACTTAACTTAACTTACCTTAGTATTAACTTAACCGTAAACGTAGAATTAAATGATCCATGCACATCTCTCAGCGAACCTCGTTCTACAAAAATTACCACGGTAACGATGCATTTTCGCCAAATAGTTCAAACTAGTTATTTTTTACATTTGTAAAACTATGGCAACCTGCCACCACTTCCATCGAAAAAGTTAAATTGACAAAAATATATGGAATGCGTGCTACTGTTACCATGGTATTTGTGTGACGAAGTAGCGTAACACCAGGTGGGACTGTCCCTGTCATGCGCTTACCAAAAGTCTGTCTATGTAGAAGCGACAACTAACTTAAATGACTAATTTGTGAATGAAAAAAAAACTGAAGCTTTTATCAAATCCACACGCACACAGGAGGACACTCACCTCTTTTGTTTCTTCTCCAGCGGTGAGACTGCTGCGTCTGACAGTGGCTGTAGTCCACACAGTTCAACACGATCAGCGCAAATGAGAACAGACGAAACTGCATCTGGGCGGCTGTATGATTGTCCCGACTCACGGTAGAAAGCGTCAAAGGTACTCGCCGCGAGCCTTCAAGGTCCGTATATGAGGTTTCAATATGTATATTTTTCCACAGAAGAGCAGGGAGTTGAGGAGTCCGGACTCGGTTGTGTCACACATAGAGAAAACACCATTTCTCACCACCGGTTGATGTCATATTAGAGAGCGAAACGTGCTTTTTACACACAAAAAAGTGTCTCGTTAATGTCTGTGGAGAAAGAAAAAGCTTCTATCTTGAGCTTCTTTGACTAAAACATAAACCTTGATGGATCAATGTGTTTGCCAGTGAACTATTTCATTCAAAACGACTGAAGGAATTAGCGAATCTCCAAAAGCGCACGAGACGAGATGGGTGCCCTCAAAAGTAGATGCACAGAGCGAAAGAAATATACCTGCGTGAGTCCAGTCCAAAAAAAGAGAAACTTTGCCTATACATCAAGTTCCTTCCGACTGCCAAAGTGGACTTGGAACATCCAGCATCCCTCTCGCAGGAAAAGTTTAGTCCTTTCGTCCCCTAGACAGAGTGAGAAAACACATGGATGCAATAGTATGCAAAAGCTCTAGAATAAACCCTTGAGGTGCATGAGGATGTGTGTGTGTGTAACTGTGGCATATGCTGCAGTGCTCGGCTGGTGATGGAGTATCACTCTACTGGTGCTGATGCTATATAGGCGCTGCTGTCACGTGGAGACTCCCAGGATCTTGTGGGTTTTTTCGGAGCACTTTCAGAAGCCCCTCGGCCAGAGAAAGGGCTGTTCTCCCCCCTCCTTGTTTAAGTTTTAGAAGATGACAAATGGAATTTCTCCTACTGTATCTATACAACACAGATGAGCTTCCCCAGGGTCCTAGTGCATTGGCTTGGATTAAAAGTATTGTTCAATTTGTAGTTTATTCATTAAATTATTATTATTTATTTCTCTAATCATAAACCTGACACATACAAATAAATGAAAACCAGTAACATCACATAAAATACAACTTATAATACTGCATACAGTACCTGAGCTGCAATTTTCCTGTTATTGTTGTATCCTGTTGGCAAAACAAACAAAAAATTAAAGCAGCCTACGTTGGTTTTGCTGGTATTTACTGGTCTCTGTTAGCAATTTTTCAGCTGATATTACAAGCTTGGCAACCCAATAAACCAGCTGAACTTTAGTTTGGCCAGACTGAGAAACCTGATACGTGTTTTTTTGTTTGTTTGATTTTTCAGCCTGGATGAAATCAGAAAACTAAAAATAATACATTATGAGAAGGAAAAATTATTTGTACTCCTATTATCCCCGTTATAATGATGCAAATGTCTCAGTTTGTGTGTATATATATATATATATATATATATATATATATATATATATATATATATATATATATATATATATATAGGCATTAATACAACTTAATCTACTCAGGTCAATAATAACAGCTTTCATTTAAGATATTAACATGAGTTTACAGACGTTTTTGAATCATTTATAATACAAAAAGAATGAGTGCTGCTGAGACAATTTTCCATGAGAAGCTTCTTTGCCAAAATGAACATTAATTGCTTTGAAATGCAAGAAATGTTTTACCCAGCTTGACCACTAGGTGTGGCACTTAATCTTTTATTTTTATATCATTTTTTTCTCCATGTTCTTTAACTTCATCTTAAAATGTATTTCCCCCTTTTAACAGTTTGGCTCAGATTAGCTAGAACTCTTCCAGGTTAGGTCAAGATGTGCAGCACAGATTCAGGTACCAATATACTTATGTATACCAAACAGGTGTTAAGCAAGGCAGCACTTTATATACGCCCCAGGAAAGTCCAACCGTCCTTAAAAACAGTCCGCGCAGAATCTCCGTTACCCTCCTCAGGAAAAAAAAAACATTTGTCATTTCTAAGAGATGATGACACTCTCTCCTCAAGAGCCCTTTGATGTTCAGATCAAAGTGAAAATCTCCTAAAGTCAATGTTAATTATATGACAGCTATTTCTCTCCATCAGTACAACACAATAGAGTATCATTTCTCATTAAAAAAATCTTATTGAAGATATGCATTTATTCACCTGCCAGTTGTATCAGGTTGCTTTCCTCCTTAAAAGTACCTGAAGTACCCATATAGTGGATAGACATTTGAGTGCAAACTACACACAAACCTAAATTCAAAACAAGTGATTCCCTGACTATTTAAAGCTTCTGCAATAGGACAGACACTGCAGCAGTGATCGCTCAAATTACGGAAAAGCTACTCTAAATATAGGCATTACCTTGTAAAATGCATTTCCAAGTTGGAAAACAAGACTCAAGGAATAATCCCGACAAAAAATTTATTAGGGAACATGCGTTGTATATTTTAATTATGTGGCCTGTGTTTGAACAAATGCCTTAACCTTTTCACGTAGGGGAAAAGGAATGAACAATGCGAAAAAGGGAAAGATTATGAAGCCCTTTTAACCAAAACCTACGGTGACCTTTTCGTTTGGGTGTTTGTTTATTTATTTTAAGTGAAGTGACAGACGTTGTGGTGGACAACCTTCTCAGCCGCACGTCTGCTGTTGGTCTGGATGTCTTACTAAAACAACATCTGAGACAGCACTCCTAAGGTGAATGTGATAATTAAGGGCTAGGAGGGTTTTATTTTCGTAATGTGTCATGGCACAGGACCGGTAAACCAATCACTTTAGCCCACCCCCCTCCCCTTCCTCCCCGCCTGCTCGCTGGGAAAGTAAAGGTGACGTCAGTTGTTTTAGATGTCTGGCTGGGAGCCCGAGCGCTGTGGCAGCTATAAGCCCCCTCTTCACTCGTCCAGAGAGACAGGGCCCATAAACATGTCAGCTGATAGAGAGGCCAAAGCAGACATTAAGACACGCTTCGAATCCCAGCCTGCAGCGTCTGCGAACGGCAGGGATAGAAATAGCAAACGTATAGAGCGTTAGACTGTAGGTGTCATGCGTGGACGATGGGATGAGATGGGAAAGGTGGAGAGGCATTACGTTGATTGTATAGCGCATCTGACGTGCCCGTCTGCGAACGAAGAGGACGAGCGGCATTGAAAATGACAACGAGAGTTGGGCATGATCACCTTTCCGTGCCCTCTTCGCATAACAGGGCCGTAAACGCAGCAGACTAAACACTCATTCATCATTACGGCGCATGCATGTGCAGCAGCACAAAACCCCCCAATCCCACTCAGTGACTCAGAGCACATTAAAACTTCATCTATTACACAAAAGATCACAACCACTTAACCCTCAACCACCATTCGTAATGTCCAGGAATAAAATGCAAGCATGAGGTGAAGATGGTTTTATACGTGTTTTTTTTTTTTATTTAATACCAGATGCATTGAACCCAAGTGCAAAAATAAGGCCTCCGTCTCGCTTCTTTTGAGGGACACGAGAGGGAGAACAGGATGTTCGGCTGCAATATGGGAATGCTGGAGGGTTAGATGGGAGCGTACGGTCTGCACAGATCCACTCAGAAGCCAGAATCCTGACCCGCCCAGTTTGGAGTCTGAATAGAGAGGAAGAGAGAGCCAAAAGATGTTATTACCCAACACAAATGAAGGTGAGTTCATTATAAATGACTGAACATGCAACTGAGGGTATATGCTACAAAACCGCAGTCGTTTCGCAAGTACAAGCAGTTTGAGTTCACGTTCGCACCTTTTCCATTGGGAAAGAGAAAAATGTTCAATTAAATTGCGTCTGACCAAACACGTGTTATGACCTTTGCCATTGTGGTGTTTGTGCGAGTTGAGTCACTTAAAATGACGTGGTTTGAGGGACCGAGACATTTAAAGGCCGTTATTTTGGAAACGTTCCATTTCAAACAAAAGAGAGGGCACGTTTGTCGTGAGCCAATCAGTGCACACACACAAGATCAAACGGAGACCGACTGGACCCCAAGCAAAACATCTGTGGTGACTCCTAAACGCAGGGAACTCCATGGAGCGTGTGTGTGTGTGATTGTGTGCAAGCGTTATTTACTCTGCAGCGCTGAGTCATGGGACTCAGACCTTCTTCTTTATGGCTGAGCTGTGCTACCTTGTCATTAAGCCTTTGAAGAAAAACGGCATGATGAAAGCGCTCGCTGTGTTAAACCTGCTCTTACTGGTTTACACTGTGTAAAGACAGTTCTGGGCTGATTGCCGCTCAGCATTCTTCTGGATAGATCATTTGTGTGTGTGTAAACTACAGGGCTCAAGACAAAATGAGATGAGATCAGATAAAAGAGATGGAGAGATGCTGACCTCAGTCCTGTTCGCGTTGGTCTGCTTCTTCTCGATGTTCATGGCCAGCATTTGGCTGCGGAACGAAAGGCTCTTGGTTTTCTCGATCACCTGCTGATATGGCGATATGGCGTTGTTGCCCATCACCACGTGTCCCTGCCAAAGGAAAGAGGAGAGGAAAAGAGTGTTAGAGCTAAACTCAGGGAACACCAATCCTTTTCTGTTCCCACAGACCTGTATTCACAACCTCCTCACAGTCAGCTCAAAACACACAGGAGCTAATTCTAGGTCATTCCAGTAGAATGCCATGTGATTTGTGAGATTAGAATACAAGTCTCAATACTTGTTTGTGGTGTTATGACATGTTAAGTTCCTAGACCTTTTGACAAAAAAAAGTATTTCACATATATATATATATATATATATATATATATATATATATAAACTGCTTGAAATGTATCAGTTTAAAAAAAATTTAATTAATACTTGTATTAGGCATGAACTCATTCAATTAACCAAAGTTTACAGTTAAGACATAGCATTACAAAAGATTTCTTTTTCAAATACTGCTTTTTGAACTTTCTATTCATCAAATAATCCTGAAAAAAAAGATCAGTTTCCAAAAAATACAATTGATGATAATAAGATGAAATGGTTTTGAGCACCACATCAGCGTATTAGAATGATTTTGAAAGATCACGTGACACTGAAAACTGGAGTATGACAAATAACAAAGGTAGTTCGATGACGTTGCAAACAAGTGTGGAATCATGGAAGTTGTCATCTTCACGTCATATTAATAAAAGCTGGATAAATCATATTTCACAATATTACGGATTACTTTCAAAACATAAAACAAATCTTAGTGGCCCAAAAGTTTAAGTGGTATAAAACATTAAAACTTAAGATTTTTTAAATGTATTAATTTAAACAATATAATACAATGTATTAAGTGGTGGGGGAAAATCACCATAGGCAAATTTATAATGCCAATTAAACTTCATCTGAACTTGTATTATCAAATAGTTTTTAGCATTAATGATACATTTAAAATGATTTATTATTACTTATTATATATTATAATTATTATTTTGTTTGTCTGGGTTAGGCATTAATGCAGGGTCTAACAAGTGTAAAAACAAGTAAATACAATATATATATATATATATATATATATATATATATATATATACACTTTTCTAGAATTTTAATAGTTTATAGAATACTAATCTTTGTCATGACTAAAAAGTGAAGCTACGTGTTTGTCACAATATTGGGAATGACCCTCCTTCAGTCCCCTTACCCTCAAGGAAGGATATGGTGAGTAAGCGGGCACTGCGCAGAATTACTGACGTAATTGATTGCCTCTCCTTTATGTATTAAAGCAGAAAATAATCCCCGCACAAAAGAGGCTGAATTTGATTTTTGGACTAATTAAAGGACACTAACGCAGCATCTATCAATCGTTCGCCATTTGAGGAGGGCGGCAGAGAAACAAGAGTGAAATAAAATATGAGAGACTCTCACCAGTTTGGAGTCGATTTTGGCATCCAGCCTGGCATTGCGAATGAGGTTGACGATCCATCTTTCTGCCTCCTCGGGAGTCATATTCAGCTTATCGGCCAGCATACTGCGAGGCAAACACAGTCCATTAGGACAAACTTAGGTAAAGGGAGAACATTATATACACTGATGGTATTATGTGAAAATTGTGAGGAATATAACAAGCTTGTGGAGTGTGTGTGTATGCAGGTTTAAAGTGCTGATCGAAAGTGCTGGATGATAATGGGTTTACTGTCATACTGTCTCAGCATTTAGACGTCTGTTCAAGAGTGACAAATGCTTTGCATTATCTGTGATTCTAATCGTACTAAGAAACCCATAAATATGGAGTACAATTACATCATTGCGCTTTCGTGGATACGAGGTCAAGGTAACGTTGAAACAAACTTTGCAGACAAGAACAACATGACACAGCTTGGGCTTGCATGGCTACTGACCATCCTATGGCATTTCGGAAAAACAATCCATAAATAAAGCCAGGTGTCTCCTCCACCAATGTGTCATTAAGGGAGGAAGGTGGCAGCAGGGGCTCAAGTGTTCTTTGATCCAAAATCCTACAATACCGCAGCTGGCTTTCTCTTCGACCAAGCTCATTCCGTGCAAGTCAGAAAAAGCCGGCTTGTCCCATTCTGTTCTGCAAGTAAAGCCAACACGCCAGGTTTCCAATGCTTTCGCAGTGAAAGGTTAACTCAATCACCCACCGTGGCAACAGCATGGGTCTGGACTCTGGAGACAGGCAGAGATGACAGCTTATATCATTTCACTCCCAGTGAAACCCTCAGAAAATGATGCGTGACAGGCTAGATTGGTCATAAAGCTCATTATTTAAGAGCTAACCGCCAACGAATGTGCCGGTTGTCACATCACGAGCTCCAAGCTGGTGATGGTTAACACATGTCCAACATCAAGCAGTGACACTCGGTGCGGGAAAAGGGAATGCCTGTCGACTTCAGGGGTTAAAGCAGGGACATGAAATCCAAGCTCTTCGGCAGCCCCAAAGCACTCCGTGAAGCATGCGGCGCACTGATGAACAATTACAGCCGAAAAGGAACAGGAAACCAATTAAGACACTGGAAAGTTTAGATAGCTGAACATCCATTACAGGCCCACAGACCTAGAGGTCTAAGACCATGTCTGAAACGAAGCAGAGAGATTGCGAGCTTTTACAGAAAAATAAATGGAAATGCCAAAAACACTTGTTTTAGAAGAGAATTGCATGATAGAGAAACTCTGTGCTGTGATGCAAGAGACAATGACAATTATTTCACTGATTTGATTAAGATGTGACACATGTCAGTCAAGCCAAAGTCAAAGATCAACTCAAAAAACAACTAAGATCGAGTTTCCTCTTAGGGAGCTGACCCTCCGGACAAGCTAAACCAGAGACCAAGGTCAACCACTGCCTCGGTGCAATGAAATGGCCCACACACACACTAATCTAATTTTACCCAGAAGTTTGACTTTAAAACAAGAAGGAAAAAACGCCATACTTGCACATGCTTGCCACTAATATGAATGAAAGTCTGAACTGAAACCAAAAATATACAAACGCTGAAAGAAGTAATTATGGAAAAGAAAGGTCGGGTGAATGAACCACTCAAGCGTAAGTGCCTGACATGGTGTTTTAAGCCAAGTTGCTTGACTCCCCTCGCTGCAGTCTCATTTTACACAGGAATAAACCTGGTCCTCTGGGGTTGGGGGGTGAAGGGTAAGGATCGTTTTCACTTCAACCCCCTTACATGTACCGGCTCCTCGCAGTTGATTTATCCAATTCCGATTCCAGGCCGGAGCGACTGAGGCAACCGGTCTCACTCCAGGATCCGTAGACAGCTAAAAGGTCAGCTGTGAATTCATACAGTGCTTACCTGCTTCACAGAAGTTTTTAACATGGTGTACTTAAGACAAACGCATTGTTAAATATTTCCACATTAAGTCACGAAGAGATTCACATCATTGGAGGTGACCCCTTCTTCATATCATATCCCCCTTTTCCCACTAAAACCTCCCCCTCTCTTTCTAATTGTTCATTTTTAAAAGCGTAAAAAAATAACAATTCCAAGCTGGTGGGAAGGGAATTAAAAAAACAAATGTTTTACCAAAAATAAACCATGCACATTGTGCTTGGCCCCACAAATCAACTGCAAAATGGATTAATGTGGACTGTAAGAGATCACATTGTTTCACAGATGACAAGATTGTAGACATCCAACTTAAAACTAACATTTTCATCAAATGCACACAAACTCTCAACTCAAATAAAGGCAAATGACTGCAAAATTGGGAATTTAAGACTTGAGGGCAAGAGACTAATACAAATGCCTTCATAAGTGCAAGTCATAAAATCAGATTTTAAATAGAGCCTCGGACATTTTTATATATAAAGCCATTTGTAGTTGTGGTCTTTTTTTTGGTCTAGGCTGAGGGCAAAAACACAGGAAAAAAAAATATTCTGCCTACCCGTTCAAGGCCAACAACTGTAAACATAACAAAACTGCTACAAAACTTGCATGTGTTTCATTTGAGCCGACAATTAGCTGCAGAGGCCTTCTGCGTAATGTACCAATGACATGCACTAGTGAACCAAAAATGGATGTTTTTCAATCCTCTAAACACTCTAAACAGACATAACACTGTCTTTCGGGCGACTCTTTTGAGCTACTAACTTGAACAGATAAACAGCAATCACAATTCGGTTTCCTAGTTCAGCATTACCTTTGTCAAGAAAATGGATTCAATTGCAACGAGACTGCCAAAAAAAGAGCCAAGACTCCAAATCAATTCCAGACTATCTGCGACTGGAGATTTGGACAGAGCCTGATCACATTCCATGTTTCAACCTTGACTCCAGCCCTTCTCGGTTTAATACAGCTCAGAAAATGTGAGTGAGCAATTAGGCTGTACAATGAAGCATGGAAATGGCGCGAGAACCTTTTTGATCGTCGGGTGTGCGTTTAGAAGAGAAATAACAGATTCCGAATGTCTGTCAATGTTTGCACGTGCACTGCTAGGAAAAAAAAAAACCTCCTTTCATCAAACATTGTATATGATATTGTGTCGGGTGAGTGTTTGCATTCACGAACATGGACTTTCGGGATTTACAGGATTGTCATAAATCCCCAGAGGTAGATGCAACCTGTTAGCAAATCTCCAGTTTGCCGTCAAGTGCTTTCTGCTTGGCACAGAGGTCGGTGGCGGGAAAAAGAATGCAGGACAGATGCTCAACGACTACTAGTTATGAAAGCTCATTAAACAGGCAGGAGGGCAACGCGGCCTCTCTGCTCTGCACTCCCTCACTGAAAGGCTAATAGGAACCAGACACAGGGAAACCAGTGACACCCGCCCAAACCTCTCTTTCCATGCCGACCACTTCTTTTCCACCAATGGAAAATGTTGGGGACTGAAACCATTGCATGTCTTCTCTGGAAGCCTACAATGCCTTATAAATACCGTAAAAGAGGCAATAAAAAAGTGCAACCAGAGTAAAGTGGTAATAAAACACCTGCCGTAACGCAGACCGGAGAGTCTATGAGGAGTTCAGAAGATGCATTGTGTCAGTGGTAATTGAACCATGTGGATCAATGAACAGCATAAATCACTGTAAATTTATCTTAACTATTCTCTTAAATCGGTTTAATTAAGGCAATAGTCCTCTTCGGTTGAAATTCCAAAAGCCACTTTCTTTACGACGATGCGACAAAACGCAACAGACAATAATGGAGTAAGTGGCGCTTAGAAGAGAAAAATCTGCTGTATTATTCACAGAAGGGGCGCACCCATTAAGATCCTCCCGAGGGCCAATATGTAGACCCTTTAGACATGCTTCAAAACAGATGGGTGGATGTGCCTGGGATGTCTGGTTCTGAATGCGTGTCTCCATGTGTGAGATTGAGGTGCTGGCAGCCGGTCTCTGGACATGCTTCCTCTAGCACACTGGGCAATAAAAACTTATCAGAGAGTGGAGTGGGAATGGAAGAGAGGAAACAGGAAGCGTCCCCACATTGTGGACACATTTTCAGACCTGCTACCTTTTTTTTTTTTCATTCCTGACAACAATTAATCCATCAATTTGTCCACTTTAAATGGTATTTTAAAATTTGTTACATGATCCAGCAGTTAATTCGTACTACGTCGAAAATCATAAGTACTTACTTTATACTGATGCACTGGTGAATTCGGCAGAAGGTCTCGAAGATGAACAAACGAGCATTTTCAATGAAGTCCTCAAGGCACGCCACAAGAAAAAAGTCATTCACCAGCACCTTCAAAAGATTTGAAAAGCTTACATTAGACACTGCGTGCATTTTCATGCATACAATTTTACACTGATTATACTAAAACCAGGGATTTTCAAATTGTTTGATATCAAAGACGCTCAATATGATGATTCCTTTGCATGAACCCCTGAAACACAAATATAATTTTTATTTTCATACACTACATTCAAAAGTGTAGGGTGGGGTCGGAAGATTTTTTAAAACTTTTTTTTTATTATTTCATCTCTTTTCTAAGGCTTCAATTATTTTACTCAAAACATTTTCAGCAGCCATTTCTTCAGTCTTCAGTGTTAAAAGATCCTTCATAAAAGATTGCTAATACAATGATAATAATACAAAACTATTAGAGCCTCAAATCAACGTTGAAAACAGTTGCGCTGTTTAACTGTGATACATTATTTTCAGTATTCTTTAATGACAATAAAGTTAAAAAAGAACAGCATGTAATTTAAATATTTTTTTTGTAAATGTAAGTAAAAGTCTTTATTGTAAATGTGGATCACTTTAAAGCATCATTGAATAAAATAATTAGTATTTGAAAAATAAAATCTGCATGTTTTAAGTTATATTGAGACAAATTTTATATATATATATATATATATATATATATATATATATATATATATATATATATATATACACACACACACACACACACAAATATTAAAGCAAGTGTCTGTCTACAGTTTGATGGAAAAAAATAATCACTGTTTTAATGTTTTAGGATTAGGAGAAGAGTTTGGTCCAAAGGTTTGCTGGAACACAGAAAACTCTGTGGCTAAACTGGACAATGAGCAGAACAGGAAGTTTATATAAACTCTGAAATAAAAACAGTTCCACTTCATCCGAGGTCTCTGTAATAGCACCTGGTTGGGGAGTAATGGTGTGGGGAAAAAAGCCAAAAGCAAGCATTGCGACAAATTATGGAAATCAATTTGTAGCTGCAAGTTAAAGCAATGGAAGCCTAGAGTTAACACATATACAAAAGTGTTTAATGCCATCCTAAAACCAGAGAAAACCATTATCTGGAAGCACAAAAAAAAAGGAAAATCTGGGGTCATTCTCAGCACTCTAAACTAACCACAGATCTTGGAATTCCACAGTCCCCACATGAAACGGGGCAGGAACGGAGCCAGCCACTGAATCCACCGCAATGGCTGTGACTTATCGCCGATTGTCTTGCCCATTGCCGCAGGGTCCATCGGGCTGCGTGGTGGAACCAATTTATAGTGCCACTGCTTTCAAACATCTCAACTACCGTCTACAATCTCAGCTGAGCTTTGATCACCGCATACTAACCTCCATATCCTAAAGAGACCTGTTGTGCTTTACCTTGCTGTCAAAACGCGAATAGTGCGGTGCATTCCACTCAGCTGAAGACATGTGCGAGCCCCTGCTGTCTCTGCACGGTTCACATGCAGTCCCCCGTCCCACGTCTTCGTGTGCACGTCCGCGCTCACAGCCCCCGCTTTGTTTGCTTAGGCTTGAGAGCTTCTATCTCCGTTGTTCTGCTTGAAGCAATCCCAACTACATGGCCATGGCCCTATCAGCCAACACACATTTCATCATTGACATTGTCTTATCTTAAGCTGATAACGGTTCACTTAAGTGCTATAATTACCGTTAAGGGCCTTTTTTTTTTTTTTTTTTTTTAGTAAGCTACAACAACTTTGTAGCAGAACAAAAAAAGAGTCAATTTATGCTTAACTTACTGGAATCTAAAAGTGCAACTTTAGGTTTTTTCTTTTTTTTTTCCAGTCTTAGATTGAAAACAGGGCTATATAAGGTTGTGTCTATGTTTTATGCATAGCATAGACATCATGAGCCCAAACCATTGTGCAAATGGCCCCTCTCCGCTGAGATGGATCAACTGAAGAATGAAAAAAAAAAAAAAAAATTACAAAAGCTGACTGGATAAGCATGATAAGGTAATCACCATGCAAAGTAAGCAATGTGATGATCCACAGCTTGAAGAAAATCCCAGAACACTTATGCGGTCAGTCTCTACAGATCCAGGACCGTGTCCAGTTGGACTGAATCACAGGCTTGCAGAACCTCTGGAGCCATGGGTGCCGATGATATGCTAAGGAATTGCTTATAAACAACAGCACTATAATTTTATTTTTTAAAATACATCAACTACTGTTTTCAACATTGATAATAATAAGAAATATTTCAAGGATCATGTGGATCATGTGACACTGAAGACTGGAGTAATGATGCTGAAAATTCACAGAAGTAAATTACAATAGAAAATATATTTAAATAAAAACTATTAATTTACAAAACACATTTAAATTTAAAGGGTAATACATACATAAAATGAAGAGAGGAATACTTTTCAGTGGACCCTCACTCGATCTTTATGACCTTCGTAAATTACTTTTTTTTAAATGGTGAAAAGTTAGCAGCAGTCAACAGACATAAGTGTGCATATAAATATAGCAACTATAAAATAAAGCAACACAATATATTTTTTTATATTTATTTATTTTTGGACCTCCGCTTTCAATAATATTTTCTTTATTAATTAAATAAATAAATTGATCCCTATTTAGCGAAAAGTGTTTGTCCCTTTTACCCACTTAAAAGTAAGTTGCTCATTTGGGTCATACAACTTGTTTTTTCTTTTACAATCAATAAAATAAATAGTTACTGTAACAAACTTGTTTGAAGGGGAGGGGATGTTTGTTTTTGTACGAGTAAAGGCGGTTAAGAGCAAACAGTCTGATGACTCGCAAGGCTTCGGCAGTCAAACAGGAAAAGCCTTGGGCTGTTGTAGAAGGGCAACTTTGATTTTGTAAGTCACCACTCAATCAGAGTGCGATTTTGTAAGCATTTATAGCTGGCATACATCTGAGCCTAGCCGGTTATGCTCACATGCCACATAGTTTAACTTTTAATTTGTGTGTGTGCAGCTTGTGATCTCGATAATGCCTGAGGCTTTCATAATCAGGGTCAGGACTAATTAGTGGCCGTTGTCTGGGCTGAACTCTGGTTGTAGAATACGCCTGGTTCTGGTGGTCCAGTAGCCGGCGGGCTCTCACGAGGTCTCACAGATGCAGGTGTGCTAATTATTGCTAGCCTTACAAACCCTGGACTCCAAGCATGCAAAGTGTAATGGAGATCTCCCAAATGACTCGATCATTTAGACCAGCACTCGTTTTCTTCTATGCTTCTTTACGATAAACGTCTAGAATGAAAAACAGCTGGCCTGATCAAACGGGCACTCGCAAAAGAGTAAATGTTTATAAATCATGTCAGCGTTTTAGGAAGGTTCCCATTTCAATGTTAAGTTGGGATATTTCACTCTCCTATAAAAAGCCTGCTATTTAACATAGCTTGTTAATAAACAAAACTGAATTGTTTTATTTTGGGCAATGGTAGACAACGGGCAGTGCGACTGGTTTTTGGATTCATAATAATTTAGAGAATGGGAATGAGCTTTGACATAAATGCACACTAGGCTAAAGGCACTCAAGCTAATTACGCTTGGGATGAATCTTTGTAATGTAATGTGTTTACTGCAACCAAGAATGCGCCCGAAGGCCATTTCTGGCTTTTATCACACTAAGACTTTCTTATAATACTTTTTGCCATTTAAGATTTGGCACGTTTGTGGGGCAGCTTACCAAATGCATTTAGGTTGAAATGTAATGTTTTCCAGGGTCAGGATGGCGAACAAATCTCTGTGCTGTGCCAACAATGTCTGTAATCGCATGGTAGCAAAAGTCATTTGAACTATGTTATTGATATCAATTCCCTGAAAAAAAATCTAAAATCCTCTCTCACTAAAGCCAAGACGTGATTAATTCCGTGTTCAGTGTTTTGTACCAGCAGCTCTAAAATCTTGAAAATTGAAAATGAAATTGTCATAATTTATGCATCTTCACATTGTTCCAAAAGTTGTTTCTTTACGTAGAAAGCAAAAGGAGAAATTTTGAAGATGGTGAGAGTGAATTAAAGCTTTCAAGTTTAAAAAAAAGAAATGCAAAAGCACTATAAGAGTGGTCATTAAGAATCATATTCCAAGACATAAGATAGTTTTGTGAGAAAGACAAAAATTCATAAGAAAAATACCAATGCATGATTCATGAACAAATCGTTCTTTTGAGTCTGCTCTTTTCAATCAATTAGTCTGTAAGATTCATTTATGATTCTGATCTGATTGTTGATTTTGAATCACTGACTCCAACAGAAGTTGAAGAGAAGATTATAAGTGAATAGAAATTTAATTTTGGTCCTCACATGAAACTACCTAATGACTTCAACAGGCTTGGAAAAAAGTTCACAAGTTGTATTCAGACAAGTTGTCAAAGCTCACAAAAGCTTCAGTCTCTTCTCAAAAACTGCATGGAAAAGAGGAGAATTTGAGGAGAGCCATTCCCTTGGAAACAGAGCTTTTTACTCTATTTCGTTGTGTTTTTGTTTTGTTCGGTGCGGTGATGGCACTGGGAGTCAGTAGTTTAACTGTAAAAACAGAAAGAATGACACAGCAGGGCAAGGGTGAAAACTGATGAAGTGACCATTATGGAAGGCCATTTATAAACGGGAACAAAAATACAGATCACTGGCTTGTCTGTACCACAGAAAGCTCTTTCCAGTGCGCGTGTCCGCCTCTGCACACCAAAAGCACTTCTTGTTAACCATCCCACTGATCTGACAATTACCGGCTATCATAAAAACATGACAAATGGTGAGTCAGAGGCTCTTTCAGGGGCCCCACTTCCACAGCTGCCCATGACACCGCAGCATGCAGAGACCGCCTGGGCTTTAAGACCCCTTTCAGGGCCCGAAACAGAAGGGTAGGCTGTTTGTGACTGCAAAAAAGTGACAGACAGCATCGCTAATGACCATCAACAGTTATGGTAAAAGTCAGAGGACACTTCTGACAAATCAGAGGTCGAAGACTCAGTGTGATGTCACCACAACTCATCATTAGGGAAATTGAGACATCATCTGCGTAAATACAAAGTTAAAGGCTTTTTGTGGCCAGACGAGAAAGAAGGATAGCCTCTTCAAACGCATTCACTAATGGAACCTGTTATGAAACGTCATGAATCTTATGCTTTTGAAAAAAAAACACAGGACCATGACAGAAGATACAATCAATCTGTGAAGTCCCTACAAAGAGGAGGGTGTGCCATGCTTTTAAGGACACGCAAAGAAACAAGCTAATAAAAAGGTAACAGGAAAAGACAGCTGGAACTTACCGCCTCACACTCTCGCAGCTTCTTCTGAGCACTATCAAAGTCAAAGTTCACATACAGACACTCCACAAACTCCGTGATTGGATCTTTGTAGGTGTATGACTCCTAAAAAGAAGAGAACAAAAGAAAAATCAATGCAAAATAGTTCTTTAAGTGAAAGTTCCCGGAAGAAATAAACCTCTCAAATTAGGGTGTGTTTTTCATTATAAATGTGTCTGTTTTGTAAACAAATAGTTTCACATTACAGCCAGAACTGATATCGGCTGTTCAAGTACAAAATAACTGCTTCTTAGTTGTGGTTACAAACATGGCTGTCGACAAACTGTTGCATATATTTTCTTAATTGACACAAGCTGACAGTTAATTTGCCTACAGTAAAGAAATCAAGTCACATACATGGAAAATAGTAAAACTGTCTCTGAGAAGACTTGAAAACAAGTAATATAGACCACTTTTATGGCATTTTTTCTGTTCTCGACAGCAACCTGGTTTTTCCAACCACATTGTAATGCAGATTTTGGGATACCACATAACAATACTGAATGGAAACACTAATATGTGGCTAAAATAATAAATGAATTAATATAACTAATAGAAATGTTAAAATATCAAATAACTCAAATTAGCAATTTCCATTCACAACCATTCCATTTTGCCGTGTATGGAAAACAACAGCTTTAACATTCTGCAAAACATCTTTTGTGTTGTTCCATTGTAGAAATAAAAAGTCTTACTGGTTTCAAACAATAAAAGGGTGAGCAGATGATCAGAGAACTGTTAGTTTTGGTAGAACCCCTCCTGTCTGGTTGTATATAATAATGAGAATAACCTCTGCTTAATGTGCCATGTCTATAAACAGCCATGAGCTGAAAGACTTTACAGAATACAGAACAATCCCTATCCCAGTTGGATATGTGATAGTCTTTGGGTCTTCCCTGGATCTAAATACCATAGATGCTTGAGTAACCATGAGAAGAGAAACTTGTGCAGGGAGTATGGTGAGCACCTCAGGACACATGTTTAAATGATTACGCAAAGGCCGCGGGATGTACTTATTTGGATTTCAGTGCCATTGATCTCTGAAGAAGCTACTGTTGTTGGACACACACATCAGAACACTACAATCAGACTGTCCAGCACCATTCATCAAATCTAATGGGTTCAAGACTCACACGGCCTGAGGAGGCCTATAGATAAACAGAGCTTTTATTTTCAGGCCAATGTACACCGCTCGTTCATTCATTCATTTCCACAGACGCAGCGAGATGTAAGATTCCCTGCAATGTCCTAGATGTATTAAATTCAAATAAAAATACACTTTTATTTAACAGAGAGAGAAAGCATTGTTTATCTGGTGACGAGTAACCTCTTATTGAAAACAAAATGTGGATGATTGAAGAAAGACCAACAGAGTAGAAACAGTTATCAATAAAAAAGCACCACCTGACAAATTGCTCGAATTGAATTAAAATAAAAAAGGCGTAGAATTTAATAAGCCAGAGGAAACACAAAGGAGCATGTACGCAAATGAAAAATATTGTATTTTTTTTTTTATCTAGGCACACAAACATGAGGCCAATCCATTTAATGTTTTCATAAATTAATAAAAAAAACAATACATAATATAATTTCTCAGCATGTATTGATTACATTAATTTAATTACATTTTAATTCAACTGACAAGCCTTAGTATAAACATTCTAATTTAAATGTAAAAAAAATAATTTATAATATATATTTTAATATTTCTATATATACACACCTTAATAATGTTTCATTTGATAGTTGTAGTGAGTATTAAAATACTCATAAATCATATATATATATATATATATATATATATATATATATATAATTTTTTTTCTTTATATATATATATATATATATATATATATATATATATATATATATATATTTCTTTAAATGTTGATCCAATGTTGATATCAATTTTATTACATTTTTAAAACAACTGACAGCCCTTGTATCAACATTTAAAGAAATATATACATATATACAATGGCTGTCAGTTGATCAAATGTATTTAATAGCATTCCTTCATATTTTTATGAATATTTTTAAATAATAAAAAATGCAATAAAATAATACAAATTGACTGAAGGACATTGAAAACCAGTAAATAAATACATAGCAAAGTCCTGCCTCATACCTGCTGGATGACTTTCACCAGATCCTTCAGCACCTGCCTACGCTTGCGGACGTCCTTGTTGGTGATGACAGCCGTGGTCAGATAGCGCAGTATGTGTGGGCACATGGTCTGAATAGCATTTAGGTACCTGCAAACAAAAACAACAACAACAACAACAGTCACACGCTTGAAAGACAGCTATGATCTCTGCAGTGAAAGTCACATGATGTCATTTGTCAAATTTGGACACCTTTTTCACAGCAAAAATTTTCTATAAGAACGATGAACTATCAGTTTCCCAATTCTCATAAAGTGAACTTGCAGATTCTTGTTAAACAGAAGAACAAGAATCAGGCCGTGTTGAAAGCACCTCTGTTCATTGGTCCCACTGTGGAGGGATAGGGAAAAGGAAAAACCCCTCTCTAGACATGGATCACCAGCTACAGGCCGGCACAGAGCAGTGAAACACTATCCACCAGGGACTTGTTTTTCAGCCACAGGTCAACTAGCTGTGGGCTTCACCAAGAAAGAAAGCTACATAGCACTACTATTACAACCCAAGACAAAGTTTCCTCTCTACCGACTAGAGACGTGCAAGAGCTTTCTTATATGGACACACACACACAAAAACATACAACAGATGCCTTGTCATAGGGCTAAGAGCTCCTGTTAAAGTGCACTTAACATTTCGAGTCAATTTGGAGGACGGCCTCCGTGCCTGCAGTATCTGTACGAACATCTTTGACCCCCCTCTCTCCCTCTTCCCCCCATACGAGGACCAAATTAAATTTCAAGGAGGAAGTGGAGCTGCTCTGTCTTGGCCAGGCCCTAAAGCTCCCTTACAGATCAGCACGGAGAAACACATGTCACTTGGAGGAAAAGGAGGAGGGCTGCCGGATGGTTTAATTAGCCGAAACAATTAAAGGGACAAGGGGGCCTGTGGCACTTGTGATGTTGGAGCTAAAAACAGCAGCGGGCTTCGGTGGTGTGTGATCCTGGTTGGCGCAGCCTTCGGTCTCTCCTCCCTTTGTAGTTGTCTGACTTCATGGCAAACCACAACACTTCATGCTGTGTTCCTGATTAACTTACACCTACTCGCTCTCCCGGGGAGGCTCCGATGGCCAGACCGTTCACATGAGTCATGATGCCATATCTGGGCTTCGCACAGAGAAAAAAAAAAAAAAAAAACACACATTATCTAACGGAGCCCAACAGCTACGACCAAAGCCATGATACGGCTTAATCGGTTGCTAAATGACTTCGCAAGGAAAAGGGCAAAACAGGAAGTAGTAGTTCAATTTGAGTGTGTCACATTCTCCTCAGGGAGGTAGGGATTTAGGATAGGGCTGCAACTAAAAACTACTTTGATAATAGATTAAGGTTTTGATTGTGTTGAGTCTGGTCTAGGTCATGTTCTGTTAACATACTTTCCCATTGGAGTGTTTAAGTGATAACTCACCCTCAAGTTTTTCCAAACCAGTATGAGTTTCTTTCTTCTGTTGAACACAGAAGAAGATATGTTGAAGAATGTTGGTAACCAGACAGTTTCATAGTATTTATTTTTATTTTTTTTTACTGTGCAACTCAATTGCTACCATCAACTGTCTGGTTATCAACATTCTTCAACATATCTTCTTATGTGTTTAAATAACCAAAACTGCACCATTATTAAAATTCTGGCCGATACCAATAAGCTGGTGATTATTTTAATTAGGGCTGTCGAACGAATAATAGCAATTAATTGCATCCAGAATATATATAAATTAGGGGTGGAGCCGAATCCGAATACGGTATTCGGAAAGGCACAAATAATGTGTTTTTTTACGAATACTTATTCCGAACAAATACTTAAAAAAATATTTGTATTCGGGAACAAGAAATACTTCATATCAAAAAGCTGCGTTCCTCACGAGACCGCAGTGCGCGAGTTGAGTGAGTGACGGTCAGGAAGAGGTGACTGACACAGGCTGCTCCACACAGCAACAGAGAGGGCTCGGCTGAGCGAAAAAAAAAGACTTAACTGCATCACTATTTTTGTTGAATAGATGTTTGTACCTTAACTAGGTTCCGGAGGCAGTTTATAACTTTCGGGAAGCGGAGTTTGATCGGGAGTATATTCCGTTATTGACGTCTGCAGACGGGTGCTCTCATGTTCGCTCTATTTACGTAGCTCTGTTAGCTCGGTAACGGTAATTATTTGTTTCTTATATGGCTTGGTTGAATTCTAATGTAGAGTGCGGTCCGTTATTATAACAGGCCGCTGCTTATAAGTATAACACACCGTTGCCATGAAAAACAGAGCGTTGCCATGGATTCTAAACGTAGAGACAGAACAGACTATTTTTCTTTTTTAGCGGAAGCGATACAATCGTTTTTTAAAATCGATAAACTCCTTTTTATATCCATACTGTGAGTCAAATTATTGATTTATTTGGTAGGTAGCCATGTAATAAGCGGGGTAATGTAGAGCGAGGCGGTTTTTGTAGCGGCTAGCGAATATAAACCCTTCAGGCTTCGCGTCGGGCTCATAATCAACCTCCTCACTATAAATTATCCCTAACTTATTCTGTCTGCTCAGCGTCCTCCACCGTGGTGTTGGGGTTCATAATGTTCACAATTTTATTTTATTAGTTGTTGGTTTAACCATGGTTCATGAGGTAATGGCTGACTGTTATTTTCTTGTGACTTTTCTTGTTTCTTGTTACATGTTCATTGCTGGATTTATAGAAAAACATCAACCAATATTGCATATCCATAATTATTATAATGGATATAATTAAAGAATCCATACACTATAAAATATTTTTAAAGATTTTTATGCCTATTTAGAATTTTACTCGAATACAAATACAAATACTTTTCCTCCCTGAACAAATACAAATACAGATACAAATAGCGGCTGCTTTGCACACCCCTAATATAAATACACACACATGCTTGTAAATGTAAATTATTTTCATGCATTTACTGTATATAGATTTAGATATAATTTATAATATATATAAATATTTTATATATAAATAATATTTTTTTCTTACAAAAAAAAGTGCACCCACATATATTATGTAAACACAAACTTTTATTTTGGATGTGATTAACCGCAATTAATCGTTTGTCAGCCCTAATTTTAATGTTATTGACAATAAATTATAAAAAAAGATGATTATTCTGTCATGCTTTTAAAACATTTACGTGAATTTAGTCACAAAATTGTTCAACATCATAAATGTAAGCGTGATATTAAATTAAAATCTACAAAAACATTTAGGGTCAGCAAGATTTTTTCTAATATTTTAGTGTTGAACGATGAAAGTTTATTTGAAATGGAAATGTTTTATAACAATGTCTTTTAAACAAATGCACAATAAACAATAAATGTGTTTTTACTACTTTAAAGTGGCTTCACTGATGGAGGCTCTTAGCTGTTGCAGTCCTAATTTGGCGGGTCTGAGAGAGCAGAAAGAAAAAGGTAGAAATGAGGCGAAGGAAAGAACAGTGGTGCAGTTCCAATTTCATGATGCATCTGAAGGGAGGAGGGGAATTAAGAGGTAAATCAAGTGAAACTCTGAATCCACTCTCCGCTGGCCGGGATAGTGTTTCGGCGGTATTAGCTTTCCTGTTTGCACCTACATCATAGGTCATCTTGTGACAATATTCTTTCTCGAACTGCCCTTGGACTTGGTTAGAACGTATTATATGATAGCCTATCGTTGGTATCATTTTTCCTGCACTAAAAAACATTTCGCTTTTTGTTTTGGCCGTCTGCTCGACGGCACGACTACATCACGAACAATCTTCAGGCCGAGAGCACTGGATCGTACCCTGTCCTGAATGACAGCCAAACAACCATGAATTGAACCTGAATGACACCGGCTGATGTCAGCCTAATTGTCAACAAAACTTCAAGAATAACAAAAAGGAGAAGAACAGAAAACAAAAGATCTTTTCACACGGGGTCAAAAACAGACCATGATCCCGTTTTCCAACTAAAACACGACAATCAATGAATCTACCCTCCAAGAACGCAATACTGTTGTGGTACATAAAACGCAGTGCATCTAATGCAGTAAATTACACTCGGATTCAGATTTATGGGGTCTGATTGCTCTACGTGGCCACAGCACTGCAAATAAAAGCTGAAGGCAGAAGAGGTGAGAGAACAACACAAAAACGAAAAAGCACGCTGCCAGCATTGAAAGACCTCTGATCTGACGAGCCCAACCGCAATTTAGAAGTACCTTTTTGGAGTGGTTTTAATGAAGCATAATGAATGTTCTTGTATAATGACCACCTACGTCCAAAGGGCTGCTGTTAAGCCAGCCAATTGTCTCAAAGTCAGGTCAAACATTCACTCTAGGTTCACGGCCACAGGTCATGACCGCTGTGTACTGTTTTTTTAGGGCCAAAGAAAAAGCCAAACATAAATATGGTTTTCCAGCTAGCAACAGTGCAATAAGCAACCTCAATCTGTCTTTTTTCACCCACTATGGTCAGGTTCTAATGAGTAATTATTGGTCTGGTCGTCCTTAATCATCTATGCTGGTGAAAACCGATGGAAAACAACATCTTAGAGGCAGAAGTCCATTTTGTCTTTGAATAGTGTATAGGCATTAGGATCCACAAAAGTGCATTAGTGGAAAAGTGTGGCCTTAAAATAGATGGAATGTAGAATTATTTAGTAGATCAAGTTTCCTACCTTAGGCACCAGGTGTAAACCCACTAAAAAAAAGCAAGCAGACCCTTAAAGCTTCTTTGTACTCGTGTGCGCACAACAATACAGAGCCTCGTAGCCCTTTAATGTGTTAAGCCTTGACTAGTCGGCAACTAAAAGCCCCAGATTATTCTTCTAGAATGCACACTTATGAAAAATAAGTGTGTGTGAATATATGTATATACAAATTAGGGCTGTTAACAGTGTTAACGCAAACCCATTTTAACGGCGTCAATTGTTTTATCGCGCGTTTAACAGCCTTTCTGTCCTAGCAAACTTTGTCGTTTTTTTCACCTACTTTGCAACAGGACATGGCATGATGTTTTGTTGCTTCGTCGACCAAAGCGCAAGCGGATCTAGCTAGACCGGAAACAAAACAACAGGCACGACACCTCACACACTTGACTGGGCTTGTGAGCCGGCCAAATAGTTGGTTAACGTTACGTTTTGAGTGGATGATGAGCGCGAGTTGCCGAAATGGATGCCAATTAGATTCTGAATGGAACGTTTACTGTTAAAAAGTTGTCAAATGGTTTTTTGTCGTTGTGAACTGAGCTATCATCATCACAGCACTTCCAGTCTGAAAAACCACTTGATGATGGCCACACACACAGGTGATGCGAATTCTCCGCCCCCTCGTCAATATGAGGACCTCGTCAGTATTTCTTTCACCCTTTTATTGATGGAGAGTGTTACATTGTGTGAGAGGTTATTTGCTCCAAGAGAGAACGTTAGTGTGAAAATGAACACAGTATATGCAAATGTTGTTTTCAATAAAAAACATTTGCACAAAGCAAGCCAATCCAGTTTTCCATGTTGATAAGAGCATTAAAATGAAAAAAAAATAAATAAATAATAATGGGACAAAAAGAAATCAAGTGACATTTAGAATAGATAGAAATGTGCGATTAATTGCGAGTTAACTATGACATTAACGCGATTAAATATTTTAATTGTTTGACAGCACTAGTACAAATGTGAAATGAATTTTGGGTTTGTGACAAATTTTTCCTCATGTAACATTCAGACCTGAACGAAAGCCAGGGGTGATTCATTAAAAAAAAAAAAAAAATCCCATTTGGAAACAATTTTGAAAATGATTAAATAAAGACAAACATGCTTGTCCAGGATTGACAGCATTGCTTTTGAAGAAGCTTAAAACATTAAACCCGTGAGTTAAGCAGCCCATTTGCCATTGTCAGCATTCGTTCGTGCTGCCAGACTCATTTTCGAGCTGACCACTGGGGTCGTGGGTCTGTGAGCGGCTGGCGAGCCCAGCATCAGCAGTTTCGTTTGCGGACTGTGGTGGGCTTTCCAACCTGGAGCCGTGCTCTCTTCCTACCTCATCCATTTTTATTAGAGTCAAACCAAAGCAAAACCAAATCCCAGATGGAAAACGAGCAGCTGCAGAAGGTGCTTACTGTGGCTGGTAGAGGAAAAGCTCGATGATGTTGTCTCTGCCTTTGGGGTGGTTGAAGAACACAAAGAGTGACCAGTGGATCAGCCAAGTCCTCTGCTGGAGAGACTGGAGAGGAGAACTTACAGTCTGTAGAGATATAACACAAATAGAGAGGAAAAGGTGTTAAAAATCATTGACAAAGATTTTTCTAAGCATCATGTTGTTCCAAACCTGCATGACTGTGGAAAACATCCATGGAAAACATTTGATTATTTGATCAAAAATGACAATAAAAACAGTAATGTTGTCAAATATTATTACAATTTAAAATAAATAAATTATTTAAAATAATTTATTATTTTAATATATTTTAATTCCAGCGAGTGGATGAATTTTCAACAGCCATTACTCCAGTGTCACATGATTCTTCAGAAATCATTCTAATATGCTGATTTGGTACTTAAAACTTTTGCGCTGCTTAATATTTTTGTGGAACAACGATACATTTTATTTTTTTCAGGATTCTAAATAAATAGCAAATTCAATAGAAATTTCAGTCACATTTTAGATTTGGGTCCAACTCTCACTATTAACTGACTTTTGCCTCAGTTAACTCATAATTAGTGCTAATTAATAGTTAGTAAGGTAGTTAGTTTAGGTATTGGGTAGGTAAGATTAAGACATGGTTTATTGTCATGCAGAATACGGCATTAATATCAATAATATATGCATTATAAGTACTAATAAACAGACAATATCCCAGTAATCTGAATGCTAAAAAGCAACTAGTTAGAAAATTCAGTAACACTTTAGTTTAGTGTCCAATTCTAACTAGTTATTTGAAATAGAAATATTTTAGAACATTATAAAAGCCGTGAACAGTTTAATGCATTTTTGTTGAAAACAAACTAATTTCCACCAAAAGAATATAGAGAATAACATGCAAGTAGATACTGATAAAATGTTCATTTTTAGTTGAACTATCCCTTTAAAAGGTGATTTGTCTTGATCATAACAAGATTAACTTCTGACTGCGGAAAACCAACACTTGGCTTCCGCTGCTTTCCAGATTCAGTACAAATTAAAGTTCCAAATTGAAATTTACAATGTCCAAAGACTTTAATTTTTTATTTACTCATACTTCTCCCAAAGCCAAACCCTTCTTTCCCAGCTCAATTCCTCCAATTAAAAATCAAGCTGCACCGACATAACACAGCAATTAAGGTTTTGCTTGACTTGTGAGCTGCGGTGAGAAGGATTTGAGGAGATGGAGAAGAGGAGGGGAGGAACGGCAACAGCAGCGGTGCTATGCTCAAACGCAAGACGGTCAATATTACGGCCTATGTAAGGGAATCTGAGTGTGGTATTGAATTCTGAGTGGCGGGGCATTACATTGTTATCGATAGTCTCTCTCAGGCGGGTGAGGTCCTCCATGGCAGCTTCCCAGTTCTGCATCAGGATCTCTGAGGCAAGCTTGCCCCAAAGAGAGTTCAGCGCATTTCTGTCTGTGGCGGGGACCTGCACAAACACACACAAACATAGAAAAATATATTGAACCACTGTAAACAGAGGTAGACAATGAAATCAACTCACAACTCCCATAAAATTACACTGGTAGGGTGGCAATCTTGGTCCCTTTCCACTTTCTAAATACTGCATTTCTGACATCTGACATTTCACAGAGTTAAAAGTTGAGCTCTTTTTTAAGCTGCTCAGTTGAGTTTGCATCGAGAATTGGGCTTTTAAGGGAAAAATGGATCTATTGAAAGGCTATTTAGCTTTTTATAGAACTTCTTTGGCTGTACTTCTGGGATAAAGTCACTGCTGCACCACACATAAACCCTTCTCCTTAAGCACATCTGAGGTAAATAAATACATATATTTTAATCTGTTTTGTAAGGTTAGGAATGACCTAATGAAAGTTGAATAATTTTACTCTGACGTTTATAATGATGATTCATATAAAATTTATATTTAAAGAATCTGTATAATATATTTGTTTTTTATTCAAGAAAGTGTGTTTTTGAAGTGGTTGGGTTGAAGGGGTCATAAGACAAGGGCCAAAGGTTAAAGGCCAACTTGTCTGTGATATTGCTGGGAAATAATTACGCAAGTTAAACAAGTGCTCTTTAACTAGCCTGGGGTCAAGTGCTATCTTGAGGGAAAGGAGGGTCACGTTAAGAGTTGAAAATGGCTTCAAATCACCAAAACGGGTTTTTGAAATTATTTACTTGATTTTTTTTTTTATTCAGAAGCACAAAATATAAAAATCACATTACTTTAAAATAAGTTTCTATTATAGTAATTCTTTCTGATTTCCGGTATGAAGCATCATCAAGTACAAATGAGGAACAAAACCCCACTGAAGGTCGTGTGAACTTACGATGACCTAATGCATTGCCTTTGGTGAGGGTCTTTAATGATGTGTGGTGTGCGTGTGCTACTACTGCTACAGCCTCTGTTACTGGCTCGAACACATGTCTGCAAGCTTTGATCAGCCCCGAGATGTGGACAGGACTGGAGTGGCGGGATGCTAATCAAAATGTCTGCTTGTGGAGGAGTGAGAGAATGAGGTCCAGACATTAGGTAAAGAAAATCAACTAATCAAATCAAAGGACAAACTAAACAAACACTGGGTGAGGATGGATAGTTGTGTGGTGCCAAAGTTAATGAAAACCATTTGAGCAGGTCTTTGCTGGACGAGTAATGATTAAATGTATTATTTAATTTACATTCACACAGCCAATATGTTCAAAAGGCTGAACAGTCCTAAGGTTCTGTGTCATGTCTATTTTGACTAAAATCCTTTGACAGCAGAAGCCAATAACATAAGTCTTGTTAACAGAAACAGGCCCTTGAAAATAATGTTTAGATAACTTGATTAACTAGTAATTGTGATAATCTCCTGAACATTTGGCACAAAAGAAAAACATCCTGTGGAATCGATTTATGAAACCCCTGAAAGAAGATCAGCTTCTTGTATGTAAATATGAACAAGATTTAACATGGTGCATCTCTGCAGACAATCAGCTTCAAAGGAACATAAGATGTTTTAAATTATGACTCAAAACAAAAACAAACAAAGATGATGTGTGGCAGATTAGCGAGCTGCTGAAGCATCTCAGCATGTTTCATGAAAAAAGGGGGGTGTGAGCTATAGCCAAAGGCTCATGGGAAATGGAGTTATTAGACTGACCACCAGCGTTCAATAAAATGACCTATGACAGACACTGAAATCTGATTGGATGGACACTGCTCCTCATGTACACTGCTGTTCAAAAGTTAGGGAACGGAAAGATTTAATGTTTTTGAAAAATGTCTCTTATGCTCACACATGCTGAATTTATTTAATCAAAAATACAGTAAAAACAGGAATATTGTGAAATATTATTACAATTGAAAATATTTGTTTTCTGTTTTAATATATTTTGAAATGTAATTTATTCCTGTGATCAAAGCTGAATTTTCAGCATCATTACTCCAGCCTTCAGTGTCACATGATCCTTCAGAAATCATTCTAATATGCTGATTTGCTGCTAAAGAGACAATTCTTATTATCATAATGTTGAAAAAAAAAAAGTTGTGTAAATTTTTTTTTCAGGATTCTTCAGGATTTATCTAAAATAGGAAGCGTTAAATGTAAGCTGTTTTATTGATGTCTTTCCGCAGTTGAAACACTGATTGAGTGATTATGAGACATGATGCATTTCATTGAGTTGCACTGTATCTTTCAACATACCTTCTGATGTTCATTCATGTTTAATACGTGCTTTAACTAATAATAAAGAACAAAGTGTGATCGGTTCGCATAATCTGTGATTTAGCTTTGCTTCAACTGAGGTGCCATTGCCAAAACTGTATTTATTGTTTGGTTTCATAATAAAATGACAGAATTTAAAAGCTGAGACAAAGCACAAAGCTTATTGAGATTTATTGGATTGGACGTAGGCTACAAAGTTGTGTTCATTCATCAACTGAAAACAGCATCGATGTATAGAGAAAAATCGATTCTTCTTGGGATTTAAAAATCGATATTGGTTCAGCAAAATAAGTTAAATCGAGAAATCCCACCTTAAAATAAATCTCTGTAGATTTATGGCAGGATAAAATCAACTTCTATATTTGCATAGTGACACACAGTAGTATGGCTATAAAATCCATACAGTACAGTCCCAATCACCCTGCAACAATGGAGCCCTTTCATCAAAATTCCCAAGTTGGATGTGTCTAAACAATAGTCAAAGCCCAAAAACTTTGAGAGATCAGCTCGGAGGGACAACCGGGGAAAAAGCCATCCCTGCTGCCAATATAAAGGTCAACGTTTCATTTCGAAAAGTGTTTGTTTTTTTTTTGTTTTTTTTTCTTTCCTGGAAGTCCCTGCCTGCTACATTTGGCGACGCTCCATGTCATTATGGCAGCTTTCTGCACACTGACTGGCTTTCAGCACTGGCCATGCAAGAATAGTTTCAATACCTGGGTTTTTCCACAAGTTACCTTGAGTTTCCATTGCCTCCTGAAATGGGCACATTTTCACTGACTGACCAGCAACAATAAATTTACTGTGCTGGGGATCTGACGGGACACTCAATCTTTATTCTCAACATCCAATCCCTGCATTAACAGATGATATGAATAAGTTGCTCTTTTCACACCGGGCCCTCACTGTAACAGGACCTCAGGTCTGGATTTTGCAAGCCTGGCTTCCTTCGTTAAATGGCTGTGTTTCCCACGCTAGAGGAGTTCTAGAGCCTGCCATCTCCCATGCTAGGAGCCATCCAAGGAGATGGGAGGTCCGGCTTGAAAAGAGGTGGTTAAATAGTAAATAAGTAAAGAAAAAGGAGCAGGTATTCAGTAAGAAAGCACCACTAAAACCAGTTACATTATGGCAATTCCAATCGCCTTCTCACTGTTGATGAAAATAGAAGATATTGAGTTACAAAGCATATTATCTGAGAATTTTCTGTGAATTTGAAAAAAAAAAAAAAGGATAACAATTTAAAAGCTTCAAAACAGAACATTTCTGGAAGCTGTTTCCGTTTATTTAGATCGAGCAGAGAACACATAACCAAGGCTGGTTGTTGTGTGAACAATCTAATCTACTCAAAACGCTTGATGTGTTCACAATACCAAAGATGTGCTTTTCCTAGGACGAGTAACCTATTGTATTATCCAAAAAAAACTTGAGAAAATCCTCTTGGCACACTTTCACAAGGAATAGTTCTCCTAAAGATACTGTTCACATACTGTTCCAAACCTGTATGAACACAAAATATACACTACCATTTAAAGTTTGGGGACAGTATTTCTTTTAATAAATAAATACATTTCTTTCAAGTAAATGCTGTTTTCTGAACTTTCTATTCATTAAAGAATCCTGTAAATAAAAAAAAATAAAAAAAATCCACAAAAGTGCAGATGTTTTCAACACCGATAATAAGGAATGCTTTGTGAGCATTAAATCAGCATATTTGAAGGATTTCTGAAGTATTATGCGACACTGAAGACTGAAGCAATGGCTTCTGAAAAATCAGTTTTGCCAACACAGGTAATAGAAAACAGTCATTTTAAATTGTATTAATATTTCACAATATTACTGCAGTCTTTCTTTATTACCAACCCCAAACTTTTAAAATTGTTTCAAAGGTTTGTCTATACAAGTCTATTGGGTCCAGAGTTGTTCTGAACTCCAATGACTTTTATTACCGGTATATGGATAAAAACATTCTTTAAAAAAATAAAAACACTGTGTTGAGTTTTTCCACAAAAAACATAGAAAATCATACATGTTTTGGATGACATGATAGTGAAAAATGATGACAGAATTCTCAAGTCATTTTTTTAGTATGTCCTTGAAGCATCTATACTAATGAATATGCAAAAAAGACTGACAAAAACTGAAGGGTATAATTCAAGGCTCGCCGGCCGTTCCTTCCCTCAGCTCCCACGAAAACCACAGGGACACAACAAACAAACAAACAGCGTGACTGACGCTGCAGATCATTCACAAATGGGAAACATGTTGCAAATCTAAACAACGCAGCTCTGAAGTGGATCATCACACCTCATCACACCTCTGAAATGCTAAAACCAAGACTATTTAAAATTAAATAAAGGGTTTCTTTTCGGTCACTTGTTGCCACAGCGATGCTTGGCAAACGTCTGGCTTTTTTTCTTTACAACAATGTAGGCTGAGTGAACCATACGTGAGAGCTGGTCTGAAGAAACAGTGAGTGCATTCCATGTGAGAAGGCAGGCTATGTGGTTATGTGAGAAAAGCTCGCCGGCAAGGGAGTCCGATAACTTAGCCAGGCATGGAGCCTCTCGCAACACTCTTGGCCCAGGGCAGCGTTGACAATGGGCACCTCTCTTTAAGGCGCTGGACTACCTCCACACACTGCGGCCAGAGAGAAAGGAGCGGGTCAATTTGTTCGTTCCCAGCCGTCATTTGCCCCCCGCCCCACTAGCTAGACAGCAGCACTGTGCTGGGCTCTGAGCACCCGGATGCTTTTCCCCATAAGTTCATCTTTCACTCGTTTCTACAGGCAGTGGGAGAGAAGCCACAAACACCAGAGCCCCAGCAATGAGCCCTTTGTTTATAGAGGAAATAAGAAGTACGCACGTGTAACATGGATACTGCCAGTACTCTCAGTGAACTGCAATTATCTTCCCCCACAAACCTACTTTGGTATTATCTGATTCCAAAAGTATTCCACTGGTGAAAATTATTTAATCCAAGGTCCACGGTGCATCACCGCCTGGATCATTATCCACACAACAACATTTTTTTTTTTTTAAAAAGGGAAAGGGAACTTAAATGAAGATGTGAGTAATTGTGCGTTCTAGGCTAGTTTCACACCCCAAGACAAAACATCCAATTCTATGCTGAAATCAGATTTTTGTTTGTTTTTTGGCGAGTTTGTTCACTTAACCTTTTAAATATAGTCCATATCAGACACGCGTATGATCAGGAGACAACCAACCAGCAAGTGAAAATCTTATCCTGAAAGTTTTATCATTGAAAAATAAGTATAAAATAAAAAAGATTAAAAAAAGCACTTGTAATCTATTTAGTATTTTGTAAATCTCACGAGCCTGGCTCACGCCAGACCACGTATCATTGAGAATGAGACGTGGTCTGGAAACCACATTTCTCGCATTTGGGGCGTGGTTACGAATGCCCAGAGCTGTGTTATTGGGTGCTCATAGTCATATCATCGGTTCAATGATACCAGATGACATATGTAGAGCGACAAAAAATTAGATGAGGAAGACAACGATGGATCGGAGATTTATGTATACACAAAATGTGTTTCTCAATGTCAAGGATACTTCCTTGGCAGGACGGATCCTTCCAAGTCATTTCCTTCAGAGGCTAGACGAGGCTCCTCTTTAGGATTCGGAGAACACGTAAATGGAACAGGCTAGCAAGTACACGTCATTGCGTCATTACATCAGTGAAAGGTCCGCTTACGGCGCTGCTAAAATGGTAGTGCTACTGGTTTGTTTGCTTTACCGCACTGTTTAAACACACTTGACAGTCCTTATTTTGTCTTGTCAGCCTTAATAGAAATAAATAAATAAAAGTAAGGAATAATGTATAGCGAGAGGTTGTTATAGCGAATACAACCCCACGAACTCTAACGCTAAGCAGAGGGGTCTTGAATCAGCCTGAAGGGGTAAAACACATGAAATGGTAAAATATGTGATTGTTGACTAACATTATATGAAGTAAAAATAAAAAAAAAGTGAATCACCAGTAAAAGGGAAAAGCTTTAAATCCCGCCTCTGCAAATCAGTTGAGCTCGCCGGCAAGGGAGCTGATATGTTTAATGTCAAACATTAGGCTATATCAAAAGGTAACTTCGCGTCCGTTGCCATGATGGGTCCATAGACATAAACAAACTGCTTCAGTGTGTCGCATATACGTCGCACATTAGTTTTTTGAAAAGCATTTGTTTCTAAAAAAAAAAAAAAAATCTTCCTAGGGGACAGAAAAAATGTATATACATACAGAAAATAAAAATAAATACATGCAAACAAAATTAATAAAAATGATAATAATAATGCATGGATTTAATAATCCTGTACACATGTAATTATTAATAATAAATAGCATGATATGCATTTATTATTATAAGCAAAAAATAATATAGCTGATATAAACATAATTAATTCATGAAAGTATTAAAACAAATGTAATGATTCATTTAAAGGAATTGCTACCTGACTACCTGAAGTCACAAAACAAAAATCAGATGTGAATCTGATCTTATTTCCAGATCAGAACTGAAATGATTTAAAAGGATTTTTTTTTTTTTCTTCACAATGCAATTCTGATTTGGGCTTCATTTAACATCATTGTGAATGTGGGCGTGGCCTAAGTATCCATTTATTTAATGAAATTTTGTCTCAATAAGAGACTCAAAATGGTTTGACTGTTAGAAGAACACAAATTCTAGTCACGTTCATTTGAAAAGCCTATTTGGTGTCTTTGGATTATATGGAACAAGCTGTGCAACCTTTAACCCTTACAAAAACTGGGGAATCCTGTCAAACCGAGAGTGATTAGGCCACAAAATCCCCACCAATCATCTATGGGGAGCAGCACTGCCCATAAACCCATAAGCTTATGAAGTCTGCCACTAAACACAGCCCTGAAACAACTCCTAACCAAGTCCTTGAAGAGGTTCTTTTCAGCACTCAAGACATGCAAGGAATTTAACAAGCCATGGGATGGCACTTTTCAGAAGTAATTACAGATCGGGAGCTTTTAGCTCTTCGGATTGCCTCAAGTGAAGAAAAAAAAAAGTTGCCTGTTTTGTGGAGCAATGAATAAATGGCACAATATTTCATGATAAAAGGTTTGGATTCTAATTTGAGAAAATCTACCTGTGAGCGATAGGGTTGTGCCGATAGACGATAGTATCGTGTATCGACGATAGTCTGAGATATCGCCGATGGCAGATGCCTTTGACGATATCAATACGATAATTGGCTCGTTTTACCATAATGTATTAAATTATTATTATTAGGCCTATAATTATTATTATAAAGCTAGTATTGTTATTAAATGAATATTAGGAACTACAATTAATTTGCCTTGCCTAAATTTACAACAACATCACCTCATAACAATGCAACAACACACGCACTAATGAGGACTCCTCTTAGAGAATGTTTTTAAAACAGACTAAAAAACATCCCACATCAAAATTCAATCGCAAGGTGATCCATTCACAAATTATCAAGTGTGCTCGTTTTAACAGACGCAAAATTAAATTTCCTACAGATCCAAGATGAAAACGGCATCGTTGTTCGTCAGTATTTGTTTCTGTAACACATCAAAACGTTTAATGACACTAACACTAAAAACAATACAATTACTAAATAGTATTAATAATAATATCACTAAAATAGTATTATAGTTACCGTTATCATCGTCGTCTCTGAGGGAACGCGGCGTTAATGCAGATGCCGAAAGCAGTCCGTTTTTACTTTCACTTTCAGAGATAGAGCGCGTTTACATGCGACGACGTTCTTAACCTGATTATGTTGAATAAACTTGACAATGCATGTGTTCATGTAAACGTTTCCTTTATCAGAGTCAAGTCATAAGTATAAGTATAAACCGATCGACTCAGCTAGACGTTTGGCCCTTGCTCTTGTTTCTATCGGCATTTAAAACACATTAACCCGCGTACTTCGTGCTTACTGAAGTGCGCATGTGAAGTGCGCAGAGAACGCACAGGGGGGCACATATCGCAAACTCCGACTCTTTCTGACCCAAGAAATTATTAAAACGTGTTTTCATCTCGTGCAGAAATAGACCAAAATGCTGCATGTAATGGCATGAGAATAGGCTAATGTGTCCGTAAATTTCCCGTTGACAAACAAAAGGATTAGGATCTCTTTTTTTTACTTCACTATACCAGGAAATAACCTGATCCTATTAATAAACACTCCACCTTTGCTAGCAAAATAGAAAAAAGATTCTCCTATATAAAACGAAGTAGGCTAATAAAACAAGCAAATTAATGAGTAGGCTAAATAATCAAGTTAATAATCAAATAAGTTAGCCCCGCCCCCTCACGATAATATCGTGTATCGCCGATCTCACAGGCTGACGATAGGACGATATGAAAATGGAGCATATCGCCCAACACTAGTGAGCGAGCCATGTCGACTTTTCATCTGCGTCATTTTGAAAAACACAACGTTAAGTGCATGCGTAATGCTCGTAACTCACGGGATTTGGCAGAGTCTCGTACTAAAAAAGCAGAACCATAATAAGCAGAGACAATAATTCAAACTCTCAATAGAGCGACCGTCTGGCTCAATTAACACCCACAAGGGGACTCTCCATCAAAATAAAACTGTTTGTCCATTAGACAAGAACTTATTAAACGAAGAATGCATTTAATGGCATCAATTTGAGAAGGAGAAAATGAAAGGGTGTCGTGATGAAAAGAAGCTCTTGAAAATTGCCCCACTGGGAACATCCCAGAGGAGAATTCTAGAAAACACAACTCTGTCATCTGTTAAAGACAGGGGTGTGGTAAGACACATACCAGGACTCTGAAGAAATAGAGGTACTCCGCTGCACCTGAGTAGTTCCCACACTCGTACTGGAACTTGGCGTATCGATACAGGGTGTCCAAATACTCCTGCCGGAACTGCAAGGAAAGACGGATGTTAAACAAAGTCGCAAAGTCATTTTTCAATGCAAGGTGATAAACTTTAGCACTAGACACCGTTTATGATTTGATGCACAAAATGTGTATTTATGCGCAATGGAAATGAAGAGTAACATAACATTTCTGCCACATGAAGATGCTGGATAAGCCTTGAACTTGCTTGAACAATTTAGCTAAATAGACAATTAAATTACAAAAATCATAAGGCCAAGGCAATCAAGAACTTAGAAAAAGCCTTTATTAATTCATGGCTATAACATTCACAGCAGGGTGTGAAAACATAACGTATTTAACGTATATTATCACGTAACGTAATCAGTGAGCACAACTAGGGCTGGGCGATTTGACCAATCTTATATCACGATAGGAGTCATTTTATTAATAATGAAACTTATTGAAGTAATCAAATGTATAAAAAACTACATAGCCTTTATAATGTAAATTAAATACACATTTATTCTTATTAAAGCTACAAAAGAGATTCAGTCAAGAGCAGTGAGAGATTTTCTCTTTTTTTGTTGTTTGATTAACATTAATAACGAGAGCAGGTAAATTTGGATGCAGTCACTTTAAGAGCGACTGCACGGATATACTCATGCACTTTCTTTCTCAACCGTTTATGCTTACTTAAGACTAGGGCTGCACGTTTTCAAAATTTTCATTAACCGTTAACCGAGGCCCTTATCGGTTAATACTCGGTTAACCATAGTATGCGCGGCGCAACCTCGAGATACAGAGTTAATTTTTAACACCTTTGATAACTGGTTGGACCCCATTTGAAACGAAATTAATTTATATAAATAAAACGCAGTGGTAAGTTCAGAGCAGTTAAAGTAGGCGTGTTTCCATCACCCTTCAAACTGAAATTGCCAATTGAAAATACTCCGAAAACTCCGTTAATAATCATCATCATCATTATTGTAACATTTTATTAGGCTGCATATGTAGAAGACTCCTTTATTCAAGAAAGGAACAAAGCACAAATAAACACAATATTTTGACGCATATCAAGTGTGCTTAGTGTGGAGCGCGCACTGAAGGCTGCGAGAAGCCCATGTGAACACTTGCAGTTTCATTGCAGTTCTTTCAGTGGAAACAAATAGGCTACTCTTTCATTTCTGGTCATACAGAAAATAATAATACATTATTCGCAAATACATTTATTTGCGTAAACTCACAATAAGAAAACGTTGTGCTTTAACAAACAGGCGCGCTTCATGATCTCCGTGAACTGAAGCGCGAGAACTGAAACAGCCACCGCATTCGAATTTGTTCGTTTTAAATTGGACATTTAAAGCTTTAGTCTAGAGGTTTGTAGGCTAAAGCTTTAAATGTCCAATTTAAAACGAACAAATTCGAACCGAAAGCCAATATCTTCTGACTTGTGTAATTATGTAGCCTAGCTAATTATGTATTTCTCTCTGGTGCATGCGGAGATGGAGATTTGTTTTTTAGCCAAAACTGATTTAAAAAAAAACAATAGTTTATTAATACAAAATTAATGCCTCATTATTTTATATTATTTTATTATCAGACACATTTATTATAGCTTATAAATCCCCTTTCTGTAGGCTGTGGTTATGGCTCTTCTCATTCAGCACTGCGGGGGAAATATCATTTCCAGGTTCTAATTTGGCCTCAGAAAACCAGTAAAAACTATAATAATTTTTCAAATATTTTAAATGTTTAAAGGGGCAAAAAAAATCAAACAAATATCTGAAAATTCGTCGATATGTAGCCTATATAGCCTATACTTTTGCGCAGCATTTGGCGTAGGCCTACAGTTCAAATGAACATTTTAGTGTTCAAGTTTGCGTTTTACAAAATAAAACAACCGTTCATTTTTCGTTTTGCAATCAGGCCAACGGATTAAATAAGGGGAAACGAATGAACACAACAGTACACTGACCGTTTGGACATAATACGAGGCAGAGTTCTTTTTAAAATTCATAAAAGATACAAGGAATAGCCTACTAGACAAAACCTCAAAGAAATGCCACAATCCAGACCGCGGAGCAGAAATGAGGGAGAAACACCCAGGAACTCTTGTGTCTTTCCCTGCCATTAATGCTTGGATAACACACAATGTCTCCTTCCATAAATAATAATAATCTCTACCAACGTCCATTGCCATTATTTTTGGAATGACTTTTCGCGGAAGAAAAAAAAAAAGATGTTTTAGTCGCATAACATCGTTAATGGAAACGCTGTCATTTCACAATATTTTTTTATCGACATTCAGAAAGAAAAAAACCCCAAAGGTTTTGTGCAAATATCATGAAATATGTATTGACGCCACTTAACCGAGCAAAAAGCTTTCACTCGGTTATGCAATTTTAAACGGTTAATCGGTTAACCATGGACACCCCTACTTAAGACATAAATGACTGTTTACTTGAAAAGACATGGTCACTTTGACACACAAGTATGTGTGTTTAACTGTTCACTGTCTGTGAAAAGCACTCACGCTTCATCATGTGCGCATCTCTCAGACAGCGCTTAGAAACAGTCTCTCTTTTTGCTGCTAACAGGTTTAAAATCATTTGTTTTTATACTTAAAAATGCATGCAAACAATAAGCTTTAGCACAGCAACATCACATGAGCGTAACCACAATAGAGACGACAGTCCAAAATCTCTACTGGTTGACAAACTTCTACAGCTTAATCGTGTCCACTGATGATAGATCACCCACAACGTGTTTATTCCTTTAAAAATCAAATAAGATACCTTAAACATCAAGGAACAGCTCTTCGGGAAACTTTGTTCACATGAACCTAAATGACCTCAAACACAATCCTCAATTTCAGCTAACATCGATGACCAGAGAGCACCGGCAGTTTGATGGACATGCTCGGGAAACTTGCTGCCAGAGCATCTTAGAACAGAGAGCTCATTGTGTGTGTAGTTTAGATCTGTGTTTGTGTGGTCACAGTAAACTAGAGCCCTGGTGCGGATGTCGTTAAGGCCACAGGGGCCTTCCTGGGGGCGGCGACGAGAGGGTTGTTAAGGCGAGGATCGTGTCGTAAAGACGGCGTAGCCTGTGCAGTGAAGGTGCACTGAGGACAGGCCCCAGGTCAGTCTCAGGATGCTGGGGTGGGAGTGCCGTCAAGTCAAATATAGAATCCCCAGCATTCTTGAGGCCATACCCACGGGTCCCGAGCTGTTCTGTTTATTCTTAACAATTCGCCACAGAATGTAAATGTCCGCAGAAATTTCTGCAAGCCATAAAATCCCCGAAAATGACTTAAGGTTTGGGAAGTCGTTTAATGTTTCGTTGCTCAGGGCCGCCCCTCCTGTTGGCCCCCGAAAACAACACTGGGTTCATAGAGAAGTCATGAGAACTCTTCAGAAGGGTGGAAGAGTCAGCAGAAGTACTTACGCCATGCTTGTCAGCCAGATAGTCGAACAGCATACGCCCGTCCCTGGAACACAGAAACATTTTGCTGTGAGCAACAGTTGATGGAATACACTTATTTCTAAAAGGTAGAAATAATCATTCAATAAAATCACTACTTTATTTAGAATTTAATATAAAAAAGAAAATTATTTTTTTATATAAATGTAAAATATAAAAATATTAGGTTTCACTTTATTTTGATGGTCCCTTTAACATTCTGTAGTCTTATGTAACGCTGCACCTACAAGTATTATTAGAGTATTAGTAGACTGGTAGGGTTAGGGTTACAATAAGTTGACATGTAGTTGCAAAGTATCTTATAGTCAGTAGAAGTTCTGTTGGAGAAGTATCACAATAAAGAGTTTGCAAATATTAAACAGACTAACACTACTAATACTCTAATGAGAGTTAGTTGACTTGTAGCTGCTAAGTTACTTATAATCAACAGAAATGTTCAAAAGGGACCATCAAAATAAATTGTTACAAAATAAAAACTTTTTTTTTTTTAGGTATCATTCATATCCATAACACAAACTTTGCGTGATGAGTTACACAAAAACGTTTAATACTGGGGTTTAGATTAGAAAAAACAAACCAAAACACGAGCCTTAAGTAACACCACTTAGGAGACACAACTAATTAAACAAAAAAAATAAGGTAACGAAGAAATGAAAAACAAACATATTGTGTCTCCTCCTCAGGTGAGATGGAGGAAGAATCTACTGCGACTTGTGCGTATCATTGAGTTTTGGCACAGGGGGCTGGTAACCAAGCTTACCGCATGACCACCTCCGCCAAATGTGGCCGACCTCAGAAGGATTCGGCAAATGAAGCCATGCATGCTCCAGACAGAAAGAGGAGGTTTGCACGCTTATTTTATTTGTGGGGAAGTTCAAAGGCTGTTTATAAAGGCATTCTCCTGCAGAACTGCTTCTGTTCCATTATACTATCATCTGACAGATGCTGGGACTCTGGGTGGAGACGAGCCACCTCCCTTACGCCACGTCCTAAACAGCGATAAGTAAAACCTACTATTCTCTTCGGTGTAAATCAGGTTATTGATCTAAGCAGATATATCTGCAAACAGCAACAGTACATTTATGCAATTGTCCGATTTATATTTCTATGCCGTTGCGCTGGCGAGCCTCACCCTTTGTGAAATCTCATTGGTCTATAATCTTGCTCCAAATAAAAACAAGGAATTGTTCACCCAAAAATGTCAATTCTGTCATTTACTTAGCAACTCTTGTCTTTTGAAACCTTTATGGCTTCTGTAGAGCTAATTTTGATTGAATAATGACTCAAATTCCAGTCCATTCTTCAAACAAAGCTGTTGTATGACTTTAGAAGACATGTAATATAGAGGAAAAAGTCATATGGAACACTTTCAAGATGTATTTTTCTACATCGTAAAATGCATTGACCTCCAGTCACATTAACAAATCAAATTGAGAATTTAAGATAATTTAATAATAATAATTTGGTTATTCTGAGTAATCATGCAGTCTTACTCAATACCCATTCACTGTCACTGTATGGAAAAGAGCAGTGTGAACATTCTTAAAGTCTTCTTTTGTGATTCACAGAAGAAATAATGCCATGTAGAGAACAAATATCGAGATTGCTCTTTTCAAATTGCTTGTTTTGTCACATCAAACCAGATTCGAACAGTCAATACTGAACATTTTTGCATTCGCCCAACCTCCTCAGCTCTCACCTAGTAAAAACTAACATTCAGTCCATGTTTATCTGTCTGCTGAGGAGAACATTATATCTTTACTCAGTCAGCTCTCACCACCCCCCGTCTGGGTTGAAATGAGGAACAGGCAGGGCAGGTTTCGCCATGGAGGTCAATGCATTGGTGCTGAGGGAACTGCGAGATAACTCGGCCCTCAGCCATTCAGTGCAGCTCATCCATCCATCACGCTCAGTCTGTTAAAGAAAAAAAATCCATCGCCACTCCATTTGTCCTAACACTCCTGAACAGTGGTCCTGACAGATTTCCAAACATGATATCACCTGCTTACAGCACCCGCCCTGTGAGCGACATTGTCAGAGCTGACCGAGTAAACATCCGACTGACGTCGTTTAAAAGAAACGTGTCGCACACAAGCAGCTATTAACAAATAAAAGAACAAATAAAGACGAGTCCTGGTCTGCACTTCCTCGTGGTCGTCTCGGCCTGTGAAACTCCAGACACCGAAAAAATGCCCCCCGAAACCCGAAAAATTCAGATCGAACAAGTAAACTTCAAAGTCGCTCGTTAATGAAGAGCAGACATCCATTTGAGTGGGTTAATTAAGACTGCGCCTGGTTCTAAGGCCACATACTTAATCCTAAACTGTGATAAAAGCATGTTTTGGAGAAACGAAACGCAAACTGGTGTTTAAAAATGTCTAGGGAAGGCAATACCACCTACTGAGATTTCACACTGTAGAGACACCACAAACACACATCGGTAGCCTGATAAAATAGATGGAAGCACGGTGCTGTATTAACCCTAGTCAAAGCGAGCAATTAAACAATAACTAAGTGCAGATCGTGGCCTCAGCTGCTGCCTCTATACCTACAGGGGCCAAAAGACATAGAACACAGACACAAAAAAGATATAAAACAGCTCTAGCAAAATGTGATTTAAAAGTTAACCAAAGCAATTAGCGATTATAGCTGTGGAAAGCGAATTTCAACAAACCCCTGACCCCAAATATTAAACTTTGGGGCATGCCTTGTCCAACATGGTTTGTGTTGAAGATATGGACACATTAAATCATGCAGCTTTTGATTGAAGATATTGACACATTAAATCATGCAGCTTTTGATTTTGAACATCCTAACAAAGTATAAGACCGCAATAAGTTCTACCCAGAACACATTACCAACTGCATAGCAACACCCTGGCAACCAACCACAACACATTTATTTTTGTGTATGTGTAAAAACCTAGATTCTAACTAGGCTAAATCTGCTAAAATCACAAAGCTACAATTACAACTATAATTAACAAAACCAATATTCACAGTAATAAATGTAAATGAATCGGTAAATGTAATTTATTTCATTAATATTAACAAGAAAAAACTGTTTTTGAATAATTATCTAATTATTATTACTTAAGAAACAACTGAAAGCTACATGTCATTGTATTTTGATTTTCCATTTTAGTTGTTAATTATTTATATTAATATCATATAAGATTTTGTGGGTTCATGAGAAACTGCATTCAATTCATTAGTTAATGAAAAGCTAATAAAAGTTAAATAAAAAAAAAACCACAGGCCATAACCAACATCAGAGAACCGTGGCATGAACATGCGAATGTGTCATTAAATTATTGAAATCTTATTAACTTCAGCGGGTTCTTCAAGTAAACATGTTAGGCCAAAGGATCAGCCAAAAGGGAATCCCTGCTATAAAAGACAGGCAAAGAATCAAATATTTAAACTCTGAACAGTTTTCTCATGATCAGGTCTAAATGATCTCAAATATAGTGGCTAAATCAGTGACTAGCTCATTGCTATAAATTCTCTTCTGTTCTACCTCGTTTTAATGGCGACTGATTGAGAGCACAACAATGTCTTTTCAATCCTACATAATCAACGGGAATCAACTATCTCTAATCCAGCAAATCCCCCAAAATGCTAATGGTAAAGCTATTTAATATCCCCTTGCTTTAGTGGTCAATGCAACAACAACCTTCTTCTAATTAAGAAAAAAAAAACATCTCTAAATCCCTAATACACCACACATCTAAACCTAAAACCTCTAGATTGGCCAGCAGCTAGAACTGAGGCACATCCATCAAAGAAAAGAGAGCACTAGATGGAGGACTAAGTTTAACCAAAATATTTTAATTACGGCAAAGTCAGCATCAGAAAAAAAAAAAAAAGTAGCCTCCGTGAAACTCACCACAAGATGCTCTAACATTCTGCTCTTGTGAAATTTGCAGAATGAAACCATATACTCATCCACATGGCAATTTCAATCAAATGCGAACCGATTGTGATTACAAATGCCCGCTGATGTTCTGCCATCCACTTAATTAAATGGCACTTAAGCCAGACCATGCAGAAAAAGAGCCACAAATGTTCTGTTTGGAGTATCGTCTAGCATCGAGCAGGGCTTCATCCCACATCCCTGAGGACTGTCTTGTCTCAAATGTGCAATTGTACACTGTTCAACTTGCATTAGATGAACGACAAAATAACTAAATGTACCATCTCAGCTGTTGCTTGGCATAGACAATGACTAATCTTCTGTCATAACATTAAACGATTCTCCAGTCTTCTTCCAGTAAAAACCACAGACATGTAAAAGTCTATACAAATGTACTGTTAAGTACAGAAAGATCAATTCTAATTTGAAGTCAAAACCCGTCTGAATACACAAACGCGCCAATGAAGACGAGCGGTACTTGACTGAATAAATGACTGAATAAATAAATTAATTTAAAATCAAAAGCACTGACAAAGTAAAAACAATAATAAATTAATAATAATAACTGTTATGTTCTCTTTTTTCTTTCTGAGGATAGTTACCAATTGGATGGGGGCGGAGCCTGATTATTCCTAACACCTGCGGCCTCTGCTTATTTAAGAGCTGCTGGTGGCACCTCACAATGGCCTACCTCAGGAAACCTATTGTTGGTGGTTTTTCCTTTTCATTTGTACAGGATGGTGAGTTTTGTTATGTTACAATAGAGGGAAAGCATAGGTAAGCAAGCGTACCTAGACGATTCTTTGGTGTTTGTTTTTCTCGGTAATTAGGAAATGTTAACTTTGTTGTAGTTTGGATTAGTTAGCTTGCCAGTCCTGATTTGAGTTTTGTGTTTATGTTTGTTTTGTTACTTTTACTGCCAGTAAATATAATCCTTTACTTGCCATGGCCATTTGGCCAACAAACTTTAAGTGTAACATTTTGATGTCAAAAAAATGTTCCTATAAGATAATTAAATTTTCTAAAGACGTAATAAATGCAGCGATCACAATTCTAGACAGGTGTGTTAAAAGGAACATCTCAAAAGGCTTGTATTGATATTTAGATAGTCAGGTGAGACAAACCCCTTTAATAAATGGATACTTTATTCATCCAAAGAAAATTTGCTGTTAATTTAAACACCCTCTGGCCATCCAAGATGTGGATGATTTTATTTTTCTTGAGAACAAGAGTAAAGAAGATTTGTAGCTAAAACCAGGGGAGGCGTTTATGTATGGCAAATAATGGCAGTTGCCATACACTGGCATTCCTAGTACATTACGATAAGATCTCACTTCATAAGACCTTAATTTATAGCCAGGAGCCACGGGTATTAATTTTGTTTTGCATGTATACTTTTTCTTTTTTTTTTTTTACTCCCAAAGTGACAGTAGCCATTGACTTGCATTGAATCACTGTGTACCACAGTTTCAGCTAAAAAAACGTATTAACTGTTCCACTGAAGGATTATAAGTTCCCTACATCTTGGTGGGCCTGAGGGTGAGTAAATTAAAATCAGATTTAGCCATCCCTTTACAAAAACAAAAGGACTATATGTGACAATAGACAGTTGAAAATATTAGTGCATGTGTAATTTCAGAATTAACTGTACCTTGTAGACTGCATCTGTCTCATGGTCTCCGGGTCCTCAAACACCTTCACAATCGGCTCTGTGTCAGCTTGCAGTTGTTTCAGTTGAGCCACAACTTCAGTCCTCTTCTCTCTGAGAGCTGCGAAAAGGTGATGCATTTTAAATATGAATCTCAAACATTAGCCAATTCTCAAGCATCACATTATTACTGAAGACCATTAGAACTGAAAGCACTCACAGCTGGGTATTTCTTTATCAGGATATAAATTCCTGTATACATCCATGGCAAAGTCCACCATGTTGGTGTCACTGAGGAGATCCAGTTTTCCATGGAGGAGCTCATTCTCATTGTAGATCTAGAAAACAGTGACCGTGGATTCATGCAGATGTGAGAATGCATACATATAGGAACAGTTTTATTAATGCCTTTGAAATGAGTATCTTATGCTCACTACGACTATACTGAAACAGTAATTTTGTGATGATTACATTTTAAAATATTTTCCATTTAAATATTCTAAGATGCATTTTAGTCCCTGTGATGGCAAATCTGAATTTTCAGCATCATTACTCCAGTCCTAAGTTCAGTGTCATGATCCTTCAGAAATCATTATAATATGATGATTTAGTGCTCAATATTGTATCAATAATTATTATTGGTGCTTAATTATCAATATATGTTATTATCAATGTTGACAACAGTTCCAGCTTAATATTTCTGTGGAAACCGTAATACTACCTTCAGAAATCTGATGAATAGAACAGTTAACGTTAATTTGAAAAAAATCTTTAGCAAAATTATAAATCTATTTACTGTCATTTGCATCAATTTAATGCTTTCTTGTTGATTCAGAGTATTTATTTCTTCTTATTTTTAAAGATAGATCTTACCCCAAACTTGCCTCAGGTTTCCACAAAAATAAGTATATTTTAACATTGATAATAAATGTTTGAGCACCAAAACCGCATATAATATTTCTGAAGGATCAAGTGACACTGAAGACTGGAATAAACATTTATTTTAATTTGTAATTATATTTCAAAATACTATTGTAACGTTACTTTTTCGTCAGCTGGTCAGAAACGTTCTCGCTGCTTAGAAAGCTAGGTAGCTCACTGTGTTTTGCTAGCATACACGGCTAGCAAACAACTAATAGAGAGGTTAGTTTGTACTATGATTACACTGTGTGTCCATAATTATAAAGGTCACCGTTTTTTTGGTTCTGTCGATAACCTGTATTCACTGTGTGTTATTTATAACCGGCTGAACTCATGAGTTATGTGTTTTTTTTAAACAATACCGGACGTAAGTTACCGGTGCGGCTACCGGCTGCGCGCACGTGGCATTAACTATGCCGCCTTCGACAAACAAACAGTGCTACAACACGCCTGCAAAAACAAACGTATGTTACAAATATACCTCTTTTACTGAAAGGAATTCCAGCAGTGGGAAAACGAGATGCCTGTCCAAAAAGTGGGCGATTTTGGTGGTCAGATCGTATTCCGCCATGTTGACTACGGAAGAGGACGCGCTTCAAAAGGGAGAAAACTTTATTTAAACCAGTGTTCACACAGTACAAAGCGCCATAGGCTGCAGGTGTAAGTGAAAGTCACACTGTATCAGAGAATAAATATACTGTTTTAAATTGAATATGGTTTACTCTGTAGCTTTATTCTATATTTTTATTTAGCATAAAGTAACAAAATAAACAGAAAATAAATAATTTAAGAAACCGAACGAAATTGTATTAATAACTTGACTATTCTTCGCTAATATAATGAAGTTAACAAATGAAACGGAATGCATTAGTTTAAATAATAAAATTTACTCAACTGCATTTATAGGAAAGAATAAAATAAACTGACCTTTAAAATAAATAAATAATAGGTTTAATAATTAGCCTACATTTCGTCTTTTGTAAAAACAAAATAATAGAAGAAATTTAAAGAATAAAATAGAATAATATTTTAAAGAATTAAAATAGAATAGAAAATTAAAGGCAAGCGATTTGTTCCAGAAACATTTTTTGTTATGTTGGGTGGTCATGGTTATTTTCCAGCATGGACAAGATAACAGATATCATGACTTATTAATGATTTTAATGCGCAAAATCTGACGAAACAGATATATAGTCAGGAGATAATTTTTCTTTCTACAGCTCAGATATAGAAAGTAAGCCTGTGAGGATTATTTCATTTTATTTTATGAGAGAGAAATAAAAATTATTTATTGTACTCACAAATAGAATAAAATAGAAAAATAAGTTAACTAAACTCTACATGTATACAATGGAAATAGCCTACTACAACAATCTCTCCTAAGTGTGTAATTCTCTGATAGCCAACTTAAATAGAAGCACAAATGCTATAAACCTTTCAAGACTTTATATAATTTGACTGCGGAATTGATACAATGAAACATTTTATTTCTAAAGGGGTCAAGTGAACTTGGTGATTTTAAAAAAAAAAAATCCAGCTGAAATAATGGGCCCCTTCCAGAACCCTCTGAAATTCGTCCAGCAGACGAGTATCAGCGAGAGTTCCAGAGAGAAGCGACCTCTTTCTGGAACACAGAGCTACCTTCACTTCAAGATCAAAACAAAACGGAGGTCCAACAGGAAAAAAAGCACACTCGACGGCGTTACTGTCAAAATAATCATGCAATATGGGCCTACCTCAATGATAAATTGAAGACAGGAGCAGAAGAGCATCCAGCGGGTTTTATACTCCTCACTTCGGCAGCTGTCTCATAAAGATGCCCATGTGTTGCCCATACACCGCAGAGAAAAGCCAATATCAGCTTGGTCCATCTCTAATGGGTTCCACAGGCACCATGTTTACTTGACAACCACACGGCACTGTCCTGGATCCCAAAACAATTTCCCTCTTGTAACATCGAACCCTTGTTTCTTCTGCTGTGGAATGAGTCACAAATGTAAAGCTGTCACTTTGGCCAACTCTGTTTAACTGGGCAACTCTGAAAGCACCATATGTAGTTAAAGATGTCTTTGTTTGAGGATTTATATATCCAAACAAAGCCCTTTTATTGTTAAACGTGTTCTGTTGTATTTTAAATACGTTATTATTTTTTGGACAAACCTTTTCAGACATTTTGAATGGTATTCAGTGGAATGCAGAGGTGGACAGAGCACACAGCTTTATTACTTGAATAAAAGTACAGATACCCCTTCCTCCATTTTACTCAAGTACAAGTAAAAGTACTAAAGTCAGATGTCCACTTAAGGAAAAGTACTGAAGTACTTGTTTTTAAAAGTACTTGAGTATCAATAGTAAGAGAGTACATTTTCTAAATATAGCATTACTACTGCCACAAAGCTTTCATTCATGTACAGAAACAACCTATATGGAGTTATGAAAAATGTTAATACCTTATGTCATAGATATATACACTAGAAGTCACCTATGGCAGTTCATTAGAACGAATGCATCAATAGAGCCGCCATCTTGGGACAGGGGAGCCCCTCCACTTTAATGCATCAGCATCAATGAAGACAAAGGTCTAACAGAAATAAAAATCACCATAAATCATCATGAATGCATTTTTTTGGGTTCGTTCTAACGGTCAGACATGTATTTACCATTGATTCCAGGAAAAATAAAAAAATTAAAAAACATTCTTCCTAGTTCAGATTTCATTAGTGTGAAGATCATACACAGCACAAAGGTCCACCACCATCAATTAATTCGAAGTAAAGGCAGAGTTAGCAGCGTTACCTACCTACTTCCTATGACAAGACCCCTGTTCCAAGATGGCGGCGGTTTCGACGCATGCTTAGAACCCCAAGGTGACGTCTAGTGTATATGTCTATGGGGGAATGTAAAAGAAATTGAAAGTAAAATCAAGTCATTTTCATCTTTTTATTGTGTTTTATTGTGATTTTCATTGTGATTTAACATTTTAAGAAAATTTCTGAAAATTGAAATGGCGAGGTGGGGCCATGGGTTGATTCCCCGAATGGACCTGTTGCGTCTTTATCCATTGCTTCGTCCATGGTTTTGTCTCTTATCTAAATCTGACCATTGGCGGAAAGCTGAAGGTGATTGCTGATAGGCTGTCCTAATCAGTGGCGCCTGCACAATCCAATCCAGCGCAGTCTCATCCCAAGACGTCATATAACTGACGTCTTGGGACTTCTTTTGACCATACGTCAACATCCGCATTTTTAGGGTACCCTTAAACGTCGGTTAGATGACGTTATCAGATCCTAACCCCACCCCAGACCTAAACCTACCCCGTCACCTAACCGACGTTAAAGGTAAAGCGTCAGTTGTGTGACGGCCCAGGATTGTCAACTAACCGATGTTTAAAGGGTTAGTTCACCCAAAAATGAAAATTAAGTCATTAATTACTCACCCCCATGCTGTACCAACCCCGTAAGACCTTCGTTCGTCTTCGGAACACAAATGAAGATATTTTTGATTAAATTTGAGAGCTGTATAACTACCACATTGGCTGCCTAAGGGACTGCCTTTTGACGGCCCAGAAAGTCAATGAAGAAAATGTTTAAATATCCCAAGTGACTACCGTGGCTCAACTATATGTTTATCAAGCGATGCGAATACTTTTTGTGCGAAAAAACAAACAAAAATAACGAGTTTATTCGACTATTTCTTTTCTTCCTTGTAGGCCAGAAACGAGACTTCCTTAGATTTCCACGACGCATGCTCGAGAATTGCGATCTGAAGTAGTGTAAGCTGGTGTAAGCAGATCGCAATTCTCGCGCATGCGTCGTGGAAATCTAAGGAAGTCTCGAACGAAGGTCTTACGGGGTTGATACAGCATGGGGGTGAGTAATTAATGACTTAATTTTCATTTTTGGGTGAACTAACCCTTTAAGGGTACCCTAAAAAGGCAGATGTTGACGTATGGTCAAAAGACGTCCAAAGACGTCAGTTATATGACGACTTGGGATGAGACGGTGTTATCCAATCACGTTTGAGAGTGAAACAAAGATTTTTCCTTTATTGTTTATTTTTGTATTTTTTTTTTAAGAAGTAGTAACGGGTACTCACGGTTATGGATAGAAATGTAGTGGAGTAAAGAGTGCAATATTTGCCTGTCAAATGTACTTGAGTAAAGTCATGAATACTCCCCAAAACTGATACTCGAGAGAAGTACAGATCCCTCAAAATCGTACTTAAGTACAGTCCTCAAGTAAATTTACTCTGTTACTGTCTGGCTCTGGTGGAATGACATGTTAGTTTTGAGGTTGAAAGGTTAACATGATTTTGAAATCTCTTTGTAACATGGGAAATATCACATCAAAATGTCGTTGCTTTAGCTCCGAGCCAGTTTTCACAGTCTTTGTGTGTGTGCATGAGGTTTCCTTTGCAAACCAATCAGGTTTTTCTTTTTTGAGAATATTGTTTGCAGTCACACCCCACCATACGTTCCCACAACTTCCCAGAGTTCATGAGAAAATCCCTTTGTCCAAATAATTCAGCATCAATAATGCGTTTCTTGCATGCGAGCATATGCACGGCGATAGCCTTGGAGTTTTTACAAAAGAAAAGCCAGGAGCTCATTTACAGTATTTAAGCCTCTTATTTTACTTGTTTTATAATTCTCAAAGAGAAAATTTATTTTCCCTGTTTCAACAATTTGGCACATCAAACCTATAGCTGGCACTCTGCTTGAGAAGACCTCCATGAAAATTATTGTGAAATAATTATCCATGGCTTAACATAAGGAAATTACCGGCTGTTACTAAGTGGTTTGGTTTAACTGCAAATAGGCACCATGTCGAGATTGTAAATGCTTCGACTCTTAAGGTGGAATAATTTTTTTCCCCCCCAAGTATTCCTCTGTCTCTCTCAGGAATAAAGGTGTCTTTTTTTTAAATGAAAGGGATAGTAACACGTTTTATCAAATATAATATCTTTCTAAATTTGATTGGCGTTTCAAATTGATCTTATTATTATGTTTTTCATTTCCAAATATAAGTACAGCAAAGCGGTTTTATTGGATATTTCAGAGCGAATGCAACCAATATGCTGAAATCAGCAAATAGAATAATCAACTGTTTTTTTTTTTATATTAGTATTATTTTGCTTGTAAACTTGATAAGGCAATGACTTCCAGAAAGAGTCCAATTTTGGCAAAGGCTATTGGAAAAGGAAGGAGCAATAGGTTAAACACGGCAATAGAATACTAATTGACATTAAGACTACTTTTGAAAAATTAATTCTGAGGCCAAATTGCTCTGGTTTCTCCTGTTTCAACCAGCCAATCATTTTAATGAAGGAGGCCCTGGAGTGCAGCATTGGAAAATCCACGTTTACCCTCTCCACTAAACAAGACTGAGGCTAGAAGAGTCAGAGACGGCGGGCGTGATGAAAATGAACCTTTTAGTTCACTTGCATGTCCGTTTTAAAGCTACATGTATAAAACCCTTGTATTAGGGTGCATATTCTTTTGAAGCAACCTATTTGTGACATGTAGGTGGAAACAGAGGTGACATGTGGAAATGGAGGAGTAATAGCTCCTGAAGACTGACACATTAGCTAATACTCCAGAACACGTGAAACCGTTGCTTATTAATATCTGTGGTTACAGACCTTGACCAAAAAAAACAGTGACTAACAAAAATCACCAAAATATCTTTAAAGAGCAGACTACAGATTTCAATTCAAGGTGACGCTGCGGTGTCCCATAATTTAAGCGGTACAAATGCAATGGCACACACACACAAGTTCTCTTGGCGTTGGTACCTCCTTAACAGTTCATTTCATCACAAATAGAGTCATTTATAAAGAGGAACTGATTTACAGTGAATCATACAAAATTGTGGCTTTGTTAATGCACGGGAAACTGTGAGCACTATACATTAGGTGATTAAATTGCTGATGTGCCTTTGAGGGAAACGTACCCATTGCTCCGGAAAATAGAGGCCTTTCTGCATTTGCAATTGGATGAAGTTAGTAAACCCAAATCCCTCTGGATCTTTAAAGGCAGTGTTTTAAAAGGAGGCCTAAATCTAACCTAAATTGAATGGCGAAGTGTTGAATGAGCTTATGGTTGAGGGTATATTTCCCTCCAAAATGCTGTAAATCAACTCGAAGTTAAAAATGGACTCAATTAATATATTTGCATTATCTTTCTTGATGTTTTTGGACATGCGATGTTTATGTAGGTAGAAATGGATGGTTTAAATGTCTGTGGTAGACAATAAAATGTTTGCAGGAAAAGTTCTGATTGCCCCAGATGTTGTTGCTGCTTTTTTACAACTCTTCTGTCTGGAAACTGCACTATGCAGATGCTCCACAACACGTCGGGAGGGAACTCTGCACACCCACGCTCCATCTCCACCCATCCCAACTGAGAAAAGTGGTGGGTATGACCACAGAAATAATAACTTGCACAATTAAGTATTCCACTCTGAGTGCACACGCATAAATGGACATCTTTCTTCCTTTCACTATCATAAACCTCAATCCTCAAAATAAAAAACCCAGCACCTTACATAAGACTTGTAAGTAAAAACCACTGCTGCATTGTATTAAATAAATCACACTTGACAGTTACAGTACACGTAGAGACTAGGATTTTTACATGACCAAATACTGTGTTCAACCCTGTAAACGCTGTGTGCTATAGGACTTCACAATAAATACAACATTGAAAATTGCATTATACAACTTCACAATAAATAAAGCAAAACACTGTTACAAATTGGATTGCTTTATGAATGTATTTATTTACTAATTATATAAACATTCTGTTATATAGAGTCACTAGAGGGCCAAATTACTTGAATTATTAAGTAAATATTTAATGTTTTATTTGTTGAATACCTGAATTTATTTTATTATTTAATTAACGAGTAATTTGGCCCTCCATTGCTATACCCGTTAATTCATTCATCAACAAAACACTGAACATTGTATTATACCACTTCACACTAAAAATAAATAAATATACCTCATTGTATGTTTATATTACGTGTGAGTGGAAGTTCATGAGAGAAAAGGCGCCGTAGGCCCTTCATTAACTGCAGGGAACTATTGTTAAGTGCCGTGTCGTGGAGACCCCTTGTTGTTACTTATCTGACTCCGTCGGGGGGAGGAAGATTGGAGGGTGGTCCAGCAGCCGCGTCTGCCCAGTTTCTCTGCACCTTTGTGTGGGCGTCTGCTGCCAGGCACTCTCAGTCTCCCCAACCTGGGAGAGATGAAGGCAGACTTAATGAGGAGCCATGGTTGGCCCACACTGTGAATAAGAGGGGAAATGCCAGGGACAAAGTACATTTTGATTGGATGCTTGTAAAAAAAAAAAAATATATATATATATACACATATATATAAATCATGTGTGTGTATATATATATATATATATATATATATATATATAAATCATATGTGTATATATATATATATATATATATATATATATATATATATACACACACACATTATACACTGCATACTCCAACTGGACTTAATCTCAGTGCTACACAAGCTTCCGATAAAGTATTTTGCCATTGCAAACTGTGGTAGTAATATTTCTAATTTCTGCTGATCAGAAATAATTACATTATATTACCATTTTGTTTATTTTATACATTACTAAACAGAACAGTTTAGATGTGATATCAGTATCGAACAGCCAGTCGACATGCTGAGAAAGAGTGAAACTCATTCAAAGCTCATTAAAATTATTTCTCACGAGAGAAGCAGCGCAATTCACTTATTAAATAAACATATTATAATAGTAAGAATTTAAACAAATTTACGTCTGTCATACTGTCTATGAAGGAGTACAACTAAAAGAAAATGTCTCGCTACTGTACATCAGTGCAAGTATAAGTTGTGAAGTTATTTAATATTTATACAGTTGATCAAGGTATATAGAAAATTGAACATGTAGTTAAATGTAGTCATTTTATAGCTTCATCTATTGATTCTAAAGCGTATTTATGTTACTTTTATATATTTATTAATTTAAAATCTGCGTAACAATAATTGATGAACTAAAATTGTACACATGTGATCGATTAAGGGTATAATAATTACAATTTCTAAATCATACAAATTTATTATTCTAAATAAGCATTACTAAAATCCAGATGATTTTAAGTCTTTAAAAGTCATTTGCTGATAGTGACCTTTAATTTGAAGTAGAAACAGGTGGAGTGACTTAAATGGTGCCTAAAACCCGGGGTTGGCGCAAACTCTGGCTAGCCACATAAACCGGCTTGGCCCAGATCGATGGCCAGCGTGGGACAGTTGACGGAAGTGTACTCGCCTGATTGGGCCAGTGTCGCATCGCATCGTCACAAAAGTTAATCATTTGCACATGTTTTTGTTTGGCAGGCCAAGTACTAATTCTAACCACTTGCCACTAAAAATAATCCTTGTGATGAGCCCTAAACAATGTAGGCTATCACTAATATAAAGAAGGCTATACAACGTTTTCCAGTTCGTTTCAAGTCGGACATAAGCGGATATTGTTCGAGTTTGAGGCCTGTTTGATTCAGAAAAAATGATTCCTTAGATTTGTTCCCGAATCGGAAATCTACGGTGGCCGAGAGACCTCCATAAGTTGCAACTGAAGAAAACACGTAGGCTGTGCAAATAGAAAAACACCTGCAAATTAAGAAAACATCTTTATCAGTTTCACAACACTCCAAATATGACTGCTCCAAATAACGTTAACACAACCAAATAACCTACAGAGATTCCAGCTCCACCCCATTACGTGATGCTTGCCGAAATATGTGATACGACCTAAAAACATGGAGTAACGATGGTAACTCAAAATTTATGTTTGAATTGCTCTTTGCATGGCACTAAATTAACATGTTATTGACAGCACAATTGCCCAACTGTTTCTTTCTTTTTTAAAAGCGCCTCAGTGCAATTCATGACGTGGAATGAAAAAATGATAAACATAGTAACACTGCCAAACTTTTCGTGAAAACCCATCACCCTGTGACAGCTGCCTTATTAAGTGGAATACACTGCCAGACAAGTCTCCAGCTGCTTTTCATTGCTATATCAAATGAATCCAAATCAATTGCCTCTGAAGACGAATACCTCCATCATGCATGCGTGATGCCTCAAAGTCAAACCTACGCTTTGGGCCTCAGTGCCAGTCATATGAATTTAAATTATTTCCCCCCTGATTTTTAGATATGCATCACCTTGCTCTTTGGACGTGTCTAGCAATAAATCAACATCCCAGACCCCTTATCCCATGTCCGATGCTGACTTCAGCACTGTTGTATTTGATGCCAATGGACTTGGGTTATCTCTGGAGCCAAGGGGGTGAGCAAACAATGCGGACTCACACAGAACCTCCCATTGCACGAGCACAGCAAAGACAACATCTGCATCGCACATGTAGCCGAAACCAGAAGAACACAATTGCTTGTTCTGAGAGTTCATGTCAAGACTGCATTTTAATCGCTTTAATGATTTAATGGAAAAGTTGAATGTCCAATAATGTTTTTGTGGGCCTGAAAATGCATCTGAGAGATTGTAAAAACGTGATTGAAATGAACCTCTACTACTAAATACTTAACCGTAATGAAATGCATTTTAAAATGTATTATTCTACTTCATATAGTAAAAAAGTATTTTTTTAATCAAATATTCTCATTTGGCAAATTATAAAATTGCATTTCTGCCTCTGTTGAATTTTCAGCCAAAAGCAAAAATATCCACTAATTGGGCTTATTTGTGTACATTTGTTTGTTCATGTTGTTCTATTCATTATAAGGGTCCCTGTTGATGCAAAAACCCTTTTATCAGGCCACTAGTTCATCTTATTTATGTGAGTTTTTGTGAATGTTATTTTCAACTCATTTAATTCCATAATGTGATATATTTCAGTGATTTATTTCAGGGTGAAACTGTTCAACAATGTCGGGATGAATTTGATTGTGTATATCCATTTGAAACTGACTGGATGGTGAAATACCAGAATGGTAGTATCAGTTTTGATTTCATGCAAATTTGAGATCAGTATGGTTATTTTTTTTAAAGAAATTAGTTATTTTATTCAGCAAGGGTGCATTAAATTGATCAAAAGTGATAGTAGAGACATTTATAATGTGACAAAACATTTCTTTTTCAAATAAAAACTGTGCTTGTTAACTTTATTCATGAACGTAAAATATTGAGTATCAAATCAGCATAATTTCTGAGGGATCATGTGACACTGAAGACTGGAGTAATGGCTGCTTTGCCATCGCAAAAATAAATTACATTTTAAAATATATTAAAATAGAAAAAGGTTATTTTAAATTGTAATAATTCACAATATTGTTGTTTTACTGTATTTCTGATCAACTAACGGCAGCTTTGGTGAATTGAATTGAACGGAAACTACTTTTAAAATGAAACAATCATACAAACCTTTTTAAAGTTTTGAATAGTGCATATTTTTAGTCATTTATATATATAACATTTTCAATGTAAAAACCGATAGCAAGTAAGGCATAGAACAATTTTAGCATCACTTTATCTGGGAAAAATCTGTGATAAAAGGACAAGAAAAAGACAAGATGAATTTGATTATAAACGTTGATGGTCGTGCCTTAAATAACACATAGATGAGGCAAATATGAAGCAGCTAAAAATGAAAATACTATGGTGCTAACTTTGCATTTTTTAAACGCACCAAAACCTCAAATGATTGCCGACCCCCTGAGGACGTAGACGTCTTCAGTTGCAACAATAGCAGAGAAGGGCCAGACCGCCGCTACTTTGGATACTGCAACTTTGGATAGACCTATTTCTGTGGAGAATCAAGCAGTGGTCTTGTGAAATCATTGTGCTTCGGCTGCTCTTCACCGCCAGAGTAAAGTTGAGGAAATTACAGACGTGCTATAAAAACAAACTGTATTTCCAGTGGTTTCTCGTAATTGTGCTTACTGTTTACAGAGCTGGTGACAACAGTCCTTCCTTTGTATTGGCGTTGCTATACAGTAGGTGTCCTGTATCGTGTCTGATCTGGCTGTGCTTTGCAAACCCCAAAAGACACATGGGAAGACTAAAACATCTTTATACGGCCCGAGTCCAAAGAGTGACAGTGGCATGGGTGAGTTGTGGGTCATGCTCTATTGCCCTCACATATTGAGGGCAACTGAGGCGTGACCCATTCGGTCTCAGGAAGTGTTTTCCTAAACGAAATGTGTTCCAATTGAGGACGGGGAATAATGTGCAGTGTCGTGAGCTTAAGAAGTATTTCACAACAGGAAAAAGGTTTCCAGGCTGTCAGCTTAAATGAGGTGCTCTTTGGTTGTGGTTTTACAGCTTTAGAGCACATGTTGGAGTGTGGAGAGACAATGCAATAGCTTTTCAACAGGCCTTTGTTTTCTACAATCACATCTTCTCCAGTAAATGGTGTCTGTACATTTTTGGGGAGATATCACGAACCAAGACTACATGCAAATTCATATTAGCATCCATTCCTATTTTTGATGTCACAAGAAATAGTTATAGTGTCCCAAGTAGGCCTATTAATTGTTCGAAAATATCTTTTGGCCATGCTGCCAAACATAAATTATGTAACAGAAAACCAACAAAATATTATTAATTGATTACTTTTTCCTATATGAGCTTTTTGTTATTCTATTTGTAAAATAAACCCTGTTTCTGTAGTTTACCAAAAACAAGTACCTTGACCAAGTTCAGTGTTTTGTTCGTTCTCAAATTTAAAACATTTTCCTCATATTTTTATGGTTTAGTTGAATTTGTAGGGTCATTAAAAATAAACACTTTTAGTCTACTGTATATAGATGAAGTTAAAAGTATTTTACTTTATTAATTTATTATTATCAATTTATTTTTGCTTTTTTATTATTCATTCTGACAACCTACAACTTACAGGAAAAATTGTATTATTTACAATTCAAAGGATTAATTATTATAATGATCAATATGAGCCTAAACTGAATAAATAATGTCTGTCTGTATGCATGTCTCTATGTATGCATGTCTCTATGTATGTATGCATGTATGCATGTCTTTATGTATGTATGTATGTATGTATGCATGTATGTATGCATGTATGCATGTAATCCTAATAAATTCTAATGTACGTACGTACGTACGTGTATATATATATATATATATATATATATATATATATATATATATATATATATATATATATATATGTATGTATGTATGTATGTATGTATGCATGTATAGTGGTTCAGTCCCATTTATCCTCTTCCCAGCATGCTCTAGGGCAGTTTGCCAGTTTTATTTTCAATGTTGTTAAATGGGTGTCAGATTTATTAACTTGTAATATCAAAAAGGTGTTATGTAAGTGTTGAGGACCTTGTGTGCCATTTTACGTCTTTGCGAATTTCATCAGATATCATTTAAGAATTGTTGTTTGCTTACTATATAAATTTCTCAACGAAAGCATGAGGGAAAAAAACAGAAATGACATTGAACTTGTGTATAAATATTGATATAACTCAAAGCAATTTGGGCAGTTCGGTCAAGATATTAAATGCCTTCATATACTGTTGCCTTCAACAAACACCTCATTGTATTACAGCATACATTATACTTAATGTTTAACATCTAAATGAGCTTTATTTAAGTTAAATATATCACTGAATCATACGAGAATTCATTGGGTTAGATCAATGAAAGTCATTTTAGGAATCAAATCAGGAAGAAATAACTTTTCAACTGCACATTTTCATTTTCACAGTGAAGTGTCATATGAGACCCAGTTTGAATTGAATTTAATGAGAAAGAATGATCCTAAACCCTATCCAGCCACATGTAATGCTGTTCATGTGTTGACAGACATTCTACCGTGAGCAATTACATTTTTAGGCCAGGTTTTATGTCACAAATTGAGTGCTTAATATTATTCTTGGCACTGGAACAATAGATGGGTGACGCACATGTTAGTGTATATTTATGTTAGTAAAGTGTATTTGTGCGCTGGTGAGGCTCTGGGGAAATAATTGGGATTTGCCACAATGTCCAGGTCAGAGGTACCATGGAAGAAGCTTCATTACAACAATCCAGGCACACAGTTGAAGTCATATATGATTTGTCTAAGATTGAAAGCGATTCTGTCAGACTGGGGTCGAGATTTGCTTTCAAAGCAAATACGGTTGCCTTCATTTTCTGTAATTGGAAGATATTGCTAGAAAAAAGACTGGAAAAGCGCGGCGGTCGTTTAAAAGCCGCAGAACACCTCACCCATTGCTCCAATTTGCGTTTTAAGAACTGCTTGTGTCAGAGATCTGTAGCCTTGACTACTTCTGTCAGAAATCAAAATAAAATGTCTGAACAGAGCATTTCAGAGAATGCCCTCTTTCTGTGGAAGCAGGCGTAGGGGAAACACAGGTCTACCTCATGTCACATGTGGTGCTCCAAAGGCACGGAAAACTACGCACACAGTAGTTAAGCAGCACAATTTCGGTTTTCAAATGGCTGCTATTGATCTCTCCTTATGGTGACACTTCTGGCGAGAAGCGGAGCTCCAAAGTAAACACAGAGCATGTGCTACCTTTTTCCTCACTTCCTGTGGACAGTTGGAAGTGAATCTGATCCCTGTCAGGAGCTTGTAGAAACTGTGAACATGAGGCGTCTTCTAAATGTATGTTATTGATCTTATGTTTCATCCTTTTTTTTTTGACCTTCAATAAAAACATTCTTTAGAGAATGAGAGGACTGTTTAGGATGAACCGATTCATAAGGCGGATTTTCCAACAATACAACAGTTTGTTCGCGCTACAACTCATTGGAAAAAGCAGCTATAGTTACTGGAAAAGCTTATTATGAAAAAAGATGTATTTTCACACCATTTAAAAAATATTTTTACACTAATAAAAGTACCGTTCAAAACCCAAGGATTTTAAGATTTTTTAAAAGGAAATCCCTACTCACCAAGTTTGCTTTTATTTGATCAAACACAATACAGTGAAAACAGTAATATATTCTGAATACAATTTAAAACAATCTAATTTATTCCTGAATTTTCTGTGGCCATTACTCCAGTCTTTAGTGTCAGAAATCAGTCCAACTGATTCGCTGCTGAAGAAGCATTCATTATTATCAATGTAAAAACAGTTGTACTGCTTAATATTTTTGTGAAAACTGAGATACACTATTTTCTTTGATGAATACAGATTAAAAAAAAAGCATTTATTTGAAATAGAAATCATTTTTTAATGCGTCCTTGATTCTCTCTTTCTTTAAAATATTACTGACCCCAAAAGCTTGTAGAAATTAAAGCGTAAATATCAGAATAAGTAAAAACCTCAACTTTTCAGATACTGGTGTTCCCATTAGGGCTTGAATAATAAGGATGATTTTCACTGTATTCCAACTGTATTTTCAGCGTTTCATCATTGCTTTGTTAGGTTTAGTAACATGAAGTTATTTTTCTACTCAAAATGACACATTCATACTCAAAAACGATCCATCGAATGTTTCCATCATGTAGAATTGAGGCCTCTGCGTTCAGGTATGTCTATAGCATTACTTCAAATGTGTAGAAATGATGTCAATATGTGGCTGTTTCAAAGTAACATTTCAAAAGCTTGGCTTAATTCAGCTTTAAAAATTGTTTGAGTAAAAAATATTGCAAAGTAAAATTAATTCAAGTAAGTAGAAATTACGAGCCCGTTCTCATCCCAAAGCGAAATTACTCCACAAACTTTAATGGCCAAGTTAAAGGTACTTATTTTTAAGAGCTTTCTTAAAGGTACTTAAGTAAAGTTTACTCAATTCCGTATGTAAAATTTACTACTTATTTACTTATTAAATCTGCATGGCAAAACTTAAGAAAGAAAAAAATTAAATTTTACTTCTTGTTTTTTTTTTCAGTCAACACTTCCTATCAGATAGCAATTGCTTCTTTTAATGTGGTTGTTATTGCTTTCCAGAAATAAGCTTTAACCATGTATACTAAATGACTGCCATCTAGATGACCTGGAAATTATAAATCCACAAGTTACCGGTCAAAATGAACCGCACGAGAGTTTCGTTTTTGTTTTTTGTCGAGAGGACGACATTATACAGTAGTTGCTCTTTAACCCTTTGGGGTCACCGATCACGCCGGCATGATCAAGTCACATGTCCAGTTTAAAGGAACACTCCGACTTTTTGGGACTTTAGCCTATTCACCTTACCCCCCAGAGTTAGATAAGTCCATACATACCTTTTTCATCTCCGTGCGTGCTATAAGTCTGTTTGACGCACCCACCGCTAGCCTAGCTTAGCACAAAGACTGGATGTGACTGGTTGCAGCTTTCATACTGATCCAAATGAGTGGCAAAATAACGCAAACGTTTTCCTATTTACATGTTGTGATTTGTATAGTCACATAATGTACAAATAACAAAGTCAAATGAGACACAGACATCTTTTAACCGTATAAAACCTGGGAACTATTCTCTGAAGGTGAAGCACCGCTACTTTGACGGAGTAATAACCGCATCACCGGAGACACGCCGTGGTGAGGAGCAGAGAGTTCGCTCAGTGTTTGGGTAACAGAGTCAGCAATTTATAAATAGTAAAAGCGTAGTTTAGAGTCATGGGTTTTCGCTCTATTGTAAAAAGCTGCGACTGTAAACAGGGGAGGTAACCATGTTTCACAGAATTCCAACTAAAAACGCTGACTGGATGAAGAAATGGCTAACTTACTCTGGATATTTATCCAAACACACCTAAGATTATCAAGGGACATTATGTTTGCTCGGTACATTTCAATGAGGACGACTATTTTGAAAAAATGGAATTTGCCACACGGACCATAATGTGCTGAAGGATACGGCCATCCCATCGATAGCACAGACAGGACAAGTGGATCACCTGCGGCTGAGGTAAGGGATCCGTTATGTTTTTAGATGACCTACTGTAACAGTGCCATTAGCCAGATCTAATGTAACGTTAGTGACACTATTATATGATTAGGGTATCAATATGTTTTTATCTTGATGCGGTGCGGACGCGCTTGGGAAAAAAAACGAGCGCGTTTACCGCGTTGAACTTGCACCCTGCGTGCGGCGCGCCTAGTAGCCTAAATTCGAAATAACCATGGAAATAACGAATTTGAGCGTGCAAAAGGGTACGATAGGCTGTGAGTTCATTGTGCAAAAACAATTTGTGCTATTACTATTCCCTTATTCTATCCTATAGTAATGCAATACTGTATATTATATAGGCTACTGTTGAATACATTTGGTTCAGCTAATAAATTGCATTTAAAATATATTGATTCCTGTAATAATAATTATTTATTCATGTGATATTTATAAATCTGGGTGCGTTTTTGGTTGGAAATCAATGAAACATGGTACTGTATTACCTGGTCTCCCCTGTTTATTGTCACAGCTCATACAATAAAGCAAACACCCATGATAAACTATGCTTTTCTATCTAACGTTAGTAATTGCTGACTCTTTATTCCAACGCTGAGCGAAGCGAACTCTCTGCTCCTCGTCACGGTGCGTCTCAGGTGATTGTTATCACTCTGCCCAAGTAGCAGTGCTTCGCCTTCAGAAAATATAGTATTTATACGGTTAAAAGTCTGTGTCTCATATGGCCTTGATATTTGCACACTCTGTGACTATACAAACCACAACATGTAAATAGGAAAACGTTTGCGTTATTTTGTCACTCATTTGGATTAGTATGAAAGCTGCAACCATTCACATCCAGTCTTTGTGCTAAGCTAGGCTAGCGGTGGGTGCGTCAAACAGACTTATAGCACGCACGGAGATGAAAAAGGTATGTATGGACTTATCTAACTCTGGGGGGTAAGGTGAATAGGCTTAAGTCCCAAAAAGTTGGAGTGTTCCTTTAAGGCACGGCTGTGAAATTGATGCGGTAGGAAAGGGAAACGGATGGCAAAACTTCAATGAGGCACACAAGGCCAGATGGATCCTGCCTGAAATAATATACTTATTCTTGATATTAATCATAAATGAACGTAAAGTAATGACTTTTTCAAGTCGGGCAGATGGAGCAAATTTTTTAACGAATTGGACCTAGCCACTGAAAAAACATTTCATAGGTACCTTTTTAGTATTTACAGGTGTGAGAAATGCAAAAAAAAATTGGTTCTGTGTCTGTATGGAATTCTTTAAGAACACTGTCCAATGAATAAAATGCAAAGACTGAGGTTATAAAGTCAGCCAACCCTATGAGGATATTGACTTTGACTTCCTAATAGGATAGTAATAGTCCCTCAAAGAATTTCCCCTGACTCTTTCTTAAGCAATTACGCGAATGACGTCAAAACATCCACCCCTTATTGCTTTCAGTCATCCAAAAGCCTCATGTGGTTTTTAACTTGTTCATGTACTGTACATTGTGTCACGCTGCTACAACACAGATTTTCGTTGCACTTTCTCTCATCATGTGCCTATGTAACACATAACACCTGTTTCCTCTGTTTTCATTATGCATAGACTATCCTGCTCTGTAACAGTTTATTCTTACAATGCAGTCTCTTTCAGGGCACCAAAGCTCATCCCTATAGCCCAAAGTTTGAGACCCCATTGAGACCCATTTATAAACGAGCGTGAATCATCCTCCTCCAGCCTGCCGGATATGCCCTCCCCTTATTGAAGTCCACTGCAAGACACACACATAAACGCACGCATCTGATCATCCGCAGATGTTCTGATCACAGAGGAATGAGAGTGAATCATGGGGAACAGTTTGGAATGAAATGTGAGATTGACAGTTTTTACCACTAATGCCAGATTGATTGAGAAATTCCACAAAGATTTATTTTAATGACCACAAAACTGTTTTTGGTATTGTTATTTTTTTATAAACATTTTTTTTTTTGGTCCAATGACTATGACATTATTTTGCTTATTTTCCTAGCATACTTTTGACTCGCATTATTTTCTCGATAATCCTTTTGTACTCACATTTGTTTGAAAATTTTAACCAATGGTCCCACTTTTAAATTCAGATTCAATGTTATAAAATACCAATAAACACACAACTGTGATATAGACCCCTTTTCAGTTGGTAAACATGGTGACGTTTTTTGTGGGCGGACCTTAGGTGAAGGCAGAACGATCCCTCTGGCTGCTTCACTTAACGAGTTAGCAAGTATTGTTAGCTTGTCTTTTTAATAATGACTGGAGAAAATCCGATTTTATCTTAATGGTGTAAGGTCACTCAGTGTCCAGGACAGCGATTGTTATTTCCAAAAATTATATTTAACGGACGGAACCAGATTGGCCGACCCGTAGCCGCCTACACGCTCACTCAATGCATGGACGATCTTACAGGATTAACGTTACGTTACCTCGGTTGTGTGTCCTGACTTCTACACCTACCTTATAGAGAAAACGATCATAAAGAGAAACTGAGGGCATATAAATCTTTAGATGCCTATATGGTCCTGTACAAGACTTGTGTGTACGATCCGCAGTTTTGCCGAGACGACAACAATGTAAAGAGTGACATTACAGAGTGATTTTAATCATGTGAATATTTTCCAGAAATAAAAATTCCAGATACAGCATATTCATTTTTCATCAATTCTTGCACCAGACAACACAACAAGATGACATTTAATAATAGTAACAATAATGTAAACTCCTTATTATGTAGCCAAATCTGTGCTGGTTTGTATTGGCCGCCTCCAGTTTTCACTTTATTTTGCCTCCAGCTCGCGCCGTGACGCAACTGTTGCTTTGTTACTGCAAAAGTCTCCAGTTAGACTAATGAACTATATTTGCATAAGAATTAATGCGATTATTATTATCATTAAAGGGGTCATGAACTGGTTTTTTAAATTTAATTGTATTGTTGTCTGAGGTAAACTTATGACGTTCGCTTGATTTTTGCATTTAAAAACATTAAAATGAATAAGTAATAGGCTATTTTTCTACCCTAGTTTTGAGCCTAGCTGAAAAATGCTAGGTTTTTATCGGCGACTCGCACTGAAGACTTGGAAGTAAACGCCCACTGCTGTGAGTGGATAACAGTTTTGCATATTATAATGAGTTTCAACTCACTTATCGGTGTACGTGGGGGAAATTGCTTTGAAAACGTCCAATGTTGTAAAATGGCAACCGGAATGATTCGCCCATACATATTCGACCAAGAGTCCGTGTGTTGCACCATTCCGGTCAGATCCAATATAGACGACACAGCACCGTTCTTTACTCTTAATCGGTCTGCAAATCTTGTACCCTTCACAAACAAGGATCAGAATAAAATAAAAAAAACATAGCGAAGGCACTACATGTTCCTAGAGACAACATTGAAAGCATAGTTTGCAAGTTCAAAGTTAAGGGAACAGTGATTACATCAGGACGGGGGAGAAATCTGGAAATCTGCTGCCACCAGATTTCTGATAAGTCAGGTTCAGAAAAGACATCGAGTGACTGCAAAAGACCTGCAGCAAGACTTGGTGGCAACAGGCACTGAGCTTTTAGTTTGCACAGTATGGCGCATACTAAATGTGTGTGGTTTCCATGCCAGAACTCCAAGACGAACACCACTACTGACCCAAAAGCACCAGAAAAAGTCTACTCCAATTTGCTCAAAAACAAATAAATAAGCCACAAGTTTGAGTTTGGGGATTCTGTTCTCTGAAGCAATGAAACAAAACAAAACAAAGCTTATGCTGAAAAGAACACTGTGCCTATATACAGTTAAGTGTGGTGGTATCATTTTTGGGTTCAGGAAATCCTAGGAGAAAACATCATGCTGTCAGTGAGGAAGCTGAAGCTTGTATACCAATTATCTATCATTGGACCTTCCAACAGAACAATGATCCCAAGCAATCCTCAAATTCCACCAAGGCTTGGTTGCAGAAGAATACCTGGAAGATTCTACAGCGGCCATCATCGTCACCTGACTTGAACCCCATAGAAAATCTCTTGTGGGATTTGAAGACGGCGGTTGCAGCACGCAAACCCAAGAATATTACTGAACTGGAGGCCATTGCTCATGAGGAATGGGCTAAGATTCCTCAGAAACGCAGCCAGAAGCTGGTGTCTGGTTATAAATCTAATTTGCAGCAGGTCATAACAGCAAAAGGCTATTCTACTAAAGATGTTTGCCATGAAAGGGTTGAATAATTTTAAGACTGCAGAAGTCATTAAAAAATCATTTTTAATTAGCTATTTCAGTAACTTCTTTTTGATTTGTTCATTGCAAACAGCTGAAAGTCTGTACATTTCGCCAATAAAACTGATTTGCAATGGGGGTTGAAAAATTTTGATCACAATGGTATCTTTCCCGTCCAAAAATATATAGGCCTAAGCCTACATTTAAAAATTTAATTTGCTATATATATATATATATATATATATATATATATATATATATATATATATATATGTATGAAGAGTTCAGATGCAAAAGCCTCTAATTTCACTTAAACAACAATTAATAGGTAATTATCATTGCAATTTAAGTGAAATAACTGAACTTAAATATACAAGTTTGATAAAAATCATCATTAAAGAAGAAAATTTCAAATGGCATCTGAACTCTTCATATATATATATATATGTATATATATATATATATATACACATATATACAGAGACACACATGTTAACAGATCTTGCAAGACTTTGCAAGAACAAAGACTGTTTATGTAAAAACATCCATTAAAGGAGTAGTTCACTTAAAAAAAAAAAAAACTTTTGCTGATAATTTACTCACCCCCATGTCATCCAAGATGTCCATGTCATTCTTTCTTCAGTCGAAAAGAAATTAAGGTTTTTGATGAAAACATTCCAGGATTTTTCTCCATATAATGGACTTCAATGGGAACCAAACAGATCAAAGTCCAAAAGACAGTTTTAGTGCTGTCAAAGGGCTTTAAACGATTCAAGACCATGAATAATGGTCTTATCGAGTGAAACGATCGCTCATTTAAATAACAAAGTTTAAGTTTTATAAACTCAAATGGTCGCCTTGCTCTGTTCTGTGATGTGCGTTCAGGACTCTCCCGTTTGAACTCGTTTATCAAAATGAGCAAATCTTTTTCTGAGTCAATTCGTTCGTTGAATGAACCAAATGACACAAAAAAAAGTTTTGTTCATTTTGATAAACGAGTTCGAACGTGCATCACAGAACAGAGCAAGGCAATTTGAGCTAACAAAACTTAATTTTTTTTTAATCATTTCGCTTGATAAGACCCTTATCCATCGTCTGGAATCGTTTAAAGCCCTTTGAACAGTTTGCAGTTTGCACTGAAACCGTCTTTTGGACCTTGAACCGTTTGGTTCCCATTGAAGTCCATTATATGCAGAAAAATTCTGGAATGTTTTCATCAAAAACCTTAATTTCTTTTCGACTGCAGAAGAAAGAATGACATGGATATCTTGGATGACATGGGGGTGAGTAAATTATCAGCAAAAGTTTTTTTTTTTAAAGAACTACTTCTTTAACTTATACATCATCATTCAGTTTCTCAAGACTGAAAACAGAAGGTCAAGCAGCATCAGCTTCGGAATGAAATCCAGCAACATTGGTGCAAAGGGGCAATAAAGCCCTGTGAGCATTATGCTCCTGTGGATTTAGAAGCTGAGGTATTTGTTTGAAGTGATATTCTTTGGATTAAATAAGAGGTTCAAAACCTCACTTGGAGAAGATATGGCAGAACAACCTCAAGATTCCTCAGCAGTATTGTGAGGTGCAGACATGTGCTCCATGAATGTCCATTAAGTACAAGCCAGTTCAAATGATAACTGAGAACAGGTGGTTTTTTTTTTTTTTTTACTGTTCACAACCGTTTATGGTATATTTGAAACCAAACTGATTTTTCTACAAAATTCTGAATCAGCCTTTTGATAGTGGTTAAATATTCTAATTGAAATACATATGAGAGGGAGAAGGAAAAGAGAGGGATAAGAGAGAATATGGAATAAAAAAATATATATTCAGATTGCCATCACAACTGTTGCCGGCAAATTCCACACTCTCTCACCTCCATCCGAGAGTGCCGTCACTTGTAATGAACCTTTTTAGTAACACTGCACCACTCCTGCTGTGCTAACATCTCTCCAGGAAACCTGGTTCACACATATCCTTCAACTAAAGCTCTTAATGTTCACAGTATAATCCTGACGAGCGGGCCCACACGGAATAGGAGCATGCAGAAGCCCACAGAAAGCTCTGCAGAATTCCAATGCTCGTCATTCACAAAATAAACATGCCTTGTGGCCCCTGAAATATTCACTTATTAAATATTGTGGTTGATTTGATAGTGCTTTCAGCTACCTATCAGTATAAATAGTAAACTTGTAGTTATTTTAACAGATGTTTGAATCAATTTTACAATGTTTTATGTTGTTTTTTCAATGCTTGGATATTTTAGTCTCCTAAATCATTATTGCTTCCTTTTGCGTTCAAATGAAGAAAGTAAGTCATGAGGGTGAGGAAATAATAACTTAAATTATTTTTTAAATATATTTGGTCTGTGTGGTTCAGGTATTCCCCAAGTTATGGGAACAAAATGTCTGCACAAAGAGGACAATATCCAAAATCCTTATATTGGGGACATATTTGGGTACCAAGAAAAAAAAAAAAAGATAATTTGTAACTCTGGACATTGTTGGATTTGGCAATCATTGTTAACTTAATTTAACCTTAACGGGAATTGCATATGGAATTGATTATTATTATTAAGTTGGAAATCTAAGAGAGCTTTTTAAATGGAGAGCTGGCATTTCAGTGCATTACTTCCAGAACATCGTGTGAATGTTCAGGAAGCTGAAATGGGCTCTTGGCACCATTAAGCTACTGAAACATTAAAGGGGTCAAATCATACTTTTATTATTATTTCAATTTGAGAACCTTTTGTACCAAAAACAATAGTTACGTTTATTACTTTCATTTTCCATGCACACATTTCTGTGGCCCTTAAAAAAATAAAATGTTCTGGGGTTTTTTTTGTTTTGTTTTGGTGTTTTTTGTTGTTGCTGCAATGCTGTATTTGTGTCCGCATTAATATTTTCCACTAAAATATTAAGCAACTGTCAGGATATATGCAAGGAGACAGTGGTAAGTGATGATGAAAAGGTGTGTGTGTGTGTGTGTGTGTGTGTGTGTGTGTGTGTGTGTGTGTGTGTGTGTGTGTGTGTGATTAGTAATCAGGAGAGAGTGATCGTTGTGTGGTGGATGGAATCAAGCTTGATTGATGACAGCAGCACAACTGTTTTATTGATGATAATAATAATAAGAAATGCTTCTTGAGAACCAAGTCAGTATATTAGAATTATTACTGAAGGATAATGTGACATTCAGCTTTGCCATCATAGGAATAAAATCAATTTTTACAATATATTCAAATAGAAAATAGTTATTTTAAATTGTAATAATATTTTGATCAAATAAATGCAGCCTTATTGATCATAAGAGACTTATTTCAAGCACATTAAAAATAGATGTATATAATATACAAATCCTATTTTCTTTAGTGCTGTGGAATCAAGTAATTGCAGTTAATCCCATCTAACATAACAGTTTTTGTCAATATAATGAATATATGTATGTATATATACATATATATAGGAACACCTGTTCAATTTCTCATTAATCCAATTATCTAATCAACCAATCACATGGCAAAGCGAAAATGCCTTGTTGATGCTAGAGGTCAGAGGAGAATGGGCCGACTGATTCAAGCTGATAGAAAAGCAACTTTGACTGAAATAACCACTCGTTACAACCGAGGTATGCAGCAAAGCATTTGTGAAGCCACAACACTCACAACCTTGAGGCGGATGGGCTACAACAGCGGAAGACCCCACCGGGTACCACTCATCTCCACTACAAATAGGAAACAGAGGCTTCAATTTGCAAGAGCTCACCAAACTGGACAGTTGGAAACTGGAAAAATGTTGCCTGGTCTGATGAGTCTCGATTTCTGTTGAGACATTCAGATGGTAGAGTCAGAATTTGGCGTAAACAGAATGAGAACATGGATCCATCATGCCTTGTTACCACTGTGCAGGCTGGTGGTGGCGGTGTAATTGTGTGGGGGATGTTTTCTTGGCACACTTTAGGCCCCTTAGTGCCAATTGGGAATCGTTTAAATGCCACGGCCTACCTGAGCATTGTTTCTGACCACGTCCATCCCTTTATGGCCACCATGTACCCATCCTCTGACGGCTATTCCAGTAGGATAATGCATGTCACAAGGTGTACTAAAAGTGTACTGATACTAAAATGACCCCCACAGTCACCAGATCTCAACCCAATAGAGCATATTTGGGATGTGGTGGAATTAGAGCTTCATGCCCTGGATGTGCATCCCACAAATCTCCATCAGCTGCATCCTATCAATGTGGGCCAACATTTCTAAAGAATGCTTTCAGCACCTTGTTGAATCAATGCCACGTAGAATTAAGGCAGTTCTGAAGGCGAAAGGGGGTCAAAACACAGTATTAGTATCGTGTTCCTAATACTCCTTTAGGTGAGTGAATACATGTAGGCTATGTAAATACAAACACATGTATACATACACATACATAATATATATCAAATCACGATTAATCGATTTGGCAGCACTAATTTTGCCCAATTCCCCATACTTCATCAACAGCTCCATCCTTGCTATAAAGACAGAACAAACTTGGCAGGCTTATTTTGTTGCTCAAATCCTAATAAAGCTGGACTTATTAACTTTTCCTTGCGTCAGCTCCATGTCGTATCACAGTGACAGAGCGAAAAAAGTCACCATGCACCACAGATATTTGGCTGGTGACATCAACTCAAGTCTGAAATGGCAGGAACCACTTCATGGTGTAAGTTGCCAGGCAGGCAGCATCAAGTGTTAAGACAAGCAGAGTGAAAAAAGCCAGCACTTGTCCTGTCAGAGGTGAAGAATGGCAGGGCTGTCTACAGGACGTTGTGGGTTACGGAGCCAGGCTCATTAATCTCGTCTGACTGCTTCGTGCACTGAGCCAGGGTCAGTGTGTGATCTTACCCCAGCACACATGCACCAGGGTTGGGCTTCACTGTAGCAGCGAGCCCTATATTCGTTCTCTACATTCCCATACCAGACGACCCCAAAACATCCCTCTCTCCCAGCACAAAAAAAGTGCTCTGGCATCCGTATTTTTCCTCAGATCAAAAAAAAAAAAGTCCATATGGAGCTAACTTCACAGTCCAAGTTTCTGCAATCTCCTTTGAGCCTTGTATTACAAGAGATACGCTGGAAGACAGCAGGTTTATTATAGACTTTGAGAAAACAGGGGTACAGCAGCTTGACAATTGGGCAAGTTCCCTCAAAATGACATCTTTGTTCCCGCTAAAAGGTGCATATTAGTGTCCTATGAACCTTTAGGAGGTAGAAAAGCTACAAAGATGTCCTATTGAGGGTATTGTCCCAGTGACAGTTTACAAAGGTTAAAAAAAAATCTGAGTGTGCTTTGAAAATAAAACTATTTATTTTAGTCTTTTCAAATGATAGCCTTCATAATGTGCATCTGATTTGATTATGATTATCATTCTATCTGCCTATATTGACAACTTAACGGTTTTCACGATAACACCATTAAAGTTTATTAAAACTGTGGTGTGTTTATATGTATAAACATTATATTATGTAATAGTTTATTATATTATAAAGTATGTTATGTTCACATATAATACTCTCAAAAACCGAACTGTTCACAAGTCTAAAATACATTATATTATATAATTAACAACAAAATGTCTTCATAATGGTTTTCACTAACAATAATAACCTGCTCTCACTGGTCCACGTTTTGGGTTCCTATCCTAAAGTAAGAAGAAGAAAAAAAACAGCAGTACAAAGGCATTAATGTTTTTAAATGACATAATAACTTTGGTTTTTTAATCTATGACTCTTGAAAAATGAGTCCAATTTGGGTTTTGAGGAAGCAGCCTCATCCTACCACTGGTTGTGGTTTTGTCCCAGAAAGTTAGTGTAGGCCTATGTGCTTTCCATCTGTGGGTAAAGGTTCACTTTTGAATAAAATCACTAGATTTAGTAATAACATTTGGTTAGGGGTCAGATGTCATACAATGAAATTGATCCATTGTTGTTTTTGGTGGTATTAGACATATCTGTTTGCATAACTGTCAGAATTATGAAGTATATTCATATACTTGATATATAAGGAGCAGTATTTGATGTCATGAACATAAAAAGGGCATTTACCTACAAATTAAATGTCTTTATGATTGTTCTGCACAATGTGGAGTCATTTTTTAAATTGTAATAAAATGGATTTTATACTTTATCCTTTATTCTCTATAGTACTCTATACTTTAGAGTACTATATGTACTCTTTATTCAAAATACCATACCTGTGTTCCAGGAAGTTTCTTAGTATCTCATGGCTTGATATTCATCTTACAAAATTTGTATCAGGCTAAATAATGGCATAAGTTTGCAAAAGCAAACACACTGGGCTATTTAGACAGTCATCTTCCAGGGTCTTTTCATTACCATTGTTTTCAACCATCCTTAAACTGTTTGGTTTGTTTTCCAACTCCTGAATAGCTCTTTATACTTTTCCATTTTCATTCCAAATGTGGTAAATGTTGTTGGATGTCTGGGTAACACTTTACAATAAGGTTCATTTATTAAACTTATTATTTATTAAGTGTGTCTGTATGTATTTGTGTAACATCTACCTGCTTGGGGGTCTGCAGATGGAAATTAGCCTATGGCTATAATCTGGCATATTTACATTTGTGAAAAATGTTCATTAATATGTATTGTCCCTTTTGTCTTTTTCTACAAATAAAATAAATAAATAAACATAGTTAATGTATTAAGTAACATGAACTAACCGTGAGCAATACATTTGTTACTGTTTTTGATCATCTTTGTTAATGTTAGTAAATACAAATACAGCTGTTCATTGTTTGTTCGTGTTTGTTCACAGTGCATTAACTAATGTTAACAAGATTTTAATAAAGTTTTAGTAATTGTTGAAATTAACATTATCAAAGATTATCAAATTTTGAAGATGTATTGTTCATTCTTAGTTAATGTTAACTAATAACTAATGAAGCTTAAAGTGTTACCAAAGTCTGTATCAGCGAAAAAACTTGGTTATCTCCAATTATGTTTTGCATCATCCTTTCATCAAAAATAGTCGTTTCTTTCGGTCAATAAAATATGTGTAAAGATATTCTGGGGATGATGAATACGTTTTTTTTTTAAATATACATTTTTGTCCTTATAAAGGAAAACATCTAACGTTTAATTAATCGTTCACAATTAACCCTTAATTCAAAATGAATAACTTTGTCTGCTGATTTCATGGATCCTCAAAAAAAAAAAAAAAAAAAAAAAAAAACAGCAGCAAGAAGTTTGATTTTATTATGTTTGGCACTTCTCAAGCTGTTTATTCTGGTTTCTCAACATATGAATTATTGAATTGTGGCTTTTTTTGGCTGGCAGACTCTTGCAAAAACAATTATTGCTTTGTAAAATACAACAAAGAGTACAGTGTCTCAATTACTACAGTTAAACTGGAAAAGGGAGAGAATGAGCAAGAGAGATGGAGCATTCAGAATCATTCGAGAGAGTATTTAGCCCTAATAATTGCGTAGGGTAGTTGTGACAGTGAATCCCGCAGTCGGCCATGTGCTGCTGATGACTGTGGAGAAACACAGAGACTGAGTGGAACCCTTCACTATTACCTTGGCTGTCTGTGGTGGTCCCTTTGGCATCTCACTTTCCCACAAACAGATGGTAATCTCTCTCGCCTGCCAACTATTTAGTGAGAGGAGTCACAATATGCTCCCTGCACCAATATCCATTCATCCATCCATCCATCCATCAGTTAAAATATGGCTGAAAGACCAGCCTCAGAAGCGGAGATCGCGCTTTAGGGTGTAGGGGGTTGAGAGCTCTGACAAATATTGAGGAGCCAAACCATGCAAATCATTTTAAAATCAACATGAAACCTGACTAGGAGCCATTGCAAGGACTCCAAGATAGGAGAGATGTGATCCCCAGCCCTTTTCCTATATTCAGGATTCTAGCGGCTGAATTTTGCACAAACTGCAATTTATTTAAGGTTGCTTTTGGAACCCCAGCGAGTAGAGCATTACAATAATCAATGCGGACGGTAAAATACAAAAGTTAGTCTAAGTGAAAATAAAGTTTTCAGCCACATGGAAAGACAACATGGGATGTAATCTGGCAAGGTAAAAGATGATTTTTTTTTCTTTCCAAGATGAAAAAAAAAATAGATTGACAGTATTATGGATATGAGGATCAAAAGTTAATCAAGTCACCCCCCCACCCCCACCCCCACCCCCAATTATTTTTTCTGACTCCTAAACTAAACTTTTGAACAATATACTTTTAAAATAATCATAATCCTATTAGAAATATCCCATTTTAAACGTATAAATAGCCTATATATGATAACTGATTAATCAAATCACAGTCAAATAAATTCTTCTAGTATACTGCACATTTTGCTTGTGTGGGATGAGGGAGGAATACAACGAAAAGAAGTGGAAGTAACACAAAGCAGAACGACCGATCCGTATGGATGTAGATTTCTTTCCCTGTTAAATCAGTGATATGAAAGGGGGGCAGGAAGAGAGAGAGAGATTTACTGCAAGAATAGCACGTTCTAGACATATGCTTAAAAATGGGGAAAAATCCACTGGGATGCATTTCAAACATAAGCCTAATAGCTGGTGAAGAAACAGTTGTTTAGATGGCATTACGTGACAGGGATGAGACTCTGTGACAAATATGGGATCCATAACAGACCATGACAAAAAGTTCGATCTCTGACCTGGCTCACGCTGAAAGAACGTGTTTGTCAACACAAACCGACCATGAATGTTTATGTGAAAGTCATCACGGTTCAACGGTCACCCTGATCCTTATATGCCTTACAGATGTGCATGAGAATCCGTCTTGCCGAGCAGAATCAAACAAACACAAGAGAGTGCTGAGGCCTTTCATATCATATCACTGGGTTTTTTGAAGACTTCCATATTTCCCAATTACTATTTTTTAAATTAGCAGTGGGCAATTACCTCCAGTTGTGTTCAGAATCTGAACGCCTTCCATGAGGAAAACTAAACAGCCTACTGGTAAATCAAACCATGCGTGTCCACAAATCATTTCGGCACATGTGGATGTCATAAATAATTCTGTTGTTGGGTTGAGTGCAGAGAAGACACTGAACAAAAAGAAAAGGAAAAATGTGGAAGCATAATAAATTTATACCAGTGACCTTCGTTTTCTAAGAGAGGTAACCACCACTTTAAGAAACCGGATGAGGTTATTTTCAATCAGGATGTTACAATCCCCAAACCTCCATCCAAATGACATGCTCTCTTCACCACAAGGGGCAAGAGAATTTGTTCTAAATAATTAAGTTTTATAATGATTGCTTTTTTTTTATTAACCGAGACATGCTATAACGTTACTAAAAGAATGTGCGTCAGGACAAGTTTGAATGTGTGTGTGTGTACATTAAAGCTGCATGATTCTGGATAAATTGAGAATTGATTTTTTTTTTACAATAAAATTCCCAGTTTAAAACTAGACTAAAAACGCATTTATTTAGCCTTGCATTCATATAATTTTTTTATCTTACAGTTACTGTAAATTTGGCCTCTAGTTCATAAACGCCAGAGGAGAACTGGCCCCCGACTGAGCCTGGGTTCTCCCAAGGTTTTTTTCTCTCCATTGAGTGATCTGATGGAGTTTTAGGACACCATCGGGTCACATGATGGAGTTTTTCGGTTCCTTGTGTAATGGAGGCCAGCTGGTAGTTGCTGTGCGAGTAAACCTCACTCCCCTGATCTCAATAGGTGCTCTAGCGACAGATGCTAGAGGCTGCAGTCTTTAGCCTCCTTGTTAGAGCGCCAGACTCTCATGCCGGAGACCCGCGCTCGGAGCGGGTCGAGTTGGACCCGAGTGGAGGGGTTACACTTGCCACTGTTGCCTTTGGCTTGCTCAGTTGGGGATATTCAAATTAAATGACCCATCATACCATTGATCAGCTCTACCAAACTTGATTGTCTTTTTTTCATGAATAAACAAACACTGTGATGTTGTCTTGATTGATACTGTGAAGCAGCTTTGATACAATCTGTATTGTGAAAAGCGCTATATAAATATATCTGACTTGACTTACAATTCTCCCACGATTCTGGTGTAATGCTCACTTTAGAAATACTAGGATACTTGCTATTTTTGACAATTTTGTGTAAATATGTCTGCTCAAGTGCAGGAAGACATAAAAGAGACCTCAGTTTAGTATTCGCGTGCTGTCTGAGGCGTGGCTTTCTGGGCATCTACTTCAGATGTGTGCGCATAAAACATAAAATTTCCACACAGCACGTGAGAAATGGAATAAACTTTCTTTCGTGACTTCTTGCACTTTAATATTTTACTTGTCAAAGCTTAAACTTTCCTGACCATGCAGTGCTGGACCTTCATCTGTTCCGAATATCTTTTAAATTTGCATCACGTTCAAGCATAGTGAGAATTCATTCAACACTGTGACACCGTTTCTTCTCCACCATTCATTTCTTCATTTACTCGCCAACATTGATTTTTACTCACATTTGCCGCTTGGTGAGAGTTAATTTCATTGCCCTGGAAGTGCTTATCACATTTTGCCGCTTGGTGAGGGTTAATTTCATTGCCCTGGAAGTGCTTATATATCAAACCAGTAACTTTCAAAGACAATTTTGTTTTCCAGGACTGCATAACACTGCCCAGGTAGCTGAACATAGGCTACATTAAAGGAGAGTGTATTTAAGATTGTGGTCAAAACTGGTACTGCAATCACTTTCAAATTAGGGTGTATCCCCCGCATTCCCCCTTGACTCGAGGTTGCCTGATATGCTGCAGGTTCCAGCAGGAATGTAGACTGCTACAAGAAGCTTCCTATTGCAAGTGACGAGTCCTACACAGTGAGTTTTTTTTAAGACTTTTTAACCAAGTATTTCGGATTCATATCAAGTTTTTGGGGGTTTCGCAACATTAGATTTTTTTTTTTATCTGATTCTGACACGTTTGTATCTGCAGCTGTGGAAACTAGAGAAGAGCTGGCAACCCGAATGCCGCAACACTACTGAGTCCGTGATTGGTAGATCGGTGAAGGGTGACGCATCAGAACAAAACACAGCGTCACAACATCAACATCAGTCAAGGGCTGCGACTTTACTTTTTAAATGACAATGTGCAGGCCGGACTACTGTTGTCAGTGATATAAGTATTTGAAATGAACATGATATCTTAAAGTCTAGTAACATATCAGGGATTAATTGAAATCAATTTCTTGCCTACAGCTCCTTTAAAACTGTATGTAAAGATGTATAGGCCTAGCCAATACGCAAAAAAAATGATAATGTCAACATGCCTTCAAAAGGGGTTGAGAGTCAATGCTTTGCTTTCAGGAGCAAAATCATACTTGCTGAGTCACAGCTAAATGTGTGGGGGCATGAGTTTGTGCACATGTGCCATACACGGAGACAGCTAGACGTAGATCTGTGTTGTTCACAAGATATCCAAACCAAGAAAAGGAAGTGTCAGCATCAAAGGAGGGAAATGTAGTGAAATTCCTTTCACCTCCAATAGCTGCCATTATGAATTCTACCTGGCACATGTCTAAGAGTCCTTTGTCCTTGAGCTGAAAGGCATCATTGTTTTGAAAGAAGAAATGAGGAGCAGAGTGAAATGCTTGTGAAGAAGTTAGTGCGAGAACAGAGGTGGTGTTTTCTGAAACTCAACACGAACATCTTCTCATATCAGCTCAACGTGCCTCAACCTGAACGCTATTCACAAAACTAAGAGGGTCTAAGTGAGTTTTTCTTGCAGATGCGGATATCTGGTTCCTGTTTGTTGATTACTGGCACTGTGTGAGATTCATAGAGCGACTTTCATGGGGGTCGCCTTTTAAAAAAAATTAATTTGTAGGCTATGTATGGGTGTGGAATGCACTATCTTGCAAATGATATTTAAACGATTAATGGGACAGAAAGTGTTTGAGCGGCATATTACCACCTCAAGCGAAAGCAATGTTTTGTCTGTATATGCATATGCATGACTAAATGTGTGGTCACATTAAAGGACAAAAAAAGTCATGTTTCTATTTCTATATATTTTCAATAGTGTAGCGAAGAGGCACTGCTCACACTGAAGCAAAGTCCCTGAAAGTAACTTCACTCGGCGGCCATCTTTGAAAGCCTCTCGGGCAGCTATTTCAGTCATGGAAGAACAGCTTCTCCATCAAATTCTCCACTGCTGTTCACCAAGCTTACGATTAAATTTCATATAGGAAATAAACTAAGACAGTTTCATCCCATGAAGTCATATAACTGACGTCTTGGGACGTCTTTTGACCATACGTCAACATCCGCCTTTTTAGGGTACCCTTAAACGTCGGTTACATGACGATCCCGGGCCGTCGTCGGTTAGGTGACGTGGTAGGTTTAGGGGTAGGTTTAGGTCTGGGGTAGGGTTAGGATCCGATAACGTCATCTAACCGACGTTTAAGGGTACCCTAAAAAGGCGGATGTTGACGTATAGTCAAAAGACGTCCCAAGACGTCAGTTATATGACGTCTTGGGATGAGACTGCGCTGAATAAACAATAAAATCTGACAACAACAATCTCATAATTATTTTCAAATTGATCAAATAATGACAAAAAATATATATATTTTCGCATGGGCAGTCAAACGTGCGTCTCAGAAGCAACCGGAGCTTCTAAAGATCACTGCAATGACGCAAGGACTTTACCAACTGGCGAATGACTCTTTCATTTAGAAACCGGGACTTATTCTGAAAAATGTAATGCTGTACTTTCTCCCATTCGATTTGCAACTGGTTCAAGTTGGTCACGCAAATTCGCCGCATTGACCAACAAATAAAGCCTGCGTAGCTAAAAAGTGACTTCTGTGCTTCATTGCTACATATTGACAGACAAATCAACCTTTTAATCAACAAATTTGCCAAGAAATATCGATTGAGATTGAAAGATTGTCTTACATGCATTTAATTTTTTTTAAACATTCCTCTACGACGTACAAAACAAGATGAAAACTGAAAGAATACTGTAATAATTAAGTCCTCTGCTGTTCTGTCTACTTCAGTCGATAACTGAGATGCAAGTTCCCATTAATATTAGGAAATATCTGAATGATGAATGCCAATCAGAATCAAGTATTTCTAAGAGCAGTGTTATAATTGTATAAAATCTTCAATATGCGGCATAGGCATACTTTTTATGACACCTTTTAAAATTCTCCAGATCCCTTGATTAGGGGCATCAGACGCATCAAATCCCCTATTAATTCGCACTCTGCCGTAGTACTCCAGTAGCTCTTTTTATTGGCTGCAAAGCCTCGCATGGGATGAGACGCTTGCATCTGAGCCCAGAAGATAATTTACTAAGAGGGCTGATGTCTCAATGGACCGGGTCTGACGGGAAAAACTGTCTAAAAATTGGGATTCGAAATATAGAAGCCTTTCTGTTCCCCTCCCAAAACTGAACACATGCCATGTGCTGTGACATTCTACAGGACTTGTTATGACAGCACAGATAGACAAAGAGCATGCAGGCAACCCTTTCCACAGCTGAATGCTAGCAACTTGCTTCAAAAATACAGTGAGAGAGAAAAAAAAAGAGACATCACGCATAATTTACAACTTCTGAGGTAAAACGGAGTTGTAAAAACTGACAGATCTGGCAAAATATATAAGTTGGACTTTGTACACAAGGTGGAGGAATAAACCTCACGTTACACGTTGAATGTAAATACTGCAAAAGACTTTGATTTCTCTGCATATGTCTGTGGTAGACTCTGGCTTGTAGAACACATCGTAGAATTTTTATTTCTATCACATTATAAGTATATTATTTCTTTTTGAGGCAAGACCACTGTGTATAATCTGCCAATTGTTGCGGAGAGCATTCCACTTCGGTCTAATACGTTTCACGAATATAAAAGATTAGCGTGCCGTTGGCTCTGCTAAACGGCACATTTATATCAAAGTTCCCAGTTCCAAATGTGTTCGTACATTAAAATACTGCAATTGCTTCACCGATACTGACTGAAAAAATGTTTCATTGAATCTTGATTTAGCAATGCATCATGTCCTGCATATAGACTAAAACGACAAACGCAAATAACCAGTGGCGAAAATGGATTTGAGAGACTTGCGTTTTGACAAATCAGATGGTGTAGTTGGCATTTGAAAAGGTACATGTCTGTCGTCACTAGAGCGGAAAACTGCTTTTTGCGATGGTCATTCTAAATCAATAATGACTGAAAATAACTATTTCACCCAGTAGTCAATATGCTCTGGTATTGCATAAATGCTTGAACAGTTCAGTAAATGAAGGGTAAATTCAAAGAACAACCTTCTGCTCAGAAAAAAAACAGGGGCCTGTTTTTCATGGCTAGCCCTATACTTGAAGGATCATTAAATACGAAAACACATTGTTCCTGGAAATCGTGCATTTCACTTTAAACAACACAAGCATCACAAGACAGATATCAGAGATGTCGAGTAAGTCAGTGTAGGTTCCTATGCATTGAGAAACTGTCCAGAAAAGCAATGCATAGTGTGTTTTATAAGCATATGAAACGTAAAATAGTATTTGACTGTACGTAATCACATGTATAGACCTTACTGGCACCGATTTTTGTCATCAATACGTTGTCAAATGGAAACATGCTTTTGATCTGCAGCTTTATAAAGCTTTATGAAAGTCTTTTGATGGATGTTGACGTCTTGCTGTCTATGTGGAGAGTTTCCATGTCGGATATCAAAGAACCTTGTGGACTCACTCCAGCCAAAGAGAAAGAAAGGATGGAGGCCCACAGGAACTGCTGTGGTCTGAGAACATCATCTTGCACTCTCAGAAAAAAAGGTACAAAAGCTGTCACTGGGGCTGTACCTTTTCAAAAGGTACACTTTTGTACCCAAAGGCTGCATATTGGTACCTTAGTGGTACATATTAGCACCTAAAATGTACATATTAACACCTAAAATGTACGTATTAGTACCTAAAATGTAAAAATTAGCACCTAAAATATACATATTAGGACCTAAAATAGACATATTAGCTCCTGAAATGTACACATTAACACTAAAAATGTACATATTAACACTAAAAGTTTACATATTAGCACCTAAAATGGGCATGTTAACACTAAAATGTACATATTAGCACCTAAAATGCACATATTAAAACCTAAAATGCACATATTAACACCAAAAATGCACATATTAGCACCTAAAATGTACTTATTAGCACCTAAAATGTACATATTAACACCTAAAATGTACATATTAGCACCTGAAATGTACATATTAGCACCTGAAATGTACATATTAGCACCTGAAATGTACTTATTAGCACCTAAAATGTACATATTAGCACATAAAATGTCCATATTAGCACCTGAAATATACATATTAGCACCTAAAATGGACAAAAGTGTACCTTTTGAAAAGGTACAGCCCCAGTGACATCTTTTGTACCTTTTTTTCTGAGAGTGTGTCTATATTTATTTACTTGCTTATTTTTCTGGAGTGGAAATATACTCGCATATCCCAAAAATAATTAAATAAATAATAATGAATACATAAAAACTTTGCCCAGGTGCAGGAAAGAACTGCAAATTAAAGTAAGAATTCAGATTTATTTGCATTACGTATCAAGTAGAACGTGGCACAAAGATGTTTTTGAGTTAAGCATTCTCCTAAACTGATGCTGTCCAGCCTGAACCCACTGATTTGATATAGGGGGATGCATTTCTGCCAAATATTTTACAAAACCAACATGGTAATGGATATGACAATATGTTTGGTCTTGGTAGAATATATCTACACTGCTGCTGTTACTGCATAGCAAGTACAGGACTTGCTACTGCCAACACATACACGACATTCTGATTCTGACACGCTGCTGTAAAACAAAGCAAACATGAATTACCTGTATAGCTATACAGGTGGCGCTGGGGAAGGTGGAGGGTTTCTGAAAGCACACTGCAACTGCTGCAGCAAATGCTGACCAAATATTTGAAGGTTGAGGATCAGCAAGTTCATTGGCTACTGATACAGCAGGAACCAATCAGCTGTTCCCTATAGAGAATGATGTGATTGCAAGCAAATTGAGTTAAGGATCTATCAGCCTGCACCATTTAGTTTCATAACAGAACTTTTGTATTTGATTATAGCTTTGGTGTTGAAAATGATCTTACTTCGTCTCTGAGATTCAGAACATTCTTTTGATCTTCTCCTAATTCACATAAAAGTTCTGTTAGTAATGTGAGCTTCGACTAGTATTACTTGCATAGCCTATTTACTGTGCAATACTGTATTTTATGCATTTAAAAAAAAAATTATGAAACTGAATGGATTTATGATATTCTGCTGATTATTGAACACACATTGTTCCACTAATATGGACTGCAAATTTTACTGAACCAGTGCAGTCTGATTTTATCACCCCACAAAAGGCTATCCCCATTGGACCCATGGTGTGTATTGCCTGCTCAGAAACATATGGTATTTCCAGTTTTGCAACAGTTGTAGATATCAGTTAGAAACATGCTAAGGCAACAGCCAAACAGTAAACAATACGTTAAGCTATCAACTAAAGTACAAATACATGAAGAGATAATCAGGTGCTGAATAGAGTAAAAAATCAATAAAGTGTACATTTTTCAATTTAAGTGCAAATAACACACCTTTTTTAATCATTAAATAAATCATTAAAGGAGTAGTTCACTTTTCAAAAAACTTTTGCTGATAATTTCTACTCACCCCCATGTCTTCCAAGATTTCCATGTCTTTCTTTCTTCAGTCGAAAACAAATTAAGGTTTTTGATGAAAACATTCCAGGATTTTTCTCCATATAATTAACTTCAATGGGAACCAAACGGTTCAAGGTCCAAAAGACAGTTTCAGTGAATAAGACAATGAATAAGGGTCTTATCAAGCGAAACGATCGCTCATTAAAAAAAAATAAAGTTTAAGTTTTATAAGCTCAAATTCTCGCCTTGCTCTGTTCTGTGATGCGCATTCGTGACTCTCGTATTCAAACTCGTTTATCAAAATGAACAAATCTTTTCCCGAGTCAGCTCGTTCATTTCGTTCGTTGAATGAACCAAATAACACAAAACAGATTTGCTTATTTTGATAAACGAGTTCAAACAGGAGAGTCACGTACATAACAAGATGAGCGTTTGTGCTTATAAAACTTAAACTTTTTTTTTTTTAAATGAGCGTTGATCATTTCGCTTGATAAGACCCTTATTCATCATCTGGAATCGTTTAAAGCCCTTTGAACAGTTTGCAGTTTGCACTGAAACTCTCTTTTGGACCTTGAACCGTTTGGTTCCCATTGAAGTCCATTATATGGAGAAAAATCCTGGAATATATTCATCAAAAACCTTAATTTCTTTTCGACTGAAGAAAGAATGACATGGATATCTTGGATGACATGGGGGTGAGTAATTTATCAGCAAAAGTTTTTTTTAAAGCGAACTACTCCTTTAAAGAACAAGAATTCAGAAAAGAAATGGTCGCAAGATTTCCAATCTCAACACACACAAAGCAAGTTGGTGACTTTGTTCCTCCATGATTAATTAAATTCCCAAAAATGAAACTGAAGAAGATACACCTCACTTTGAGGCAAAACATTGTTTCTTTCACACACTGTGATGTGACTAGCCAGGGTTAACGTGTCCCATTCATCTTCAGTTTTCCCAGCCTCATCCCTAAACCATAGAGAGACAGATGTGCCGAGGGGGAAGCCCCCTGCTTCAATTCAATTCTCTTGCCAATTCCAGCAACCCTGGGAATTCTATGGGAAACCATGGGGAGACTCCCTCTTTCCTCACCTTCTTAGGCCCTCTCTGATCAATGCGTTTCTTTTCGAAAAAATAGCTCAGAGAGAAGTCACTTTCTACACATGGAGAATTATCTCCATTCATCGTCTGTGGTGCGGAGTGTATGGATTACAGATGATTAATACCTTCACTGACTCATCACCTGGGGAGTATCCACAGGGGCTTAAGTGTGTAATGCACAGCAGACATCCAAGTGTCTCCTACCGCCTCGATCCACCCTTATTTCACATGCATTACCATGTTTCCGCCTCAGAGGAAAAAATAAAAAGGTTTTGTAACAGTAAAGTGACTTTTGTATCTTACAGAAGTCGCAACAGCAAGATATAGTCACAAATACGATACACATTTTATTTGTGAGATATTAAGCAACTATTTAGATTTATGGGATTGAGACAAAACGTTGCAATTGCGAGATATAAAGGTCATATTGCGAGATAAGTCACATCACGAGATTGCAAAATAAATCACATTGTGAGATTTCACCAGTATGAGGCAAAACATCGATTTCAAGATATAAAGTAACGATTATGAGGAAAATATGTGACAAACTGCAAGATGTCACATTGTGAAATGGAATATCACAATTTATGAAAAATTGCAAGATAAAAAGTAACATAAACGAGAAACAAAGTTGCAATTGAGAGACAGTCATGTTGCAAAATATAAGCATTTATGAGATAAAGTTATAAAACAAGATATAAAGTCATATGGTAAGATATTGTCACATTAAGATACTGCAAAATAAGTCACATTTATGATAAATAGAGGCAATTAAAAGAAACAGTCACAATTGCGATAGTCATTTTATGATGTCACACACTGTAAAAATGAATGCGCTTTAATCAAAAAATCAAAACAGATTACAAGCAATATTATTAATTAAATTTAACAATAGAATTGAGTAATTAATCAAATTAAGTCATTGAAAATTAACCATTTAAAATGAGTAAAAAAAATTTTAAAGCATGTTTAAGTCACCATTATGGTGCTCAGTGTTTGTTTTAAAATGTCAGTTTTCTCCTTCAGTGATTTTGCTTGTTAACATGGTGTCTTCAATGTTGGCAATATAAAATAAAGATAATATTAAATAATTAATCTTTGACGTCTGTCTGTTATTCAGATATTTTTGTTAATTTCTTTTTTGGTGTAAGTTTTACTCATTTTAAATGGTTAATTTTTGATTAATTATTACTCAATTCTAATTTGTTCAATTTAATTAATAATATTGCTTGTAATCTGTTGCCACAATTTTATTGATTAGATAAAGCATATTCATTTTTACAGTGCATTGTGAAATGTAAACCCCATTTGTACGACATGAAGAAATTACCTTTTAAATTTGTATCACACTAGGCAGAAAAGGCTTCCATATATTAGAGATCAATGGACCAATTGGAAAGCTTGCTCTGCAGGTGTGCGTCTAAGGTTGAGCTGTGTCATAACCTAAAGGAATTACAACTAACTTGGACAACTAATCCACAGTGCTTTGTCTTTGACCTCAGTGACATAGCATTTAAATGCTCCAGCTGTTTGACCTTTCTGGCATGAATGGGAGTCTGGTTTAGCTGATTTTCCATCTTCCTAAGAGGCACCGCAGAAATTAGAGCTGTGATTACTGGAACACTAAATCAGATGCAGCCTTTTTCGCTCTGTTTCTGTGTTGATGATCAACGACACGGTTTACACACATTCCAATAAATTGCATTAGCTGCTACCTGCATGTGCAAGCGTTAGCACCTAGACAAATTATTTTTTTAAAGTTAGATGGATGACTCTTCAAACTTATTCTTTCTAAAAACTTCCTAAGCTTGGCAAAAAAAGGCAAAAAAGAGGAAAAGAAAAACATCCTCCCGACTACAATTGGCACTATTGCGTTAAGTCGAGGGCCAGTTTCGAGTCTTGCACATCACTCACACATCAAAGTGATTGACATGTTCTTTTACAGACCACTTACAAGCCTTTAATGACCTTTACAAGAGAGGGCATTGACTTCTTCCATCCCTAGTTGCCAGGGATCCACATGTAAATGATATTCTCTCTCAAATGAACCATCCTTGATGGTTCCTCAAAAAGCTACACTTCAATGCAGCTGTTCCTGTAAAAATAACCGCTCTGTCAGTCTCCCTCCGCGGTCCCCAGGCTTTCGCCGGTTCTGCGAGTTTGGAATGCGAAATCAAACGCAGACACATCCACTGACCAAAGTATTAAAACTGATGAGCAAATGACTTTCACCGCTCCCACTTCAGGCTTTCAAGCTCCTTAACAAGTCAGTCGGTCCATGAGGGGAAAAAAGAGAGAGAGAGAGGCAATAAAGTCAACGCTCAACTTTTCCACCGAACTACATGTGAAATTATGAGACAATTGCCACGACTTAATAAACAAAAGAGATGGAAGTAGCAGCTGAACCGGCATGGGTGAGTGAGAAAATAACGCTCATTTAGTCCCGAAAGCGATGTGACCGTTACAAATGAGTGCAGTAGGAAACCAGACCTCCTTTTCACAACATCTCTCAATCTTTCCCACTTGAGAAAAACCCAGATTTATGCATTGAAAGTGCTTTTGTTTTAATTACTGGCGAAGCTTTCTTGACGGTCTTGCTGTAATTGAGGGGCACAATTCCCAGTCGGATCGTTGGGAGCGAGAGGCTGCCTGCTGCTCAGCCTTCTTTTAATGGGAATTTCTGTCGCTCCTAAGTATTTCAGCAGATCCCAGCAGCCGCCTGTGGGGTAGCGTGAAGCTGGGGCTCTATCGGTACTTGAAGTCTTCTGAGGGCACATTTTATGACCATAGTCATGGCGATTATTATCCGCTTTATTGCCATTATCATTCAGTGGTCCAAGGGTGATTGGACCACTGTCATTAAAATAGCAGCTCGAGAGTGGCTGATCTTTCAGCTGGGTGATTGAAAACGACTAGCCAAAGCATTTCTAGAAAAAAAGACAGAAGAAATGATCCTTGGATATCAATGTATGAAACAAGTAATTGACCAGCTTGGCAAATTGAATACAACCAGCCAAAACAAGGCGAGAAAAAATGACCTTTGAATATCAATGCTAGAAACAGATACTTTATCAATGAAGACCCACCAAAATATTGCTATGGTTAGTCAAAAACGCAGTCCTTAATTTTGCTAAAAAGAAAAAAAAAAGAGGCAAGATTCTTAGAGGATCTTCCAGCTGGGCGATTAAAAACCAACTAGCCATAACATTCCTAGAAAACGCAGAGACAGAAGGAATTACCATTGAATGTCGATGCATGAAACAGATAGTCAATGATCAATAAAAACCCACCGAAACATTGCAACGGTTAGTCCAAAAATGCAGTCCTTTATTTTGCTAAGAAAGTCATGACATCAGTTTCTAGCGCGTACAGTAAGCACATTTCCATCTTCTCACAGTTTACTCTCTTATCATCTGAACTGACTAAACTAGTAGAAACATTACACAGATTTTCCTTTTTACGCTCACTTCCGTTGCAGACGCATTTGATTCCACCACTCGTCCCAATGACAAGCTCTTCATAATAAATAAAGGAGTGCTGCCGGTTGACTCAAGAAACGTGGAATGGTTCGGGTTGTCTGAAGCCTACCAGGAGACCTCAAAACAATACAAAGATGGATGAACTGATATAGAGGTGGTTGGGTTGGGTGGTCTGGTCTGTGGGTGGTGGTGGAGTACTCCAGTGAGCAGGGAGAGCTGCCATGGTGTTGTGGTGACAGAGGTTGTGGGAAGGGGGGGGGGCAGAGCTGAGGTTTAAGACATGGTGATCTGCATGGACTCCAACATTTCTTCCACCGCCTTCACCGAGCATTTGTTCTCCTTCTTCCCACGGCCTGCCATCTAGGAGAAACAGAAATGGAGGGGTTGATGAAAGGACATCATTCCATTTACAATGTTTTTGGACGTATTACGTTTTAACACAAACATTGTGGAGCGTCAGACTCCATAACACGCTGATGCTAAAAGACAAGTATTTGAGTACGATTCCCATGTCTTGCAGGAGCTGCATTCATAAAACACTTCAGACTGTTTCTAAGAGGGTGAAGAGTGAGTAAAGGCCATTGTTACACATCTTTGAACCTTAAGGCTCTATTCCGCTCTGCCTAAACTAGGAGATGAACATTAACCTAAATTTAATTTAAAACATACTACAGATAGATTACCATAATATATGTTGTTGTCACTGTACTAAAGACTGTATAGAATATGAATATATACTGTATATTGGTCACTGACCAAAAATCTAAGATATACTCTTATCGAACATCCGATGCCGCCCACGCCGCTGAGAGCGACGGTTAGATTAATATATGCTGCGTGCTTTCCTCACAATAACAAAATAAACACAACAGAAATTGAGAAAACAGCAAGCATTTTAAAGCATCTGATCATTGCGATGTAGATGTTTCCACAAGCTCCAAGGCACTCCAGTAAAGTCACGTTTATTTATATAGCACTTTTTACAATAGATAGCTTAAAATCAAGCAGCTTTACCGTATCAAACATGAAAAAACAGTGTCAGTGTCTCATTTTCAACTATAAAGCAGCTCTCCAGTGTGTTCTCACGGACGTCTGACCACGACCGACTGAACAGGCCAAGTGAACCAGAAAAGATTTCAATGTGAATGAAGACAACTACCCATTACGTAATCGCCACGGACCAATGGCAGTACAAAGGTGTTTAGCAGCCAAAGCGAACTTTTAAACTCCCAAAACGAAAACAAAACAAACTTCGTTTCAGCCTGATTTTGATCTACATGACATCACATTAGTTTGTTTTTCGATTTCAATTGAAGTATATCGGGGCCTTAAAGGTATTCACTTTTTTATAAACAAGTATTTTAACTTAAAGAGACAATGTGTAATTTTTTAGATATTTTATTATCCAAAATCAATATTTTTATATATAAATATGTCCTCAATGGTGTACAAATACCTCTGCCAATGATCTGACTTATCCTCGTAAACAAAGAATTTATCTTTATATACATGGGTAAGTGCACGGAGGCTTCCATGTAGTTCCGCCATCTTCTAAAACTATAAAAGCAAAGAGGGACAAAAAGTACTAGGCCAACACGTTTTCCACAACGGGTTTTCGTTCAGAGCCAGCGTGACGTAACTGAAAGCAGCAGAAACAGTGAGAGGCCTTTGTCACTGCCCCGGGAAGTTTCCCAGTCAGTAATTCATACTGTAACATTCGTTTGTTCGTTGTGTCAAGTTGCTGTTTGTTTGAAATAACAAACCTGCTCACCCGAAGGAACACTCGACGAAGTGCTATTAGAAGACACCCTGTCATAGCTTTTTGGTACATGATGGCTACCAAAGACCAACACGAATTTGAAAAACTAGGCGCTGGAGAGCATAATTCGTTTGAATGTAAAATACAATTTCACCGCTAGACGCGAAAAATTCAAAGATGCAAGTTTTAGCTGCATTAAAAATTGACTTGATGGCTAGTGATGACGCCTCTGCCTGCACTAGTGGAGTAATTGAGATGCTGCTGCGGGTCTCTATTCCTGTCTCCTTGTTTGCCCTATGAGAGTAAAATGATTGGAGGGATACTACAGCCTAATGAGTCACCAACTTACACGCTCACTCACAAAGACCCATTAGCCGACAGACCCCATGGCCAAGCATACTTACACGCTCTTGCCACATCCGCGGTGACTCATCTGCTAAGAGTCCCTCTGCCTTGCTCAAACTGGACAAATTGAGCATATCGGCCAAAGCTCACTTCTCTATCCTCTCCTCCAGCAATTGACATAATAAACCAATCCACTATCCATTAAAGGCTGTGCTCTCCATTTCTCCTCATTAGTCTCATCTCTGACGTCTGCAACGTATCCCGGTCACCACTGCAGAGGAAGCAACGCAAGGTGTTTAAGAAGTCAAGGTTTGTCAGTTTTGCAAAGTCCCATTAACCCTGGCTGGTACATGCAGGAACTACACCAAAAAAGCTGAAAAACACCAAAAACAGTGACACCTGTAAACTGAAGTGCTTTGCTAGCAGGTTAACTCATCCAATCAAACCATATACACATGATATTAATCAGATATACAAAGTTAATTTAAAAAAATTAAAAATCTGCCAGACGGCCGACCGTCGGCTTGGTGTGTTCCGGGCTTAACATGGTCACAGGCGATTCTAAAATAGTCAAAAAGTCGAGACAGGACCCATTGTCGAAATTTCTAAGTCCACCACTCTATTTCATTCAAAACAAACTACAAAATAGACTCAAGGTGTTAAATACCGGAATTATCATTTAAAGAGAAAAAAAATGGGCCCAGATGATTAGCTTAGGTGGTTCTCACAAACAAAAGATGTCAGATTTCAAATTGCGCCAGCCGCACAACCGCCATTGAGATAAATGGGAATGCTAACAGACAGCTTTCTCTCCTCCTTGGAGGAAACATCTGCATCGTAAAGGGCTGTGGGTGCGCTTGTAGAAATAAGGAGCCAGCAATCCCACTGAACTCATTGGGTAAACAGAAAAAAAAAAACACAAAGCATGGCCGAGAGAGCATGGCAGTGCCGTTTCTGGGCTTGGCAGTGCATATCTGTGTCCTTGCAAGTAATTCATGGGTCTCGCTGGACATGTACACACACAGAGAGACAAATGTTATTTTCTTACTGGGAAACATCGCTAGATTAATAGAGTTGATATGTGGTCTAAATGCCAGGCTGCCGTTCCCAGCATTCTCTCAAAAACCCCACATTGTGCAAGTGAGCTGTGTGGTTTCTCCTGAGCGATGCATTCCATCACGTTTTAGACGAGAGCAAAAGTCAAGGGCGTCTACAAATGGCACAGAGGACTACTCGACGTTCAGCAGCCCATGCATTTCAAAGCAATTAGACAAGTACACATGCTGACTCACTGCCAATGTTTGCATTGATCGTGGCTGACACGCGACTAGGTAATTGCTCACTTATGAAATTAAGCGATATGCGTGTGCCTTTCGTTTCTGAGTGTTAGATAATGGACCGACCCTGTCATATCGCTCAATCTGCTGTGAGTGAGGGCTATGGCATTACGCATCAGAAGCCCTGTGTTGCACCCTAATCCATCAGCGAGGTGAGTCATCCGTCTGTATGACTATTACGAAACGAGGACTGACTCAGGACTTGACAGTCGCTGTGGCTGAGTGATATCAGCGATGAATTATTAGCTCTATATTGAGAGAGAGCGAGAGAGAAGGATAAAGTTAATGTATTTATGCTCAAAGTCAAAGACAGAAAGCACTAAGAGGAAAAAGGAGTGAGTTGAGAAGAGAATGTCCTAACAAATTCAATTCGAACAGTTGTCCGAGCACATCATCCGTGGCTAGAGAGTGACTTGCCTCTCCCATCAAATGAAGGTATGCTAACCACCAGAGGTTGGAGGCAACGTTAACCTCCAGAAGACCTCATCAATCAACGCTACTCTGCTAAAGGGTGACTCAACTTCTCTTTGAAAGACCTCAGAAGTTCTTCAAAGCAAGGAGTACAACAGGTTGTGTTGACCTCTCAATTCGGGTATAGTGAACGAGGTCAAGGATAAATTGCTTATTCTAAATAGCCTTAGGTTAATTCTTACCTGCATATTCAAAGCCACTTCACCATATCTATGTCATTAGAGATGGACACAGATGATTCTCACACAGTATTTCAAGTTCTCTCAACGTTAACAACATCGAAACCAACATCAAAGCCTCTGAGTCATCTTGTGTAAAAAAATATATGTCTACGTATCATATGTAATACCTCCCAAGAACCAAGTGTCAACAGCAGATATCCTTGTTGTTTTGACAAAACACCTTGTCTGAAAGGGATAGTTTACCATCATTGTATCTAAACCTCATGTTGTTGCAAACCTGTTTGATTTAATTATGTGGAACAAAACAAATATTTTGAAGAAAGGTTTTGTCCATACAATGAAAGTCAATGAGGTCCAAAACAATTGGACCCAATTTAATTTAATTGCTTGCAAGCCTTTTTTATCAATCAGGCAAATCAGTCCGAACATATTTTTTATGTTTAAAATAAAACTAAATGGAGCATGATTGCTGGCCTATAAGATTTATAAGGGACTACCAGGTGCAACGTGACAAAAATAGGAACCAAGCACCGTCACAAAGTCTTGACGCATGAAGCTGCTGACGCTATGGTAAAGACACAATGTCAGAATGACTGCCATCACAAACAATGACGTTCTTGTGAGTAAAGTCTCTCCTGAGGCATATGGATCAGTCAATAGAGCAGAAAGATACAGAGGATGATGGTGTAAAAAAAAAAAAAAGACAGAAGGAATGAAAGGAACATTAATATCCATTTATTGGGTGGTCTGGAAATTCCAACAGAAAACCAGCCAAGTTTTTAATACACCCTCAGGGTTGGAGACCACAAGGTCGATGTGTTACTTTTGAAAGTGGATAACAGTCCTTAAATATTTAATTCTATAAAAGACATGTAAAAAATTAAAAAAAAAAAAATCTCTAGAATACAAATAAAAAATGTCTACTTTTTTTTTTATACATAATAACAAAATAAACAAATACATACAATGAAAATCAGGTCCCCACTGACTTTCAGGGCATGGACAAAAGCAGTTCTTTAAAGTATCTATTTTTTGTGTTCTACTGAAGTCAGTCATACAGGTTTGGAAAGACGAGAGGGAGAGTAAGTGATGCCAAGTTTTCATTTTTGGGTGAACTTTCTCTTTAAAGGGTACATATCATGCTAAATGCACTTTTTTAGCCCCCTGAGTGCATTTCGTTGTATATTTGGAGTGTTTATAAGTACAGAAAAGTTGAAATTATTCTCTTCAGGTGCTTCGTTTATCTTTATATTTTGTTTTGGTCATATTTTGCAACCTGCAATTATGTCACAGTATTTGCAGCGGAACTGACAAATAAGGACATTGACTACCGGCCCAAACCTTCGAGCAATCCGCCATTTTTTTTTTGCTCGCTACGATTTTGTAGTCCACGCTTAATGATGCAGAAGTTACGAGAGGGCAAGTCAAAATGTCCGGTTGTCGGACGTAAGTGACCCGAAGCATTCCAACTTCAACAACCTCCGCCAGTATAAAGAAGGTTTTGCCGAGGGGTAAATTCCTTCTATCTTTGGAGACGACGAACCGAGCATTTCGATAAGCTGTAAATATCGTTAATAAAAATAAAAGTACTTTACTTTCTTAATGACATGGTGGTCATGGTTTATCAATACCTTTGTCTTTCTTTGATTTTGTTTTGAAGTAACGTTACACGTCTGCAGTATAATTGTTCTTGATTTTCATCAATGGTCATTTAGCTGCTGTGTTTTCTGATGCTTTTTTAAACGTCTTATATTATCAATACAGATTTTTAGTGATAAGATTAGACCGTAGCCATTTATCTTGTTAGTGTGCTTGTTTTAACCACTTTCAGTTATAACACAATACAATTACATAGCATTGCACTACATCCATATGAAGACTTTGTTCTGCAGGTTCATTGTCTTCTTTTTCAAATCGCTCGCTCTGGCTCAAACATGTAAGGCTTGATGGACAAGTCTTCCGTTGTTGACATTTTGTTAACATGTTAATAAAAATGTTCTGTGACACTACGTAATCGTACATCTCTAATCAAACTACAAAAATGGCCGAACGGGGTGGAGTTGAATTCAGCAACCAAGGTAGGACTTTTTATTTAAAGAAACCACTCCAAAACGAGTTTCTCACAGACGCACATCAGAAAAGGGGTAGAAAAGGGGCCTGTGGGGCTATAACAATGAGGAATTCAGACCCAAGCCTTGCAGTTTCACTTTATATAGACCACAAATATATGATTTATATGTAAAAAGGAATTATTTAAAAGCATGATATGTACCCTTTAACATCAAGATCCAGTTCATTCTGATCACAATTTGGTCTTGTGGCGTACATCAGAAGAACCCCTCTTTGGAACTGAGACGCCAACCAACATGAAAAGGGAGCTCCATCTAAAGAGTGTGACAAGAGTCCTCCAACCGCACAGGAAACACTCCAAGGGTACGCTTGTGTGTACCCTTGGACTGATGGCCCCACTTGCTGACTAAGGGCCCCTTTATTACACTTTTAACTGTCAATCCTTAAATAAGCAATGTATATCACCCTGATGGCAGTTAAGATTTCAAATAAATCTATAATATTTACATTGTGTACCATGGCAACAGCATAAACCGCTTTAGTGATACCATGCGAGCTGCACTTCACTTTTTCCTCTCTTCTGCTATCATTATTGCCTTCCTTTGCAGCCGTGGTGTGCACGCTGCATATTTTCCCCTTGCTAACTCCCGAGCCCTGTGTTTGGCACCAGCTGGTATGCTTCATAGGGATGGTGGCGCTTTAACATGCAGACATAGAAAACAGCTGCGTAACACAATGCCAGGCCCTGTGGGCTTAAGTCAACACATTAGCTGCGCTCTGCCCAGGCACGCGTGTTCAGCACAGACCCAGCGTGAAGGCATGGCATCCGCTCACTGTCTGGGGATGTGCTCTCCTGTCTGTATATCAGATTGTGCTCTGCTGCAACAGTAAAACAGAACGAACCCGGGCAGCCAAACGGCATTTCCAGTAACTAGGGCTGGGTGGTATGACTAGGTAGAGATTCTGCTATACATCTGTGGGAAGATTTAAAAGATCCAATGACAAGCAGAAAACACTTAGTATTTAGATTCAAACATCACACACAAATATTTTTGATCGATGAATACAATACCATTCAAAAGTTTGGGGTTGGTAGTATTTTTTTAATGTTTTTGAGGCTCATCTATCCATCCATCCATCCATCCACCTACCTACCTATCTATACACAGCCCATTAACAGCAACTGTCAAAAATGAGATAATGATATTGATCAAAATGTATTTTATAACAATGGATTGTTTATTTTGACAAATATCAGTTTAATGTTTGATGAATGCACAACTTAAAATTCTGCCTAAACTTTTTTATACATAATTTTATTTATATATATGAAGAGTTCAGATGCAAAAGCCTCTAATGCCATTTGAAATGTTCTTCTTTAATGATGATTTTTTTATCAAACTTGTATATTTAAGTTCAGTAATTTCACTTAAAAAACAATTAATAGGTAATTATCATTGCCATTTAAGTGAAATCACTGAACTTAAATATACAAGCTTGATAAAAATGATCATTCTAGAAGAAAATTTCAAATGGCACTTTTGCATCCGAACTCTTCATATATATATATATATATATATATATATATATTGTATTGTATTATATTACTACTTGTATTGTATATATATATTGTATTTGTAGTCATTATCCAATAAAATTTGCTGTTATTTTGTGTCATTATGGTTATATAGTGTGAATTGTTTTTGTTTCCTTTCTAATATATATTTTTGGGCCTTTTACCTTCATTCATAAAAGGACAGTGAAGAGTGACTAGAGAGAGCACTTGTGAGCACTTGGACATGAATGTGACATGGACGTGGCAGTAGTGAATTTGCAACTGTTTACTAAGTCTTGTCCAAACAGGTGGACTTAGAGGTTTTTGCAGCAACAACAAAAAAAGGCACACATGGACTTGGACACAAGCACATGTACACAAAAGACAATCAAATTAGTTAGATATACCTTTTTCATTGCCATTAAAGTGTAATTTCTAAACCTAAATATAGGAGCCTAATAAAAAAAAAAAAACTAATTTAAAAGAAAAATGTCAGATGGACTTAGAGGTATATATATATATATATATATATATATATATATATATATATATATATATATATATATTAGGGCTGTGCAAAAGTTAATTGCGATTAATCACATCCAAAATAAAAGTCTGTGTTTACATAATATATTTGTGTGTGCTGTATATAATTATTTTGTATATATAAATACCTATGCATGCATGTATATATTTAAGAATTATTTGCGCTTAAATTCTGTATATATTTATAAATACATAATCTATATTATATAAAAATTAATTTTTTATATATGAATAACACATTTTCTTAAATATATACATGCATGTGCGTGTATTTATATATAAAAAATAATTATACACAGCACACACAAATATATTATGTAAACACAGACTTTTATTTTGGTTGCGATTAATCGCAATTAATTTTTGCACAGCCCTAATATATATATATATATATATATATACAGTATATGCTGTTAAACAGAACATATTTCAGAGAGATTTAGGTACTACGACCCAGTAACTCATGCATTTCTCTTACCTGATAGGCTCTGCTAATCTGAGAGGTGGCCCATGTGGCGTATTTCACATTATCCTTCTTCACTTTTGCGCTTACTTTTGGGCTTGCAGCAATGTGACTCGCCGACTGCGGGAGAAGACGAAGAGGAAAAGACAACAAACAAGGGTGAGATGGACCACAGTGTTGGGGGAAACACATAAAGATTAGAGTCTCACCATTCCTGGAAAGCGTCAATAAAGACCCATGAGATAAAAATCCATCGGCTCCCACTTAAAGCCCACATAATGGAAGGGTGGCTAAACCCGGATGGCAATGGAGGGTATTTTTTAAAGGGTGGAAAATGTGAGGGTTTTGAGCCTGGTTGAGTAGTGAAAAAAAAAATCCTAGACGCTGTGTTAACGCAGCCTGATCAGAGATAGGAAAGGCGGTGCTGACAGGACCGGGAGTGTCAGGGAGGCGGCGTGTGAACGGCATAGCGCAACGTGAATCATGCTCTCCAGCCGCTACAAGATCTTCGTTCCACAACCACAAATCCTCCATCTTTAGCTCGTTATTGCTATTAGACCGGCTCAATAGAGCTTGCAGGACACTGTCGGCTAGCATGAAAGCCCTTCCTCATGGATGTGCTGAAACTTTAACTGCACACCAAACTCATCTCTGTTTCTGGCAGGAAATCCCTCAGCCTCTGGATTTTAGGGTGTGTAAGGTTGGTGAGATGTGACAAATAGGCCCTGTTAAGGAAAATTTTTTGTCACTCGAGCCACAAATCTGTGTTCATTTTTCATTTTGTTTCAGTCAGTCTTATGATAAAAAAAAATATCATTTAAATGTAGTCAATATTTGTCATTTACTCCAAATTTAGTCAATGAAAACAACATTTTAGCGGTCACAAATTAAAGCGAATATTCACACATTTTATATATTTTAAATATGCATCAACCAGCTTTATTTTAGTATCATTTATATACTATAAGATTATTTATTAATACTTTGCTTTTTTTTTACTTTTTAGTTTATTTTAATTTTAGTTTACATTTTAGTTATCTTTTATAGGTTTTTATATTTTTATCTTTATAGCTTTTAATATTTTTAGTTATCTTATATTTTAGGTAGGTACCAAAGCAACATTTTTAATCTAATTTTTTCCTCTAATATTTATATTTTAGCTTTATTTCAATTAAAATAATTTATAGTTAACAATACTTTTAGTTAAAAATAAAAACTGCGAAAACATGTTCAACTTCAATTTAGTTCACTTTAGAATAATTTGAGATAGTAGTAAATCTATCATTAAAATGTATCGATCTATCAAATTTAGATAGTATTTTTGTGATAGTGTTTTTAAATTAGTTGACATCACAATGCACTTTTTTGGGTATGTCTTCTTTATCCTTGTTCAAATTTTCAACGAGTTGACAAGATCGGTTACACTATCTCAGGTTTTATCTGATGTTTTTGCTGGGTAGTGCTCTTTTCTCTACATATGACTGGGAATCAGGCGCTTGATTTTGTTGTACTGACCATCATCCTTCTATTGCCGGTCTTGTCACACGTGCAAATCGCACATCAAAGAGCGCTGATGACTGTCACAGTTATGTGTTTGAACTACTGAAGCGTGTGTGTGTGTGTGTGTGTATGTTTGAACAGTGGGCCTGTGTGTGGCTCCCTATGCACCCTCTGCCCCTGGCTGGCTGTTTGTGTTCATATGTCAGGAGTCACTTACAAATGATGCATTGGTGTTAATGGACAACTTCCTGTTTAAATAAATACAGATGAAAGGCTTATTCAGCACACATATTGCCTGAACCTTTCCAGCAGAACCACGTGTGACGGAGGGGTTGCCATTTCTCTACCATTCTTTTATTGTCAAAGGTTTGTTTATATCTGGAATAAACATAGAAATGCCCCACAAAGGGCTAGTGGTGTTGCATTACAGCAAAAAGTCTGATATTTTTCAACACAAGGACTGAAAACACCAACTGCCCCTGTGTGAACCAATCACAGCCTCTGCATCCATTCACGTTCAAAAACAAAAGCAATAGAGAAGGTGTCTCTTACCATGTAAAGGCCGAACAAGGCCCTCATGTTTCTGTTGTTAAGCTTCAGTGCCTGCGCAAAATACTTCCTGGCCAGCTCGAGGTTTTCCAGACCTCCCTGGGTGTACTTTACCTGGGGGAGATGGAAGAGGAAACAGAAAGGTGATTTTGTGTTATTGGCACCCTTAAAGTTAACACGAGAGCTAAATAAACAGAACATGATCTAAATAAACAGGAATTATCCTATACAAGCCTACAACATGATGGATGCAGTAAGTTAGAGACTTTAAGGGAGTTAAAGGGAGTTGGCCAAAGATTTATGTATGTTGCAAAGTGACAAAATCAAACCAAATTGATCATATTTAATGTTTAAACCCATAAACCTCTAAACCTCTGAACTTATCAATAAAAATGTACTTTTATTGATTATTTAATCAAAAATAAAAACATATTCAAACATCATAAACGCAATATAAAATCATACACACAAATGTATACAAACTAAAGTTAATAGTTTGTGTATATTTTTATAGAATTTTTTTTAAGTTTATATGTTTTTATTTTTTACATTATATATGTGCGTCACTTATTTTCTGAGGCTTAATCATAATCATTAATCATTTTCCTGATTTTTTTTTTATCACGTTAATTCAACTTAAAAGAACATTTGTTTTAGGCAGGAAGAAATTGTACCTCGGCGTATTGTTCACAGTAGAGGTGATTGTGTGGGTTTGTCATCATCAGTTCTTCAAGACAAAAAGCTGCTTTTGCATAACTGCAGGAGTGAAAGAACATGAGAGGGAGGGGGAGAAAAAACTATGAAGATCACACATAGACACTTAAAACATTTGAGGTTTCTCTTTCATCAGCTTTTATTAGGGTTAATGGAACTCTGTGTATAAACACCCATATTTGCTAAGGAGGTGACATTTCTGCCCTAGATGCCTAAAAAATTAATGACAATCTCTTTCTGGGTTCTTCATTGACATCTCGAGGCTGTCATTCTCAAAAGCTGTTTCCACACGAGATCACTGCTGAGCCATTGACCTCACACTAAATTTACAGTTTCATGTCTCAGACACACTCTCCCTTATAAGTATACAACATGGGCCTGCACATTTCCCCATTGCTCCCACCAAAAAAACCAAACAATTTCAAAAAGATCTATTACGACAAAACCGCAAGACACAAAAATGAGCCAAATGAACCCAAAAGCTGTGGATTGGGTTGAAAGGCTCGTTACCGCCTCGAGTCCCCGACACCGCACAGCTTTTTTAGCTACCGTTAGGCAAGCTTTCTGTCTCATTCCGTGCGAGGTCCACACAGAGACCCACAATGTACGTGCTTGCGCACACATATCAATTTATCACAACACATGAAATCTTAAAACAGAGCTGGAGCACGTCCAATCGGATTGTGGATGCTAATCTTATGCCTGACAACAACTGGTGGAAAAACCTGCTGACGCAAACAAGACTTTTTTTGGTGGAAAAAGGGCATTGCTGTTGCTGACTCGCAAAGAGATGATGAGCCTATCTAGCCTTTAGGAAATGTTCAAGGGATTTTAAATACAAAGAGAGGAGAGAATGAGAGCGAGAGAACAACACAGACCGTCAAAGAGGTTGGAAGAGTGAGCCAGTGAGATCAGGCCACTCAGAAAGTTGAATGCTGCTTGCAATTACCATTTCCTCTCCATAAAGACTTTCAGATGTGATCCTGCTATGGCGTAAATTGTGGCGGAGCAATGCAAAGAGTGTGTGAGAGAGAGAGAGAGAGAGAGAGAGAGAGAGAGAGAGAGAGAGAGAGAGAGAGAAAGCAAGGCAGGCATCAACCCACATAACTGCCCACTACCGGAGTATTCAACATACACGGTCGACTCTACCATTGCTCCATTTATGGATGGTGGTTTCTGCCTCAAAAAATAAATAAATAAATAAATAAATAATAATATTTTTTAACTGTCTGTATGTGCCACAATGTGACTAATTGAGACAAAGTTTAAAGGTCCCCTGACATGAAATTTTCATTTTCTGAGGTTTTTTAACATTAATATGAGTTCCCCTAGACTGTATTTGGTCCCCTCGTGTTTAGAATTTTCAATCGGTGTAAACCGAGCTTTGAAAAACTGAAAAACTCAGAAAAAGATATTAAAAGACAACTCCGGCGCAAAATGAATCTTAGGTCTAATTACACATTGGTACATAGTCAACTGTTCCCTGAGATTTGCTTTCATGATTATCGAATGTAAAGAGTTTTATCTCTAAAAACGCCGGAGTTGTCCTTTAAGCAACACTGAGGGGAAAAAAAAGTCAAATTTGGAGGTGGTCATATTGTGATATATGAAAGTCAAATTGTGAGTTATAAAAGTTATATACATTGTGAGAAAGTCAAATTGAGGAAAAGTCATGTTTGGGGATCTTAAAATATTTTTATTTTTAAATAGTCACATTTTTATAATTAAAGTCAAATTAAGCAACTTTCAAACTGAAAGTCACATTGTTAGAATCAAAGTCAACTTAGGACGGAAACTCAAATTGTGAGATTTCTAAATATTAAGTCAAATTGTGAGATATAAAAAGTCACCTTGGAAGATGTTAAGTCTGAGAAATAAAGGTGCAATTACCTTATTTTTTTTTTTTTTAAAAAGGCTTCCACATCCATCTCCACATGAACCTACAAACCTAAAACTGTGTTAGGATGACTGACTAGTTGTCCAACAACCAACTAGCCGATTAGCGATGTTTAATGGTTTATCAAGACTGATTTCTATTGAGCTGCATCCACTTGCCTTTAAAAGAATCACATTTTACCCGTTCCATTAACATCCTTAAGAATAACTAGTTGGCTTTAGACAACCCAGAGAAACCAATTTCTAGTTTTTGACAACCCTACCTACAATTCACCCAAGAATCTACTTTTCAATTGTCATTGAAAAGCATGATCTAATAGTGGTCAATGTATACTACGGACTTAAAGTAGATAGCAGCCCGTCATAGCTGTGTAATCAGCTGTTTGGGTGGTGTTTGTTTCTCTTCATCTTATTTTAGTTGGGAGAATGGTTGCCACCTCATTCTCTTGGGAATTTCTCTCCCATTCTTTCACAGCGTGGAAGAGAGATGTGATAATGCTGGCTTTGCCGGAAGAGGAGGGGAAGGGGAAAAAGTGAGTCTGTGACCTGAAATAAAGAATAGAAAGAGAAAGGGGAAGAAAGTAAAAGAGTGACACTGACACGCCTATAGATAAGGGGTTGTCAAAGAATGGTGTGATATTAGAAAAGTTGGACTAAGCGGGGAGATAATCCTCTCACCCCTGGATTTCCTCTGTCTGCAACAGCAATAAAGCCCTTTACACAAAACCGCGAGGTATCTAATAAGCCGTGCTCTCACCAAGCGCCCGCATTCCTACGGCCAGTGGCCTCCGACCGGGACAACCAACTTTTTCTTTCTCTCACACACATACTAACACCACGTAGCCCCCCTCATGGACAATAAGACCAAAACAATTAAAGAAGGATGGAGGAGAGGAGACACAGACTTGTAGTTTCCTACAATCCTGATGCCTGGCAGAAAGTAACCCCTGGCAAAAGAGATATCAGCAGGGGAGCGCAGTCTTATCCCAGGAGTTGGAGAGGGGGATCAAGGAACAAATCCTATTATGGCCCTACTCCATGGGACAAACAGACACTGAGCTTTAAGAAGGGCCCCTGGCTGAGACTGGCATTTCACTGTCTTTTACTCCAGAGGGTCCCAAAACTCTACAGCAACCGTGGCACGTCAAGCGAAGGTCCTGAGAATGACCTGTGAGATGGTGGTGAATGTGACCTTATAACCCTCGTAAACATCACATGTTATATGGACAACTTCTGGACATCTATCTGACACATTGGTGACTGATACATTTTAACGGATTCATTCATCTTACATGATGAGTTTTCCCCTGCCTACACAACAAAAATGCCTGTGTCTGCATTGGGTAAGAATATAATAAAGTCACTTGGAAAACTCCATGATTTTTCAAAAGTAGGATATGCTCTGATATTTTCAAATTCTAGCTGATTCCCAATGACCAGATAATTATTATGTAATAGGTATAACCAATAAATGGCAGATCTTAAAAACCTATGCTATTTTTTTAAGTAAATAAAAAAAATATTTACAAAGACGTACAACTGCATTAAGTAACAAATTTCAAATAGAACTTAAAATATAATGTGCAGTATATAAAATTAATATTCACCTTGAATTTGCTAAATATAACATTTAACAGAATTATTAAAGTCCAAGCCTAAAAAGATTAACTTTAAGATTATGGCAAAATAATCTAAATGTAAAATAAGACAAAAGAGCAAGTACAATTAATAAATATGCAATATTAACTGATATTACTAAATAAATAATCTAAATATCTTAATAAAAGCTGATAAAGGAAATGGTGAAAAGAGCATTAACAGTCATTCTGATGGAACTTAATACCGGTTTTATACGTTATTATTATTATTTTGTTTACACACGATGCGTGTTAAAATTAATCTCCTGTTTCTAAATCAACTTCTTTTAATAAATTCATCTGAGTAAACTGAAACCCAGTAGGCAGATATTATTGAAGCATTTCCCCTGTTTTGCCATAAAATATGCCTACTTTTTTTTTAAACCTGACTGGTATATGTTATAGTTGGGGGTCAATTTGACCAAGACAATTTGATTAACCCTCATGCCCCATCAACTTTTTCCAAGAATCAACAAAAGAAATGATGTAAGAAATCATTACTCATGCTCATTGATGTAGAGTTCTGACAGCTCATGCCATGCTTCCTGGTCTCCAACAAACCTGCAAGACAGAGTAGTGGTAGTTAGCTCATCAGAAAGGCCACGGTGGACAAAAGGGGGGTTAGGGAAAGGTTTGAGGGCCAACTCAATCAAATGAGTTTTAAAACCCATTTTAATTAAAAAGTGAAGGGGAAGGGGGTCTAAATCCTCTTGTAAAACACTCACTGCTCCAGATATTCGTTGAGCTCGCGAATAGTCTCACTGCTTTTGCCCTGCGCTCGCAGGATGGAGATCTTGCGCTTCCTTGCTGCCTGTTGGGTTGACATCAACAGAGGATTAGGGCTTTAATAATGGTCTCAAGTATATGCGAGCAACAGAAATGAGCAAAGAGTGGTGTGTAAATGATCATAGTATTGTGAAAGCTGAAGGAATCTCCACAATCCCCTAGGGTTCTGGTGTTTAGACTGAAGACATCAGGGATAGGACCACAATCTAAGTTGAAATCCATCTCTATCTTTTGATCAGACAAATGCTGATTTTGAGAGTTATAGAAGTAAGAAATTGATTTAGATACATTCATCAAACATTGTCAGATTGTCACCAAATAACTTTACGGATAGCATTTTTGGGATTCTGGCGGCTCTGGAGGTTTCACAAAACATCCCAATTCCGTCTTAGAAATTTGTGACCAAGTCTTTTATAGCCAGACTTCTGACTTTTCTGCAAAATATTCAAATTTGAGCAAATAAATTAGAATTTAAGTTGAGACTTTTAACAATAGAGATTTTTCTTGCGGTAATTTACAGATTTGACCTAAAAAAGTGAAATGTCATGTCCAGAATTCATATTTACAAAACTCAAATTCAAACTAAATTATACATTTATCTAAAAGTATAAAGCACAACATTCTAATTGTTCAAATATTCCAGCTCCATAAAAACATCTAGATAAAGACCAATGTACAGAAAACACTAGAAAAACAACCAAAAAAAAAAAGAAAAAAAAAAAAAATCTCCTGTTCGAACTCGTTTATCAAAATGAACGAATATTTTTTCATGTCATTTGGTTCATTCAACGAACTCATCCAACGAACATTCAACAAATGAATGAATTGACTCGGAAAAAGATTTGTTCATTTTGATGAACGAGTTCAAACAGGAGAGTCACAAACACGCATCACAGAACAGAGCAAGGTGAGCATTTGAGCTTATAAAATTTAAACTTTGTTATTTATTTATTTATTAAATGAGCGATTGTTTCGCTTGATAAGACCCTTATTCATTGTTTGGAATCGTTTAAAGCCCTTTGAACAGTTTGCAGTTTGCACTGAAACTACCAGGCTACCAGTACATTATATGAAGAAAAATCCTGGAATGTTTTCATCAAAAACCTTAATTTATTTCGATTGAACAAAGAAAGACAGGGTTGAGTAAATTATCAGCAAAAGTTTTTTTTTTTTTAAAGTGAACTACTTTTAATCATACGTCCCATGACCAAAATCATGGAAGTTATACGGTATGCTTTAAAATAGTCTTATACCATCAGCCTAAAAGCATCGATCCTTTTTTTATGAATTCTGAAACAGGACATCATGAAACAGGAGATGAATTAAATCCTGTCAGTTACTGGGCAGAAGTGCACATACAGTTCTTTTCTTCCTCTCCTGAGGCAGTGTTATAATAAACAGCCTTGCACCATCAGATTGTCCAATATGACATTTCCTTGAAAGCATATTATTACTGCATTCAATTCGTAAGTAATATAGCAGCAGATACCAAAAATTGATGTCTTTATCAGATTAGAAAAAGAGCATGCAGCTCACATTTAGAAAGACCCATTTCAAGTGGTGAATATAACACATTGCCAAAGAGCCGCGGGCCATATGCATTCACATTAACTTACATAGCCCAGCTCACATCAGCCACAAATAACGTCCGCCTTGTTCCGACGCAGAAGTGACCTTCAGGCGGATTAGAATCTCATCAATCTGAATCAGAAAGTATTACGCCAAGTCCGACGACTTTTCCAGGAGTGCCTCTTTTTCCCCTCCGCTGGTGAAAGGAGAGCAAAGAGCAGAAGCTTTAACGTTAGAAGTGCCCCAGATATTATTTATGAACTGGCACTTGATAGAGTGGGTCTTCCCTACTACCACAGCATGGACCAAACTCCATCAAGCCGGGCATGAGTCACGTCTGAAAGGCCATAAATCTGGAACAGCTATGATACCACCGCCACTCCAAATCCACTTATCCATCAACCAGGCGGCCAGACGAACCTGCTCCACTGGCTGCTGGAGCTAAGCAGTTGATGAACTGCCAAACCCCTACTGTACGCAAGTCTGATAGTTCTTACTGGACCAGCGGAAGACATGGTTTCACGTTACCGGGGCTGCTGATGACAGGTGAAATAAGGCTACAGTCTCAAGCTGTTTGGAGTTCTGTATCGCTACATAACGTTTTCTCCAAAAAGTATTTAAAGAAACTGTGGAATGAAATTAAACAACAATTCCAAATCAAATTGTATTGTTAACGTTCAGTTTCTGCCAACAAACTGATTTCGTTGTACTCTACACTGAACAAGGCGGAAGGCTGTTTGCGACCACAGGTTATTTACTCGGCCCCCATATCTGTCTTTGGTTTCCTCTTAGCGCACTTGGCACCGGCAGAAACATACAGAGGCTGGTCTTACGAAACTTTATTAAACAATGAGCTATTCCAAACCATTCCAGTCTCTTTATGTCTTTTCCTCCCATGATCCAGGAAAGGCCAGCATCTCATTTTCATTCTCTTCGTGATTCTTTCTTCTGAAGCATTTCTGAGTGGCTCTCACCGTGAAGGACCTGGCTGCTTCCATCAACCCCTGGCTCCGCTTTCAGATTGCCGTTGAGAGCCCACCTCCAGGGATTTCAATGGCAACCAGCATTCCCACAGGGTTGAAGAGGAATTGACTTTCAGCACTGTGGTGTACCGGCACGACCCGACTTAAATATTCATACTTAAATAAAAAGAATTAGCTGCTATTGGTTTAAACGTATCCAGACCAAATCTCAGCGACGGACGTCAAAATAAATTCTAAAAGTCCAAATTCATTAGAATATCCAACTCTTCAAAAGCAGCCAAAAATTCTCTCATTTACTCGTCTTCATGTCATGAATTCTTTTGATTAATGTTTCAGCTCAGTTAGTTTATACAACGAAGGTGAAATGGATGCAAAGCAACAATGGATCCCACTGACTTTCCTTGTAAGGAAGGAGAAAAAACTAAAAGCCGAGACATTCTTCAAAATAAGAATCTTCGTTTTGTGATCAACAGAAAAAACTATGACAAAAATGTCATTGGACCGAAATATAGTTTCAGTTGACCTTCACAAATGACATCTCGTTCTGCACTGTAATTGCATGTATTCTAGAGGTCAACCTCATGAGAATTGTCATTGACCTCAATTGCTTTCACAAGCACAACCATGTTTATCCTGCTGGATTACAGGCAGAGTGAGAGTGCTGAAATTCGGTGAATCGATCAAGCCTACTGGGTCAATCAGTGTTAAAATAAACAGCTTGTTAACATCACTTTTCACTGTTCAGAAGTGATTCGCACTCGCAAAGATAGATAGAGAGACAGAGAGAACGAAATAGATAGAGAAAGAGAATGAACAATAGATAGAAATAAAATGAACAATCATCAAATTGCTAGATGAAGGAACGATAGATGATAGAAGGATAGATAGACAGGTAGAAAACCAGAAGGATAGAATGAAATAAAGATGATAGATGGAACTAACAAACAAAAAATATAGAATGACAGATAAATCGACAGACAGAACAAAACGACAAAACAAACAACCAACAGATGAATAGATGGAACAAATGACAGAGACAGATAGATGAATGACAAACGCATGGATAGAACAAATGACAGACAGACAAACAAATAGATGGAACAGACAGACAGATAGAGAGATAGAGCGATAAACAGACAGACTGATATGAGCCAGGACGAATTTCTCCAAATCATTGCTGTAGGTATTGGACCATAATGAGCAATGGAAGGGCTAGGAGTTCGAACATTTTTTGGACACCGCCATGGCAGAGAAACCTTGAGCAATTTTTGTTGATTCAACAATTTTGGTTAATGGGTACCACATCTATTCCACAGCCTATAATTACAACAGTTCAGTTTCCAATCTCAGCTCCGCATGCTGGGATGCCTCACAAGTCCTCACAGTAGCCGCCAATTTTCCGCCATTTTCTTGGATCGTGCCCTCATCCCATTCCACTGAACATGTTAAAAACAGCGTTTAGATAAGCCTTGCATTTACAGACAGGTGACCTAGATGATGTCATCCCTCCCATACCACAACCTCTTGTCAGCCCGCCTGCTATACCCAGCCAAAGGGGATTGAATTGTGGGAAAATACAGTCTAGCTGCCACTGCACAATGGCTCTGTTTTCCTCCATTCCCCTCCTCAAAACGTACAGATTTGACAGGAGGTGACTTGCATTGGAGATCAGGAAACGGGCAAATCCTTTTCGGGGCCATCAGAAATATCTGGGCTGAACCTAATTGCGTCGGGGTGTTTCACATGGTTCTCGCCTACACCCTTTCCACAACTGAGTGCATCCTACCAAACATACCATGTCCTATCAATGAGCATTCAGTATGAAGATAAGACGTGGAAATGTTATGCGTTTCACTGTGAAAACATGCCCTAGATGGCTACACTGATTTAATGGCCTGTTTTAGTCTTTTAACAGAGAGGGCCACCTAATCCCCTAAGTTGATAAATCCAAAAAGAGCAAAATCCCACGGCGTTTCACAGAGCCATCAAGCAAAGCTTTAAGACTCTGTCAGCCCATTTCACTTCATTTCCCAGACTTCCTGGTGCAAAAAAAGATGGCTGTCTGAGTGATCGTTCACAAATGCACATTTCCTTTTAGGAGATGATGGCTGTAGCCGGTTCCTGCTAAAGACTGATGAGGTAATGAGACGTGGTTGGATAGTATTTTCCAGTGATTTTTCTGCTGAACTGTGTGTAAAAGGACCATTTCATTATATTGATGATGACAATTCAAATTTGGGCTAAATGACAGTTCATAAATAAAAAGCTCAGTTTAACAATTTTAAGCTACCCAGTTGATTTCATAAAAAGGCATGTGCTTCTGCATAGAACTGCGTGTACTATATTATTTCACAAATGATCTCTACCTGCAGGTGTTTAGTGACGGGATATATCTTATTTCTCCTCATGGTTTTCATTACTACAGCAGATTAAGTTCACGCAAAACGCAACACTTTGATGAGGACGTTTGCAAAAATCGCGTTATTGACACACTCTTTCCCAAGTGTGTTTGGCTTGAATAACACCAGGACACGGGAAAACATATTTCCCAGAGGGGAAATTTGTTTCATATTGTTACGTCCTGGGGACGTATTATTATGAAAAGTGTTTTTGATTTGTATTTTACTTTGTTAAATTGCTGTGTTAGTTGTGCTCTGTCAGTCTCTCCCTCACTCTGATTGCATTGCAGCTAATTAGCCACACCTGAGGCTCGTGGAGAGTTGCGGAGCTGCACTATAAGAGAGCAGAGTGAACATGGCTTGAGGAGGTTCACTTCTCCCCTGCACCAGACTTGTGTTGTTGTGAATATGGAGTGCTGAGCTGGTGTATTGACCTGGTCTGTGGAAGACTACTCTGTCTCTGTGTGTACACGTTGCTGTTCAAAGATAGCAAGTAGGGTTGCTTATCAAGTTGTGACAAGTTCTTTAAGGATTTCTTTATAACTCTGTTCTGGTAACTAAAAGGTATTGTATAGAAATCTTTGCTTTTATTTCTTTTGGGGAACGGTAGGGAGACCGAGTCATCTTTTATTTTATATCTTATTATTTCCTGTTTTTGGTCAGTCAGGGAGTAGAGGGAAGCACATGTTGTTTATTTATTTTTCTTTTACCTGTATAGGTTATTTAGTTCTGCTCAACCAGTAAGAACCTTTTTGTTTGTTGTTTTGGTGGCCATCTCCTGAAAAGTGCATTCCCCCATTATTTTCTTTGTTTAAATACAATAAATCTTTTCATTGATGATATCCAGTGTTGACTCACATTTCTGGGGCAGAGGATTGAAGGGAACCCTCCACGCTTGCGTTTAAGCTTTACTTAATTTTTATTTAAGTTTGTTACCCTCTCCCAACCCTAGACTGGGAGTAGCTCGTAACAAGTGGGGGCTCGTCCGTCCGTTAATTGGCTGCTGGTAAGTACTCTCTTCTCTCAAAATTTGACTGTTTTTGACTGTAGGTGCGGAGGAAGGGCAGCAATTTGGATAATGGAATTTGATTTTACTGAGTTTACGCTTTCTCCTACTATTGAAGCATTTAATTGCTGTAAGAAAAAGGATCTAGTGTTGATAGCAGATTTCTTTAACATTGCCGTAAGAAAAGATGTCACTAAACAAGTGCTTAAGGAAAACTTGTATGAGAAATTGGTAGAGGATGGTATTTTGCCTAGAGAGAGTGAAGAAAGCGCTGAGGTTAGATCATTGGAAGCGGAGAGGGAGGATGTCAACTATGAGTCGGCTATGTCTCAGGATCCAAACATTGTTTTGAAATTGAAGGAGTTGGAACTAGCAATTAAAAAACAGGAATGTGAGGCAGAAACTATAAAGCTACGCGTAGTGGAGAGGCAGGCTGACCGAGATATCCAACTCCGTAGACTGGATCTAGAATCAGAGCGTCTGGCTAGAAACCCAATACCACTTCCACGTACTAGATTACCCTTAACAACTGGTGGTAGTACCGGCACCGAGGACTTTTCTCATACACCTCCTAGTGATTATTTCGACGTCAGTAAGTATATCAGACTTGTACCTCCATTTAGAGAGACCGAAGTCGACTCATACTTTGTCGCATTTGAGCGCGTAGCTAGTAAATTGAGGTGGCCAAAAGATATGTGGGCTTTGTTACTCCAGTGTAGTCTAACCGGAAAAGCTCAGGAAGTTTGTTCGGCTCTGCCAATTGAAAGCTCTCTTGACTATGATATTGTTAAGGCGGCAGTGCTGCGAGCGTACGAACTCGTCCCTGAGGCCTACCGACAGAAATTTCGTAATCATTCGAAAACAGTCAAGCAAACGTATGTTGAGTTTGTGAGAGAGAAGAGAGTTCTTTTCGAAAAGTGGTGTTTTTCTAGCAAGGTTGCATCCTTGGAGCATTTACAGGAGTTAATCTTGCTAGAAGAATTTAAACGTTGTCTGCCGGCAAATATTGTAATGCACTTGAATGAACAAAAAGTGGTTTCATTGGCAAGTGCTGCGGTCTTGGCAGATGAGTTTGTGTTGACTCACAGAAATGTGTTCTCAGCCCACACATCTGCCAGGTCTCCGTTTGCGAATGTGGAAAGCTCGGCAACACCGCGTGCTGTAAATTCTTTTAAAAGTGAGTCTGCATCCAAATTTGCGCGAAAGCCTACGAACGGTGATGATAGGCGTGTTTGTTTTTTCTGTCTTGATCCAAACCATTTGATTGCGGACTGTAAGGCTTGGAAACAAAAAAACGCGACTTCCAAACCCAAAAATGTAGCACTTGTGCACACCATGTGTTTTGACAGCTCTCTTAGTGGAGAGAGTTATCATCCTTTCTTGTTTAAAGGTACAGTCTCCCTGTCTCCTGATTCTGGTTTTAAACCTGTAACAATATTACGAGACACAGGTGCTGCTCAGTCTTTTATATCTGAGAGAATATTACCTTTTTCTGCTGACTCTTTTACGGGTAGTGATGTGCTGATTCGTGGAATTGAAATGCATTGTGTAAATGTGCCACTTCATACCGCGTATCTAAAGTCAAGCTTTGTCAGTGGTGAGGTCAGTTTAGCAGTGCGCCCACAGTTGCCTGTTGAGGGTGTTGATCTGATTCTAGGGAATGACCTTGCGGGTGGCACAGTCTTTCCTAGACCAGTTGTATCATATAAACCGAGTGCAGGACAGAAATCGGATCTGGCTGAAAATTTCCCGTACGTTTTTCCCGCATGCGCAGTTACCCGTGCCCAGTCCAAGAAATTTGAGGAGGTGGTGGATATCTCAGATTCATTTTTGGTTAAGAAGCCTGACTCTGTGGAGTGTGTCCTGTCTGTTACCCCAGACCCTGACCGTGATGTAACTGTCCATGAAAAGTTAGCCTCTGAAACCCCTCTAAAGGCAGGTAGAGAATACTTAGCGACCGCACAAAAAGCAGATCCTTCCCTAGCCAAGTGTATAGCGGCTGCAGATGGTACCTTACCTGTGTCTAAGTCGGGGGTAGCTTTCTTTTGGGAACGTGGATTGTTGATGCGTAGGTGGAAACCCCAGCAAGAAGACTTAGGCTGGCAGGAAGTGCAGCAGATTGTCTTGCCTGTTGATTATCGGCAGCAAGTCTTAAAACTTGCCCATGAAAATACTTTGTCTGGACATGTCGGTATTACGAAAACCTACCATCGAATTACTAGGTTTTTCTTTTGGCCTGGTCTTAAGTCTGCAGTGTCCAGATTTTGTAAGTCATGTCATACTTGCCAGCTGGCAGGAAAGCCCAACCAGAAGATTCCACCTGCACCTCTGTATCCTATTCCAGTTGTGAGTGACCCATTTGATCGCTTAATTGTTGACTGTGTTGGACCGTTGCCCAAAGCTAAATCAGGACATCAATACATTCTGACCATGATGTGTGCTGCAACTCGTTTTCCAGAGGCTGTTCCGTTACGCACGTTGAAAGCAAAGGTTGTAATCAAAGAATTGCTCAAATTTTGTTCTACTTTTGGATTGCCAAAAGTGATTCAGAGTGACCAAGGGTCAAACTTCACTTCCAGGGTTTTTAAACAAGCACTAGAAACCCTTGGGATATGTCATCAAACTTCTACAGCATATCATCCTGAGTCCCAAGGTGCACTAGAACGGTTCCACCAAACCCTTAAAACAATGCTTCGACGATATTGTGTGGAAACCGGGAAAGACTGGGTTGAGGGTCTTCCTTTTCTGATATTTGCTGTGAGAGAGTCTGTGCAGGAATCCCTTGGTTTTAGCCCTGCTGAGCTGGTGTTTGGCCACACAGTGCGTGGACCTCTAAAACTGTTAAGTGAACAGCTGCTGAATCCAAGTTCTGTATCTTTGCCTGTCGATGATTATGTCACTTCTATTCGTGAGAAACTCCACAAGGCTCAAACTCTTGCAAAACTTCATCTGTCTACAGCACAGTCTAAGATGAAGGCTCATTTTGACAGGAAGTCACTGAAAAGAGATTTTAGTCCTGGTGATAGTGTCATGGTTCTACTTCCAACTCCTGGTTCAATTTTGCATGCAAAATTCTCTGGTCCATACCTGGTTGAAAGGAAGTTAAGTGACTCAAACTTTCTGATTGCGACCCCAGACCGCAAATGTAAAAGCCGTGTTTGTCATGTAAACAGGCTAAAGCTCTATGTACACAGGACTGATACCGAATTGACGGTAGATCCAACTGTGGTTCGTCCACCAGTGTCCTCTGTTGCTACAGTAGGGGTAGTGGGGAATTACTCCTTGGAGGAAGATGGATTAATGTGTAAAGATGTGCCAATTTCCTCCACACGGTTAAATAACTCTGCTATAATGAAAGATCTCCCACACTTTCTTTCTCACCTAAGTACTGAGCAATCTTGTAGCTTAGTTGAATTACTCTGTGCCTTTCCTACCTTGTTTAGTGACGTGCCAGGTAGGACTACTGTGTGTGTTCATGACATCGATGTTGGTGATGCTTTTCCTATAAAACAACATCCTTACAGAGTAAATCCAAGAAAACGTGAGATCATGCAGACAGAGGTTGAGTATATGTTGCGCTATGGGCTGGCTGTGCCTAGCCAGAGTCCTTGGAGCTCCCCCTGTTTACTTGTCCCAAAACCTGACAACACCTTTCGCTTTTGCACAGATTTTCGGAAGGTCAACAACGTAACAAAACCTGACTCATTTCCGCTTCCGAGGATGGAAGATTGTGTAGATAGAGTTGGTTTAGCACAGTTTGTCACAAAACTAGATCTGTTAAAAGGTTATTGGCAAGTGCCACTCAGCAAACGTGCCTCTGAGATTTCAGCGTTTGTCACGCCTGACAGCTTCCTACAATATCAAGTTCTAGCTTTTGGAATGCGAAACGCACCCGCCACGTTCCAGCGTATGATGCATCAAGTACTGTCAGGTGTAACTAACTGTGAGGTATATCTGGATGATATTGTGGTATATTCAGATAATTGGACAAATCATGTGAAAACACTCAAAGAGGTGTTCCAACGTCTAACTGCTGCTGCCTTAACTCTGAATCTTGCCAAATGTGAGTTTGCAAAAGGAGTTGTTACCTATTTAGGTAAACAAGTTGGTCAGGGAATGGTTAAGCCTGTTGAAGCTAAAATTGCAGCCATTCTTGAGTTCCCTGTACCTAGTAATAAACGAGAGTTGAGACGCTTTCTCGGAATGAGTGGATATTATCGAGGTTTTTGTCCCAATTTCTCTGCCCTGGCATCTCCCCTTACAGACCTCCTTAGTACGAACCGAAGATTCCTGTGGGACCGTGACTGTCAACTTGCCTTTGATGCTGCCAAAGATCTCCTCTGTTATGCTCCTGTGTTGTCAGCTCCAAACTTCAATTTGCCTTTTAGTCTGCAAGTGGATGCAAGTGCTAAAGGAGCTGGTGCGGTTTTGCTACAAGAGGATGAGTACCAGATTGAACATCCTGTCTCTTACTTTTCTAAAAAGTTCTCCAAGACTCAGCAAAACTATAGTGTAATCGAAAAGGAAGCTCTTTCCTTGTTGTTGGCTCTTCAACATTTTGATGTGTACTTGGGGAGTAGCTCCAAGCCTATTGTTGTATATACTGATCATAACCCTTTGGTCTTCCTTTCCCATATGTCAGGTTCCAACCAGAGGCTACTACGGTGGTCACTCACTGTCCAAGGGTACAATCTGGACATACGACATAAAAAAGGCACTGAAAATGTAATGGCAGATGCTCTTTCTAGAATTTAAAATGGACGTTGTTAACGGTGAACTCTGTACCTTTTTGAAGTAAGAAAAAATGGCAAGAGTGTATATTTGATTACAAACTGTAGTTTGTATTCTTGGTGGTGGGGGTGTTACGTCCTGGGGACGTATTATTATGAAAAGTGTTTTTGATTTGTATTTTACTTTGTTAAATTGCTGTGTTAGTTGTGCTCTGTCAGTCTCTCCCTCACTCTGATTGCATTGCAGCTAATTAGCCACACCTGAGGCTCGTGGAGAGTTGCGGAGCTGCACTATAAGAGAGCAGAGTGAACATGGCTTGAGGAGGTTCACTTCTCCCCTGCACCAGACTTGTGTTGTTGTGAATATGGAGTGCTGAGCTGGTGTATTGACCTGGTCTGTGGAAGACTACTCTGTCTCTGTGTGTACACGTTGCTGTTCAAAGATAGCAAGTAGGGTTGCTTATCAAGTTGTGACAAGTTCTTTAAGGATTTCTTTATAACTCTGTTCTGGTAACTAAAAGGTATTGTATAGAAATCTTTGCTTTTATTTCTTTTGGGGAACGGTAGGGAGACCGAGTCATCTTTTATTTTATATCTTATTATTTCCTGTTTTTGGTCAGTCAGGGAGTAGAGGGAAGCACATGTTGTTTATTTATTTTTCTTTTACCTGTATAGGTTATTTAGTTCTGCTCAACCAGTAAGAACCTTTTTGTTTGTTGTTTTGGTGGCCATCTCCTGAAAAGTGCATTCCCCCATTATTTTCTTTGTTTAAATACAATAAATCTTTTCATTGATGATATCCAGTGTTGACTCACATTTCTGGGGCAGAGGATTGAAGGGAACCCTCCACGCTTGCGTTTAAGCTTTACTTAATTTTTATTTAAGTTTGTTACCCTCTCCCAACCCTAGACTGGGAGTAGCTCGTAACAATATCTTTTGGATGTTAACAGAGGGGCAAAGCGATATGATTACTAGATTGTGAAGAATAATGTAACCGCACTGGTTTGATGATATCCATTTTGCGTCGATCTTCTCAACTTCCCATTTACACACCATTAAATGTGCTTGCAATTTAACCTTGATCATGGGAATAGGGAGAGTGCCTCGGTTGAAATGCACAAAAAACAAACAGAACAGACCTCTCGTTTTCAGGGGGAAAATGACGGATGAGAGCGGTTCAGTCCAACAGTAACAGATAGTTAAATAAATATCAAATGGTAATGATATAACAAACGCAGAGACGAGAGGACGGGCCATTTTTTTTTTGCCTCAAGATGAAGACGGTGATAGCTTAAAGCAATAGTTTAAAATGAAAATCCAAACGTGAAAATTCAGGCATTATTTATGCATCTATTCCAAACCCACTTGACTTTCTTTGGTTGGACACAAAAAGTGAATTTTTGAAGAATGTCCTGGCCACTTATCAATGTAACAAAATGTAATGTAGACTGGGGCTGCCAAACTCCCAAATGATAAAAAGGCACCATTAAGTGGCCCGTAAAGTGGTCCATCGTTCTTGCTCTCCTTGGCAGGTTCAGTTCATAAGAGAAGTAGGGATATCCAATATGTGAAACTTTTATCTTTCTAGTCAGATCTCTTCAATGAATCAATCTGACTGATTGATTTAAGAATCTGACTGATCTGGTTCTCATTTACTTAATGATCCAGTTGCAATGGTTAAAAGCCCAATGAAGAATAACACTTTCAGTGCATAACACCTTAAAGGGACAATGTGTACTTTTTTAGAAATCAATATTTTTATTCATAAATATGTCCTCAATGGAATATCCCTGCCAATGATCTGACTTATCCTCGTAAACAAAGAATTTATTATCTTTATATACATGGGACGGGTAGGTCCACGGAGGCTTCCATGTAGTTCCGCCATCTTGAAAAACTATAATAGCAGAGAGGGACAAAAAGTACTAGGCCAACACTTTTTCCACAATGGGTTTTCATTAAGAGTCAGTGTGACGTAACTGAAAGCAGCAGAAACAGTGAGAGGCGCTTGTTACTGCCCCGGCGAGTTTCACAGTCAGTAATTCATACTGTAACATTCGTTTGTTCGTTGTGTCAAGTTGCAATTTGCTATTAGAAGACATCCTGTCATAGCTTTTTGGTACATAACGGCTACCGTAGATACAACACGCATTTGAAAAAGCTAGGCGATGGAGAGCACAATTCGTTTGAATGCAAAATACAATTTCACACTAGATTGGATGAATTCCTACACATTGTCCCTTTAAATATACTGTATAACTTCAGAATTTTTCAGAGAAATAGTGTACAAACCAAATGATCTACTTGTAATTTTAACATTCTTTTATAAACTATTTTTTTTGTTTATAGAGTTACATGGAAGAATGAAAATCACACAGGTTGGGGACAAAATGAGGGAGAGTAAATGATGAAGGATCTTAATTATGGGCGAAGAGAGAGTGAGAGAATGAGTGAGAGAGTGTGAGTGTGAGAGAGAGTGTGAGTGAGAGAGAGAGAGTGTGAGTGTGTGTGAGAGAGAGAGAGAGAGAGAGAGAGAGAGAGAGAGAGAGAGATCACCAGGGAAAGGGGGTCCTGCCGGAGCACACATGAGGGTTTATTGACTTTGCCAGAAAGGCCTCCATGTGTTCAAAACAGACGGACGGTGAGGTGTGGAATCCACACATGATGTCCAAAGAACAAAAGTATCTGCTTCATCATGCACACTTCGCCAGCCCAGAGAAAATGTTTAAAACATTAAGCAAGTCCATGTGTAGAGACAGTGCAAAAAAATGTGTATTGCGCCTACAGGGAAGGGCCAAAACAAATAAGATTATGAAAACAATTTAAAACATTTATTTTCTTGCATTTTCTTAAGAATGAAGGGCAGGTACAATATGTTTTGAGGTGATGGTGGAAAGATATTGGAAAAACATGGAGCAAACTTGGATACTAAATGGCCACTTCACTCAATAAATAATCAGTGAATAAAAAATATACTTCATGCGTTACGCCAAGAGAAGACAAATCAATAGCAAACTGTCCATTTGGGTTTCCAATAAGTGATCTTTAAATAATACATAAGTTAAGACTGAACCACATACTTTAAATGGATAATTCATCCAAAAATGAAAGTTCCGACCCTCACGTCAATGACTTTCTTCCCTGGATATGTTTTTTCTGAAAGTTTTTTTTTTTTTTTTTTGCAAGAAATTAGTTTTTATTTAGCAAGAATTAAACTGATAACAAGGGAGAATTTAATTTGTTATTCACTGATCCTCACCTCTAGTGGACTAGTCATTGAGTTCAACTCGAGAACCGAATCACTCAATTTGTAGACGAATCATTAAGACTTTAAAAAGAACATCTGACTCCAAAAACTAGAGATGAACCAAAATTAAAATTCTGGGCCGAAACCAAATCTTCAGGTTGCACTTGTCCGAAAACCATGTGATCGATCACTGTAGCTGCCTCAATTTAAACGGCAGCATGGATCAGTCGCGCCATATTAAAGAGCGCCAAAAATACATGTATTGTTTGAATTTCATAATTAAATGGACAGAATTTTAAAGTTGAGACTTTAAATCATATTAAAAGTAGCAAAGATTTTGTGATTATTGGATGGTAGCAATGCTACAAATGTTTACTGAAGTTTTGTTCATGCATCAACATCAAGCAGCACAAACTAAAAGATTTTAGATTTCAGAATACACATTGGTGTAATATTGTCAATCCAGAGAGAGGACATGTAGCTTATCCACGTTGTGTGCACGAAATGGACGCTGAACAGTCAAAATGTGCTATTGGAGAAGCGCTAATTAAACGTCCGTTTACCTCACTGATTTCGGCCTTCCAAAACCAACAAATTTCCGTTTCAGAATATTTTCGGTAGCCAAAAATTCGGTGCACCCCTACCCAAATTTTTTGGAAGAAATAAAGCATTTGGAGTGACGTGAGGGTGATTTAATGAAGACCAAGAAAAAGGTTATCTAAAGGTTAAAGGTAAAAAAAATGAAGGGAAAAAAAATTAGCACCCCAGAGACCTCTCTATGAAGTCTCAGGAAAAGCGATAAATCCCCATCTTCAAAAGACAAGCCATTTATTTTTGCTGAGGTTGCCCCGGCCGTGTTTAATGCAACCAAAGTCCATAAATCAATGGTCTTTGTTACCGAACACACTTGTGCGTACTGTGTTCGTGTGTGTGTACTTTTAGTGGCTGAGGTCACTGAGGGGAGAAAGAGTTTAACTTATGAAAATGAACTTTTCAGACAGCAAAACAAGTTTCAACCGCATTTTTTCCTTACCGTATTTGTCGGGTCGTCTTGTAGTATTGAGTCGTACAGCTTATTGGCATCCTCATACCTTCAACAGAGAGAGATCATATTTAACGATAATCAACAGGAACACCGGTCATGTGAAATTAAGTGGTAAGGCTTTAAAATAAATGTACAAACTTTTTGTAGAGAGAACAGCTCGTTTCTATATATTGAGAGAGGCTACGTATCCAAGCGGCAGAAATAAACAGCCATTACCGTCGCAGCTCAAATAGCCAGTGTTGTGTGAGGTTTACTAGCTCCACAAAGAGCGTAATCCACAAACATGATTGCCTGCACTGTGATTTACCTCTAAACAAATCAGCCTGAACTTCCACCACAAATCAGGCATCGTTTCGAAGCGCAATCCGCTTAAAAGGCATTCCGAGACAAGACGTATATGAGTTACAGATGCAAAAAAATAAATAAAAACACTCGACGGGCCCTTCAACCTGAACTCAGAGTTGGACAGCACAGCATTTGAATACAAGTTACGAATTACAACGCTGATCTCATACAGTGCTTTCTGAAGAATGGGCGGACAACGCCACAAGCACTACACTTGTCATGTCAAATGAAAGCTTAGCTTTTTTTATTTTACGAGGGACATCCTGCACAGTTAACGCTAGCACAGCCAAAGCAGCCGACCTCATGATCAAAACCTGTTTCAGCTCGCAATCGCAACCAACAACAGAAGCAGCTCTGGTTCCTATTATCATTGAGCTCCAACGCCACTCCTGTTCTCACATCCACATTAGAGCTCACTCACTCTCTGGCACATCTCAAATGGCACCAGCCGCTTTGACTCGTTCTATTTATGTAGGATTCAGCCATGTGGGAGAGGAGGGGAGAGTTTCGTTTAAGCCGAGCGTCTGATGGCAATTAGACTCAAATTTGCAGTTTATTTAATCGGACCGTGCAGGCGCAATCACTCTCAATTACGGAACAACCCCTGGCATAACTGATAAACACGTCGAGGACATAGTGACCAGAATGAAACAGATCTGAAATCCTGCTGAAATTCGATACATTAACATCAATTTACGACCGTCTTAATTGTTTGCTCAAACACTGAGAGAGAGCGAAACTCTCTGGGAGAGAAAAAGCAGACCATAGGTTCTATGTTTACAGGTCTGGCCGGCCTTGTTTTCCCAACCAGAGAAGGGGGCGGGGGTACAGAGGGACCCCCAGAATAATAGCGGGAGAGACCACTTCCGTCTTTGGAATTCCTAGCACAGGCACAAGAGCCACATGACTACTGAGGGCTGAACCATTCTCTCTCGCTTTTCCACTTAGCAGAAGGAACAGTGGCTTGCAAAATAAACAGCCTCCCTTCCCACGCATCCTGCCACTTATGTCCCAGAACCCCCCCTTCCTTGCAGCTAATCCAAGGCCTTGGTGTTAAGATGGTGCTGTGGTGTATCTTACCTCTCAAGAGCCTCCAGCCGCATCCCTGCTAATCGCTTCACTCTGTGACTGTCTGGAAACTGCCTTTTCAGCTCCTGTAGGCAACTCTACGCAAAAGAACAACAACGGTGGGGTTGACCATACGAATATTTCACTTTTCAAAACAGATTTCACAAACAGGTTTTCCAAAGCTTCTTCATGTCTGCCAGTGGCAGTGTTGTAGTACTCGAGGCTCGGACTCGTCTCGGACTCGGTCTCGAGACCATATTTTAATGGTCTTGGTCTTGTCATGGACTCGTGTCCATTTGGACTCGGAATTGACTCGTACTCGAACATTTTTTTTTTAGGACTCGGAATTATTCCCGAGTCCACTCGAGTTCAATTCAAAATATTTTTCATGATTATTAATGTATGTTAATAAAATATTCCTTTAAATTCATTGACACGCCCAGTGATTGATGATTTTCTAGTGCGCAACTGCGCATGACAAATTGTAATAAAATTACTTTTAACACCACCTACTATGTGGCCTTTTTACCCTAAACTGATCATATTTTTTAAACTCTAAGTAAATTCAGTAAAAAAAAAAAAAGTAGACTCTGGTCTCGGACTCGACTCGGACTCGACACTCTATGGTCTTGACTCGGCCTCGACTCTCTCTGGTCTCGGTGTCGACTCGGACTCGAGTGAGGTGGTCTCGACTACAACACTGGCCAGTGGTTTGTCAAACAAAAGTCCTTTTCTAACTGTGTCATGGTACAGGTTGAGGCAATGTGAGTACTAACCAAAAACAGCTTAGTATTGTCTCTGCATACAATAAATATTAATAATAAATCTATACATTTCAAAATGACTACCACAAGTTTTTGGAAGAAGTTTATTCTCAACTTATTTGATTAAAAAAAAAAAAACAGCAACAACTTATGTTGTAAATATATAAAAATGTAATGTATTCCTGTGATGGCAAAGCAGATTGTTCAGCATCATTACTCCAGTCTTCAGTGTCACATGATCATTCAGAATCATTCTAATACAATTGTTACAGCATTTATTAATTTATTAATAAAGTTAAGTTATGTGAATAAAAATACAGCGGTTCATTGTTTGTTCATATTAGTTCATTTTGCATTAACTAATGTTAACATATACAACCTTTAATTGTAATAATGTATTAGTAAATATTGAAATTAATTAGGGCTGTCAAACGATTAATCGCATCCAAAATAAAAGTTTGTGTTTACATAATATAAGTGGGTACACTGTGTATAATTATTTTATATATATATATATATATATATATAAATACACACATACATACATTTTTTATATATAAATAATATTTTTTTCTTAAATATACATGCATGTGTGTGTATTTATATATATATACAAAATAATTATACACAGTGCACCCACATCAATTACGTAAACACAAACTTTTATTTTGGATACGCTTTTATTTTGTATATTATAAAAAAATAATATTTTGGATAATAAAATTAATATTAACTAAGATTAATAAATGCTGAAGAAGTATTGTTCATTTTTAGTGCATGTAAACAAATAAACCTTATTGTAAAGTGCTACCAAAATGATATAGACAATTTGATTTTTTGTTTTACTATTATTTCATATATCAGGCTTTAACACTAACATCAACAAAATACTGACATTACCTTAAACATCAGTCATGATTATTTGCCCCAAAAAATAAATTCCTATATTTATTGCACCACAGCTTGAGCGACTAATGCAAAGCCGGCTGGATTACAGAGCACTTGAAAACTATACTATAACTCTCTGGGGTGATGAAATGTGGGATTCATACTTTTTTTTTTCATCCACAGCATTCAAAACTTTATAGGTCTACTCTAAAAAGTGTGATGTGACTAGTTTGACAAGACAATATTGCAGCGAAGGTTTTGGCTAACCATAAAATGAAACCGTAACTTTCCTGTCCGTGGGTGCCACGATAAACAGGTTGGCCATACAGCTGTGAGGGCAGACGGGAAAAATTGAAAGTGGCATGGGTGAGAATTCAGAACACTGCACAGCAGGATCCCACAATTCCACACTGGCTACTATAAAAAGCAGAAGCAGGATGCTACTTTTACCAGTTCTTTCCCACTGAGATGAACAGGCCTCGTTTTTTTTTTTTTTTTTTTTTTTTTTTCACACACTCGTGACTTGGTAAGGAATGGTTACTGTCAAATCCAATGTTTTCCTGGTTAGGATGGAAAGTTTGCTCTGTGGCTTAGCCCGCCTGACCCATCATGCTCTCAGACGGTTTTTCCCGCTGTTTTCCTAGCTTCTGGTAAGAACCTCAGAAACTGACTACTGTAAGTGTCTCAAGTCAACCAGGATGGTCTCTGAAAATCATTTCTGATTTCAATCTCAAGCCACTTGTTTTTTCCAAAAGCAACGTTACATTTTCAATGAGAAAAACCAAAAACTTGACAAGTAGGGTTTTAAGTTGAATATATGAGTGAATGCGAGAAAATGACTTAATGAAAACTCACCCAGGCCAGATCGTCACGACTGCAGTCCAACGCTGCGATCATCACCTGCTCGTAAATTATCCAAACTGAGCACAGGAGACAAACAGAAAATGACACCATATTAGTGAGTCTATTTTTCAACATGGTAGCGAAGATGACAAATGAACATCTACCCCGCGTGAACTCCTTTCGAGCAAACTGTGACTTTCTTCTCTGTGTCATTAGAAAAGACAATCTTCAGCGTCCGTCAACGACGCACTTTGTCTTCGTAATCTCCGGGTGTGGGCGAGCTGGCAGGTCTCATGGAAACGGTCAGGAAATTCACGCCAAACAAAACGAAGTCGCTGAATTTTGACAAGAACACTTTAGCGTATTCATCAGTTTTATGTATCAGTTCAGTCAAACAGCACAGAGGGTGAGCGAATTTCACCCTCTATTCGTCATGACATGCGTTACGTGCTGAAATCGCGGAGCTATCGTCGTCTCGGCCCTAAAAGTGCGTCGTTACTTTGACAGATTACAGGAATTTTAAATTCCTGCAATTAAATGCTTAAGTCATTTCCAAGATGGCAATGTTTAACGTTCAACTGGCCATTGTAACAAAGCGAGTGGCTTTAGCTGCTCTATTTACCATAAAGAAAACTGATTAGCGGGCTTGGCTAATGGATCCAATTAATGAAATTAATGCTCCATGACAGACAAGTGTGTTTTGACAAGCATGCCCGAAGTCTTTCCGCTGGATGATTTCAAATGTGCTAATTGAGAAAGAGCAATAAAATCCCAACGAACAAGAAAAAAAAAACTGATATGCCAAAGCAAACAAATGCCTCAAGTTTTGTTTTTTTGGTTTTTATGATTCCAAGTCTTGCTTTGATAATTACCATCTTGTTTCACAGCCAATTAAAGAGCGGGTTTCAATCAAAACAAGCTGTGTAAAGTATTTACCCTGCTCCAGTATTGAATAATAATCACTACAACAAAAAAGAAAAGTTTCAGTGAAAAGTCGACATCGTGCTTTCAATTTTAGACTTTTACTCATCTTTACAGGCCCATCTAGAAATCTGAAAAGCTTCTACAACGAAAACCGTCGTTATGTTTTATTTTTTTTGATTGCTTGTATGAGCATATGTATTGCAGTAAAAGCCTTTTTAAGGGCTGTTTGGTAACTTTGACTCTTATTGTTGTTTGCTAAGATTCCTCAAAAAGCAGTGTTGCAATCTGATGAACAGCCAAAAGAAGTTTAATAATAGTTATTTGAGATTGCATGTGGTTTTAAAATAATAGTATGGATGAAGACAAAAAAGCCTAAATTTGATTTGAGTAGAAAAGAGCCCAATTTATCCAATTGGTAAACCGAAAATTGTCAACTATAGGAGTGAGTTTCAGAGCAAGTATGAAGGATCGGATCACCTCGGAGATAATGATTTTAGCTGAAGAGAATCTTGGCTTTAGTGGCTATGTTTGACAACACGATTGCAGGACTTGTCTGGCTTAGAAACCCATAACTGACCAAAGCAAATAAATATTAAGCCATCTGAAATGTTTCCACTTTCACCTCATTTTAATGTCAAGAGAAAAGCTGAAAAGTCTTTCTTTCAAATCTGTCAAAAGTAAGATCTTTCAAATGAAGACAGAGAAAGAAAAAAAAAATGGTGCTCTTTTCCCATTTTCATGCAAGTCATATTCAAGAGGTCAGATAACCGACTCAAAGACTTCAGCAACTTCATACATGGTATGTTTTTATAAATGTTAACAAATCCTATGCCAAAAAAAAAAAATAGCAGAATACTTGTTCTTGCAAATTAGTGCAAAAGCACTTCAAAAATCTGATATTTAATTTAAAAATGTTCCATTAACTGCTTATTTTCAAATGACTATGCAACTATATTTCCACCACTGAACTTTTGTTACTCTGGCTGTGCTAAAGACCGCAAAACCATCTATAGTCACTTGGTGAGGTTTATGTATATTATTTTATTAAAAAATAAAAATGATTGGAAGTAGTTTAAAGTGTGCATTTTGAAGGGTTAGATAGATACCCAACAATGAAAATTGTGTCATTCTGTCCATCCATTGAAAATGTATATTCGATGTACTGTCAAAGTAGTCCATGTGAGAATGTTTTGAAGCATCGAAAAAACATTTTGGTCCAAAAATAACAAAAACTACGAATTTATTCAGCATGTTCTGAAGATGAATGGAGGTCTTACGGGCATGGAACGACATGGGGTGAGTCATTAATGACATCATTTTCATTTTTGGGTGAACTAACCCTTCTCAGAGAGTGTTTTATCTAACTTTTTAAATAAAACCTTTCCAAGAAGTTCCACTTTAAACTCATCCTCTTTAAATCACTTCTACAACTGGCATTAAAGCATAGCTTTTGTAACAAAATCAGTGCCTTTAATAAATTTCAAGACAATTACTGTCAAAGTTTACATCGCCTGCTGTAGGAAATGTTCCTATAAACTGTCTAATGGGAATATAACCTCAATGTTTTGTTAGGACATGATGGTTACATGCAATAAAAAGTTATAGTGTCGGCCTATTTATTTGTTAAATCTCTGTCAGTTATCCTGTTGAAGGGCTGCACTTAGTGTCCATATGTGCATAAGAAACTCAGCCAGACATCACCCGAAACCGGCCCAATTATAAAAACCATTAACTTTTGTTTACTGTAATTGTACTTACTGTCATCTCCAAGTTTAGACGCATGCTCATTAATCAGCTCTTCACCGACATCCACTATCTGCTCACTGTTCCTGTAATTCTCTTCTCTCCATTTACGGAGTTTGTCACGCATCTCTGAAATGCAATAAAGAAACACATTAGCCTTTGGCTGAAACTGTATTACTTATTTATTTTCATCATCCATCAATTATTTATGATTGTCAATTATTATTTTATTTATGTGAATATAACTTGTACTTTCTTTATTAATCTTCATAATTAAAGGAAAAAAACATCTATAGTGTATAATACTGATATGTTTCATGACTACTATACTTTGTGTAACTTAAATTAATCAACACAAAACTTTTTAGAACTGTCTATATAAGAATAAAACACAATTATAATGATGTCAGATTCTGATAATGGTCTCAAAACAACTAAAAGGCCCAAACAAATCTAATTAATTACACATCTACGTCAAAATTGTAAAGTACATACAGTGGGGAATAAATGTCCGAGAACATTCTTTACATTAAAGAGAATATAATGCAATTTCCCCATCAGAAATCAAATAATCAGAAAAAAAAAACATATGAGTGAAAAGCTGTATAGAAATAAAATGTCATTGTTTAAGAATTATTTAAGCAGCATTATTTAGACAAACAAAGTTGTATGACATGTTTTATCTCATGTTTAAAGAGCCAAACACATATCAGTTGTTAATAATGTCAGGTAGTGTTTGTCGGTGCTTTTAACAACACTATTCCATCTAAATCTGCATTATTGCACTAATAGGATGTCAGATCTATGGCAACAAAAGATTGACATTATAAAAAAAACAACAAGAGATGATGGTAATCTCAAGAGAACTGAATCATTCTTTATTATCTGACTGTAGATGACAACATCGATATGACAAATCACCATTTAACTGACCAGACAAACATAAAAAAAAACAGAATACTCCGCTCATATTTCAACATTAAAATTTCTTTAAAGCTCAATATACAGATTGCAACCTAAACACCGTAATCCATTATATGAATACATATACATGTCTTTCTAGAATAGAGATTTTGATACTAAACTGTACAGAAGCTAACTGGCTACTTAGAGCGCATGTTGTAGTCTTTAAAGAAAAGCCCAAAAAATAAGGCATTTAGTTCGCAAATATTTACAAAATGCTCAACTTGGGTAACAGTTGAATGACTAGAGATACATACTGAATCAACTAATAACCTCTATTAACGAAAACAAAGTCATTTACCTTCCCAAGTGACATCGTACAGTTCCGATACAGACGACATGTTTTCTTAGCTCCGCCTCATATGAGCTGATTGGTGGACGACAGTGACGTCGAAAGTTAACACTGTGAGAAGGGTCATTAAAGGGCAAAGGCCAAATCCTGACATTTTTTACATCAAACATTCCAAACATATACCTGATATTTTTTTTCCTTACATAGAGGATAATTAATAATAATTAAAAATTAATAAAAAAAAAATACGAATTACTATTAAAAGAAAGATAATGTGAAAAATAAAGTTTGATAACGATCTCCCAATCTAAGTTCAGTGGCAATTAAAAACTTATAAATAATTGATTCATTATTCAAAATGTTTCTATGAATAATACATTATATATAATATAATTAATTGTCTATATTGTTTTATGTGCTAAACTAAAGTGGATTTGGTAACAAAAGTTTATAAAGAGTCTTGGTGTCAGAATTTCCAAAGGTTATTGTGGTTTTACATGCCGTGTCTATTTTCTCTCTCTATGCTCAATTGGTCTCTTAGGGGCTGTGGATCTGGCTCAGCGTGTGCATTTGCTCTGCTGTGTCTACCACACAGTGCACTCACCAAGTGTACTCAGCACATGCTTGTTTATAGCAGCACACCCCTAAACTTGATGTCATTCCTACTGCTTGTCCATTGGCGAAGCTTTACCAATGTTTTTGTTTACTAAAGGACACTGTTAGCATTTAACCCTTTGGAGTCTTGGGCTATTTTGGCCCTTTTTGAGTAGCCTACTTTTTATTTTTTTTTAATTTTGCGACATAAACAAATGTTTACCATACCAATTTTTGGTATCATTTTTTTTCAGCACATCACCTATATGACCAGATAATTAGTTTATCACTTTGATGTACTGTATCAACATACTGGACCCAAAATCCGAATAGAAATGTTATAGCTTTTCTACTACAAAAAACATAAACATGCTCAATGAAGCATTTTAAAAGGTTTAAAATGTAAACACAAGTTGTAAATGTCAAAATATACAGGTAAAATTCAGATATAATCATACAAAAAAAAAATACGATTTACACAAAAGCAAGTGTAGGCATAGGCTTTTTTTTTCTTTTTTCATTTTAGCTTTGCCACTTAAAAAAAAATATATATATATAAAAAAAAATTGTGCACACAAATATACAGAGAGCTATATTTAAGGCCTTGCATTCCCAGAGTATGAGGGTTCCCAAATAGTGCAAATACAACATAAAAAAGGTAAAATTGAGATAAAATGAAACTATAAAAAGCAGGTGTGGCAATAGGCGTTTTTTCTTTTCTTTTTTGCTTAGAAACTACAAAACACTTCATGTACAATTACACAGCTAGCTACATTATAGGGCTTTCATTCCTTGGGGTTCCTCAATAGTGCAAATATACCACACAAAAGGTAAAATGAACACAAAATCAAACCGTACATTTAACTATTTACAAATAATATAGGTGTGTTAATTTGTTGTTGTTTTTTAACCAGTCAGTGCCACTCCTCAAAACAGTTTATCTAATCTACTCCACTACCCAAACTACTCCTAAAATATCTGCACTACCCCTACACTACCTAAACTACTCCTAAACCACTCTCAAAATCTATTCGAACTAGCAATAATTTGTCTACTTTACAAAAACCGACAAAGTTATTAGAATAAATGCAATGTCTGTCACATCCCATCTTGGGTTCTTTTACGAACGCGTCAATATACGCGTACATTTTTTATCTAAAGTTTAAATGACCATATCTCCGTTTATACTTGGTCTATCAACACAAAACAAAACGTAAAACAGAGTAAAACAAGTCAGCACTTTCGACAGAAGTGGACGGCAGCGCTCAGCGTGACTTTGTTTTTATGCTTCGACGTCTTTAAACACCTTCAGATTTATGGAGGAGAGTGATTCTTACGTTCACGAGAGGTTTATGAACTCAGTAAAATGTTATTGTACACAGCTTTCCAAATGGTCAGGCCACAGGCTAGCCAGTCATGACAGCGAGAGGCCACGCCGACCCTTTCCTGATGGTCTCCATTCAAAGCTGTTCAAACCAAACCCTAACAGACTTGGCAATAGCTAGAAAAGAGCGCACTGATTCTCCCAGAGAACTACTCTTGGTTTCTTTTTTCCTCCTTCTCAGGATGCCTGGTCGAAGGCCTGCTGTGAGAGCAGCATCAAAATGTCAGTCTCGAGATGTTTTCACATCCTGAAGTGAACTGTGGAATGCATATATTCTACCGTTTTGGAGCCAAAGTCAGCCCGAATAAAATAAAAAGGTGAAACCTTTGGTAAACGGCATGGAAAAATGTTCAGCTACTGCATTTTCTCAGTAGCCTACTCGCTAAAAGGCAAAGGTGGAGGATAGCTTCTGTTTAGATTTTCATCTGCCAATGGTTTATTATTTTGGCATTGATTATGTGGTTACATTTGTATTTTTTTAAATCCAAAATGAACACAGTGATGGGGTAAGATTTCTTGATAAAAGTGTGCAAAAAATACAAGTGAAGTGCCGTTTTTAAGATTTTGTAGTGAAATTGTATCACTCATCTTAGGCTTTGGTAATTTAGTATTTGATAGGCTACTATTATAGTATTTTTCACTATTTTGAATTAGCTTTTATTTCTATATCTTCATTTTAGTTGCATTGTTAGTTAGCTATTTTTTATTATTTGTATTTAATTTATTTTTGTTTTAGTGATTTGCTTCAACTTATATGCTTATTTTATTTCAGTTGAATCATTTTAACATTTCTTCTTTTTGTTTAAGGTTTTAAGTTTTCATTTATCATACACACATGGATACATGCATATACATACAAAGTTTAGGTCATTATTTGCTCTCAAATTAAATAGGCTATGTTGCCAGTTGTGCAGAAAGGACATCAGTGACATCAAATGTTATTGGTTTTCGTGATATGCAATGTGGTGCTCAGTAGATCAGATACAAATCAATGAACAAACTTTGATGAGGATCTCTATTGACTATACACTTCTTATATGCACTTTCTCTTTGACTCACCCTACAGGGCTTCCTCCCAACCCAGATACAATTTCTTCCAGATACAAAAAGGTTCTTGGTTTCAGGCCCGCTCCTGGCCACTTATTATCCAATGACGTCCAAGAGACTCCAAATAAAGCTCCGCCATCAGGGCATTTCTGTTCATTCAACCCTGATACACGACCGTCATGCAACAGACACTTGGAGAGGGTAAAGTCAAAAATAGACATATTGTTCGATTGTTTCATGTCAATGAGCGTGACATAATCAATGAGATCCTTGGATGTGTAAGTAAAAATAGTCATGCCATTTGCAGGCTTTCAGGCATAAGCTTCTGAGGAATTTACATTCAAGTAACAGAAAAGGGCTGATCGTTATGAAGGCGATTATATCTAGTGTCCTCATCAGCCTCTGGAACAACCTCCAAGTAATGTACCACAATCCCTCACAGTACAATCAATACCGCCTTTTTGTGCTTGAATAAACGCACCACGGAGGTGGTCCCAATTGATTATATGTAAATTGGCTGTGTTTTTTGGCTTTTTACTGTAAATAGTTTTAAATCTTAAGAGTCTCATTGAGGTACTGTAGTTAATGCATGCTTAAAATCTTCAAGGTATGAGTTCACTCACATATTAAGGTCCGACCAGAGATTTGCAAGGTTTCTGTCTATCAAAAGAAAAAAAGCAATAACAGATTATAACATTTGCAGTATTTTACTTTGACATGCATAGCAGCTCAATAACAATAACCATTTGGACTGTATTTGGCAAAAACCTCTGTGCTCACAAATAATTCATTGTCATTCGTTTACATTCTTTTCAGATTATCGACAACAATTTCAACTCCAGCCAATAAGTGTGGGGTTGCTAAGATTCTACATTACTACAAAAAAATAATTAAATGACTTTCTCTTCATAAAATAAAAAAAAATCTGACATTTTCCACAAAAATATGTAGCAGCACAGCTTTTTAAACACAGATAATAAGAAGAATGTTTCTTCATATGTGAATGATTTCTGAAGGAACATGTGACACTGAAGTCTGGAGTAATGATGTTTTGCATCACATGACTAAATTTAAAATATTTTAAAATGGAACAGTTAGGCTATATTAAATTGTAATAATATTTAACAACATTACTGTCTTAACAGTTTGTTTTTTAATCAAATAAATGCCGTACTGGTGAGAACACATCCAAAAATCGTATAGACTCCAAACTTTTGAACAGTACATACAATATAGACAATACTAATTCATATAATTGCATTTTATGTTCTCACTTTGGCCTTTCTATACCTTTTACTAGCCTGTTCCCATTCCTTTAAGCTCTCTAACAGGATTTGACAGCAGGCAGGTTCGCTATTTTGGCCATGTTTAATCTCTGTGTGGCCTGTTTGAAAGCAAGTCAAGGAAACCAAGGATCAGATATGTGGCTAAAAGATGTAGACCTCCAGATTGACGTTAGCACGCTCACAAAAAACGTCCAGAGAAAATCAACTTTCAAGCATTTGTAAGCTCTAAAATAACAGAAGGAAACAATGTAGGCGCCACCAGCCACAGCCCTTAGAGAAGCAGACACACCTCGAACTCCTCTAACAGTTCCAGGCATTGGAGTGTGTATGTTGTGGCGGTGTGTGTGAGCGGACGGAGTTTCTGAAGACCCTCAAAATGACCAATGACCTTCTCTCAGTGTGAAGGCATTCCTTGCATTATGTGGGAGCTTATGCCTACACCGCCATCTACTCTTGGGAGGTGTGGAGTGAGGGCAGGGGCCAGGTTATTATCTGCCATAGTCGTGCCCACATATTGAGTTTCAGAAGGATAATATTTGGATTTTCAGAGCCTGTCCAGACCCATCGGAGAGTCTTGCAGTTTAGGAGTGCTGTGCTAAAGTGGAGACACAGTGGGATCCTAATGCTATGGTCGGGAAGAGAATTTGACCCTTTAGCACGTCTCGTCCCCCACCCTTTTTATTTCTAGTTCTGTTTCTTTGTTAAATGAATAGTTCACCCAAAAATGAAAATGATCCCATAATTGAATCACCCTGAAGCCATGGTGTAGCCTATATGGCTTTCTTCTTTGAGCCGAACACACTCGAAGTTATTTAAAATAATATGCTGACTCTTCCCAGCTTTGTAATGGGTTTTTTTAAAGCTCCAAAAAGTGCATCCATCAAGTATAAAAGCAAATCATACGACTCCATTGGGTAATAAATGCCCTCTTAAATGAAGCAATTGGTTTTTGTGAGAAAATTTCACACAGTCGACAGTCAAGTTCCGGCAGACGGGTGACCGTATACAGTATCGAAATCCTCTGACATTTTTTTTTAAACTTTAGACAAATTCATGGCCGTGTTTGTTCTCATCTAAGGTTACCCAAGTTGTTGGAACTCGACTTTCTCGAGAATACGCATACGACAAAAGTTAGACCAGCATAAGTCCATCATTAGCGCTAGTCAAGCTATATGGATATGTTGTAAAACCTTGCTTGTTTAGCTAATTAGGAAATGTATAGGAACAACAGCACTATACTGGTCTGGGTATACGCTTCCAAAAACACATGCAGGTTTTTATCCTCAGATTAAAAGCCTTTTCCGGTGGATTTTTGAAAATGTGAACTAGTACAATACATAGATACAATAAATGAAAACGAATGAGTAAATTGAGACCGAAATATTCCCACTACCCACCGCTTCAACGTATTCAACCAACCCAACCGCCAAATAAAAGCTAAACACAATCAGCACTCTTATACACCAATCAGCTTGAGAAAGTGCTTTGGAAAGTGGGAGATGTTGAAACAGATGTTTTTCATATTGCTCTTGCTGTGTTAAACTGAGAAGTGTTGTGTTACATTAGCACAGCGAGGTTCGCTGCTGTCAGTATCGCCTTCAATTTCATTTCCCCGTAATTACACACAACTCCACTCTAGCGTCCACTAAAGCAAGTTTGAGTGGGCCTGCTCCACTGTACTAGCGCTCCAAAAATATGTATCCTTTTCAAAAGTAATATTAGTACGTTCCATGGCTCTCGCAGCGGCCATTAAAAAGTTCTCAGTATAACATCATTCAGTCAATTTGCATTCGAGCGTTCAAACAAGGAGGTTTGTGTTTTTCGGGTGTAAACCTTCCCCATGAGAAACAGAAACGTAATCCAAATACTAAAACTCTGGAGTAAGTAGTCCGAACTTTACTGACCTCTCACTGAGGTGGGAATATTTTCATGCTCCCAGTCTGCATGTTGTGAAATTACAGCACCGGCCTCATCGTACAGGTATTCAATAATTATCTAGACCTATTCGTTTACCACCTGGAACCGATAATGACCAATTCATATGAACCCAAACTCTACTGTTACCAGGTAAATGGAGTTAGGCCTATATACTGAAGTTGTGCAAGCGTTGTTAAGAGTTATAGTATGTGATGAAGATGATGGGTATTGTTTTAAAGTATACCCTACTTATCAGTGATGGAAACGGTGTGATGAAAGCTGTTTTTTTAACAAGGTCCCTGCGTAGTTCACTGCATCTTGCACACTGAGCAGGGGATAGCCTATCTAGAAGTTCACTAGACAAAAAGTGTTTGGAAAACCCCGCAGCATCACACACAGGCATCAACTTTAGTCCTGAAGATTAGGGTCCCTATCTTGCACCCGGCGCAAATGACTTTATACTCTGACGCATTTATCATTCCTATTTTGCACCCGCGCAGAGCGGGCTTTTTTCCTCCACAGACGCACGTCGGTAAACTAGAAAATGAATTTGCGCTCCCTGGGCGGATCGGCGCGAAAAGGAGGCGTGCGATCGGCGCAAATAACCCCTGGTGCTATTTTGCAGTTCCAGAAAAGAATTGCGCCAATAACCAGAAAAAACCTAGTCTAAAGTCAGTGGCGCGTTGCGCATAGCCTACATTCAAAGAGTCATTTATCCCACCGGTAAAATGGCAACAGCGCCCAAGACCCGCCCACAAAGTTACTTGCGCTTTGCACTTGTTACTTGCGTTTCAGATCGTTAAAATAGGGCCCTAGGAGTTATGTTGACATACTTAGATAAATATGAATATAATGTCAGTTGAAATACTTTCCTGTTTTTAAATGCATCCGTATGCATTTATATAAAATATGTCCTTATAAAATAAAAAAGTTATTTTATTTGTAATGCATCATGCTCAAAACCCCTAGGCTACATTTATTTATAAATGTATGTAGCAATGTTAAATATGAATACACTTGTTTTGGTTGTGTTAAATGTATTTTCATTCTTTCTTTGAAATTAGCATTTTTTTAATTATTAAAAATAAATATTTTGCTTATTTTAAGTCAATAAAATCAGAGATGCGATTATTAAAATCAAAGATTTTAAGCAAGAAGTCTTAAAGGGATTTTGTCATCATTCACTCACCCTCGAGTTGTTCCAAACCTGTTGTTCCAAACCTGAAAACAAAAGGAGACATTTTAAAGAATGTTAGTAATCAAAAAGTTGATTTCCTATAGTAGGGAAAAAATACTTTGGAAGTCAATGGCTACTGTCAGCTGTCTGGTTATACCAACATTCTTTAAAATGTCTTCTTTTGTGTTCAACAGAAGAAATAAACTCAAACAGGTTTTTGAACAACTTGAGGGTGAATAGCCTAGTAATGAACAACATTTTAATTTTTTTAATTAATAAAATGAATGAGTCACCAAGCGAGGACAAATGTAAAAAATACTGAACCGTTTACTCCATTTTTTTCCCTCTTTTTGTTTTGCTCATATAGACCCACATGAAAAATAAGAAATGTCCCTTCCATGTGTCAGAGACTTGCAGTCTCACTTGCCTCTGTCGATTAACATTGTATTGTATCATGAGGTTGAATAATGGTATATTAAATGAATATCTTGAAAATCATTTTAATGTCAAAACAAACCACAACTCAGTATTGCATGAGTCTGTGGTATTTGCTGCATGGCTGTTTTTGATATACGTGGATGTGAGACTCCTCATGTGTGTGATGTGGCAGTCTTTAGCATTCATTCTTAGTCAAAGCTCCTCTTTCCATCACTCCATTCCACCTCTCCGCCAACATCACTCTTAGCCCACAAATGCTCCTTGTTTTCACTTTGCCCTTTCAATGTCTCCTGTCTCAGACTTTTGACAGCGCGGCCTGACTCTTTCGCTGGAGGAAAGAGAAGGGTCCGTAAACCTGCCAAAACAGCACTGGCGGTTGAGAAACAATGGCACACCCTGCACATTTTTCGACACTCTGAGAACCCCAGACTTCCCCTTCAGCACAATGATCCGCCTCCCCTTTTGTTTGTCGATCTCAGCAGCCCTGCAAATCGCCATTGGCAGCGTTGGCTGGCGGGCCTCAAGATGACTTGACCAACATGGTCACCCCTCCTGCCAAAGGAGCAAGGGAAAGGAACAGAGAATGAGAGAAATGCCTTAATTGCTTCAGGAATCTAGACAGTTTCAGATGAAATTTATTTGAGAAATGTGTGGGTAATCATATGAGGTGAGAGGAGTCGGACCCATCCAACAGCCTAATGTGAACTTCTGTGGCTTTCCAGACCATGAGCTGCAAACCCATTTCCAGAGAGAGTGGATTTTAGAGCAAATATATTGTTTAGATCACATGAAAAAGCAGGCTGCTAAGGGTTGTGCCACGGGATAATTGATGTTGAAACAAACAAACAAACAAAAATCTTCTTAGCAATAACCTTTAAAGGGATAGTTCACTCCCCAAAAAATGTAATTTACTCATCCTCAAGTCTTTCCAAATCCATTTGACTTTCTTTATTATCGAACTGATCCATTAAGAAGAGCCGACAAAAATTAATGGTCGGACCCAAATCAGACCTTACTTCTCTCATTAACATGCATAGGAATGTCAGTAGTAAAAAAAAGAAAGAAAGAAAATATAGGCATTCATGTAGGCATTCAGAAGACTTTTAATATAGCAAATGATTCATCCAAACAACTTTTATAATTGCCAGTGCTTGCCTCTTACACATCCTCTTTCTCATTCACGATCAGGATTTTCTTCTAAATCAATCTTTTTTTTCCCAATAATGTCATGCAGGTTTTAACAGCACGCATTGTTTCCAAGTCTGCGGTTTTCCCGTGGAATTGGCCTACTCTTAAATTATGCCTGTGGGTTAAAGGTCGCACCCACCGAGAAATTTCATGACAACACATATATGAAACAATATTAAATGAACATATTTATTTATCCTGAGAGGTCACTTTTAGGTATTAAAGTAATTTTATTTCACCGTGAAACATTAGACCAGTTTGATCTGTTTTCAGGATGAATTATGCATAACACTTGTATTGACAAAGAACAGGATAGGAGATGGTGCTCTAAGCAATATTGATGAACTCGATACAGCAAAAGGCATTATACTCATGGTTAATCAAGTGGTCTCCAAACTTTAATTCATTGTAGCTATCCCAGTAAAAAATGACATTCAAAAGTATGAGTAATTTGGCACAATAAAAGCCAGTGAACACTCTGTGTAAAGTAAAGAGAGGTTTACGTCTAGTCTGCTGACTTTACTGCGAGCGATGGGTTCAGTAAATGGAAAAGATTATTTTGGCAAATCATTTTCAAATAAAATGCATTCAAAAAAATCCATGTCTGGCTGGATGTGAATATTACACTTTGCACTCGACCGATGCCAAACCATCAGTAGGTTCCAAAAACCCATAGGTGATTCTTTTACAGCCCAATATCGAATGGAAGTATGGAGTTTTACACACAGAAGACTGTTGACATGCCCGGCTAATTTCCGAAACGGTCTGCTGCATACCTGCAGGCGTCGGCAGGAGGGCATGATTTACACCCATCCGACATAATACGGTTTCACATTAATAATGTGTTGCGTTCATTTTGTCACTTCTCTCGCGCACACTCAAAATATGGTACATCTCTTAGTAAGTCTTTTTGGAATGTAATCGAATGGCATCCGAAGAGGAGATACAGAGCATGGGTCCAGGATGGAACCCATTTGACTTTGTTCCTCTTTATTGTGACTATATCTAACAATCGCAACTTTCATCTTTCAATTTTGCATAAGTGTGACTTTACAGCTAACAACATTTATATTTCACAATGTGACTTTATATCTTAGGGTACGTTTTCACGACAACGATGTGCTAAAAACAGAAATGATTTTCTTTAGAGTAGACAACGTTGTCAAAATGATCACTGTTTACACTGATCCACAAAAACTATTAAAAACGCTATATTACGCTGCCAGGCCAGTAGTTGGCGATGTCACTGTGTAAAGAAACACTACTATAGACTGAACAATATGTATGCACATGATGTCACCGTTTTCACAAATTCGCGTTTTAGTAGTTTACATAGAGACGATAAGGGTATTGTTTTCAAAAACTTGCACTTTGAAACATGTTTTCAAAAGTTTGCTTTTTCAGGCCACCGAAATCCCATTGTCGCATAAATGAACAGCCAACACACATAAAAGGTTTTCCGTTTTTAGTTGAAAACAGTGTAATGTAAACGGCCCATAACACTGTAATTTCTCATATCTATTCTTAATATCTAACTGTTTTGGCATAATTGCGTCTTTATTTTTCATAATTGTTTGTGACTTTTAAACAATTGCAACTTATATCTCAAATTTTTCAGAATTTCAACTTTTTATCTACCAGTTGTTTCTTTTTACAATATTTGAATAATTGTGCTTAATATAAACTTCATATCTAAAAATTGCAAAAATTACATCTCAAATTTGTGACTTTATAACTTGACGTCAGATTTCACAGCTGTGACTTTATTTCTTTTTCCTCACAAGAACCTTGTTTGTTCCTTCTGGCAGAAACAGGCTTTCATTGTCAAGCAATTTGTCATTAAACCCCAAATATGTACAGCATCTTGCATAGTGAGAGGAAGTAATTTGGCACATTTGTGTGATCCCTAGACAATCAGTCTCTCAGCTGTAGCTGTTTAAAACCCACTGTCATTTCAGTGGGCCAGACATCCACAAACTTCTTTTTTTTTTTCACTTCCCCTAAATCTGCATGAGCTGACTCTCACTTTTACAATTAGGTAATCTCATTATAGCTTGCGATGACCTCATAGTTGTTGACAAGCGCCCTTTCATTAATAGCGCCGTTTCAGTAAGCAATAGCCAAGTCAAATTTTATTACGCTCCTGATGGTTTCTACCTCACAGCTAGTATAAATATTATTTATTATCCACTTTTCACTGCATTTTCATAATTTATGGGCTTGCAAGAGAGCGCCGGCCTGAATATTGATCGCAAGGCCCCTCTGTTATTTTGCACAACAGATAATCAATTTCATTAAGCAGTGTCAGGGTAAATCGGCTTGAAATCTGATAATTACATGTAAGTGAAACTTGTATAATTTTTACAATGCTGTGAAAATTGATTTCTCATCTGCTCTCCTCCAAGGCCTATTAGAGGCTTTCTCCAAAAGAAGAAAGTAACATTTATCAAACCTCATTGACTGCATTATGGCAAATGGCAAAGGTTGATATTTGGACAGAACGCCTTTGGAAACATCAAATTTTAGTGCCGGCAGGGAACCGGACCGACAAGGCACCTAGATTTGTTTTTTTCTGTATAAACTCAGTGTTATGCTGTATAGACGGTTGCAAATTCATATTTAAAAGCAATGGAATGAATCCTCTGCAAACTACTTCTTCCCACTAGGTGAGGGGGTTCAGATGGAGGGCAGCCCAGTATTAACAGTACCCCGCGGTCAAGGAAACGGCCTGATGGATGGGACACATTAAAGGTGTCTGCAGCCTTGGAAAAGAGGAAGAGCAACACAGACCGGTACAGGCCTCAAGCTCAAAAATATATGGCTGAGATGTCAATAGAGTATGACCTTTCCTGTCCTGGGCTACAATTCTCTCTGTTCTCAGAAAAGACATCAATTTCTCCAAGTGGGGCTGGGATGGTTACTCAGTTAGGATGAAGGTATAATGAGGCAGGTGGCCTGTAAGAGAGTGCCTATAAGACCCACCAGTCAGGTAGTCGAGGGTTGATCCCCAGGAGGAGGGATATCGGTGTGGTACGGTTGGCTGACAGCTCGGGAGGCCCTTATTGAAAAATCAATGTCCATTTGTGCGTCCAGCTCACCTGGCTGACTGCCAGCTTGCCTGAAGTCACCTAATGAAGCCTGATCCCGTTACCTGATTCCTCATTCGCTGTGTCAAAGTGACTTTGTGGCTGAAGTCATCCCTTTAGTTTCTTCTCCTCCTCTATTCTTAGGATCAAATTCATCTGTCAATCCATTCCGCTGTGTGCGAGTATGTGGTGAGTGCGAGAGCTGTCTGTGGGACAGCACAAACACTCGATCAAAATAGTACTGATATGTCATGCTGAGAACATCAGTCAGAACATACCGCAAGCTGAAAAGAGCACTGTGTCTACTTGTGGTGCTATTTATCATTCTAATTCCATAATAAATGAGAGAGAGAGCAAATATTTTTAAGGATCACAATGTAAGTTTCTAAAAATAATACTTTTATTTTAATATGTCTTTTGATATTCTCTTCGTGTGCGGCACATGAGCTTTGCCTTACTTAGCCTGACCTGCCGAGAAGTGTCTTATGGTGCGTTCTATTATACCCAACGAACCGACTCGGACCTCGCATTTGACGTCACGTCCACACTTCAAGCGTTCTATTATGTTTTGCGTGTCCGAGTCGGGAAAAAAATGGACGCCACCCGGAAAGCTGTTATAATGGTAGCACTGGCTGAGTGACAGGCACTAACATTAAAAAAATATATATTATGACTACACCTTATCAAAACGCAGCCATTTGAACTTGAAAAAGTTCACTTTATTTAAAGTTTTTCATGTTAATCTTCTGTTAGCAACGCTAGCAACGTTAGTAATTGCATTCACAACAATCGATTCCCATACCTACAGGGGACGCAGTAATACGAGTGATTATAATTGTGATTTAAAATACCAAAGCGGTTCAAAAACAATGAGAAGAATTCATTCTTACAAGTCACAGGGCGCAGCCCGGTGTCCTCACGGTTGTCCGACGTCCGAGAGGAGAAATCCGAGGAAAGGGGCCGTGTTGCTAGGCAACGTCTGTCGTCCGATTCGGATCTCTGAGACGGATGAATAATGGAACGCACCATTACACTCACCTAAATTATTAGGAACACCTGTTCAATTTCTCATTAACGCAATTATCTAATCAACCAATCACATGGCAGTTGCTTTAATGCATTTAGGGGTGTGGTCCTGGTCAAGACAATCTCCTGAACTCCAAACTGAATGTCAGAATGGGAAAGAAAGGTGATTTAAGTAATTTCGAGCGTGGCATGGTTGTTGGTGCCATCTGCTCAGTTACTGGGATTTTCATGCGAAACCATTTGGGTTCACAAAAAAATGGTGTGAAAAGGGAAAAACATCCAGTATACGGCAGTTCTGTGGGCGAAAATGCCTTGTTGATGCTAGAGGTCAGAGGAGAATGGGCCGACTGATTCAAGTTGATAGAAGAGCAACTTTGACTGAAATAACCACTCGTTACAACCGAGGTATACAGCAAAGCATTTGTGAAGCCACAACAAACACAACCTTGAGGCGGATGGGCTACAACAGCAGAAGACCCCACCGGGTACCACTCATCTCCACTACAAATAGGAAAAAGAACCTACAATTTGCAAGAGCTCACCAAAATTGGACAGTAGAAGACTGGAAAATGTTGTCTGGTCTGATGAGCGTACCTGAGCATTGTTTCTGACCATATCCATCCCTTTATGGCCACCATGTACCATCCTTTGATGGCTACTTCCAGCAGGATAATACACACAATAGACATCATAGGTCACATGACAGTGACAACATGGTGGATGTAGTATACATCAAAATTTCATTCATACAACACAATGTAGAACATTTATTTTATTTATTTATTCATTATTTATTGGTCAAAACGTAAGTCTCAAAACAAATGTAGTGCCTACTGCCTACTACACAGCTATTTGATTTCAACACAGCGATGGTGTTATGTTGTTGACTATAGTGTCCGGTTCAAATTTAAGATGTTGTCGTCCCAGTCCAGACCAATAGTTTTTGCAACTATATGTGTTTGCATAGAGAGAATTGTGAGGATATGATCGAGCGGTCTAACATTGCCTGACCACTTGGCCAAGACTCCAATTACATTATTGACATTCATATGCCAGCGGCAGTGAATTTAGTCTCTTCTCACTCTTATAAACTCCTTTAGAGTTTATGGCGCCCTTGCAGACTGGAGAAGACGGGGCCGAGCTGGTTTAAACACTCATTTGACCTACACTTGTATTTGCATGACTCTTTAAATATCCCACCTGTATTCGTCAGCCATCACATCTGCCCACTGTTCAAAGTGAGAGGAACGAAGTGTCCTGTCTGCCCCCTGCCGTTTCCTCCTCTCCTCTGTTGGGCGGGCGATGGGGGGGGGGGGGGGGGGTGTACAGCACGCCGTTGGTGTATAATGCAATTTGGTTGATTAAAAGAAAACATTAAAGCACTACCTTATTGAATTTGACGGCACGTACAGAACCGGATCTTTGCTGGCCACTCTCTTTTATTGGCTGGGATAAACGGGATCACGTCATCCTCATCCTCCCCAGCACACACACACACACAAATCTCAAGCCTCAGACAAACCGTAGCTGAGAGGACGTCGGTCAGGACGAAGATTTGTTCAGTTCGCCCAACCCTTCCGTCGCAAACTGAACGTCTGCCAACCATGATTCAAGAGAACCCTACGGTCGGACAACTGAGGGAGTCCTTTTATTCATCTCGAAACAAGGCCAGTGACTTATAGCCTCTTTACTCTTTGCTTTCTCACCTCAGTGACTCATTGTTCTAAGAGAGTCTGGAACAAGCGGAACAATGAAAGAGAGATGGGCTAAACACCAAACACTTGTCAATTCACTCCATAGTGAATTCCCTCTTCCATTCGTCTGATTCATCATCCGTACTGATTTGTCATCCGTACACTCTCAAAGCTCCGTCAGTGACGGGAATCTTCGGGGAGTGATGCGGCACATCAGACCAGCTGTACTAACCAATAACAACTGAGACTTAGTAGGGATTTGCATTAAGCTCACGCTGTCAATCAAAAGCAGACTTTTTTTCTTCTTTAGTTGAGCTCTGGTAGACATAGACACATGAAATAGCATTCCCACTGTCATTTTTTTTTATCATAGATGATATTCCCTGCTAATTGACTGAGACAAAGTCCGCCTTGCATTCATTTAGATTAATAATTGGGTTTCATCCATCCATCTTCCAAGTCCAATGTAGGGTTGTGGAGACTAGAATTGGATTTCAGTTATTATTATATTTTATTATATAATGTAAAATGTGTGCATGTAGAAGCTTGGTGGAACATTTATCCTATAGTGTGCGGATATGAATAGCTGATGGGAAATTTGAGTAAATTTTTACTTGATTCATTAATTGGTCAAGTCTCAGACAGGTCATGTTCCTGCAATTTCATCTTAGCTGTGGTAATGGAATCCTTTTCTAGCTACATTAAATTCAAAGGGATAGTTCAACAAAAAAAAAGTTCATTCCAAAAATGCATGACTTTACTTATGTTTAAGAATATTTATCTTGTTTTCTGTACAAACAACCACATTACAGGGGCTTTCAAACAAAGACAAACTGATTTATTGTTGTCGAACCTGTTTTTGATAGTTTTGAAAGATAGTCTCCTCAAAGTGTCCCATTGTCCTATACAGAACAATAGTTACTACAGCTGATATTCAGAAGCTCGAGGGGAGGAGAAAGAATACAGCGTCAATTAGGAAAATATCAGAAAAGGTAATTCCCGTTTCCAGACAATAGTTTATCAATGATGTCAGGTCAAATCCATCTTTGGATAAAAGCGTCAGCTAAATGAATAAATGTAAATGTAAAACTAGACAATTGAAAAATGAAATGCCAACATGCCAAGGTTTTAGACTGGTCTTGCAATAATATCTTTAGAGCTACATGGTTTTGAAAGGACGTGAAAAGGCACAGCACACTCCCAGAATCTGTATGGTGTGTTTCCACTAGCCTATAGACGAATCCGGCGAAACTACTGGAAGTAAGCGGGGCGCCATTACTGAGCTGTTGCTGGGTAGCGTTGCGCCATTGCCTCCTATTGTTTTAGTTGCAACTTGCGTCCACTGGAATAAACAGCCCGCGATTTACGACTGTCACTAACGTTACAACGTTATCCCTTGTATAATGTCGAGTGGGTAAACAGTTTCCGTTATAAATTGTTTCAATGGTGGCAGTAAAATTTCGATTTTGAAGAGAAAACATTGTGAATACCCCGGGTCGAGTGCCCCTGTCTGGTGCCGTACGGTTTACAGATTTCCTGGGCGAGTACAAGACGTGGACATTCGCGTATAATAACAATTATTTAATGACATAAGTAAAAAAAATATAATAAATATGTGATATAGTGATCAGCAAAATCTCCTCTCTTGCTATTTTTTCTATTCAATTAACATGCTATGGTCATTAAATGGCTTTGCTGAGCTAAATGCTGTTATATTGACCTCTTTCCATGGTTTAAAAACACTAATTGGTCGATATTATGTATACTTTCTAGCTGTAACGTTACCTTACCCTTGCCTGTTGCAATGTGAAAATGAGATAAATAATGGACACAAATGAAAAACATGAATTTGTTTATTTGATTTCATTCATTTATTTATTTATTGTTGCCAAATGGACAGATCTTTTTATAGTTTCCTCGTTAGCAAACGTTAGCCTAGCTAGCTTGCCAAGCTATTTTCATAAATAACGTTAATCTGTAAGATCGTTTGTACCTTCATCTGTGACTGGAGGCCACTGCAGTCAGAGATCAAACCAACAAGTCATTCTGCCTGGCTGTAGCTGTCATCGAGGGTGAGTTCGCGTTATCACCGAGGTTTGTTTACATACCGGTGCATATGTCTATATGCCTGTGTAACAGCTCAGTAATGGCGTCGCCACAAGATGGCAGCCTACACAGAACGCTCGTCGGATTCGTCTATAGCGCGGAGCAGAGCTAGCGTTTTCAGTTCATATAGTCCCCTTTTGCGCCGATGTCACAGTTACGTCACGGCGCGAGCTGGAGGCAAAACAAAGTGAAAACTAGAGGCAACCAATACAAACCAGCACAGATTCGGCTACATAATAAGGAGTTTAAATTATTGTTACTATTATTAAATGTCATCTTGTTGTGTTGTTTGGTGGAAGAATTGATGAAAAATGAATATGCTGTATCTGGAATTTTTATTTCTAGAAAATATTCACATCATTAAAATCGCACTGTAATGTCACTCTTTACATTGTCGTCGTCTCGGCGCTGGCTCAGCAGAACTGCGGATCGTACACACAAGTCTTGTACAGGACCATATAGGCATCTAAAGATTTATATGCCCACAGTTTCTCTTTACAAATGGTTTCTCTATAAGTTAAGTGTAGAAGTCAAGCCACTCAGCCGAGGTAACGTAACGTTAATCCTGCCAGATCGTCCATGCATTGAGTTGAGCGTATAGGCGGCTATGGTCGGCCAATCTGGTTCCGTCCGTTAAAAATAACTTTCGGAAATAACAATCGCGGTCCTTGACACTGAGTGACCTTACACCATTAAGATAAAATCGGATTTTCTCCAGTCATTGTTAAAAAGACAAGCTAACAATACTTGCTAACTAGCGTTAGTGAAGCGGCCAGAGGGATCGTTCTGCCTCCACCTAAGCTCCGCCCACAAAAAACGTCACCATGTTTACCAACTGAAAAGGAGTCTATAGAAGTTTAGCCTCACGCTCAGCTCTGTGCCAGTGGACACGCTAGTGTAGGCTAATATGGGCGTTGTACTGTGAATCTCTTTCGTCCACAATTTTTTTTAATGAAAATAATAAACTTTCACCAAAACATTCAGGGAAATTATAACATTATGATAAAAGGGTATTTATAGGCCTAGGCTAGAAATAGTTTGAGAATGATTCGCTTGTTTTAAAACAGAAACACATATTTGCATGGTGCCCTTGGGCAATTGCCCATGGGAAATCCACCTGTGAGCGGTTGGATTTGTCCATTGGCTATGTGACACAAATTTGGTTGAAACCTTTTTTTCCAGTCTATGCTTGAAACAAACAAACCAACCAGCATTTTTTTTTCTTTTACAGTTTTCTTTTTTTTTTTTTTTTTACTCAAAAGATCTAGACAAATGTGTCTTTGTGTATTTCTGAGTAATATTACAAAACACACAATCTGTCAGTTGTTCTGCTCCTGTGTTTACAGTAGCCACTGACTGTCAGGGCCAGAATGTGGAGTCGAGCTCCAAGGTTAAGAGTGATGACAGCGAACAGCATCAGGTCTTGGTGCAGTTGAGAAACCCGAGAACGGCCCAGATACGATCGTTCGCCAGTGATTCCCGCAAACGGTCCTCTCCACTCCTCAGATAGCTGAGGGGGAGTCTAGGCCTGAGCGAGATCACACCAAGGCATCACACACCTCGTCAACATCACCACTAAACAAAACATGACGCTGTACTCATTCTTGACACGGTGCGCGAGCGCGACATGCAAACAAAAGACGCCTTGATCCTTGAGATACGTGAGAGGAAACCATTGTTCCACACGCCTGCTTGCTCTCTTTACCCTTTAACAGCTATTGACGTGAATAAATAATTCAACTCTTTGTTTGTTGGCCTACTGAGGGTTCTTGGGGAGGAGAGAAACACTTGATGCAGCACAAGCGATCCTAAATAAACCCGAGGTCAGGTCACCTCCCCTACATGCATGTGTTTGTGTTTTATAACAAGATCAGTGAGAGGTTGTCGTGCAGTTACATGGGCTACGTGTAATGAGGCTGTTACACACGCATAAACGGGAAGTGGTTAAAGCTGTTTGTTTGCATTGGCTATGTCTGATGGGTTAAAACAGGTTAAAATGTTATAAACTTGCTTGCGAAACTGAATTCTTTCGAAAAATTTACTAATCTAAAATCATCTGCTATCGCAGATTTCACCACATGGGAGCGGAATGGGGGGAAAAAAGTCTGTAGCTAAACTGATAACAGAGAGGATCGGATACCACCATGCAATTTATGAAATCAAATAAGCTGTGAATCTAGAGTAAGATATGGATCCAGCACCAGTTTATGCAGATCTAAAGGTGCCACCTCCTGGTTGTTTGTGGAAACTACATAAAAAACTAGGTAAGCTTTATCTGACCGTTTTAACAATGAGGTCCTGTTATATACTCTCAAAACGACATTTATTAAGATATTTGCTTGACAACAACTGATTGTCCAATTAGTATCTTGTGAATGGTCTGGCTAGAGAGACCAATTCTAGGTTACTTTAATGCTTGCAGGTCTTCTGAAGAAGATCATATTCACATAACTAAAAAAGAAGAAAACATTTCTTCAAACTCCAGGTAAGAAAGCACAGAGTAAATGAACAGCGTTTTAACTTTTAACTTTGAAACTCTGGCCTGCTTGCTTTCTTGTTTGCGTTTGTTTCTTTTTATTTACTCTGCAGCAGATACCAAACGCTCAGTGCAAATGAACTGTGACAAAGGCAATGATTTCCGGATGCTCTGCGAGTTCTCAACAGCGTTGACACCGCAGGGCTTTATTTTCACCCGCCTTCGCCTGATCTAAACAGACTATTAGTTTCTTTCTTCACAGGTTCCTTTGCCAGGACAGCACAACAAGCCATTCTGGAGACACCGTTGCAGACCAGCCTCTCCTGCATCCTTTGGAAAGCAAGCAGGCTGCACTTTTGTAGGCTAGCTTGGACAATGAATCAGTTTAAATGATGACAAATGACACCAGTTAAAGCAGCACATCTGTCCGTAGCTATTGCATCAAGTGTGTTTCAGGGTCTAAAAGCTCTAGATTTTGCAGAAAGGTTCATCTCTAGCAACACGATTGCACTTCCCCAAGCTAAGACTTTAGAAAGGGAGAGCAACATATTGCCACTGACTGTAAAAAAAAAAAAATGTTTGAAAGAACTTTGAAAGAAACTAAGTTTTGTGCTGCCTTAAAATTTTAAGTTTAGTCACTTGAAATGTGAATTTCTACTTAGCGACAACTTGGATATTTGAGTTGACTAGACTAACATTTTAAGGCAGCACAAACACTTACTTTTTTAAGTTGAAACAACTTTTTTTTTACATTGTGGTTGTCTCTGGTTGCTGTATGTGCTATATTCTTGGTTTAAATGAAAAAAGTAAGTTACCTAGCTGCCTTAAAATGTGAATTAATTAAATGGAGATTGATTTAATAAATAAAACTCAATGTTATGTTATCTGAACCACGTTAATTAAGTTGATTTGACAAAAGATAAAAAGTTGCGATAACGAATCATGAACTACTTAGAGACTTGGATGAATTTTTAATTGTCTTTTCTGATTCACTTGTTTATGACAATACTTGACACTGAAAACCAAAGTCGGCATTCGCAAGTAAGTGTGCATGCATGAAGCCCATGTGACTTTGCATTTGCAATTGAATCTGGATTGTTTATCCAGACAGGTAGAAACCTCTCTGAGCCAAACAGGCCCCTCGGAGATTTCCCGTGGGCTTTTAGAAGCATCCCTATTCCACCTCATAATGACAAATGCTGCAGGCTAATAGAGTTGATGGGAGAAACTAATCTAGGTGCTAACGCAGAGTGCAGGGGAGCATAGTTCCACTTCAGCAAAGGGGCTTAAAGGATTGAATTTACATTACAAAGAGATATCAAGTCTAATGTTAATAAACCTCGGTAAGCCGTACAAATACCTACATTGTGCTGCAACTAAAAATAATGCTGAGGAAACGCAGCCAAGAGTTGGGGTCAGGTCCCTGAGGCTGTCTCAGTGGAAAGCTCTTCTCAGAAATCAATACCACTGGAAATTGTCCACAGGGGTTTCCAAGGGTACCAAGTATCCAAACTTCAACTTTCCATCGAATGCTGGAGCATTTCTGTAGGAACAAGTGGCATCCCTGAGGATGAGTGGATGGGACTAGATGACTAAAAGCTTCCAGTGAGGTTAATGTGTTCCATCTTGAGAAGCTGAAGTGTACAACAAACAAATGCACAAAAACGTCTTTATTGGAAATGCTGCGAGTGCTTTAGTTGATTCAATCCTTCCGTAAAATCTGCAGCGCTAAGCGCATTTTCCAGAAAACCCTCATTCTCTTTAATCATGTATGATTTTGGAGATTCCAGGTTTCTAAGAACATATTGCTGATGGAGGCAAGCTGCCATGGATGTCGCATAGATTTGAAGGTGTCCCCTTACATGACAGCGTTGTTTAAAATGGACAGCATTGATATTATTAGCTTTCTAACCACTGACCTGGAGTTCAGAAACAAGATTTCTATTACAGGAAATATATAGGGTGCAAAGAGTGGTTAACGGTGCAATATGGGGCGGCAGTGGCTCAGCGGTTCATGTAGGTTGTCTACAAACCGGAAGGTTGGTGGTTTAATCCCCGGTTCCACCTTACCAAGTGTCGAGGTGTCCATGAGCAAGACACCTAACCCCAGCTGCTCCCGACGAGCTGTATGGCGCCTTGTATGGCTGACACTGCCGTCAGTGTATGAGTGGGTGAATGTGAGGCAAAAATGTAAAGCGCTTTGGTGGCCATTAGGTCTATGAAATCGCTATATAAATGCAGTCCATTTATGTAAGAAATTTGTAATAAAATATTGTGACGGGTCTCTGGTTGTTCCCGCTGTTGTCGACCGGTGGGCGTGGCTGGGAGACTCTTCAAGAGAATGATGTACACCTAGGATCAGCGAGTGATTGGCTTTGATAATGTAGAGCGGAACCTTCGAGATCTTCAGAGCTGTACGACTCTTGTGAGAGTTGAAGCTCATACCTTTTTGTGTTGGGTTTGTTTTGTTTTTCTTTGCTATGATTTGATCTTAGTTCTGTCTGACATCTTAACATCGCCAACTTCACTATGTTCTACAATCAAGTGATCAATATCCAAAAAATCACGTGCACAGTGTGACATATTTCCTGCAGTTGTGTGTACTTACAATATCCCAAAGGTCTACAAAGATTTTTTTTTTTATTTCAGAGAAATTCCAATTCCAATCAGTGCAAATGAAATGTCGACTGTCAATGACACAATATCCGCGCTATCCTCGGCTTCCGTTCATACTGCTATAGCCATGCGCCCTCTTGTGGCGAAAAAAAATCGTACTTATTGAAATTACATTTTGTTTTTATAGAGAGTTTTGCTTACTGTCGACACATAAAAAGCAGTCAAAAAATCCTTAATTGTAAGTTGAACAACCATAAAAAATAATTACAGTCATGCAGATGCTATTTACAGCACATGCTGTTGCTTGGTGGTTGGTTACGACAAGTAAAAATATGTGCGCTGACTAATCATACAATTGACAAATAAAAGGTGTCAACCCTTGCAAAAAAGAAGTTGATTCAAGTGTAGGCCTACTAGCAGGCTAATATGTAGGCTACGCCTACTTCTTTTAAACTAAAAAATATGAAAGTATCAGCTACTTTCAGTAGGCTACTGTATGCAGCCTTCTTCTCAGAAATATAGGCTAGCTAGAAATAGTTCACCTCAAAATGAAAATGTCATGATAATTTACTCACCCAAATGTCATCCAAGATGTTCATGTCTTCCTTTCTTCAGTGGAAAATACATTTTTCTCCACACAATGGACTTCATGTGCAACCAAAATGTCCAAATCAATGCAGTTTCAAAGGGCTCTGAAGAGCTTCAAACGGCTCTGCAGTGCACGTTCCCAGCTGATGAATGGGCTCTATGCACGGCGGTATTTCCGGTGAAGCATTTGGGATGCTCGATAACTTCCGCCGATCGTAGAGTCCAATGCAATACCGAGAATTTATATTGAATTTTATACATGGTTATACTAAAGAAACGTTAGTCACAAAAACAGATAAAACAGACACCCCTCGTTGTGTTTATGCTTATTTTTAAAATTATATTAAATAAATATAACTATATATAATATTACAACTAAACATATGCACGTTTTCATTTCAAAGACTGGAGGACAGTAAATTTTGAAGACTCTGACATAATCCCGTTTTCCTCGGTTTTCCTCCGCTTTAATCTCCACAACCGGAAATGGACGAGCATCCTTGCATCAAATGCGGAATTTATGCGTGCATATAGCCCATAGGGTCTTATCTAGCGAAACCATCCGTCATTAAAAAATAAAAAAGAAAATAAACATTTATAATTATATAATTTTTAACCACAATTGTTGGTCTGTTTTTTTTTTTTTTTTTAATTGTTGATCCTGTGCTTGTCTGCAACGCGCCAAGAATTGAAAACCTCATGCGTCACGTCATCTATTTGTCTGTGTAGCCTACTCCAGTTCAAAAAGGCAGGGAAGGGCAAAAAATTCTCCTCCAAGTTCAAAATGGTCTGACAACTTTATTTTAATTGATTATTATTAATAATAATTTTTCAAAAATCGTGACGTAATGACGTCAGTATAACGTTATGATGAAGTCGGAGTCACCAACCAGCACAATTTTTTTATTTGAATACTCCTACTCCCCTACCTTTTGTTCAATTGTTTTTTTTTAATTTTTTATTTGTATAATTTTACTATTGATTAAAAATAAAAAAAAAGAAGAACAATTGTGGCTAGAAAGTATACATGTTTATTTTATTTTTTTTAAATGACCGATCGTTTCGCTAGACAAGACCCTATTCCTCAGCTGGGAACGTGCAAAGCCGTTTAAAAGCTTTTCAAAACCCTTTGAAACTGCATTGATTTTGGCTTTATGCACAGCTGCACTACTTCCTGAACTTCAGCCAGTTCCGTTGTTTCCTGTCTGCCATTTTTGGACAAACTGATTAATCCAGGTGTGCCTGACCTCAGTAGTCACAACAACAATAATCAGACACACCTGGATTAATCAGTTTGTCCAATTATGGCAGACAGGAAACAAAGGAGCTGGCTGAAGTTCAGGAAATAGTGCAGCTGTGCATAAAGCCAATTGAAGTCCTTTGTGTGGAGAAAAATCCTGAAATGTAAGCAAGATGTTATGAGCAGACTAATTTTCCTGTAAAATCAAAGCATTTATTATATTACAATCAGTTACAAGCTTACACGTTACTTTTATATTGATAACAAACGTGAAGAACACTGGTATAACACACAGAAAGTTTATATGAGTTTAAAGCTAAAATATTTGCGAGAAAAGGCCCAATGCAACTTATGACCAGCTAATGTTTTGGAGAGATTTTTTTTTTCTTTGTTGCTTTGATCCAATGCAACCCAAGAAAAATACACAAAACCAGTTCAGAGACAGACAGCCAACTCATGATTATAAATTCAGGTGAAGTGGTTACGCTTATTGCAATCAAATAGCTACATACTAATGATATATCACAAGGAATGAAACACAAAATCAAGAATAATATTTTATTTTCATACCAGAGTGAGTCAGTTGAGTTTAATGAACTGTCATTTATCATCAGAGTATGCACCGAAAAAGATAAATAGATTGTATTTGTAATTCCTATGATAAATCTTGTGAACACAGATTTTTTTTTTTTTATCTCAATAATGTCAATACTACTGTATAAGTTCAGCTGTGTATATTGGGTCAGTGAAGATACAGGAGTTATGTTTTGCTCTCTCAGAGAGATGGATTTAAATTTCCAAAAGATGGCAAATCATTGTGTGGCAGCCTCCTCCATTAAATATTTATAAAATATTTTAGTGCTTTTGGGGGGAGGGGGTGTATTAGATTTCTGCATGGCTCATTCCACACACGAACTAACAAGGACAATGTAAGAAAATAATGGCAAAAACATCCCAGTGCAGCAAGGACAATGCTTTTTGAGGATCTAAATGCTAAGAAGTGCTCCAAACCAAAGACTGTAGATCACTCTACACACAATGAGGAAATGGATCAAGTGAAATATTTTAGTTTTCTGAAGGAGTAAGAAAGAGGCAGTGGGATTGTCAGTAGCAGCAGGATTCTGTACAACCAACCGGACTCATTTCTTTAGCTAAATCAGCTTTGGTTCTCACATTTTCAGCTTGGAGATTACGGGTTAAAATGCTATCAGCAACTTCATTTTACTTGCTGCCACACAACCTGGAGTTTGGTCTGTTTATCCAAAAAGTAACTTGCTTCATAACAAATGTTATCATGCTGTATATTTCTGGAGCCTGAGAAATCTGTTACAAGATGCTAGTTATTTTCTGCATCAGTAAGCAACTGTCACTGATTCAAGGTAAAAAAAAAAACAAGCTGTTTTGGCCATGCTAGAAAGGTCAACGTTATATTGGCAGTCCAATAGAGATGAATGGAGTAAAGAGTCAACTAATGACATTGCCATTCTCCTCCTCGACCAAACTATGTGGTGGCGATGAACGACTGGGGCTTGATCTTGTTCTTAAATTAATCGAACCGTAGAGCTTTGCAGAGTGCTTGGAATAAGCAAAGGCTTTCCTTCTGTACATCTCACCCTTCCATATGGAAATCATTAGCAGAGTGGACAGCACCACTCCACCTAAAGTGAGAAGGCAAAGGCCTGCGATGACACACCTGTCCAGGTGCGCCCCTATCCTGGCGCTCTCGTTCTCCAGTCTTTCCATTTCGCGTGCGGAGACGTTGTCGGGGTTCACTCTGACCTCACGAGGGACCGTGTACGATATGATCACCAGCGAGATCCCGGTGATGAGGAACGTGACTGCGCTGATGAACCCGTAATCCATGGATTTCCCAGAGCTCTCCGAGCTGAGATCGAAGTCAGACATCAGCGACAACTCCTGGAGGCCCTCGGGACGGATTTCGCTGGAGGAGTCATGGAGCGAAGACGCACGCCGAGCACTTTTCTCGCTCGTGTCCGGGGTGGCCAACCGGAGATTGACGTTTTCATCAATGTAGGTGAACGAGGTCTCCAGCTCCTCGTCGCAGCACACCCTGACCTTCTCTGCGGGATGATGGCGGTGCTGGCCATGTTGTCCTCTGAGAGGAGCCGTCCTTGGTGCTGAATTACACTGTCCCTCATAGGCAGGAACCTTCACAGTGGGAGACGCTTCTTCCACCGAGCTGTTTAGCCTGTGAACATGAAGAGGGCTTGATGACCAATCCAGGACCCCGGGGGGATCGGGCCTCGCCCGTCTATTATCTATGTAGAGTAACTCCACCGAGGCCATCAGATACACTCCCACAGATCACCCTGATTTCCTGCTGCATCAAGCCATCCACACTATACCTGTAAATGCAAATTACAATAATTCAGATGATAAATCAATTCACACAATAAATCCAAGTGAGCTCGGCCAATTTTTTTCCCTCAAATACTACTTACATTTAAATGGCTGATAGCAAATATGAAGAGCAAATTTTAATATTGTGCATGGCCATGTATTTTACCTTTGTTGCATGATCAATTCATATTTACTCTTGATAAACTGTACAACTATCATCACATGTGACAAGCATTTTTGTAACACACCTTATGCTCACAACTGTGACTCATGGCATGGGTGACCTATTTATGTAGCCTACACTACAATGGGTAGGCTATAGCTACAGTTAACAACTGTTTTTGAACGAAATCCCTCGTCTCTTTAAAGAAAGACGATTAAAGTTACCGATTAGTCCTACTGCTTCAATATCCAATTAGCAAAGCAATCCGTATAAAACCCAAGATAAGCTATAAGTCCCTTTTAAACGCACGACTTAACCGACGATGGGGATATAGGCACTTCACAAAAGAGATCGATATCGTGATCTTTGTCTTTTTTTACGCCGATATCAGAACAGATACTTTTACATGTAGCCTAAATGTTTGAATAACCAACATTTATATTATTTTTATTTTTTCATTTAATTTATGCAAATTTGTTTTGAAATCTATCGAAATAAATTTTCATCTTTAGAATTATTATTAAAGAAAAAAACCCAATAAACTGTAAAAGTGCGAATATCAGCTATACAAATGCATCAAACTGATTATTGGGCAATGCTAATCGAAATAAAGTCATCAACAAATCATCACATCTGGAGTAGCGAAAACGTTACACTGTTTACGAAATAAACATCGATTTAAAACGGACATGCAGTAGTTTTGGCACGTGTCCATCAGGCTGCATCACACTCATCAATAGGTCATACAAAGCGACACAAACAGGACACACTTCGCATCTCGCTATATTTAACGTTAGACACAAATCACACATTGTTTGTTTGCTATAATCAATTGTTGTTTGTACCTTCTCGTCTGATGAACATGTTGGCCTCCCGGCTTCTGCTCTCCGCCGTTCTCCCTCCCACGCTCCGATTTAAAGATGAACTGAGCTCTTCATAGCGAAATGACTAATTCTACTATGGCAAAGGACATCAGGTAGAGTGACGTTTCTCGGTAATCTTCCAATTGGGAAGAGTTTGAGTATGAATATGAATAAGACTGTGCCGACGTCCCTTACCGTCTAATAGCGAATGCTTGGCTGTTGAATTTCAATTAGGTGCTGCAGACGTTCCTTGCTAACGTTCCAATGGCGAAGCAAACCGGTTATGAATATTAACAACCAAGTCTTCGCCATAGTAAGATTCGTACATTTTCTTCCGGTCGCTAACGTTACGCCTCGCAGTTTCGCATCACTCTTGCGGTGTCAAGTAAATCATAACAGGTTTAAAATTGAATCGGAACCATGGGAAATCAGGTTCTCGGAGGCGAAAAGTAATCATCACCAGTGTGATGGAAACGTTACACCCTGGAGACATTTTCTACTACGACCAGTAAGAGTCAGAGACTGTGCTAAACCACACCTATTCTACACCATCTGCTCTGTGGTCCTTTAGGAGCTTGAAAGATTACTGGTCAGTCAGTTTGAGCAAGATTTATGTAATCTATTTTTAATCTATAGTCTGCCCCATATCAGCTCATATTCTTCTAAATGAAACAATACCTTTACATAATTTGTAAACATCATGTTAAAATATAGCTATTTCAAACATTTTTGGCGTAGTCAGAACCCCTAATCCGTAGTTCTCCCCTTGACAAAAAAACAATACATTTTATTTCAACAGATCCTATATGCTATTGTGTTCACCAATGCAAAGGATGACTTCGAATCAAGGCCAGGCAAGTTCCTATTTAACAGATGAGTCTGCAGAGAAGTGGGGCTTACTCAGCCAGAGATTAATGTCCCAGGCGGAGGCTCAGCTCAGAGAGTAGGTGCACAGTCATGAATTCCCATCTGTCACTGCTGGCGTTATGAACATATAGGTGGAGTAGCTGCATGTTCCAGTCAGTTTGGACTATTTTCAACAGGACGGAAGTCTCATAAGGGTGCACAGCTTCATTTCGCTGCACACCCCTCTGAGATTTCCATCCCGTCAGCAGCCGGCTGAGCAAATCTGGCATGCATTGCCAAGGACAAAATTGAGTTTTAGAGCCTTGGGTATCAACCGTCACCTTGGAATACAGAAGCACGCTGTGGCTCGTCAGTCTATCCTCATGTTGTTTGGACCAGGCGATTACGCAGGCGAAGAGTTGACAGGAAGCCAGCTGCAAAATGAAAGGTTAAAAAGCCCTAAATAAAATAATGATCGTTTATAAACTGAAAAATCAAGCCCGTTCTCATTCTTTAGCGTCATAATAGGTAACGCAATATGATATTTAATCGAAATACTACACAAGGCGTCATACAGGTGACTGGCATCCTTTAGCGTCAATATGAGACGCAGACCCCTGACCTAAACCTGCCCATAACAGTGTATTGATGCTAATGTGCGTAGTATTTCGACGAAATGTCATATGGCGTCACCTATCTGGCGCCAAAGGGAGCCCGTGCTGGAGACTGTGTTGGAAAAATCACATTAGAATTACATTTTAGAGTGGAAAAGAACAAACTAGTGTTAAGTTTGGTTCTTTTGGTTCTTAGGAACCAGCAGGCAGTGTGTTTCTCAGAATCAAGAGCGTGAAACCAGGGGAAGGCGCTTGTCTGACAGTCTCTGCCAGTATCGTCAACGCCTTCAGCCTCAAGGAGAAATTAACTTGGAAATTTTGGAATATAAATTGACCTGTGTACCTGTTGACCTATACAGTCCAGGTGTGCATGTTATGCAAATCAGTTATGACGACACATGCACTCTACAGTTTCTGAGGTTGATAAGATTTTTATCTTAAGTCTCTTGTGCTTAATCAAGAATAAAGAGTAATAATTGTGGGTTATTAGTATTTAAATCAGATCAAAAATACGGTAATATTGTGAAATATTACAATTTAAAAGAACTTTTAAAATGTAATTTAGTCATGGCAAAGCTGATTTTCAGCTTCATTATTCCAGTATTCAGTGCCATGTGATCCTTCAGAAATCATCCTCATATGCTGATTTGATGCTCAAGAAACATTCATTATTATTATCAGTCCTGTTCTACGATCCAATTTTTTTTGGAAACCATTATTACTTTGATGAATTGAAAGTTCAAATGAAGATTTTTTTTTTTTTTGCAAAATATAAATATTTTGCAAAAAATATTTTGATCCATGTGATCCTTACTGAATAAAAGTATTAATTTCTTTAAAAATAAATCTTACTGACCCAAACCTTTAAATGCTTGTGTATTGCATGCATAGAACACAAGCTCTCTAAACAATGACAGAACTAACTTTGATAGTTTGGCAATTGGTCATCTTTGTGAAAAATACAGGCAAGGTAAGCAAATCCGAGTAGGTATAGGGAAGGAAGGAGCTGTCCTTGGTCCTGAGAACTGAGACTGAAATCATTGCTGCCCACAGAGCTACACGTCATATGTCATGTGATCCAAGGTCACATGTTATGCGATCCAGGAGTTGAGCATACCAGGCTATGTTTAGAATAGAATAGTATGAATACAGTGCAGAAGTATGCTACATTGTCACATGACCTCGTGTTGTAACACTAATCCTTTTAAATTGCTTTCATGATTTGAAATAAAGCTGAAATAAAATGATGTATATAAAAATCAAGATTATTTTTACAGTATATATATATATATATATATATATATATATATATATATATATATATATATATACTGTAAAAATAATCTTGATTTTTACGGTAAAAGAGTGTAAAAATGCTACAGTGCAAAACTGTTAATTTGTTAACAGAAAGTTTCCGTATTTTATACGGTAAATAACTATGATATAATTTTACTGTAAAATACCATTAAATTTACAGTTTTTGAAAGTGAAAAAGAACAACTCATTGTATAATTTACAGTAAAAAAACCAGTAAATTTACATTCCCACAATTCCTTGTATGACACTTCACATTTTATGTATTTTTGTTGAAATAACTGTGGTTCCTCATAGTTTTCTTCCAGTCAGTTATTTACATTAGGGTTTATCCTACATTTAATGTTGTTAAATCAATGGTTTTTGCATTTTCTTAATTTCATGCATGTTACCATGATGATGTTGTTTGTGTGAATGACACTGTGCAGCTTCTTTATAGTAGTATTAACCTGCTTATGGAAGATTACTTGAGATGAGCTTTTTATAAATATATATAAATTACAAAAGCACATTACAAAATTGTGAAAGCTTGAACTCAAAATGAAATCTAAAAATAAAATATTATATATTAATACATAATGTAATAAATATAAATAATAATTATGAAATAACTCAGCAGGTGGTTTTCTGTTTGTTATTTAGCATTTTTTAAATGCAATTTTGCAAGTCAGGTGATTAAAATAGTCAATAAAAATAAAAGTCAAAGAGAAATTGCTGATATACCGGTTCATTCATCAGGCAAATTGAAAGTTAAGTTGAGAGCGCATTGTATTGTGGGGGAAGTCTGTGCATACAGAAACAGTGAAGTTCAACACAGTATTATACTGCAGCAATAAATAATATGGTAGTATACTATTCTGAATAAAGCCTCGGATAAGGAGGCGTACAGTATGTAAGCTCTTTAAGAACAAGAATATTACTCTTACAAAGACCCATCTAAACTCTTAAGCCTCTTAAATACATTTAAGATATAGATTTTAGGGCATGTGGAGAGGGAGCAAAGTGCCAAAAGCAAGAGATGGAGACAGAATGACCGACAGTCATTTCTTTGAAGGTCAACAAAAATAGTGACTCACTGGTATCATTTTTTTTATTATTATTATCATAATATGAGCTCATCCCTGTCCATGTAAAATCATAAAAACACAACTTACACTATCCCAGATTTTTAACTGACGAAAAAGTTCCATAATATAAGAGCTGAGAATCTAAACTGCACTTAAATCATGGACAAAGAAGTAGCACCATTGTCCTTGAACAAGGTATTGTAATAACTTTAATTTGATTAAAAAGTTTTGATTGGTCGATGATGTCACCACCAGCTACACAATCCAATTTTTCTAAAACGAACTGGCTCTCTTTGAAGCCAATAACAAGAACACAAGGAATGACTAGTTTCACCTCATTGTGTCCACGGCCTTTCGGATGGGAGACATGCAAGGTGAGATGTAGAAACGGGCTCTTGTCATTAGAAAAATTAGATAGTCCTGAGTCGCAGCCAGAAATTTTATTTATTCCTTTGAGATGTCGGCTGCCAAGCTTGGAGTGGTTTGCTGGCATTGAATCTGATTAAAAGCAGAACAACATCTTTGTGTTTTAAATTCGAAAGTTTGCTGAAATCAAATTCAATTAGAGAACGAATGAATCATACAGTCCGGCAGATGATGAATTATTCATCGCATTTCCATAACAAACGATGAAATCACAGCCTTGTCTTTGTGAATGCTTGTCACGCTCCCATTTTCATAAACTCTTGCTTCGTTCTCGGCTTGATTATCTCTTAGATCCCTCACAGTCTTTCTAGAAGTTGGGTGATGAACCATTACAGGACGTTAACTTTGATCAATGCAATATGTTCTCCTTTGTCTCTTTCTTGAGGAGAGATTTGCCAAACAATAGCTTGCAGATTTGATTCATCTCATTATATACACAGTATTCTTTTAGTTTGAGTTGAGTTGAGATAAAGTGGGAAGGAGCTGTTATGGGAATCAAATCAAAATACAATGTAAAATCTTCCAAAATGTGTGTCTTGGGATCTAGGAAAAAAGGAAACATAACTGTTGTGAATCTATTAAAGGGGGAGGGGGGGGGGGGGGGGGTTAAGCATTATAACATGCTCCTAATGATGAAATGTTAAATAATAATGTATTTTAGTTGCTTTACATTTCTCTTGATGAATCACGAGAGTAAGAATGTGTTCTAGAATCTGTAATTGAATGCAAAAAAAAAAAAAAAAAAACTATTTGTGTGCTCAATCAAAATGCCCACTAGATGGCAGTACAACACTAATAGTACAAATCAGAATGTGAAAAGTCAAACATTTACATAAGGTAATGCGTGATCAACTATATGAAGATCATTTATGATTGCCAAAATATTGTTTAAACCCAGCATTATCTATCCATAACTTTTAGACAATAATAAATCAGAAAATTTGTCACATCTTGCTTCCTTTTTTTCTGTATGCACTTCCAAAGGTCTAGAGCGATTAAAGCCTCTACTGAAATGTTGATATATTTTAAGGTGGCTATAATGGATTATGACTTTATGGCCGTCACATATCACCTCCTCTACAAATAGACCTGACCTTTGCAGAATGGAAAAAGAGGTCATTTCTCTTGTAGCACTTAGTGTCTGCAATATATTTCATGATGCAAAATGTAGCCTATAAAGATAAAAGAAAAAGAAAGAAACCCTGATAAATTCAGAGGATTTGACAGCTGTAAAGTTCTGATATTTACTCTTCCCAAGAATATAAAGCAATCTGGAGAGAGCACAAAAGCTGTCAAAAATGATTTCATTATTTTCTGTGACATGAATGACACTGTCATGCTTTTGATAAAGATTTAACAACCCATTAAGAAATAATACTATAAGTATACTAAAGTGTCTCAAACATGAAAAAATAAAAATTGGTCCTTGATGATCTGCTTAAAGTCACCATAAAAATCTAACAATATATATATATATATAGTTAGATTATATTCATTTTTATTTATTTATCTGTGCATAAATGCAAAGTTCTATAATGAAACTCTAGATGGTGCAGGCTGACAAGTTCTTAACCTAATCTGTTTAGAATCACATCATTCATAGGTCACTGCTGATTGGTTCCTTCTGTATCAGTAGCCAATGAGCTTGCTGCTCAACCTTCAAATACTTGGTCAGCATTTGCTGTAGCTGTTACAGTGTGCTTTCAAAAACCCTCCACCTTCCCCAGCTCCACCTGTATAGATCTGCTACGGTTAATTCATGTATGCCATATTGTAGAGCAGCAGCATGCCTTACTAGCTCACAGCAGCATGTCATGTCATGTATTGGCAGTAGCTCCTCATTGCAGTACACAAGATCCAGGGGCGGAGTTGGATCCAGATCTAAGGGGTGGAGATGGATAGGATTAGAGGTGGGGTTAGGGATCAGGGGGTGGAGATGGGTAGGATTAGGGGTGGGGTTAAGGATCAGGGGTGGAGATGGGTAGGATTAGGGGTGGGGTTAAGGATCAGGGGTGGAGATGGATAGGATTAGGGGTGAGGTTAGGGATCAGGGGTGGAGATGGATAGGATTAGGGGAGGGGTTAGGGATCAGGGGGTGGAGATAGGTAGGATTAGAGGTGGGGTTAGGGATCAGGAGCGGAGATGAATAGGATTAGGGGTGGGGTTAGGGATCAGGGGTGGAGATGGATAGGATTAGGGGAGGGGTTAGGGATCAGGGGGTGGAGATAGGTAGGATTAGAGGTGGGGTTAGGGATCAGGAGCGGAGATGAATAGGATTAGGGGTGGGGTTAGGGATCAGGGGTGGAGATAGATAGGATTAGAGGTGGGGTTAGGGATCAGGGGGTGGAGATAGGTAGGATTAGAGGTGGGGTTAGGGATCAGGAGCGGAGATGAATAGGATTAGGGGTGGGGTTAGGGATCAGGGGTGGAGATAGATAGGATTAGAGGTGGGGTTAAGGATCAGGGGTGGAGATGGGTAGGATTAGGGATGGGGTTAGGGATCAGGGGGTGGAGATGGATAGGATTAGGGGTGGAGTTAGGGATCAGGAGGTGGAGATGGGTAGGATTAGGGGTGGGGTTTGGGATCAGGGGGTGGAGATGGGTAGGATTAGGGGTGGAGTTAGGGATTAGGAGGTGGGGATGGGTAGGATTAGGGGTGGGGTTAGGGATCAGGGGGTGAAGATGGGTAGGATTAGGGGTGGAGTTAGGGATTAGGAGGTGGGGATGGGTAGGATTAGGGGTGGGGTTAGGGATCAGGGGGTGAAGATGGGTAGGATTAGGGGTGGGGTTAGCGATCAGGGGGAAGGTATATGTAAGGTGGGAGGAGTTGGATCTGGATCCTCTGGATTTCATGTTCTGCAGTGAGGACCATCTTGTAGCAAGTCCTGCACTTACTCTGCAGCAGCAGCAATGACCAAAAGCAGCAGCGTAGCAGATCTATTCCACCAAGACCAAACGTAACAATGTCATATCCATTACCATCTCAAACACAGAGTTTTCATGACAGAGAGGTTGTTTTTTTTTTTTAGAAAGTTCATGTGCCCCCTCGTAATCTTTAAACAAAATATCTTCCCCTCGCACTTGCATGGCATCTCCTCTTCTCCGATTAAGTATTTACTGGAGAAAGGGCGGGCCAACCTGTCAATCACATCAGATCAACCAATAGCAAACAACAATCCAATCAATTCCAGATCAAAATCAAGTCAAGCCCCACATTTTTTTTCTTTTTCAAAAGCTGACTCGCTCGGATCTACATCACAAGGGGAAAAAAGTCTATCACAACTTCTGTTTCATGCTAACTAACACAGATAAAGCAGCTTTTTCCACTTCCTCAAAAACGTTTTCAGTTGACCTTTTTGTACAAATCACAATATGTCAGATAACAACTGTAATAAGTTAAACATTATAGCTCAAGGCACAGTAACCCATAGATTAATCCCAGTGATTTTTCTCTCATCATGAATACACAAATAGACTTGTTAAGAGTCAATAATTGCTCTCATGGGTGTAAACCTGCATTTTGCTGGTGAAATCAAACTTGACTAATGGCTAGCTTTCCCGGACTTGGATCAATCTGTAACCTTATCATGCCCCTTGAAACAAACTGCGTAAAAGGAAGCACTATCAGTTCTGATATAGCAAAACAAACTGACTTTTAAACAAACACCATATATTGCAGAGGAACATTTTAATTAGAACGTGAAATCGGGCTTTTGAGGGACAGTTTAGGCAAGAACCCCATAATTGATCAGACACTTCATCTCTTACTTGCTTCGGCATTACGCAGTGCACAACCTGCTCTTACTGACGCGCTCGTCGCGTATTAGGGTTACCACGGTCTCATACCACATCAGCCTGGTCAGCCCTGGGCGGTGCAACACCTCTGTCAGCTCTCTGCAGTTATGCACACTGGGAAAAGGATTTTTATATATCACACAAATTACCACGGACAGATTCTTGGCTTCGCACCAAACGAAACTGCGTTAATTTTCATCTCTGAGGTCTAAAGCTTGCTGTGACTGGAGCGTGTGTTTTATTCCAGAAGGACATTCAAAACGGACATTTTAACTTTACTGAATTTTCTTTCTCTGGAATACTGAAATATGACCTTTTTGCGCGCGTCCTGGAGAGCTGATAAGTAATTTCTGCGGGGGAAAAAAAGGAAACAAACACAAGTGGAGCATGGATAACGGTACTATATTCAAATTTAACAACAACACTACTTCGATATGGACTGATTATACTGTCGAATACAAGGTCGCGAGCATCTTATTAGTGATCCTTATTTGTGGAGTTGGAATTGTTGGCAACGTTATGGTCATTCTTGTGGTCTTAACGACCAAGCACATGCGTACCCCAACTAACTGTTACTTGGTGAGCCTGGCAGTGGCCGACCTCATGGTCCTGACGGCAGCGGGGTTGCCCAACATCACCGAGAGTCTTTTCGGCGGCCAGTGGGTGTACGGATACGCCGGGTGCCTCTCCATCACTTATTTTCAGTACCTGGGTATCAACGCGTCATCCTGCTCCATCACAGCCTTCACCATTGAGCGCTACATTGCAATTTGCCACCCGATAAAAGCACAGTTTATGTGCACCCTCTCCAGAGCCAAGAAGATCATTGTTCTCGTTTGGGTTTTAACTTCCCTCTATTGCGTTATGTGGTTTTATCTTTCCGACACGACAGAAGTTGTTTTTGACAACGCTGTCATCGTGACGTGCGCATACAAAGTATCCAGAAACATGTATTTGCCAATATATTTCACAGACTATGCGGTGTTTTACGTTATCCCTCTTTTGCTGGCCACTGTTTTATACGGATTTATCGCAAGAATTCTTTTCCTCAACCCATTGCCGTTGGACCCCAAGGAAAGTCGAAGAAACTGGAAAAAGCAGTCGTCCGTGCATGGGAACTCCAGGAGTTCCTCCAGCACCACGACTGCTGCTTCTCGGAGACAGGTAAAGTGTTGATTTTGACGCATAACTTTGTGCGTAATTGTGCGAATGGGGAGCCTAAGTTCTAGCAGCATTCACTGGTTTGGAAGGTGAATCGAATTCCGGTTCCAATTTCTCTAAAATTAACGAATAGCCTACACTAAATAAATGCATGTCTTATTAGACTATCTAGGGTAACAACACATCTAAAATAAATGTGATAGGCCTGGTGCAACTCTTGCAAAAATGTTGTTCAAAGACTTTTCAAAGCCGTTTTAGTGACGTTTTTATAAATGCACTTCAGCAATTTAGCGTCTAGATTTTTAATCGCGTTTTTGATTCGCTAAAAATAATCTCATTCAACTCATCAGATTAATTTGGGGAAATAACGGCTGTGGTCGCGATTTTTGTTTTAAAAGAACCGATTCCTAGAGTCATTCTTTAAAGAACCGATTCATTAAAGTCATTCTTTTGAGATTTAATACATTTGTCATTGATTCACACTAAAGAGTAGTTGGCTCGTTGCATAAGAGTATATTAAGTTGCGCTGTTGATTCGGTTGCGGTGTTGTGTTAGTGCAGGAAACATTTGTACTAATCCCGAACCAGAACACATCAGGCGTCAGCCAGTTATTTGAAAAAAAAAAAGAAAAAAAAAAAAAAGATGCTTTGTGACGGCTCACATATAGCCTCGAGCAGGTAAAGGTCCAAATGCATAGTGAAAACAGGCGCCATCTGATGAACTCGGAACGACTGCACTTGTGTTGCCCTAGGCTATTTGCCTGGTTGTCCAACAAAGACAGAACACAGCCTCTTATGACCTTTATAAAATCAGTCTTTAAGCTATGAATTTTCTCAGGCTCTACAAATGTGTTTTCCATAAATGAACCATGACATGTTATATGGTGTATTAACACATTTGGCAACAAGCTGGCAAACAAAGCAACAGCTGTATCGTGATAATCATGTTTATACGGTTGAAAAAGGTCAGGATTGAGTGATAAATTAAAATGAGCATGCTTTAATTAGAAAACAGGTATCCTGTTAGTTAACATGTCATCCGTTTTCACAAACATTCACAATTTGATCTTACACGTTAATTAGTTGCATTGAAAAAAGGAGCAACAAAATGTAAAGCTATTAATGGTAGCTACACAATAAATGCAAAACCACTATTAAACAACTTAAACACTGTTAATGCTTAGAAATATAATAGGTTACACTTTATTTTAAAGGAGCATTTCACCCATGTCAACATTAATCTTTATTGAAAGTGGCTCATATGTACGAAAATGTAAAAAGAATTTTTGAATTTTGTGCCCTCTTGACCGAGAAAAGACAGAAAATAACCGAAGGGCGCATTTGTAGGACAACAACTCCCACAATGCACCACATTGCACAGCTCCGCAAGCCAAACCCACTAATCTGGAACTGCGCACAAATCAGGGAAATCATTCTTTCGTCAACAAGGCTAACGTTAGCTGCCAGTAGAGTTTGAAATTCATTTCACACAAAATTTCTAGTTAGTTGGCTGTGGCGAGCAGGACGAGGGACATAAGAGCGGCGCAAGGGAGGACAGCGCGAGGACAGTGCAAAAACTGTAAATTTAACAGTATTTTACTGTAAAATTATATCACAGTTATTTACCGTATAAAGTACGCAAACTTTCTGTTAACCATTAACAGTTTTGCACTGTAGCATTTTTACAGTCTTTTACTGTTAAAATCACGGATATTTTTTACAGTGTGAATTACTGCATGATACCTGGATGTTCAGTCAGGCGAAACTAAGGATGGTTCACATCACAACACAAACGTCCATGTGCTCATCTGATTCAGAGATTTCGTCCAGGAGAAATTGCCATCATTGAAATTCTCCGCAACAGCCGGACTCTATGTGTCCGTAGGCCGTAGCACAAAGCGAGAGCATGAGCATCAGCAGTCCGCCTCAGCTCGAGCCAGTCCGGCTCGTCGACCGCGACAGGCAGCCGCCTCCGGTTCCTCCATCAGCCTCAGCTGCTATTCACTATATTGCGGCTCGTAAAGACAGCTAAGAACATCGGATTCGAGCAGCAGAATTTCAAAATCCTCTTCTTCCGTATCATGTTTAGTTTCTTCCGTCATTATAATACTTCCTATCTCCACAGCACTTGTTAGCTTGGCTTCCAAACAAGATGGCTGACATTGATTTCAGTTTCTGCAAGTGAAGTCCCACCCACTGATCTGTAATAGGTCTGTAGCGTGAGTGGATCCCACACCCTTGAATAATGAGGAGCTAAGATTGTAGTCTCATACTTTTAAAAGAAATGTGACTTCCTGCTTATTATGAAGCAAAATGACGATTTTTACGTCATAATAACGGGAATTTCACGGGAATTCGTACGAATTTTACGAGGTGGCTAATTCGTAACAATTCATACGACCTCACTCGTACACATTAGTACGATTTTGGTAAATCTTACATATTTTACGAATTGGCCAATTCGTATGAATTCGTATGAATGACCTACCCCTGACCCCGCCCCTAAACCTAACCATCACGTGGGTTTAGACAAATCGTATGAATTCATACGAGTGAGGTCGTACGAATTAGCCACTTTTTAATCACTTGTACAAATTCGTACGAATTGGTCGTGAGATAGGGTAGAAACACTCAAATCCTTATTTCTCCCATCTCAGGGGAAAATAAGTGAATAAACCATGACCATTCAAAAATATGACTGGGTTTCTAAAGATACAAAGCTTAATGCAAATGGGTGAAGTGTCCCTTTAAAGAAGATTTAAGATTAAAAAATGCAATTTTGAGGGATCAGAGAGTTATATAGGCCTACATAACTAAACACATCTGTCATGCTGTCTGCTGTAGGTGACAAAGATGCTGGCAGTGGTCGTGATTCTCTTTGCTTTGCTGTGGATGCCCTATCGGACGCTGGTGGTGGTCAACTCCTTCCTCAAGGACGCCTATCTGGACACCTGGTTCCTTCTGTTCTGCCGTCTCTGCATTTACATGAACAGCGCCATCAACCCTATCATCTACAATGCCATGTCGCAGAAGTTTCGCGCCGCCTTCCAAAAACTGTGCCATTGCGGGCCCCAGCGCTCCGAGAAGCCCCCCACTTACAGCGTGGCCCTCACGTACAGCGTCATCAAGGAGACCTCCAACGGAGAAAGCCCAGACCACTACACCACAGAGCTGGACGACATCCGCGGAGCCGCCGAAGAGCTCCTGCCCGAGAGGAAGAGGTTGTCATGTAAAGAGTCCTCACTAGCTTGTAAAGGCACATTGGCAAGTGCTTAGCTCCTCATTGGTTTGTGTTGATTAGGTTACTTCATTTGCAGTGTCAGCAGTTTCACAGTGCCTCAGAGTAGCCTGGAGTGGTGGCCACATGAAAACAGTATTTTGACAATCACAGACGTTAATTAGCAGATTTATCATAACTTTTCAAACTAGAGTTTGCTGAAGACCAAAATAGGCCCCATTCCAGTCCTGTGCAGGTGCCGTAACGCTCCTAAAGCAATCATGGACAGATGATTGAATGGTTGATTGAACATGAAAGGGTGATAGTAGATTTGGATGTGATTTGTGGACTCAAAGCACTACCACTGTGGTCACTGTGGCAACAACCACATGCATCACTGCCAAGACATCACTCAAGAAAACTTGTTCCAAGAACGGGTGTCAAATTGATACTTACACTACACTCTAAACAAATGGGCAGTTGATTACTTCTCGGTTTCACTCGTAAGCTCAGTTTTACAATTGTGACTCAAATGTATTCTGCCCAATTTCTGCCCAAGGAGTGTAAAATGACCCGAGTCTCAAATCATCATTTTACACCTAACTCTGGCACTAGATTGAAGGGTGTTGTAGATTCAAGTCTTGAACTTTAGGATTTTAGCAAGCCACGATTGACACCCACTTCCCACATTTATCAGTCAAATACCAGAGTAAACATGTGTCTGTTGCTTTTTTCACATATATTGTGAATAGCATCATCAGCCGAGGCTGTTTTCTCACAGTGGCATTGATTTCCAAGCAGAGCTCAATTTTAGCAGATAGTACACTGCAAAATTAAGGAGATGAAAATAATTTGTCATTTTAGATGTTTATATCTGTATCATGTGCATCTTTGTGGTATACTTAAGGGAAGGTAATTTAACAATTATTTTATAGGTAACATTTTACAATAAGGTTTCAAATTTAGTTAACATGAACAAAGAATGAACAATACTTCTACAGCTTTTAATCATCTCAGATAATGTTAATTTTAACTTTTATTATAAATTTGCATTTGTTAACACTAGTTAATGCACTTTGGACTAACATTAACAAAGATTAATAATTAAATACTGTAACAAATGTATTGCTCGATGTTAGTTCATGTTAACAAATGAGACCTTATTGTAAAGTTTATGCTGTAAATACCTTGTTTTAATCACTTGAAGAAAAAAAAAAAACGTTTCAGCTGTCTATCTGTAGTTTTCAGTAGTTGGTTGCTGTAAAATAACAGTGTGAACATGGATTGTAATGTGAACTTTTAACCTAACAACTAAAATATCGTTTCCTCATAAACACTTTATATGATAAAATGTACAGCTTTTGTGATGTAAGCAAAAAAAAAGTGTATTGTGGTAACATTTGTTTTGTGTTTAAATTGTCTTGCTGTTTTGTATTTGTATTTTGTACAGTTGTTGTTTAAAATAAAGTAATAGCTATTTGGGAAATTCCTCTTGATTTCATTTTTTTGGTTTAACATCCTCTAAAAGTGATTGAGATATTACACTAATGTTTATTTCAATAAACATTTCTACAAAACTCCTGCTACATAAAATCCAATCAAATGGATTTCAGCTCATTTCCTTTAAATCATCCCCTGGATATTGGTTTTGTCACAGATTAGTGTCCAGGTCAAAACACCTTTAAGGCCCATTTCATTGCAGAAGCCGCCCTCATGCTAAACTGTCAAGTTCATGGAGACTGACGCTCAGCCAGAAGATGGACATAGAAGCTCTAGAGGAAGAGCCTGGCCAGACATTTATTACCACTCCTCCCTCCTGCCCTCCAATTACAATAAATCATTACTCCAGAAGTGGGTGATCAAAAAAGTGATTTATGAGAGGGAACAAACTAAAGAGCACCAACAAACATTAGAGCATTCATTCATACAACACTGGAGGTGGTGGTAGTTTAAGTTACAATTTATGCAAAATCTACAATATATATCTCACCTTCTGTTTATGCTATATTGCTGTCCCTTTTCCTCTCGATTTATGGGGAACAAATTAGTAAAATGTACTATTTTCGATGTGTTTAACCCATTTAACTTTGCATTTTAATCAATGAGTTTGTCACCTAGACACCTTCTTCTTTAGAAGTTCACAATTCTCAATTCTAATTAAAAAAGCCTCAATTCCAAAACAAAAATAGCCAAACAAGTTTTTAGAGTCAAGTAAACAGTCATTAATAAAATAAAAACAATTGAACAAATTACAACTGATACCACATATAAAGGAAGGGAAAAAAGACACAAATGGAATAAAATGCGGTTTAAATCATGGTATAGGTCTAACAGTAAAGGCATATTACAGAAATTGAATAATAATTATCTTCACTGTATAAATTTAATGTAAATTGTTAAGATACAAACGTGGTTTGATCAAGAGCTATGAGTGTTAAGGCCCGTTCACACCAAGCACGATAACTATAAAGATATAATTCTAAAAATCGTTCTCCATATTAAAGAATAACAGAGTTCACACCACAGCCACAACGGTAAAGATATGAGGAACGATATTGGGATCACTTAACGATTTTTTTCCTGCTGTCCAACGATAAAACACTGACAACCAATCCGAATCCATTCTAATTAATTTAAAGGTTTCGCGCATTTAAAATGGCAGTTGACATTGCAGAGAAGTTAATCGTCGAGGTACAAAAAAAAAAAAAAAATCCTCCACTATTTGACAAGTCACACCCCCTTTTCAGGGATACGTTAAAAAATATGGATAGCCTATGGAAAGCAATCAGTCGTTTTCTGGGAATAAACGGTGAGAAGTATTCACAATGAGATATTATGCAGTTTAGCATAGTGTTACAAAATTACCTCAGATAGCCTATCCAGAGCTATTTGACAACAATGCTGAAGTTGCAGTGAAAAAGGTGTTGTATACATAAAGGTGTTGACTAGGCGATGTTTTTTTCCTTTTGACCATACGTCAACATCCGCCTTTTTAGGGTACCCTTAAACGTCGGTTACATGACGGGGTAGGTTTAGGGGTAGGTTTAGGTCTGGGGTAGGGTTAGGATCCGATAACGTCATCTAACCGACATTTTAGGGTAGGCTACCCTAAAAAGGCGGATGTTGACGTATGGCCAAAAGACGTCCCAAGACGTCAGTTATATGACTCTTATTAGACACTATGACAGTTATTCATTGACTTCGTCAGATAAATCCACTGTAGATGTTTCACTAGACTTGCTAGATTCACTGTTTAGATCCGCTCCCAACTCCTCTCGTCTTTTAAGGATATTGTGTACCCAAAAGCGGCAGATTTTCTTTTGATATTTGTTTGTAGCAGCAGCAGTCATCCATTTTCTACTTTGAAACCTCAGCGCGAGCGCGCGATGCTTAGAATAAAAAGACTGTTTTCGGTTGTTGGTGTGGACGCATGTATAGTTATCTTTACCGTTATCTTTATAGTTATCGTGATTAGTGTGAACGGGCCTTTATTCTGTGTTTTGTTCTTTGATTACCAATGATACAGCAGGTTTATTAAGCTGCTGTCACTTTAAGACCTGACACAAATCTGATTTCTCCCAACTCTTTATGTTCAAGACCTTCATAATTACGAGGAGACTCACCAAAAACAGGTATTTTGACTAAACTAATTTGTGTGGGGTTTATTTTCAGTTGAAGCAATATATTCACATTTTTTTCCTGTTTATTTATGTATTTATTTGATTGTTCCAGCGAACTGTTGCATAAAAAGAATTCCACAGTGTGGCTTCAATTGGCCTTCACATATTTGTACCTTTTTAATTTATTTTTGATCAAATAAATCCAGCCTGGGTGAGAGGCTTTAAAAATTATTTATTAATGAGTCCAAACTTTTGCCTGGTTTTACATATACTTTTCCCACATTTTTTTCACACCGTCTAATTGCTTACAAGTGCCAACTGGGTTTCTGCATCAAAACTCATTGGCGTGGGTGCCTGGAGCCAAAAAGACACAAACAAACGAATCCAGCATTAGCCCCGAGTTGGATGTGGTGAGAATGAGAGAATGTTAATCTCAACCAATGGTCTCTTGACACAAGAGTCAACAAAACGAGATTAGCAGGACAGGGCTGATTAGTGTAAACAGCTACAGCCCAGTTCAGCCTCATGCATTTATGTCAACACTTGACAGTGGAGATAACAGTACACTCCACTTCTATTTTAGGATGCTGCATTGTATAACATCATAACCTATACTGGAATACAAAGAGGCTGGAATACAAATGAATTGCAGTTTATACTCATTCAGTGCATGTGTACAGAACATAAGGACGATCTGTTTGCATCTTGGCATGGTGACAATAAACCTTTTTTCAGATTTTACAAGGATACACATTTCATTAACAGCCTGTTTTCTAAAATCTTCAGCAAACATGAACTTTAGAAACAGTCGAATTGAAACAAATTATGAAAATCCATGTTTTAAACATCCACAGGCCACATAGTGGAACACAGAACAATGGACAGAGAAACCTGTTGCTTAGGCTTGTACAGTTTTTCAGTCCAAACAAAAAAACAAAAACACACCGCAGTGACACAAGTGCTCTCGTGGAAATGTCAACTCTCCATGTCTATCTTGTCAAACTTAACATTCAATTATATGTGACTGGAAGTGCAGTTTCCGCTCAAATTAAATTATTGTTGGCCTCGTGTTTTTCTGTCAAAAATACAACAAATACAAAATAAGTCATGCCGACAGACTGAAGAACATCTCAGTTGGTAGATATTAACCATTTTTCATAAATATAGCTAAAACGGGGGATCTTTAATATTGCTTATAGCAATGCCTTGGAAAAAACAGCCACAATTCCAACATTTTGAAGCCATAATATTTGGAATAATAAAATTGCCATAGAATGGTGACAGTAGAGAAAGAAATCTCTGATGACCGAGGCACTCCTTAATTAAAATGTCTTTATTAAACAAATGACATGTCCTAAACGGACAAATTTAAAAAGCCCACGCGTAGCGGCATGGTTAGGGCATGTGTTTTTTGACCAACCTGAGCTACCCTTTGACCACCAATCTTTCACATGCATTTCATTTCATTATAGACAGTAACTGATGAAAACAATCAAATTAATCAATAGAGCCAATTCGCAGAATCTTTAATATCAGTAGGTAAGAAACCTGTCTAGATGTCTCGGCTCACCTATGTGGGTTTATTATAAACAGCCACTTCTAAACTTAAAAGTAAACAGGATTTTAATATTACATTAAAGTTATATCAATACGAAAATAATTATAAAATTTACAGTATAATGGACGTAAGCACCGCAGATGACCTTCTGTAATGCCCACAGCTAGTAAACACACACTCCCACCTGATGCTAGTCCCATCCGAATAAGAACATGAAATCGCAGACATCAGGTGATAAGAATTGTGATTCAAACCCCTTTTAGAAAACTAGTCCCATCCGAATAGGGCTTAAGACAAAAAAAAAAAAAAAAAATCCTCTCTCATGTCTGCTATAACTAATCTCTTAACCTATCTCTTTCTAAGGAATAATTCTAATTCATAGTAGTGCTTTGGAGCTATTTGAGATTTAAGTATCAATATTTCTTCAATACATCACATTAATAACAGGCTAGTTTTAAAGGAAATTCTAAGAATATCTAAAGAACAGTTTATAACTCATGGTTATGAAAAAGAAAACCTTAAATGGTGCGGAAATCACTTCACTGCTATCACAAGAGCAACAAAGTGAGTCGAGACCTTATAATAATGCCTTGACCCTGTGGTCATTGGCTTGCTGTCTCTGATTGGCTTTTGTTTGGCATGTGAAAAAGTGCTATCCAAACTTATAGACTTGATACTATCTATAATGTCTTCACCCTAAGGCTTCTTTTCACCCTTCAAAGTTACTTTGGAGTGCTGCTGTGAAAAGAGACATGTGTGTGACTATTGACCTTTAAGGTCATTTTAACCGTAACCTGTAAAATCTATACCTGGACCAGACACTGACATCAATGAATGCATGATCAATTGCACTTCAAGGAACTTATGACGTATTATACTACCTGTGCTGATTTCAGGTAGAGTAAGTTCAGTACTGAACTGAATGACAAAGAAGTTGTTATCGCATGATTAACAAATAGACCCTGGGAACAGTCCAGGTGTGCTATAGATATATTATTTGCTGAATCAAAGAAAAAAAAATGCTTTAGCATATAAAATGATCAGAAATGAGCTTAATATGCCTCAAGTAATTGTCACTGCGTTTTTAAAGCAAGTTTGTGCCATTATGGTGGGAGGAATTACGCAGCAAACATTCTCTGTGGATTATTTTACAGTGTGCCATGCAACACTTCATCCAGTGAGCTTGTAATATACTGTAGGATGGGAGATTGAGCAGATGTTTCAGCCCGAACTGTGCCTAACATTAATGGTTAACCTCTTTCATTCCCATGTTGTAGTGAATGAACAGTAAAACCGCATTGGCATTCACAAATCTCAAGCCAGTGTTGCTAGGCAACAATTATTTCTATCCGTCAAAGCTCAAGTTGATGGATTTGTTGTGGACAGCTGAGGAAGAAACCCAGGGGAGGAAAAGAACTCATTCGAGAGGGCACTGATAGGTTCGTTCAGGTGAAAGCCTGATCATGAATGGACAAATCCGACGAAACATGATTCTACAGATTAATCAAATCACACTTTTAAATCTATCATTGAAAATTATAATTTTTGAATAAACCACCTTTATTTAGCAGAATGGCATTATAAAACTTAATCAGTAACCTTTACAGTTTCCAGCATTGTTTGTGAAACCGATTGACTCAGTCTGAGCTAAAGATGCTATAAAGGCTCAAGATAATAAATTTAATTTAGATGTATTCAGAAAAAAAAACATGGTTTAAACAAAAAGCCACAAGTGCCTTATGAAAAAGGTTTTGCAGAACAAACTGTCCTTGAAAGAAGGGGTTTAGGTGATACAGAGAAGTGTATTTCTTTACAAACACAAACATCATGACATCTCTTATGATAAGGTAAGTTGTGCTGTAAATCTATCGACAGAAAATCTGATCTTTTAAAATACTTTGTGATCCCTAAAATGAGCGCTATAACTGTTTTCAAACAGGTCTACTTTTAAATGTTCAAACACCATTGGTTAAACCAGGGCTAAGGGTTGTTCGCTTGTCCGGGACAAATGGATTTTTTGAAGGGACAAGTAAAAGAAAATTTTCCTTGCCTGACCGGACAAGTAGCCTGATTACAACGTACTTAGTACAGTAGCCCATTCATAAACAAATGCCTCATTCTTGAAGGAATCGGTCGTCTGAATTAATGACTCATTGACTCGCTCATTAAGAAGCACAAAAAGTGTTCTCGTCGCTTGATAAACTTAAGATTGAGCCACTGTAGTCACTTGGACTATTTTAACAATGTCTTTAACAACTTTTCGAGGCAAGTTTCAATCCCTCAAGAAGCCTATGGACTATGGATGAACGAAGGTCATATGGGGTTGCAACATCATGAGGGTGAGTAAATACTGACAGAATTTTTATTTTTGGGTGAACTAACCCTTTAAAGCAATATTATGAAAAGTGCTATACAAATAAATTCAAATTGAATTGAACATTTTGACAAGCACACATTTGAGGCGGTGTTGGTGATACGTCGTTGTATTTGATTCTTAAATAACTATGTAATATAATAAATGATCAATCACATCGACTCATTTTACAATCCTAGCACTTTATTTAGATAAAGCACACCCTGACATTATGTTGGATAGGCTAAATGCCACTACAGTAAAGGTATTTATCAGTTTTAAGGCTAACGATTAATAAATTAATTGATCGTTAATTTAAACGACGATCGATCATGGGAATTTGTGTAAATTGACATCCCTGAACTTCCTTATATTTTTTTATCCTTCAGCACACAAAGTAATGCCAATAATGAATGATGCATACATTAAATAGATGAAATTATAGCATTTTCTGTCAAAAAAAAAAGATGAATATTGACATTTTATGACTAAGAAGACAGAACACTCAGGTTTTACTTAATGGTTAATCATTATCCTTGAGACATTCACTTTTTTGTTTGATAAACAGCACCTTAATCTGAGATGTGCATGCATAATATTATTAAAGGAGTAGTTCACTTTAAAAAAAAAAAAAGCTTTTGCTGATAATTTGCTCACCCCCATGTCATCCAAGATGTCCATGTCTTTCTTTCTTCAGTCAAAAATAAATTAAGGTTTTTGATGAAAACATTCCAGGATTTTTCTCCATATAATGGACTTCATTGGGAACCAAACGGTTCAAGGTCCAAATGAGAGTTTCAGTGCAGCTTCAAAGGGCTTTAAACGACACCAGGCGATGAATAACGGTTTTATGTAGGACCCTTCGAATCATGACTTGAAAAAAGATTTGTTCATTTTGATGAACGAATTTGAACAGGAGAGTCACGAACGCTCATCACAGAACAGAGCAAGGCGAGCATTTGTGCTTATAAAACTTAAACTTTTTTATTAATTTTTTTAATGAGCGATCGTTTCACTAGATAAGACCCTTATTCATCGCCTGGTGTCGCCTAAAGCTATTTGAAGCTGCACTGCAACTCTCGGTTGGACCTTGAACCGTTTGGTTCCCATTGAAGTCCATTATATGGAGAAAATCCTGGACTGTTTTCAACAAAAACCTTGATTTCTCACACTTCACACTCTGCTTTTGAAATTTTCGAACCAAGCCTATATAATTTCCTTGAAAAAAAATATGTAGAAATCTGGTGGCAATGGTATCTAGTGATGAGCTTATTTTAATTTGCCATTTTATAAGATAGAAAAGGATCATCAAGAATCACAATAGCCACCAAAATAACAATTACATCAGATTTTACTGGAGTGTTGTTATGAAACTAAAGTGTTATGCCCCTCAAAAAGCTCTTGTTGCGGACAGAGATAAATAAGCCTTGAATGCTTTGAAGCATTCATTTATATCTCATATTAGATCGCATTAAACCTCTCATATCAAGCATTTGATCACATTACAGCTCTCATATGAAGCTATTTCATAACTGATTTTTTTCCCCCACATTTCATATTTCATCAGTGTGTACCATTTCAAATGCAATTATCTGATACATTAGTGTGAATTATATTCCCTTACACATCACTGGACCCCCACTGGAATCTCATTTTCCATTTTTGGTTTTGTATTCTCCTTGTCATGCTGAATGATAGATCTCCCACCGTCTCTTGTCCCTGCATGCCATGGGTCTTGGTGCGTCATAGACTTACTGAACTCCTGGTTTACACAACCTTAGTGCCTTGTGTTTTACAGAAGCCTCCTGTACAGAAGAAGTCTGAATGTGTTGAATGTTTGACCTCTTCAGACATTTTTAGGAGAGGAGAGTGTCTTTATGTTGAGCCTGTCTCCTCAAGCTTTGAGTTAGTTGCTTTGAGGTCATTCATCTGCATACTGATGAGGTCACCTATTAAAAGGTCAGCTAATGGCTACTTGACAGGTCACATCGAAGAGTGAAATTCTTCTGTCTGACCTTTACAAGAGCAGCACTAAATGTAGAGGTCTGTAATTCACCTTTAAAGTCTGTAAAAAGGAAAATAAATAGCTGTGATGTATATTTTTGCTGACGATGGTGTTTTAAAATGAACATTTGCCAAGTGCCAAATGCTAGAAGAAGACTGGCCATTGGATGATAACTTCATAAGAAAATGCGACCATGGCTTAAATGGAAATGTAAGCACAGAATATAAGATCAGCCAATACGGAAATGTACTGTATATGTTTCAGACGATCTTTGCATCGTAATATATTTCAATTATTCATTTTGCAAGTTACATTATGCCAGTAGGTGCCAACAAGTGACGGTTTTTATGAGTGAGTCATTAATTCTACCCCAGTGATTCATTTGGGACACGGCCATTCAGAAACGAAAACTCTCTCTTTATAATTGAGTCATTGAACTCATTGAAATCATTTACTGAACCAATCGTTCAACAGATTCAGTCAAGAATTTCTTCAGACTTGCACTTGCTCTTTTCAAAAATACCAGCATTTATAAGCCTATCATGTTTCCTGCTATTGTGATTCTGTGGTTGTGTATGGTAAAAAGGTAATTACACCGTTGATAATTAATGAGCTGGCAAATGCTCAGGTAAACCTGTGTGCTAAAATTATTGTGACTTTAAATGTCAAGTATTCCACCTCCTCCATTAACCTCCTGTCATGATAGAGTCATGCGTTTAAAGTCAAAGCACTCGCTAACAACCGTGGATGTGACTCGCATATGAATGGATCATGTGGAATTATGGTTTTGATGCTGTTGTGCATTTAGTCTGAAATGGCCTGTTGTACCAGGGGAAGAGATAAAGCTTATTAATATTTGGTGGGTAATAATAATTATAAAAAAAGGTTTAATCAAAATCCTTGTAAATAAATGGACCACTGAAATTTTATTGAAACACGTCTTTGGGGGAATTTCAAGCAAAGCTGCTCACCAAAATAGCAATTTCCCTTGCGAGAGATAATATGTGCTGTCATATCACCTGATGAATGTATTATTCATGAAAACACTCAAATTGAACACTGCAAAAATGTTCTAAACCTTCTTGCGTTCGTCGTCTTTTTTTTTTTTTTACATTTTATTTTATTTAAGAGCAAAAGAAAAAAATGCATAATTCAGATTTCAAAAAAATCAGATTTCACAGAATATAACTTTTATTTTGATTTAGTTTTCAGCATCAAACCAAATTTAGTGAGGTTAATTCTTAAACAAGGAAAAAAACACATTTGGTATGCAGTAATATATAGTTCAGAGATTAAAATTAATTAAGAATATTTATACGCTATTTGTTTTGGCAGCGTATTCAACAATTTAGAATTATTTTTCACAGCTAAAAATAAATCTGTCTCCATGCACGGCATCAACTTTTGGCATGTCTAACAGCACTGTTTTTCTTCATGGATGGCTGAGTGATGAAATATAGATTGTTTCCTTTTATTGCACATTATATTCCACCAACAAGGTCCCTTCCTTATCTTAGGCCCAGTGGTTCATGTAGGTTGTCTACAAACCGGAAGGTTGGTGGTTCAACCTGACCATGTGTCGAGGTGTCCATGAGCAAGACACCTACTGTAACCCCAGCTGCCCAGGTGAATGAGTGAGTGAATGTGAGGCAAATATAAATGTAAAGCGCTTTGGTGGCCATTGGGTCTGTGAAAGCGCTATATATAAATGCAGTCCATTTACCATTTATCTGTATAAATGTCCACAACCATCAAAAAATCCAAGGCGGAATCCAAGGCTGCTCTCAAGTTTAGTGACTTTATATATTCTTTGTGCCATTTGATCTCATGTAGAGCCCTAAGGTGAAATATAAAGATATATCCACTTTTAGACAACTGTATCAAGCCAGATGGGATTATTTCTAAGTATTTTATGATTTAATCTCTTACAGTTTTTGTTAGCCCAAATTTACTTTGTATATTGTAAAAAAATGTTAAATATGCTTCTTAAATTGTTTGAGCCAACACACTGTGGCTGTGCAATTGCATAGCTAATTTAATTCTATATGAATAATTGTGATACACATTACAATATCTTTGCAAAATGAACTGGAGAAAAAAAAAATGTTAGAGCAACGATGTCATTTTTTTTCTCTGCTAGGGGTTGCTAACCTCTTACAATAACAAAGGGGTAGGTTGATGACACAGTGATAAGCGGAATCATGGAATTTCCCGTCCTGCTGATGGATCTAATAAAGGTAACGAGTGAGTAAAAAGTAAACATTCATGTTTTTTAACATTATTGTGGTATGAAGCAGGGTGTGATTGCTAATGGGAGACAGATATCAGCACCACACGCGAGGTGGGTATAAAAGGGGTATATAAAAAATAAGGACATTTCATTCTACCGAACTACCCGCAAGTAGGGCTACTGAATTACTACTCACACAGGTCATTTTATTAAACAAATTAAACTTGCGAGGTAACACGAGGTAATATGTAAGGTAATATGTGTTAGTTTGTTGGCTATATGAGACTAGTAGTAAGCTAGATCAACATTAGAATAACATACTGTTCATATTCTAACATTTCATCATGTTGAGATAACATTGATTAGTTTTATGTACATTTGCTCACCTGTCTAATAAAGTACATGCAAGAGCGGTGTCTCTGTCAAGTCGAAGTTTGCCGCGAAGCTCTGTCAAGTCCAAGTCAGTCTGCAAGTATTGTTAGCTCTCGGCATCTCGAAAACGGCACGCTGATATTGATCCTTGTTCTAGTTTAAGTCTGCTTGCCATGATCCATAATATTTGAAAGAAACAACAACAGCTTTCCGCTAAGCATTGCATAGTTGTCCACATCTGTCGCCAGAACGAGCGGAAAACAGGGATGACGTGGATATTACGTAATTGAAAGGCGATTTAAAATTGTGAATTTCTCTGAATTTACAAATTCTTGGAAACATTTAGGATAATGTAAGTACATAAATGAAAGAATAACACTGTGCAAGTGGTTTTCGGATATTTTGATACAAAATTTTTACATATTGTACCTTTAAAACAATTTGTTTTAGCAGACCATGATCAAAAGTCCTGGTATCCAACACACATTATTTTGTAAAGAAATGATTAACACACAAGATGTTCTTTGACATTTTGTCCCTCTGGACAAGGGACTTTCAGATGACGAAGTTTCCAGGAAAATACTTTTCCGAAGTCTGTGAGTTTCTATGGGTTGCGCAGCGTAAGAACATTAAGGTGATATGAGGCCAATAACCATGTTTCCTGTTCCTTCCTGTTCTAATAAAGATATTGCATTGCCAAGGAAACACTAATATGCCATTGTGACTCATGCACCTCTTCGTGAGGAGATGAAAGGGCACGAATCATTTTGACTCACGCAGGACTGGACACACGAGCGTCGTTTTCATTTCAACCCAATACAAACACGTTCTTGAAAGAGTAAATTGGCTTCTCCAGGCAAAAATGATCTGTTTAGAAAGAAACTTGCTTTAGAAAAGGTAGCTTGGGTTAGGTTTAGTTAGGTTTATATTTTTGCTTTAAAGCATATAGTTTGATGTTGGTATCAGATCAGGTTAGCTGGAAAATTATAGCCATTGAAACATCTAAAACGTTAAATACCTTACCTTTGGAGATATATTTGCAAATACTTGGAATTTCAAAGACATTGAATCAATGGAATTATTGGAATAATTAACTGTTTAATGTAGTAAATGCATGACATTTTGATTCAGTTTCTAAAGACATAAGAAATTCAAATAAATAAATAAATAACAATATTTACACCGTAACACGTAATTGAACCTGTGACAGATGAGTGCATGAAGTGTCCAATATTCCACACTTCATTTTTTTTTTTGGTTATTTAAGTGCATCATCTGTGTATTTAAAGGTTCACTTTTTCTTTTTGTAATTCTCAGTGTGAAAACACTACTCACACTACTCATAAGAAATGTCATAGAATAGTTCACAAGTGAATTGGGACGCACCTTTATATTTAATATTAGCTGTGTGTTAATGCTAATTATGTTCAGCCAACCAAAAAGTGGAAATGACTGACTTCACCATGGCCCTTTTAGCCAATAGTCCCCCTGTGGTGAAAATCAAGCTTTTAATGTTGTTCATATGTCAATGTGGTGTTTTAATATGCTTTAAGACAAACCATGTACAAATGCATAAGCCAACACCATTACAGAGTATTTTCTCCATAAATCTGCACTGAACCAAAGACCTTGTAACCAATCACGTCATCAACATGTGATCGTCAACGAGTGGATCTCTGAGCTGGTGTGAGTGAGCGGAGGCGGGCCTAATCTGCATATTTGTAGAACCGCGTACACCAAATGAGGCAAGGATGCAGTTACATTCAAGCTATTCAAAGACATGTATAATTTTTTTAATATGTCATTTGACGATCAAAGATTAGTTTTAAGGGATACAATTATTGAGCACAGGGTGACTTAAATCACTAAAGAAATCTGCACAGCAATCACAGCAATGTCCCAACTGGCCAGACTGCTCATTTTCTGAATTTAAATGAACTCGATGATTATGATGACATCTTCACGAACGTGAAAACTGCTTACTTCACGCTGAAGTGTAATAACAAAGCAGCGGTAATCTCTGTCCAATGGCTTTGCTTAATCCTGCTCACTAGATCAATGTCAGGGTAAAATTAAAATCTGACTCCAGGTCAAATGGCATTTCGCATATTTTCTCATGTTGCTATGATCCAAAATTCCTCACTTTGACAGCGAAGCCCAAAACAACTCTCTCTGTCCATATGCATTATCATTGCTGAGCTGTAATTGCTTGATATATGTGATGCACTGTGCAGTCAGGAGAGACCCTGTAATCAGAGCAGTTCATTTACAGTGACAGTGCACAGACGGACCAGATTCACTATAGTGCTGAGAGATATATAGTTAGAAGGTAGAGGAATGGATTTATGGGATGTCCGCAACTCCAATATATGAGATGAAGTTCAGAAACCGAATTAAGTCCTTACGAGTGAGATATTGATTCTTCCTTCCTTTTCAATTAAATGTTACACAAATCAAAAATTTTTTTGGCGTGATACTTTAACAAACTCACGCAATATTTTCAGGTCTTTCATCTTAAATGATGGTAATAAGATGACATTTAACTATTATGGTGCTCTGTCATATTGACAAGGAATTCATTGCATACGGCAGAAATATCATTTATAACGTGCTTCCCTTTAGCTTGCATCATTTACGATGAGGATGGAAGGGAGGATACCTATCATATAAGATATTGCACTCTTAAATGAAGCATATAGTCATATAAATATATCTGCAACACATACAGGGATGTTTAGAAGGTCAAAATGCTGTAAGGATTGAAGTTGACTGAAGGGAAACATTAGCCTGTTCTTTTAAACAGCGTAATTGATTTACGACAGGGTGTATCTGTGTGCACACACCTACCAGGCAAACTGTCGGTCCTGCTTTATCTTTATGTTCTGTGAAGGACCGGAGGCCACAAACACATTCTCTGTTGCTTCATGATGCTCGCCTGCTATCTTTCACTGACTATGTGTTTTCACAGCTCAAGACTGAGTATGGAATACAAAACATAACAAGAATAATCCCTTTATTCTGCAAAGTCTGATGGATCTAGTAGCGGTGCTGACATTTTAAAGAATATTTTTTTCTTTTCTTTAACTTTGGAAGTGATTTTTTAATAATAATGTTTTTTACCGACTTCAGAATATAATATGTAGCCAGCGCCGCATTAAACAAACAAACAAACAAACAAAATGCACAGAAAACATTATTTTTCAAAGTTGTAAATAAAGCAAAAATGAAAAAAAGCTATTTCTTTCAGTTATACAGTCACAGGGGGAATATATATATATATATATATATATATATATATATATATATCCATTTGAATCATCATTTGACAATAAGCATGATGTTACTTGCACATTGTTGTCAATTATGTATAATTTACAGAAAGGAGGCGTGTTTGCATGAGGAATGACTTCACGGCATATTTCAATCATGAAACTACTACGATTTTGAGCTCTTGCTTTAACTGGATTATGGCTGATTAATGCACTATACGACGCTTCTGCAAAAGTGTATACATCCAACGCACATGGCACCCTGCGTCAAATGAGACGCAGATATATATGGGGGAGAAGGCGCCTCCTAGTGGTCTAACCCTAACCCTACCCCATCCCTAAACCTACCATAACCGAAGTGTCTCATTTGGCGCTAAAGGGTGCCATGTGCGTTGGATGTCTACGCTTTGGCAAAAGAGTCGTATATGACACCTTGGGATGAGAATGCGTTGAAATACCACGCTGAAGTCGGCTGCCACATCCAGGGGTGTAAAGTAACGAATTACAAATACTCACGTTACTGTAATTAAGTTGTTTTTTTCAGAAATTGTACTTTTTTGAGTAAGTTTAAAATTGTGTAATTTTACTTTTACTTGAGTACATTTTAAGTGATGTATCGGTACTTTTTCTCCGCTATTTTCCTTCTGTTTGTGGCCGTTACTCGTTACATGCTTGTTTTAATTTTATTTTTATCCATCAACGTGATTGGATCGAGTAATCGGTCTCGTGACTGTCATCAATTCAAATTAAGCATAGAAAACTTACCGCCTATTTCTGTGTCATGTTCCTATGACTGCGGTGGAAGTGCATTCATCACGCATCAATTCAATCCAGATATCAGCGTCTTCCTCTAATATGCTAAGGTACATTTCACATTTCTGCTTAATATGATATTTATATAGGCTGGCCTGTCTACATGGCCTAACATTTGGTCTGAGGTTGGGGGAATTGCGAGACTAAGTTCATAATGCGGTGAATTCCCGCTCCCATTTACTTCACAATCACAGGAGAGACGCGCGTCACGATCTGTGCACTGCCGCGTCTCGCGATCGCCATGCCGCCAGATTCAGAATCAGTGCACCATGTCGTTAACTTGAACTGCATTACTTAATAAGAAATTAGCACCGCTCGTTAATAAACAGCGTTTTTTGATTGATCCATTATGCGATCCGTCTTAATTTGGCAAGTGCACTTGCGCAAAAACATTTTCCATGCTGAACTTTTTTTTGTGTGGATGCTGCTGATAAAACAGCTTAGCAGAGACTTCAGAGACAAAGTGTGTTTGTTTCTTTTGTAAAAGTTTCCTGGATATAACTTCCCTATTTAATGCACAATTGTCCTTTCAAATTATATTATCAGCATTACAATGTGAGTAAATGTAGCCGTGTAAAATGTAAGGGATGATGCCACCCTTCTAGAACAATGCATTTACGTTTAAATTGTAACATATTTAATAGCATGGAATTAAAGTATGTAATTAGTGTTAGCTCACTATCTTAGCCTTTTTCAGTGCATTAGTTGAGGTAGTATGATAATATTAGTGATTCTCATTTATCAAAACACTAACATTGGTACCGTTTTGGAGAGAAATTGGGTATTTTTTTATTTTATTCAACCCATCTCTTGGTGTGTGATGCTGAACTATCATATGAGTTTCTAAAGGTTTTTGAATTATTTGCACAGTTATGAATATTGATATTTTATGTGCAACAATAACATGCTCAGGCCCAGTGGCTTTTCGCCTAATTTTAAATGCTTTCCCCCCCAAATAATATGATTTAAATGGTGATGAGTGTACTGATTTGATGCATTTTAAAAAGATGGATGATAGATATTCTTCAATCTTTCTTACAAAGAACAAAATATAATGTGAATTCCTGTATGTGCATTTTTAAACTTATAAATTGTAGTGCACAGTGTTTATTATAAGGGTTAGAATCCGCACCTCAGTACTCACTACTCACTACTCTTGAGTACTTTTAAATAAGCTACTTTTTTACTTTTACTCAAGTAGTTTTTTGGACAAGTACTTTTTACTCTACTCACACTACATTTTTTGGAATGTAATGGTACTTTTACTTGAGTATGTTTTTTCAGTACTCTTTCCACCACTGGCCACATCCCACTGTCGCCTTCTCTTTGCTTGCTGGGGGACCTCACAATAATCACTGATAAAACTATAAAGTCTAAAATGCTCTAACCATCTACAAGAAAACTATCCTCATGAACTGGAAAACTCGAAACAAATTACACATTAACATTTGGAAAAATCTTATTACAGAATACGCATCTCCCCTTCATAATTACGCATCTGAAACTGACCTCTGCCGTCCAACACTTTCTGACCTCTTACAGCTATGAATCCTTTCTCTGTTTTCAACTCCGACTTCTCTCAACTTCTTAATCAATCCACGCAATGCATTTTAGTTGTTTGAACTTGTTTCTGTCATCATTGTTATTACTATCTTTACTGTTACTGTTATTATTACTATTTTCATTTGTATTTTTTCATTGTTGTAATTGCTTTCACCATTGGGATCACCACTGCCATCATCATTATCATTTATTATTAATATCAATATTATTATTATTACTATAATCATCAATATTACCATTGCCAATGCTGTATTGGAATTAAGTGTTATTATCATCACTACTGCAAAAATTTCCCCCTTATCTTATAATGGGTTTTTAATGCACCACAACATAGAATAGGGAAGGGGGGGGGGGGGGGGGGCTGAAGAGATGTGGGGAAAGGTTATCATATATTATCTTATTATTATCTTATTATATCATATTTTATTTTATACAGGGTTGACCATGGCAATTGTTACATAGGAGGAAGGATGGAAATAAAAATCGACTAATACAATATTGGCAATATGGTGGTAGTGGGGGGTGGGGGTGGTGATTGTAATGACAATGGTAATAAATAATAAATAGTTACTTTCTTTACGCACACACACACACATACACATACCCACACTCATACACACTTGGATCAAACACTTAAATCACTCTTATGTCATTTCTGGAATTATGGAATTGCAAGATTGCTCACTACTGCACTATGTTGGTTTGTATGTCTGACTGTTAAATTAAAAAACAAAGAAAAAAAAGAAAAGAAATACCACGCTGAAAACCTTTAGTGTTATTTTTACAGACTGTCACAAACCAGAAACTTCCACACACAGACAAAACACACACTAAAATATTTATAAATATACACATGCCTCTTCACTCTCAGTTCTCTCAAAGGAATTCCTCTCTGGCATTTGAACTGTCACTAGGTCCATACTGTAATGTGCCTGTGGGATCTGGAAGCTCTCAGCCAAATCCCACAAGTGTCTAAAGTCTGTCTTGAGATATAATGGGCAAATTCGAATGATTAACCATTGTAAAGCATGTGAGAGGAGCGTATCTGAGGTAAAGGTAAATGTAAAGGTAAACTGAATTAAGAGTTATGACTAAATTGCTTCCACTTATTCAGCATTCAATGAGAAAATCATCCAGACAGCAAATATTAAAACCATTGAAATGTTACTTCCCTTCCCCTCCAAAAACATATGACAGTCACAACACTGCATTCATTTTTTCCACAACTCTTTTGTGATTCAGTGAAGGAGCAATAGTTAAGAATTTGGCAACATGAAAACCAAGACTTCCTGAGATTGCTACACATCTGCTTATAATTTTCTATGGCTTTATTCCTTAACGTTTGAGGAAGGCACAATCAGGGATTTCATTTTGACTTTTGACTATGGTGTCGTCATCTCCAACAATGCACTTTACACTGTGAAACTTTACACTCTTCCACAAAACCCTCCACATTCCAGTAATGTGAGGGGTAAAACAAGGAGACAACATATCTCCAAAGAAGCTATTCAATGCTGCCCTCAAGGAAGGTGTTTCAACCACTGGACAGGAATGGCATAAACATCACTGATGAAAGACTATCTAACGGTTTTCTGATGGCATCTTTGAAGAAACAACAAAAGTCGAAGGGATGCTGAACCAACTAGACCAAGAAACTCCAAATAAACTGATCAAAGACAACACGAATGTAAAAACCACCAGGTCAAGAATGGCTCAATCTTACACCTACCTGGGCCAAGAAATTACAATAGACACACCAACAGAGTTATCTCGTCGACAGAAAGCAGCATAATGAAAGTTATTCTATCATCGGTGAGGGGATCATCACCAACGACCCAAACCTTCAAGCCCATCCCTTCAATACCAACATACTACTAGCAATGCTATGTGAGATGTGGTCTTTAACCAAATCAGATTAACAAAAAATTGCTGTAACTGAAAGAGCAATGGAGCGAAGTATACGCAATTGTGATGAATTGTGCTTCCTCTCACTGGGAACATCGAAGTGCTTTTGCAGTGCTGTGATGTTATGACAAGTGAAAGGAAGATTTTTTTTAAAAAAAGAAGTGGATAGGCAACAATGAGAGGAGGTCAATGCAGTTTTCAACTTTCATAATGGCCATTTTGCCCTCAATGCAGGTTAGACAAGCCTGAATGTAAAAAGTAAACATAGAACTTTATCTCTGAGGGTGGTGCATCTTTACAACATTGGCAATAACAGCCCGGCAGGTTCCTTTCATCCTCCTAATGATGTTCAGAATATTCGGACGCTCTTATTGTGATTAAGAATGGTTAATGGATGCTCGAGTCACACCACTGGGAGGAGAGCACATATTCTCCTCACACAGCCTGTCAAAAACACAGAGCGCACACAAAAGGGATTCATCAAAGCCGTACTGATAAACTAGAAGAAAACTGCATGCACCCACAACACAAGAAGGGTTTTTTTTTTTTGTGTGTGTATTTATTTTTTATACGTGAAAAAAGTTGCCAGTTGCCATGGATTCGTATGCACAGCCGACTGACAGTAGTGCAAAAGAGTGCAAATAACCAAAAACATGGGAAATATTACTGAAAATAACTGAAGAGACATTGTTTGTTCATACTGGCAATTGAATGCCTGTTTTGTGATGATCCAAAATGGTTAAAGGCCACGTTCAAGTGGTAAAGTGCTTTTCAGAGCATATTTGTCATGTTCATTAACTATTCAGTGAGCATTACATAATTTCTGTTGTCAGCCAATGGTATAATTGTGCCTTTTGTAAAGGATAAAATGATGTGAAAATCTCAAAGTACAAATTCATAAATCACATTGCTGGGAAAGATCAGCTCTCCAAACAAACACTGGCACATTTATGACACCACATCGCACACAGTGTCGCCAGAACAAATACAGTAGCCATCAAGATACAGCTGAAGTGTGTCATTTCTGCTCCACTTGCATCAAGCAGAACTGCAGAAATAATAACAGTTATCGCCAACACTCCCCCATTCAGTATTGGCCAGACAAACAGATGACTAGAAATCAGTCTAGAAATGGATAACAGAATAATCTACTCATTTGCATGTTGTTCCAAACCTGTATGTCTCTGTATGGAATTTAAAGCTTCAAAAAAGTGCAAAAGCATAAAAAAAATATCATAAAAGTTTGACTTGTGTGTTATATTTCAAGTCTTCTGAAGCTGTGCACTATGAATAGACTGAAATTTAAGTCTTTATTCACTAAAATTTCCTTCTCCAGTGAGTTGAAATTTAGATCTGAATCAGTCCAATTCATAAATGAACCGGCTTTGTGAATCGGATAACCAGTGAGATCTGATTTATTCACATCAAACATTCACTATTTCTCTCAAAATCAAGGCAAAAAAGCTAGAGCGGATATCTGGAACACACGACTTTTGAATTTGTCAGTCTTTTCCTCACACCAAGTTATCATCCAACCTCAGACATAGACTATATACTGTAGTGCAAGGGTCATACTGACCATTTTTACAATCCTTTTTTGTGCTGCTTTCAGTCCTTTAGACCTAAATACTGATTCATTTCACCTAAGTACCGATTCTGGCCATGACATTCCTTGCACCAAAATGCACTTTTTGTGTCAACAGAAAGACATGCTGGCTTTGAATAACATGAGAGTGAAAAAATCATGACAGAACTGTCATTTTTCAGTGAACTGTTCCTTTAAATCTGTAATGAAAATATGTATATTTTTTATAAGTTTTTTTTTTTTTTTTACAAAATTTTGGGAAAGTATGAGAGGACAGAGGTTTAAAGACGCCACAGTGCTTCGCTGTAGAAATGTTTTTAGATTTGAGTATGGGGTCAGTAAATGATGACATAAGTTTCATTTTTGGGTGGACTTTAAGGATGCCATCCGATTTGTGTTTGTTTATGGTTGCAGCCTAGTTTGTTTCCTTGGGTTTGTTATCGAGGATGTTGAAAGCTTACCTAACATATCAAGTTTCAGCTCCAGATGAGTGCTTAAGGGGATGCTATCTGTCAGGAAACACTGCCAGACTGTCAAAGCAAAACAAGCTCACCTGAGGATTTTAGATTCTTTCCAACAAACAACAGCGTTTTTCGACCACCCCTTTAAACAGAGCACAATGGCAAATCGACCTCTAAAGCCTTCTGCCAAGCGCAGTATGTGTGCACCCTTGTTTTTGGTCACTGCCACAGTGCTGTAAAATGTCAGGCCTATCAGAATCAATGTTAGCTGTCTGTGTGCTACTACTGTCCGCCGTTTCCATCAGAAATCAGTCGAGCAGATTCTATCATAATCACCATCGTAATAACTACGGCAATCGAAACGACTTATTCTGACCACACATCGCTGATGAAAGAAGATAAAGAAAGCATAAAAAGAAAAGAAAAGGACATAATGTAATGACGTGTTGCCGTGGGTCAGGCACTGTAATTATCTAATCACATTTTTATTGAAAAAAAAAAACCCTAAAATAACAATGTGTCCACGTCGTGTGTAACTTGGAAGGCTCCATTAAGATCATGGGATCTCATTACACATAATCCATTTTAATTCCACCTCCCCTATTCTCCCTCTCTATCTCTTAATAGTGCATTCATATGATCAAATAAAAGAGTATCAGTGAGTGTGGTGGGTGAGTGGCCTTCATCAACTCTGTGTGGGGGAGATGTGCCTTTCAGAGGATGAGGATGACAGCATTAAATGTTAATGGAATGGAAAAGGAGCAGAGGTGGGCTGCTGATCAGCCTCTTGGTGAAGTGCATGCATCAGGACACGGCTACAAGAGACAGTGCTGGACCAGCAGGCCTGCTCTTACATTGCCACTCAACTCAGAATTAAACGCATTTACAAGTGGCCGTGAAATCGCAATATATATGAAGAGTTCAGATGCAAAAGCCAAATGCCATTTGAAATTTTCTTCTTTAATGATGATTTTTATCAAACTTGTATATTTAAGTTCAGTAATTTCACTTAAATAACAATTAATAGGTAATTATCATTGCCAATTAAGTGAAATCACTGAACTTAAATATACAAGCTCGATAAAAATTATCAGTATAGAAGAAAATTTCAAATGGCACTCAGAGGCTTTTGCATCTGAACTCTTCATATATATATATATATATATATATATATATATATATATATATATTATCAAGTGTGTATCTGTGAGAGCAGTTGAATGGTTTCTGCTTAGTTAATTAATTAAAGAAACTTTTAACAAGGCAAACTAAATAATTACAGGAACAGGTGTCAAAATTATGTTTAGTTAGTTTCACTTTCATGGACTTTTAGTTTGTTTATCACCGTGTTTTTCTTTGTTTAGCTTTCCTGTCACTCATTTATTAGTTGCCATGGTTACTGAGTGAGTATGATTAGTCATTCTGTTCAGCTGTTCGTCATTAATCACCCTTGTTTGCCTTACTATTTAAGTTGCTGTGTTTTCAGTTCTCATTTGTCTGGTCATGTTAATGCTTAAGTTGTGGTTGTTTGTCTACTTTGTTGACTCATGTGGATTATTAAAGACGTGCTGATCCTTCTTCACCTGGTGCCTTCTACGACCCAATGTGACACCAGATGCACTTAAGCTTCATATGGACTAAAAGATTCAAAGGAAAAAAGAGTCCAAAAACTCTGGTTTCTCGGATGTTTCATCCTCTTTTCAAATAGGTTCTATAACCCCAATTCTATAGAAAATCTGGTGCAGACCCTAACAATTTAGATAATTTCCATCCTGTCTCAAATCATTCTTTTATTTCTAAAATTCTGGAAAGACAGTGGCATCACAGGTTCATGCACGAGTGTTTTCAGTCAGGGTTTCGTCTAAGTACACAAACCGACTTAGAGAGAGAGTAACTAATGATCTGTTAATGGCAGCTGGTGGCGAGTCTTTGTCTATTCTTGTTTTGCTTGCTTTGAAGGGCAGCTTTTGACACCATTTCACACAGTATTTTGTTGAACTCTTTATAAGCTTTTGGTATCCCTGGTATTCCTTTTGACTGCTTCACCTTCTTCTGTTAGCTGTGGTGTCCCCCAAGGTTCTGTCCTAGGTCCCCTATTGTTGGTAATACTTTCTCCAGATTCAGTAATAAATTTCATTGTTACACTGATGATATGCAGCTTTACACAGCTACAAACCCTGATTCCATTATTACCCCTGCCTCTCTTACAACCTGCTTCACGAAATAAAGATATGGTTTTCTGCCAACTTTCTCAAACTTAATGGCAGTAAGACTAAAGTCCTTATAGACGCTTTCAGCAGTGACAACATAAACAAACGGTACTGCGCATGTGCATTAATCTGGCCCAAACTTAACTTCCGGCAGACTTGCGGAGACAATCCATAACAAGTAAATAACTAGTAGCTGGTATTTTTTGCTAGTCAAAGAAAATAAATGTTACCTGGCCAAACTGAAATGTGACACTACCAGACCCGTTGAACAAAAATTGGAGACAAGATGGTTTTTCTACCGACGTGTCTGATTTACCGCAGTGTTAAAAAAACTGTAGCGAGCGCGACGGCGGGGTTTGATAAGGTTAACATACTGTAGCTCTCCTTATTAGCTAGGCTACTTACATGCTTGCTAACCTTTTTTTAAGGTGGGTCTCCACATTGACAGCATGTTGGATCGATCTGTGCAGCGCTGTTTATGATACTAACCATTCAATACACACTCGTCTGCTGTCAATGTGTTTGAGAGAGAGAGAGAGAGAGCGAGAGCGAGAGAGAGAGAGAGAGAGAGAGAGAGAGAGAGAGAGAGAGAGAGAGAGAGAGAGAGAGCGTGTGAATATGCGCTGCACGCAACTCTGCAGTCAATTACAACTTTTCCCATCTTAAATTGTTAAAAACACGGAAATCAATATGTGGCGGTCAGCGCTGATAATGTGGTGGGCTGCCACTAATAAATGTATAGGAAACACTGTACCGGTTATCACTCAGATAAACATAGCTAGGCTATTTTAATACCGCCGTCTCCCTCATAGGAAACCTTGACATTTTTATTTTTAAAAATTGCGTTTGCTCCCTAGGTCAGGTTGCACTCCACAGCTCAACAACCTGCTCATCACCTTAACTTTCACTGCATTTGTAGTCAATGCCATATTACCCAGTAAACACTAATTAACGAACAGAACGGAAGTTAACTTTGGGCCAGCTCATCACCATGGCAACGCGTCTGATGAAAGCGTCTATTGGCACTTTCCTCTCTAGGTCCTGCAGTTTTTCTTTATTCACTGACGGTTCTTCCGTTTTTCCTTCTAAGAACTTGGGAGTCATCTTCAACAGCCCCCTTTCATTTGAAGCTCACATTAATAACATAATATCTTTCTAGAGCTTGAATCGTAAAAGTGTGGTTATGATGGAGTTTTGGTGTTACTGTTTTATTTAAATGTTGGGTTTAAAATCTTAAATGTGGGGGTGTTTATAGTTGTGTGTGTGTGTGTGGTGGTGGTGGGGGTGGGGGGTGTTTATATGCTCTCTGTTTCTCTCACTTTCGCTTTCTTGGGTTCTTGCTGATTGGTCGTGCTTGTCAGTTAAGACAATGAGTGGCCGCGCCTTGAAAGGTGGGATCGGCATTATCGTGATGAGTGACACCTGGTGAAGTGGATTCTTAAAGATCAGAGAGAGAGAACCTTGTCTTGTTCTGAGAGAGCTTTGCATTGAGAGAACAATATTGCTCGCCTTCGTCCATTTCTCACACCGTGTAGCTCTGCTTGCATTTCACCTCTCGCATTGACTACTGTTATGAAGAGATTTGTGTTTTACCACACAAATCTCTTCATAAACTCCAACTGATTCAGAATTCTGCTGCTCGTATCGTAACCCAGACTCCATCTGCACAACATATTACCCCATCACTTCAACAGCTTTATTGGCTTCCAATCAAATTCCGGATTATACCTCTTCTCGAACTCTCCGCTTCTCTTCATTTGGTCTTCTCCATACACCTTCTGCTTATCTAACCACCATCACCATGGGCCATAGGGCCTTTAGCCATGCTTCTGCCTTTTCTCAGTCTAGAATGCTTCAATTTCAAAAATAATTTCACATTTCTACTATATAAATGACCAATATTAAATACACATTCATCTTCCAAGAGGTGAAGTATCCCTTTAATTTTAGACAGTTTAAATTAGTTAAAATAATCAAATCAAATTTTTAAAAATGGAATTAAAGGATGTTGCTTAATTTTAAGAAATGTTATTTTAAATATATTTAAAAATTACTAAAAAAAGAAAAACATGCATAAAAGAACAAAAAAAAGAAAAGAAAACATATCAAGGGCAAAATCTTGCTTAATTTTAGATAATACTTGTGAACAAATGTACTTTTTACATTTTACATTTACTTGAAGCCTCAATCATCATCTAATATACAGCATGTGTGCAGAAAACAAAATAGGCTATTGAATAAACATGGCTTCAGGGACTTCACAGTTACTGACTTTAGCAGATGGCTAAAGAGGGAAAAATGAAACGTGTCACTAATAGCAAACAATTCCCTGCAAGGTCTCGGAGGTTTCACCTGGTTTATCTCTTTTATTTTGTATTGCTTTAATTACACAGCAAGCCTTTGAGAATTCAGCTTAATTGCATGTGTGTTATTAATATGCTCAATACTCCACCCAAAAATGAAAGTTTGATTATCATTTACTCACAATGTTGTCTTGTGTTCCAGGATTAGGTGCATGGACCACCCAAGTGGTCTAACGCCATGCACCCTAGCTCATGTCCAAACCAAACACCTTAATGACTTTCAGTCACTTCAATTAACACACAGTGCACAGGTTCTTGTTTGGAGGCACTATCTGTATTTAACTACACCCATTTGTGTTTAAAACAGCAGGACTGCAAATTTGGTTTGTACTTTGTTCCTTTTTTTTTCTTTCAAAGCCTTATCTGCTCAATAATCCCACTAGAAGAGAGCAGCTAAATTGTGTCTTTCTTCTCAGGTGAGCTTGTTTTGTTTTTGTAGTCTGGCAGTGTTTCCTGACAGATAGCAAACCCTTAAGCATTCATCTGGAGCTGGTATATTAGAAGCTTTCAACATCCTCGATAACAAACCAAAGGAAACAAACTAGGTTACAACCACACAAACACATCTCAGATGGCATCCTTAAAGTCCAACCAAAAATGAAACTTATTGTTGTTGTTCTAGCCAATAACTATTCACAGAATACTAAGAACAACGGGTAATAATTCGACGAATTAATTAAGAGAACAAGAGACTAAGAGAATAACTCAAAGGTAATAAAACAAGCACAGAAAAAAAAGAAATATAAACACAAGAAAAAATTCAGCCTGTTTGCCATAAATGTCTGCTGAAATCCACGTTATCACTGGCTTCTACAGTACATTCCCTCTTTTTTATTATTTTTTTTCATTACACACATCTTTCTAAATAAAAGAGAACGAGAGAAAGCGAGAGAAACTGAATTGAATTATGGTGAGCAAGAGAGCCGAAGGAAGAGAGAAAAAGGGGTAAAAATGTAAAATCTTTTTTTGTGGAATTTCACAGCGAAAGCTTTGAGTGAAATGAAACATACTAATGTCACCATTAAACGGAATAATTCTCTTACATAAGAAACAACTGAGATATAAACTCTTAAGTTATTTTGGTTGTGTTAAAACAATCGATAGTCAGTGGATACCAATCATGAAACTTTGAAAAAAAAAGCATCTGCCTCTTCCAGAATCAAGGATGTACTGAAGTTTGTTTTGGCGGAGGCTTTTGTTCACATCATCTGTTCTTTGTCATCGGAAGAGGCTTAATCTCCAAATTTGAGTGGGAGTGCCAACGGCATTAGGTTGGATCAAGTGGCTGAATCAGAATTACAGTGGCTTTAGGGCCTTCTTGCTAAAATGTGCTATCCACTAGAACAATAAACAGGAAGATTACCATTCTAAACCTGTATGAAAAGCTCTCTCAAACAAAGGAAGATCAATAACAAGTTCACCTGAATGAAAGAAAATGATAAAGTGTCATGAGAATGAGGAGTATTTGCAGTAAAAAATAGGATCAGAAGATCAAAATAAAAAGTTTTAGATAGAATGTGGCAATAATTGAATGAAATCATTGAATTAAATATATCACACAAGAAATTACACTAATTTTGTCTTATTATTTTAAATAAAAGGTAATAACGTAATAAATAAATCCTAAATCCAAGCTCAAGTTCAAATCCACGGCATGTTTAGTCTCAGAAATTGAGCATTTTAAATAAACTCTAAGATAGCCACATACCATATTATAAATAAACGAAATAATCACTGTAGCTACAGAACCCCACAGGATTTTGTATAAATACAATGTTCGCCCACACAGTTGTTTGGCAAGTCACCAGTTTTTTGTTTTTTTTTTGGGAATCAATACAATGTGCAAAACTTAAACGTTAATTCCAGCAGATATCACATATAAGCATAAAGCTATTACTGAGGTAATTAACCAAATGCTCATAAACGGCAAGCAATTCTGGATGCATACTGTTTTAATTATACAATTATCTAAAGTGAAAACATGTTTATTTAAAGTTCACCCAAAAAAGTCAGTCATCATTTACTCATGTTTCATCCCAAACTCCTTACTTTAAAACTGAATCTTATATGGCATCTGCTGCCACCAGTGTTGATCGTGCCTTGCTGTCCTATATAATTGATATGTCAAATATCGGTATCCTTCCAGTCACACTTACCAAAAAAAAAACAAAAAAACACACAAATCGGATTCAGCCAAGAAAACTGCAATCGGTGCATCTCTAATTAATTGTTACGTAAAGATGATTTAAATGGCATTGCTTTGTGTGTATATTTCTAAATAAAAACTGTCGTTAAGAAGCAGGACGCGCTATAGTGCATTATATGCTGCGTTTGCAGTCCGTAACTGATCCGCGGATGTACCACAAACACCCCGCTACTCACTATTTTTATTTTAACAAATACTCACTATTTCAGCAACGTAAGCCAAATATTCCATGCATTACTTCAATATATTAAAGGGTTAGTTCACCAAAAAATGAAAATGAAGTCATTAATTACACACCCCCATGCTGTACCAACCCCTGTAAGACCTTCGCTCATCTTCAGAACACAAATGATGACATTTTTGTTGAAAAGCGTCGGCTAAAACAGTTACAATCTGATATAAAATGTTAAATAAAAGTGGGTGTGGAGCCTAAAAAAACATACCTGTCCTCAGCGGCCATCTTGGAATGTACCAAGTACAATGTACCAAAAACTTGACGGCCCAGAAAGTGATTGAAGAAAATGTTTAAATATTCCATGTGACAACAGTGGCTCAATTATAAGTTTATCAAGCAACGAGAATAATTCTTGTGCGAAAAAACAAACAAAAATAAAGACATTATTCGACTATTCCTTTTCTTCCTTGTAGCCCTGAGGCGAGAGTTCAAGAGATTTCCATGGCGCATGCGCGAGAATTGCAATCTTCTTCAACTAGTGTATAGTATTTGACCTAATTCTCTCAGTTTAAAGGGATAGTCCATGCAAAAATGAAAGTTCTGTCATTAATTACTCACCCTTATGAGCCTTCAGCCTAGCAATTAAACTGACAATTTACTAACACTTCTATACGGTTCATGATTTCTCTTGCTCAAACCTGCTAATACTCATCTCTGGCCTTTCTGGTAATATCAAAGACATTAATATAAAATGTTTCCTTTTTGAAGACATTTACTGATTAAAACAGCATTAATCAGATTAGATGCAGTTAAAAGTTTCCAGATGACATATACATGATGTAATTAGTAACAAATTGATCCAGCAACCATGACTAAAAAATTCAAATCACTGTACCATGTCTTCATCTATCCTCAGGTACCCTGGCTTTCAAGACCAATCAGCATCAAACACAAACGTGGAACAATCGCATTGACTGTATTTTAATGAACTAGCCACAGAAGAGAGATCAATTTAGATGTACTCTTTTCTGGAGCTCACTGAAAGCCAGAATACTGAAAGATCACTTTGGTCGGACCTTATAATCATTTGCTCCATTAGCCATTTGCAAGTAGAGCTCTAGAGGATTAATCCAATAGCTCACTAAAAAGGCAGAAAAAATATGAAGGACGGACATATTGATGAAAAACACTTTATTCATATTTTTTTTAATATAATATAATTTAAAAAGTGACTGTTTGGATTTAGTCTGTGACTGGATTATTATTTCTGTGATTATTATGTATCTAGAATGTTTTATGTTTGGGAACATTTTTTTTTTTTTTCAATTGATGAATAGCAGATTTTCATTTTTTTTCTTGAAGACACATAATTGCCATATTCCTGGATGACAAAGTCAAGATTTATCAGGCTCAAAATATAATTTATTTCCATCAAGATCTGCATCATTTAAAAAAAAAAAAAAAGAAATTTTCCCAAACATATAAAATACTACAAATATAATCACAGCAATAATGATCCAGTCATAGAATCTTCTAAAGCTGCAGTCTGGCATTTTCCTCTTTGTCGCCATCTCTGTTCAAAATTTGCAATTGCAGTCATTCGCGGAATTATCAACTTTACGCGAGTTGTATTTCAACACCCTCGACACAGCACAGCGTGGCGTGGTGTTGATACTGGCATTCAGAATCACAGATTTTTTTATTTATTTTTTTGTTTGGAAGTATGACCAACATAAGAATTTTCATCTGAAAATTTCATCTGAACTATAAGGAACGTCCACTTTTGTTCTGGTTCTGACGTTGGAGTAAATCACACTGAATAAATCTAACAATTGCTTATAAGTTATCATATCACGCAAAACCGTGCAAATTATACTTTGTTCTCAAATTTTTAATGTTATCAACGTAAGCAAGCATTGCGTGACTACATGTAATGTCATTCCGATATGTGTCCTTGTTTTCTAATGGATCCGTTTGAAGTCTCTTTTTTTCTGTAGCCACTCCAAAGTCCGAACGTCTTGTGCATTTTACAGCGGGTGAATCAGTTGTCACTGGTGATTGTTGTTTGAACCTTTCTGGATCCGCCATCAAATTGCTAAGTTTAATTATATCAAGTGCTGTGAGAAAAGGCTACAAATCTCCACCTCCAACATCCTCACGCGCAAAATAGCTACTAGCCGAGACTCCTCCTTTATGTGAACAGATGTGACATAATGACGCAAAGACATGGTCGAATCTTCCGCGGAAATCCACCAGTACCACTGGAATTAAAAACAATAGTACAAGCTTAGCTTTGAATCGAGCTAAGGCAAGCAGATAGTGTTGAACACTGGCTGGTTATGTATTTTATTAAATACGTATTTTGGATAATTTTTAACCCAAAAAAACCTATGGAATGCAGCTTTAAGTACAATCACCTAAAGGATTACTACTGTAGGAACACCATACTAATACTGTGTTTGACCCCCTTTCGCCTTCAGAACTGTCTTAATTCTACTAGGAATTGATTCAACAAGGTGCTGAAAGCATTCTTCAGAAATGTTGGCCCATATTGATAGGATAGCATCTTGCAGTTGATGGAGATTTGTGGGATGCACATCCACGGCACGAAGCTCTAATTCCACCACATCCCAAAGATGCTCTATTGGGTTGAGATCTGGTGACTGTGGGGGGCATTTTAGTACAATGAACTCATTGTCATGTTCAAGAAACCAATTTGAAATAATTCGAGCTTTGTGACATGGTTCAATATCCTGCTTGAAGTAGCCATCAGAGGATGGGTACATGGTGGCCATGAAGGGATGGACATGGTCAGCAACAATACTCAGGTAGGCCGCGCATAAACAACGCCCAATTGGCACTACGGGGTCTCAGGTATTCCAAGAAAACATCCGCCACACCATTACACCACCACCACTAGTCTGCACAGTGGTAACAATGCATGATGGATCCATGTTCTCATTCTGTTTACGCCAAATTCTGACTCTACTGTCTGACTGTCTCAACAGAAATCAAGTAACTCATCCGCCTCAAGGTTGTGCGTGTTGTGGCTTCACAAATGCTTTGCTGCATACCTCGGTTGTAAAGAGTGGTTATTTCAGTCAAAGTTGCTCTTCTATCAGCTTGAATAAGTCGGCTCATTCTCCTCTGACCTCTAGCATCAACAAGGCATTTTCGCCCACAGGACTGCCGCATACTGGATGTTGTTCCCTTTTCACAGCATTTTTGTAAACCCTAAATGGTTGTGCGTGAAAATCCCAGTAACTGAGCAGATTATGAAATACTCAAACCGGCCCGTCTGACACCAACAACCATGCCACGCTCAAAATTGCTTAAATCACCTTTCTTTCCCATTCTGACATTCAGTTTGGAGTTCAGGAGATTGTCTTGACCAGGACCACACCCCTAAATGCATTGGAGCAACTGCCATGTGATTGGTTGATTAGATAATTGCATTAATGAGAAATTGAACAGGTGTTCCTAACAATCCTTTAGGTGAGTGTATATTCCTATTTACATAAAAACGGGACTTTTTTTCTTTTTCTTTTTTGCCTGGTAGTGTAATTTAATATAATAAAAAGGCTATATGCAGCAATAAGACGTTTTAAATTGCCAAATGTATACAATTACTACTGTATACTGTACAGAATGACATCCAGTGTGGAAAAAAAAACAAATTCTTATTCTTTCTGTCAGGATCAATAGATTGAGATCTGTGTGGCTTGGGTTTTGTCGCATTAGGCTAGATTTACTGTGACAGTAGTTCATGTGTTTGTTCAAGAAATATTACGTCAAAGATTTCCTGTCCCGGGTTGTTTATGGTGCGATATCAGACGAGCAGCTCAATAGCACCGCAGCACTTTGTGAGTGATAAGGGCTGTGAAGATTATGACGACGATTGGTGAGATTGTCCAGACATGCTACACAGTAAACAGCTTTATATCATTTCTAGATCATTCTGGGATGCTGCATTCTTTTAGTAATACGTTTGCCTAATTGCAAAAGATAGATTTTATGTGTCTGCTAACAGTACTGATGATTTTGCTGTGCGTGTATCGGATGTACACCTTTTCCAGACTAAGAGATAACTAATCGATACAGCAAACTAAATGAGGGGATCATTGAATGTCAGGCCATGCTTCCAGATGGCTAATGTTTACTTCCTCCCATCTCTTAACCCGCTCTTATTAAAACATTCTCTCGTAACGTGGCCTCCGGATGGCAACTGCGAGGAAGACAGGTGGCATTTATAGCATAAATATCATGGCATCTTTGTGATATTAGCCTGATTGTGAGCATCAAGCTACCATTTGGTTTAAGAGCAACGATTAACAATCGACACATAAGCAGAATACACAAGGAATACTACTGTATGGCCCATCTGTTTGTTTGTTTGTTCATGCTCGCAATCAACTTCACTTACAATGTACTATCGCAGACCCTTTATTTATACGACCTTGCGATATATTAAATGAAATATAGAAAATTCAATGCAATTACAGTATTTCGTGTCCTCTTTCTTGACTCTCTCTTAACCCCGGTGAATTATAAACAGGCCAGGCTTTTCTTTGTGCGATCACGTGGAGGGATATTATGAGAAATAGTGCTGTGTCCATGTAGCCTATCCTCCAAATAGATGTTTTCATGAGTAGAACTTTACAAAAAACAGGAGGAAAGATGGATAAAGCAGAAGCATCTTATCAATCATCTCTTAACATGAAAAGATGGTGGCCTTTTGGGAAATTCGAAAAGTAATTATTTTGTCTCAATCTCTACATTGGAGCTCACAATTTAAATGAAATGTGGCATTTGAAACCTAATTTAAACCAAACCTGAAGCTTTAAAGTGATGTGAAGAAATGATACATAAAAAAAGATTCTGCACTATGTTAGGTCACTAATGAAACACATTGATCATGTGAACTTCTTAAGATATTCTTGCTTCCATTGAACCTAAAATGCTCCTCGGATCATTCTGATCATCAGGTCATGATCCTTGAGACCCATATAATCATAAGAAGTCCATATGAGCTATAAGCCATATGCTTGAATCATGAAAAAAAAAATATTATAACTGAAATCCTAATCAAAAATTAATGCAGGCGACTTTTTTTTTCTTGGGAAGTGGGAAGCTTAGTATACAGTTTGCTCTTTTCAGCCTGTTGAATGGCTCTATTATAAATGGCAGAGTCAGTCAAAGGCTCTTCCAAATAGTCCTTATCTCCCAGTTTCAGCCTGCTGTCCATAATATAAGCCGTCATTTCACAAGGAGCTTTGCAGTGGTACAAGAGAAGGCAAATACCGGACCTAGAACCTTCTCTCGAATCCATTTGACATAAAAATGAACTGGAAGTCAGAACCGTGGCAGATATCACAAAGGTGCCATTCAATCTTGGAGTAAAAAAAGCCACTGCGACTGTAATTTTCTCATAATCAGACGACAATGATTTCGTCCATTTGGCAGAGGATTTCAAGCGAGCATCAAATGCACAACATATTTACACAACTTGTGTTCAAAGCAACTCATTTTCAATTTTTAGTGCTTTTTTCCTGTAAAAATATCAAAACATCCTTAAAACAAGATAAAATTACTTGAGAATCAAGTGTGCATAATATCTTAAGACTGAATTTCTGAGAATATTTCTTCACTGATTACTGATTATACATTTATATTGTAAGACTTTTATAAAACAACTTAAAATGTACAATAATATGTTTACAGTATTGTGTTGAATTAAAATTTCCAGTAGCATTTCTGAGGCAAAAGGAACTAACATAATTGGCTTCGTGAAAAAAACAAACAGTTAACAGGTATTAATGACCCCCAAATAAAGAGAAATCATAGAAAAGCCTCACACTAAATGGAAGCACGTCTTTTCAAGTTACCATTAGCCGTCATCTGGTCACTATGGCAACACTACAAGTGAACACAACAGTTTTGTAGTTCTGATATGAGATTTTGGGGTTCAAAGGAAGGGAAGAGTGTTTGCGAAAAATATACATCTAGTATGTGTGTGAGTGTGTGTGAGAGAGAGAGTGGGTGAGAGAGGGGGGGTACGGTAAACAACTTCCCTCCTTTTATATATCCCATATTGAACAGTATGAAAAGGCACTGATGAGTGGGAACAGCGAGAGGATATTAAACATTGTTTTTTTTGTACTTTCCATCTTTTGTTTACAGTCATTTGACGTCAGTCTCTCTCTCTCTCGCACACACACACTCCCCCCAGATGCAAACACTGCCAAAATGTTCCCTTTCATAAAGAAAATAAAATCTGAGAAAAGGCAGCTTAAAAAAAAACTTCTTAATGGGGGATATATTCTATATTTCAGAGAAAAATTGACTTCACGCGGGATCACAGATGCCATATCGATCATAACGGCTCTTGTTAGTCAGCATGAGTTTGACAGAAAACAAAATAGAGCTAAATTTAAAATGTGGCCTCTTGCTGTTGATAAAATTAAATTCTCAGGAAGAGAGGTCTAATTTTCAGGCTCTAAATAGTACCCATTGGTCAGTGATGGCTTCTATGGATGCGGTTATATTTCTAGTAGGCTACTTCAAGTGCTCACGCCATTTCTGATACGAAGGACAAATGGATTCACATTTTGCAACGGGTGACGGCAAATCCTGTCAATCCAAATGTAAAAAAATAAATAAATAAAACTGAGGACGATAACAATAGGCCTACACGATGTAAAGGCACCAACAAGGCCATTTCAGCAAATACAGTAATAAACATGCAACAATGCTTAAAAATAGAGTAAATGTCTGACACCACAGAAAATTCGTATTATAACGTATTATAAAGTGAAGATCATTGGAACTAACTAGTAATGACTCAAGTGTTACTAAAGACATTTTCTAAAAGTATAATAAAGTTCACCAAAAATCTCCAACATTTGCACAAATCATGACTAGATCATGTAGTAACACTTGAGTCATTACTAGTTAGTTCCAATGATCTTCACTTTATAATACAAATCCAAATAATTAGTAATTCCCACAGAAGTATCTAGTAACACTTTCATCTATTACTTACTAATTCGTTAATAAGAGTTTCTTTTAGTTAATAGTATAGATTATTAATAAACTTTTTCAGTAGTTCTCTGGGAAGTATTAAAAAAATCAGTAGCACCTCAATGCAGAACATAAGATCCACGGGGAGGAGTCGGATAACGATCCAAGGGGTGGAGATGGGTAGGATTAGGGTTGGGTTTAGGGATTAGGGGTGGGTTTAGGGATCAGGGGGCGGAGTTGGTTAGGTTTAGGTGTATGTAAGGTGGGAGGAGTTGGATCTGGATCCGACTCCTCCCCATGGATTTCATGTTCCGCAGTGAGGACCATCTCAAAAAAATAGTAGTTATTGATTAGTTAATAGTGAACTACCACTTTCATCTGTGCCCTATTACTTAGTTCGTTAATCAGAGTTTCTTGTTAGTTAATAATAGTTACTAGATTGTTAATATTGTGTTACTCATTGGTTCTTGTGTACTTATTCATTAACGAAGGAACCGTATTCTAAAGTGTTACCCAATAAGGTACGAGAGGCTGTGCTGTATCGTGAATAGGCCTAAGTAACGGTGTCATGGATAAGGAGAGAGGACCCAAAGGCAAAAGCAGGTCTTTTAATAACTCAGGGGTGCCGTGTGGGTAGTAACAAACAATATAACTTGGTAGAAATAACAGAAAACTGCAGACCCAAGATGGTCCAGGCAGAGAGGGAAAAAGAGACCAAGGACGGCTGGCAGTAACACCGGAAGCTGGGCAAAGTACAGGTTAGCAACAACCTGCCAGTGTAGGCACAAATAACAGCACAAGACAAGACAGGAATCTTGGCATCAGACAGAGGTCAAATACATACGTGGCTTCAAACAATAATCTGGCAGAGGAGAAAGGGAAGAAGGTGTCAAGAAGTAGAGAGCCTAATTAGAGAGAATAAGGAACAGGTGAGGAAGGGAGAGGAAGATGAGATGGGAGGATGGGAACAAACAGCTGGGACTGAATGAGCTCATGTAATGAGGTGCGTGTGTGTGTGTGTGTGCACGAAAGAGCGCGTGTAACCAAGCGCATGTATGTGAGAGAAAGATGACCAGACAGAAAAACAATGAGACAGAGGAAGATACCAGGCTCAAGCTTCACGTCGTGCCTAACAACGCCCTCACTGTAAAAAAATATTGTTGGCTTAACTTAAAAAAGTAAGTAACCTGGTTGCCTTAAAATTTTAAGTTGATTGAACTGAAAAAGTGAGTTAATACGTACAATGGAGATTAATTTAATCATCAGAAACTCAAAATAATAAGTTATCTCAACTAAATAAATTATTTAAGTTGATTTGACAAAAGAAAAAATGTTGTGATAACAAATCTTGAAAATATTTTTTTACAGTGCTTCAGCCGTTACTTATTCACGATACAACACTTGCCTAGAGTACCTTATTGCTTTAAAACGGTTACCACAAAATAAAAATATTAAAGTAAAAAATAAATAATAATAATAAAATGAATTAATGAAACTTTTATGAAGTAAAATCACTATAAGCCTTCCTTCCGCTAGAAAAAAAATAGTCCCTGGCCGTGAACAGCAAACCGTTGGGTGAAGCGGTCATAGAGCTGGTAAGTCCCGCCCCTTCCGCTAACCCTGCTGGACTTCAAGGTTGAAAAATCGTCAATGCAAGTGAACGAGAGAAAATAATTATTTTTCTAATCCCGTTTGAATTTTGCAATGAATGTGAACATATGTTGTCTGTGAATTTTTTATATAATTTTTCGTGTAAAGACTGCTACAATTTAGCGGGTAGAATTTTCATACGGTTAGACTTTGTGTGAGAGCAAACTCTTCGCTGCTTTCGACGTGTCTGATATACGCCACCACCACTAGCACACGGATCCCGCTAAACATACCTGTGTCTTTGGCGCACTTCACCGCCTTCTTTCAGGGAGAGGACAAACTAGTTGAGCGTGGTGAAAAACGTGATTTGTGGAGGGAAAATGTGTGGCGTCACATACTGTATGCGACGTGTAGTCTTTCTCGTTATGTCTATTCCACAACTGCTAGCCAAAGAATCATACAATATACTGTCAAACTCGTTGCATGAGAAATTATATAAAAAAATTCACAGACAACATATGTTCACATTCATGGCACAATTCAAACGGGATCAGGAAATAATTATTTTCTCTCATTCACTTGCATTGACGCTTTTTCAACCTGGAGGTCCACTTGGAGTTTTACGGATGGGCGGGACTTACCAGCTCTATAGCCTTGTTTTATCATGAATAAAGCATAGCTATTGACCAATCAGAATCAAGGATTGGAACTAACCGTTTTAATAAATAGTATATAATTGTACAAATTACAGAAATGTCTAACATTGTGCCACGCAGGTTGAAACCAAGAAGGGTATGAAAAGGGCTTTTGTTCTCACATGTAATGAAAATTAAGCAATCATTTGGTCCTTCTGAGGTCTAGATCCAGGCTGCATTATACAAATTCAAACCAAAGAATCTTTTTAACATTTAAATGACCATTTTTGTAGAGACTTAAACCATTCTAAGCTATTTTTAAAGGGTGGTGACTGGTTAGGTTATCTGAGAAGTTAAGCACCAACTTGGCTACAATAGAATTATAGGGCTTGTTATAGTCTAGTCTAAAAACAATAACATCTCAAACCACTTTGAGCAGGTTTTCTTGGTTTAAATGGGTTTAGGTTTTGGGAGACCAAACATCCGACTACCTGAGCCCCAGCTTGGTCATAATCAACCTTTATGACCAAAGTATATTATATTTATGACCAAAGGTTATTATGACCAAGCTTGGTCATAATAACCTTTTCTATTTTAAATTGTGACTCATCATACAAAACATGAATAAATAACATTGCTTCTTCGAGAAGACATCAAACAGTCTTGGCAACGCATATAGCAGTATAGCAAATATAGCAACGCAACAGGCAGCGATTCACTTTTGAGTCCTTTGACTCTTCAGAGTTATAAAATCAATGCCTGCCGGTGATGTTTTGAGTGGGAGAGCAAATCACTCGGGGTTTTGACATTCAGTCCCCAAAGAGAAACCAATGCCGTTATTCAGAGTGATTACAGCAGCACGGATCAAAATCAAAGTGATCAGTGCACTCAAGGGTTGCGCTGGCTGCTGTGCGGTTCTTGAAAGATGAGACAATCCACATGGTGTTTTCAGAATGGAAGCGATGAACTAGAAATCAAAGAAAGAAAGAGAATAACTTCCCCTCCCTCTTGCATTGACATCCTCTCTCTTCTCTGATGACGCATTTACTTGCGTGAGGGCGGGACAACCTGTCACTCACATGAGATCCACCAATAGCAAACAACAACGAATCAATCAATTCCAGATGGACAAAATCAAGTCCCGTCCTACATTTTTTCTTGTTCGAGAAGCTATTTCACTCGAATTCATGTAAAAATAGGGTACAAAACACAATCGTACCTTCCGTTTCATGCCGACTTTGAGGATCACGTGTGTCCTGAAATGGCACAATGCTCTTTTGAAAGATTCTGACCAATGGCTTTCAAAGAGAATTCATTGTGTTTTTGGTCAAATATGCACTAGAGACTATTCAGATCTCTCATATTGAATTCCAAATAAGTCAATAGTTTGTAATTATTTAGATTCAATACACTTTGCTTTTAAAAGGATGTTATTTATGTTATTTATTTACTCATCCGCGTGATTCTTCTGTGGAACAGAAGGTTATTCGAACGTTTCAAACTTGAGTTATTTCAATGAATTGCCTATTCACTCTCATACACTGGACTGTGTTGCATTAAATCAAATACATTCCATCTCATTAACTCCTGGGATCTGGAAGACAGCCAAAGGCACATTGACTGGAAGAAATGTATTTTTAACCCTTGTGCATCAATTAAAAAAAGTTACACAGGTACATAGAGGACAAAAATGTCTGTGTCAAAAAACTCATACAGATGTAAAGCTTGGGAGCACAGACTTAAGTTTGGTATCATTTTAAAGAAGACCCTTGGCAAATTATTGCTAAAGTAAAATAATAATAATAAGTAAATCCAACAAAAAAAAGTTATATAGGTAAAGTTTTTGAAAATTATTTTATATAAAATATGTAAATATTATAAAAATATATTTATTTATAAATATATAAAAATATTTTATTATATATATATATATATACAGATATAATATATTTGTCTATTGGACCTTGAACCATTTGGTTACTGGTAATATATATATATATATATATATATATACACGTGTATATATATATATATATATATATATATATATATATATATATATACGTGTATATATATATATATATATATATATATATACAGATATAATATATCTGTCTTTTGGACCTTGAACCATTTGGTTACCAGTAAAGTGCATTATTTGGAGAAAAATCGTGGAATGTTTTCATCAAAAACCTTTATTTCTTTTCGACTGAAGAAAGAAAGACATGGACACCATGGATAACATGGGGGTGAGTAAATTATCAGCAAGTTTTTTTTAAAAGTGAACTACTCCTTTAACACAGGCAAAGTGATAAAAACAAAAAAAAAAAAAACTGAAAAGGACAAAAAAATGTCCATAAGGATGCACAAGAAGTATAGGCTTACTCCACTAAAACGGAATGGTTTACATTGACATTGCCTTTCTTGACAGATGCCTTTTGTCAAAAGTGACCTACAAGGTCATACAATATTATGTGGCGACAATTGATTTCAGCCGATAACGAAAGATATAAATCAGGCCAAGGACAAAGTTGAAGGCAATCATGACAACCTGCATGGTGCCACAAACATAGACTGTGCATTTGAAGAATAAGACAGCTATAGATAACATTTATATAGAAGGTGTGGTTAGTATAAATGTGTCTTCCACCATAAAGGAGGAAAAAGAATAAAGACAAGCCACAGAGTGTGTCTTTATCAACATCAGAAATCCAAACAAATTATCGGTTGTAATCTGTAGGCTACTCTTCATGATGACTAACCCTCTCTGGTCACAGATTGCCCTGTCAGTACTAAATGTCCCTCACAGCAATGCATTTAGTGTATATGAATAAATGAGACCATGACCTAATCACTCTAAACTATGGAATACACAACAATTAATAAAATTCCGTCCCTAAAAGATGCATTTTAGCTTTAGGGCACACATTATTCACACAGAACACCATTTTTGCATTTAAAAACATGAGACGCAGGGCAGTGGAATGGAACAAAATACAGTATTGAGTGTGTTTGTAAAAGTTGAACTTGTTTTAACTTGAGCGACATGTTCCCCATGTTTGCTTTATTGCAGTGGCGTTCAATAAAATCACTGCCTGAAACGATGTCAAGAAATGTTTTTCTAGCGAGTTATAGCTGTGAACAGCATGCATAAGCAAACACTGAATCAAATGTAGTGAGATGAGCCAGTTCAGTCAAATTTAAATTCAAAGCCTGAACACTGTGATCCGAATAATGAACAAATGACTCTTATGAGCCGCCTCTTTGTATTGAATCAAACAATACGCAGTGTGACCAGTTTAGTCCGATTCTTAAACAAATGAGTCTTATGAGCCGACTCTTTGTATTGAATCAAACAATACACAGTATGAACAGTTTAGTCCAATTCTTAAACAAATGACTCTTATGAGCCGACTCTTTGTATTGAATCAAACAATACGCAGTGTGACCAGTTTAGTCCGATTCTTAAACAAATGAGTCTTATGAGCCGACTCTTTGTATTGAATCAAACAATACGTAGTGTGACCAGTTTAGTCTGATTCCCTAATGAATGAGCCAGAACTTTTAATAATTCGGGGCCAGTTGTTCAAAACATTTAATCTGGATCAAAATGATCCGGATTTGGAAATCCCATTTTTTCCTATCCAGGATCAGGTAATCCATCTTACTTTTATGCTGGTTTTTCAAAGCAACATTGGACTGGATCACCCTGATCCAGATACACAGTTTTCAAGATTACCAAATCCGGATTACCGGTGCTCTAAATGGGACAACATATCACAATGTGGGCTACCAGCTGTAAAGAACAGGTAGAAGAGCCAACATGGGGTCACTGTAAGTGTTTCGTATTTTGAGACAAAACACAAATGGGGACAAGATAATTTTTATTTTATTTTTACTTTACTATACTGAATCGCTTAATTGTTAGCCTACTGTATGTCTACTTTATCACTGTTACACAAGTCAAGTGCAAAATATAAATAAAAGTATAAATGATACAAATGTATTATTTGACCAATTTTAAAGTTTTACTACATTTTCTTCCTGAAATCCACCTTGAAATCCTACCCCCTGTTGGGATCAGGATAATCCTTATCCAAATCCCACTGACAAGTTTTGAACAACACAAACTGAAGGTTTGATCCAGATTAAAACTAGGATTGGATTCCCTGATCTAATCTGATTTCAGATTCCTTCTTTCCCTTTTGAACAACCCATTTTCAAGATGTGATCCAATCCGATAACCAAAATCCGATCAGCTTACCTTTGAACAACTGGCCCTTGATTATTCAATGATTTTAATTAGTCTGAAAATCCCTCACTGAACTGAATCGTTCAGAGCAGTTACGGAATCAACATTTGACTCAAAACTGAAATGCAGAATCCTGTTTTTGCAGTGGGCCTAAAGAGAGAGAGAGAGAGAGAGTGTGAAATCAATCGACAGGCTTCTACTTGGAAATCTTTGTTTTGTTTCAGCAATTGAACCTCTGACGTTTGATGAATTAGGAAACCTCGAGCTTTCCTGACCTAAGCTCATTTACTACCATTTGAATCTCCACCAAAGATCAATCACTGTGCCAGCAATAAAGCTTCTTCAAATACTAGCTAAAGATCATCAATAAACCATTAGTAAAGAGCTTCTCAACGCTAAAACACACTGGACTCTGTCTCTGGTTGGGCTGAAGATCAACAGTCTGTCTGAGGAGGCTGGTGCTTATTAGATTGGAACCTTCAAACCTCTAACCCTAAAGGTCATTTGCTGCTTCCATGGTTATTAATTCTCAGGTGAATGTCACCCCACATCACATTCACCCAAGATTCAGACAGGATTTCCCCACCAGTATGTGCATTTCCACAAATGTGTATGCTGGAACGTGCAAAATTATAGCCTACTGAGTAAGACATCAGTTATGTATTTGTGTATACGTTTATTTTGAGACTTCCATACCATGTATAATGTTTTAATGAACAGGAAATTACTAGAGGATGTCCTTCATACCAGTTTGTCCTTTATATGACCAGAGGAGATAGAAATGACAACATGGCATTAAAATAATTCAGCTTGCATGTTAATAAACTAATTATCTAGTAAGTATGCAGTGTAAATGTGAGTTATGTTACTAGCCAAAGTACCAGAGGATTGTTTTCAGCCTAAGTAGCTCTATCTCTTAATCTCAATTTCAGTTAATGAATTCCTGTAGGGGCAGAGTTGCCGCCTATCCCATCGAGAGAGAGCAGAACGGCATGACAAATATCCCCAGTCCATCTCTGACACTCCACACAGCTGCATGAAAAATGACATAGCAGTTCACACACTGGTCACAGTCCAAAGCTGGATGTTTTTCCAGACTTTGCCACCCTCCCAAAAGAATTATCCAATATTCAGCCATGGCTTTCTGAAAGCAAGAATTAGTAGTCATTTGGCCGAAACAACATGATTGAGTCCCACACTGCAGCGTTAGTTGCCATTACCATATGATGGATCCACCATCCAGTATTGGAAAAGCTTTTTCAAAAAGTTGAGCTTACTAAACAGATAAACTACAGTTAAGCTAATTATGTAATTGGCTACCAAGCTATGAAAAATACATAACTATAACATTTAAGCTAAAATAAAGAATGAAAATGGAGACTTAATGAAGTTTAAAATAAGGAATTGTCATATTGTGAAATGCAAAGTCACAGTTATGACAAATACAGTTGCAAGTGTGAGATATGAAATCACAAACCATGCAGTCCAAATTTACTCCCATACAGATCATTTCAATTTATTAAAACTATTATAACTAATTTTATAGTGTAATAAAAACAAAAAAATGTATAGTGTATTAAAGTCCCCCTGAAGTCAATAGAGTGCTGAAGTTATGATGTCATTTTGTAGGGCAACTACAAAGAAAAAAACAGAGATTTCAAACTGCTTTTTTGTCTTTGATCCACTGCAGTTTTAATAAGGAGAAAATACTCTGCAATGGTGTTGATTTTAATTTGCACATGGTTTGTCTTAAAGCATATTAAAAACACCACATGGACATATAAACAACATTAAAAGATACATTTTCACCACAGGGGGACTTTCAAAATAATTACACTACACAAAAAGCAGCAAGATGAAGCCTAGAGACTCGAGTCGAATTGCTTTTTTACACAAAATATCCGATCAAACCAATTCCAAGACAAATTTAACATGACACTGAATATGAAATATAGGATAGTATAAATCAGCAAGGTAGCATTTTGACGCACTAAACCTTTACTTGATGAATCAACAAAAAGCTGTAAAAGCTACTTTTAATTTACTCTCAACATTGATGCTACAACAAGGAAATAATCTTTATATAACAAGAACAGGGATTTACTGTAAATATATATATATATATATATATTGTTGGTTTAACTTAAAACAATAAGTAACCTGGTTGCCTTAAAATTTTAAGTTCATTGAAATGGAAAAATTGAGTTAATACAATGAAGGAGATTTAATCACCATGTGCCAGTTGTTCAAAGGTAAGCTGATTGGATTTTGGTTATCAGATTGGATCAAATCTCGAAAATGGGTTGTTCAAAAATAGGGAAAGAACACTCAAAAAAATGATTTTAGCTCTTTGTTCAATTGCATTAATTAAAATGAGCATATATGACAAAATCCTTCATGGAAATGATTCCAGCTTAATTTCATTAAATGTAATCAATGTAATCTTTTAAAAATTTGGTTTACCAAATTTTTTTAATTTAGTCAGCATGAACATTTTCTGTTCGTCTTAAACGGATGTCAAAAATGAATTTTGGCCTCTTGTTAAAATAATTAATTAAAATAAGCAAAAGTAACATGCTTGTTTAATATTGTCACAACTTAATTTAATTGTGTTTAATCAACCTAATTCATTTGTGTGAAATCTACATGAATCATTGTTGTTGACATCTAATTGGGCAGTGGATCTGTAGTTCCCAGCATGCTTTGCAAGTGACTGCAAAAGTGTTATTTTATGTGTTTTTCAAATGGAAAGATGTTGTAGAAACTTAGAGTACTTTCTGTAATGTTTTTGAATTTTGTGGTTACCATTATGCAGATAAGAAGAGTGAAGAGACTCATTATGTGTTTTAAACCTCCTGTTCAGGCTGTGGGCACCTCACTCACAGTCCTGCACAAGTATTATATTACTATGTAAAAAAATGTTGTAATGTCAATTAAACACTATAAGTATCCATCATTAGAAGTGACCAGTAAATGTAGTTAACCTGACAAAACTTTATCTAGTAAGAATGACTAAATTAATTTAAATCAATACAACAAGATTACAACAAATTATTTCAAACTTTTGTTGGGAAAAAATGTAATTCAATTTCGTAGAAAACCTTTCCTTAATTTAATTAATCAACAGATTATTTTTTTGAGTGAAGGAATCTGAAATCAGATTAGATCAGGGAATCCAATCCTAGTTTTAATCTGGATCAAACCTTCAGTTTGTGTTGTTCAAAACTTGTCAAAGGGATTTGGATAACTTTGATCCAAAAAAAAAAAAACAGGATTATCCTGATCCCAACAGGGGGTAGGATTTCAAGGTGGATTTCAGGAAGAAAATAGTAAAACTTTAAAATTGACTTGTGTAACCGTTGTAACAGTGATAAAGTAGACATAGGCTAACAATTAAGCTAATCAGTATAGTAAAGTAAAAATAAAATAAAAATTATCTTGTCCCCATTTGTGTTTTGTCTCAAAATAAGAAACACTTACAGTGACCCCATGTTGGCTACCTATTATTTACAGCTGGTAGCCCACATTGTGATATGTTGTCCCATTTAGAGCACTGGTAATCCGGATTTGGTAATATTATGTTATTAATTATTATTATATTACATTACATTACATTACATTACATTACATACAATACAAAATATTATGTTATCTGAACTACATAAATTATCTAAGTTGATTTGACAAAAGGAAAAATGTTGGAATTACAAATCATGAAAATATATATTTTTTTTTTTTACAATGTAGAAGTGTAATCGTTGTTATTACATTGTGTAGACGTGACTGGAAAAAGCACACAAGCAACCAAAAAAAGAATGGGTCTATCATCCCCCACAGCATCAATTGCAGTTCAGCAACTCCAACACCACAGAGACAGTGAACATATTGACTGATACTGGCAGAGGAAACAAACTAGACCTCAAGAGCTCTCACCTCAATTTTGCTTCGAACACATCTGCTATATTGAAGCCCTAAGCAGTGGTGCTGATGCTGAATGTGTTTAAAATAGCCCTCCATGTGATTAACTACTCGAGGTGGAAGCTGACCTCATAAATTCCATCTTTGCTGCACTGATGTTTGTCATCTCGTGATTTATTTGTAGCAGTTCTATCGACCACAACAGAGTGCCTTATTTCAAATTCAGCCTCGGCTTGCTTCATTAAGCATGCAGAGACACTGCAGAGCAGCAGGTGGCTGAGAGAATCAAAGCAATGCTCATAACTTAAGCAAGTGTGTGTCTCCTCGGGTGCTCGCTGAGGGAAACCCATTTGTGGCATTGAGATTAACAGCTAAGTATAGATGTGGAGCGCAAACAAATAAACAATGTGTTAACGGTACCGTGGAGGTCACGATTGCGTGTGGCAAATGGAGGGATTGTGTAAAGGGGTTATGGAAAACATGCTGATTCCCTGTTAATTAAGATCAGGCATTGACGGTCAGTGACCGTCCCTGATGCCATGGGCTTGAGTACGCAGAGCAGCTTCTCACGAGACATGTACTTTACCACTGCATCTCAAACAAGATTTCATCAATGGCACAATCACCAATTTCCCAAAGCAGCTTATGCATAATCATCAAATGAATGCCACAGCATGCTCTGCTCCTCATCGAGTGATTTTTGCACCAAACCGGGTTTTGTCACTGATTAAAGCGAAGGCAAACGAGTGTCGCTGATGAGAGGGACGCATCCTCCACACTTCAACGTTCCCACCTGAGCCCTACATCTTCAGGCTGTCTCTTCTCTCAAGAGAAGATCTCTACGATGCTATCATGAGCACAAGAAGAAAGAATCATTTATTTCAGTAGTCTAATCACACTTTTAAAATCTGACACATTTCTGAGACGTGCAACAGCTGGTGGGTCAAGACTCGGGAATGACAGAGTGGGATTTCGTATGCATAACGACAGTTCTAACATATTTTAAAGCCGTAAGCAATTTGCGCACCATGACCAAAAACAATGGCTGTTTCCAAAAAGGGTTCACAGACAGTCATATGGACCAAGGCATTGCTGGAAATTCTGCATTTCCATTTATCTCAATGGCAGTTGATCAAAGCATGCGACTTTCTTGCTGTCATCTTTGCTAACAGGCACTTAGTGTTGGAAAAAAAAAAAGTGTAACCATGCTGTGAATGCCATATGACTAATCACTTTGGATCCACAGGAAATTACATCATGACAATGCTGATTAAATATTATTTTAGTATTATTTATATACTATTAACAGTGTTTATTAATATTTTGAATTAGCTGTTTTCATTTTAAATGATGTGCTTTTGTCATTTTATTGATTTTTTGAATACATTTTAATTAATTTTAATTTATATTTATCTATATTAATAGTTTAGATTAAGGTCCAATTCTCACTATTAACTCTAGCATGCATTTATTATTAGTTCTTATAAATCACATGATTCTGCATCTCTTAATCCTACCCACCTAAACTTAACAATTACCTTACTAATAAGCAATACTTCAGGGTTTATTGAGGCAAAAGTCATAGTTAATAGTTCATTGTGAGAATTGGACCTGCATGTGTGGCCCTAATTTTCATTAAGTTATGTGTATGTTTAATTTATCATCTAATCATTTTACTCAAGCTTTATTTCAGTTAACGTATACAGTTTTTAATAGTTTTAGATATCAATACCAACATAGTAGAAATGTAAATATCAAATCAAATAATATACATAAATAAAAAATATCACAATTTAAAGAGTAAAAAAAAAACAGTACAGTACATGCAGTGGGCTTAAATAGAATGATCAAATTATTATTTGCTCTATTAGACTGAACAGATACATTTTTGCAATTAATAACCGAATATTTTAAAAGCAAGAGCATCTGTTTACATCTGATACTCTTAAACAGTATTAGTCAGCATGCGATGCTGATGTTTTCTGAATAATGCCAAGCAAGACCACGATTTCTCCTGCATCTTTCACTCCGACGTCTAAATTATATAACAAAGGCAAATGTCCCCGGATCATGACGAATTAAATGGCGGCTGTGAAATTGCCAGGCATTAGCAGCTGTAAGTGGAAGATCGAGTACCGCACAAGGCAGTAGAGGAGAGAGATTATGAATCACCATGTCCCCTTCCGTAAAACACCACCTGAAGAAACTTCCTGGACCAATTATGCTGTTTTAATGATTCATCTAACCCTTAAAAAAGGCCTATGACCAATATGACATTTTCCTAAGGCTTAACATACATTTATGGTTTTCCTGCAAGCCATTAAGGTCAAGTCACCTTTATTTATATACCGCTTTGATTGTTTTAAAGCCAGTTTTTATTGGAGAATATTTTTTCCAAGGAGAATCTCGAATTAATATTCCAGTACATTCCTCGGCTCAAGTCTCATCTGCACTTAACTTCAATAGACAGTGAATGGTAAAAATTAGCATAAGAGAAACAGGAAAAAGAGGATCAAAACTTAGCAACCCAAGGGAAATTTTTTTTAACTGCTCACCGCCTATCACTACACAACTTTGATGATTAATTATGAATTTATATCTCAGCGCATCAACAAAACTGTCAGATTATGTTCTGCACCTCATATTTCAACAGTTAATTGCTTATTTAGAGAACTTATAATTGCACAAAAAGTTTGAAGTTAAGCTGGAAGGAGACTAAATAAGAAACAATCTTTATAAATCCCTCAGAAGGACTGGATTTCAAATGTGAGTACTATCAATAATCTTCTTCTCTTGTTTAAAGAGACACTATCACAGACCTTAACCCGTCAATCGCTCTGTCAGACCAGGACGTTTCCACTTGAGTACTCACTCACCACTCAATCGCTTAGCCTTCATGACTTTAACACACTTCCCGGTCAGTATCAATAAAAATCAACACACAACGTCTGGAAAGATGTAAACGGCAAACGTAATGAACCCTAGCCCATTCAGCCCAGATCCTGCAATGCTCAGACGTCAGTAAATCAAAGGCAATTAAAAATCACGAGGCATCTAAAAGCTCAGTAGAGTGTTTAATTAAACTAGAGACGAGCAAATCCAGGGTAATTGTCATGGGGTCTGCAAATCAGGCATAATAAGACCCCTTAAAAAGCACAATGCCATACTTTTTAGCAGTTTATGACACCCCCGTGGTTTAATTAGCTGATGTGGATGGAAATTATATCATTTAGATAATTGTAATACTTTTTGTCTAACCCCCAGACGTTTGGTCCTGGAACTGAGGAAGTCAGGTACACCTGCCTGCTTCAAATATAATTATAAAGCAGACTTGAAGAGCAAGAATTGATGTCAAGTTGTATGTTTCAGTAGCCTGGATGCCAGCCCGGACTCCGCCCACAACGTTTTTTGGTCGGGAAGTTCGGTCTGGACTCGATCCATTGAGGAGTAATTATGATCAGGCAAAAAATGATCGGGCCAATCAGATTGTCAGGGCGGGCTTTATATGATGATGGACAGATGATCTGCAGGGATGTAATCATCACGTTATCAAAGAGCGCTTGTCAAAGATGACTGCAGCTGGAGAATTGAGATGTATAGATTCCGCTGTCGCGTCTTTTGTAAAATAAATCGACTGCGCATTCATTTTAATAGACAAACAGAGAACTGCAATCAAGGCATTTGTCGATCGGAAAGATATTTTTAGCGTCCTTCCTACATGATTCGGGAAAAGTGTAACTTATCAGCTGGCTCTGACGGTCGTTAAGAAGATGGGACGTAATGAAAAGCCTGTGGTCATTGTGGTTTCTCCTTTGGTCGCACTCATGGAAAAGTAAGTAAAAGAAGCAACACTCCTTATTTAACTTCTAAAATAAATAAAGTTAGGCTACGTTCTGTATTTGAAAACTGCGCTATGCAAAGGAGTTGACTTACTGCGTTGCTCTGATTGGTTGTAGGTCTACCGACTATCCAATTGAGTGCAGAGGGTTTTTTTTCCTGGTTCGGTTACGACACGCTTGATAATCAAAGCCCAACGGAGGAGTTTCAGACTCATATTCTCTCTTGAATATGAGTATGACGAAGTCAGGCTAATGTTTCAGCCCTTTCTGACTTAAAATATACAGTATATTTGTTATAAATAATATTTTTGCCATTTTTGTGGAAATAGTATTTTTTTTTAAGGATTATTTCATGAATAAAAAGCTCGAAATGAACAGCAATAATTCAATGCCATTCAAAAACAATGTCTTGACTGTATTAGATCAATATAATGCTTATCTGAATAAAATAATTACTTTCTTACAGACCCCTAACCTGCATTTAATATTAGTTTTCACATTCCACTTGGCATAAATAGTCCAGACTAACCAATATGTATCATTGAAATAAAATGTTCTACCTGAGATTTATTTATTCTGTACCACAGGTGCTCTTCCTGCATCAAACTGCCAGTCAGAATGACTTCTTCTGCCTCACTGAAAGGCTTCTGGCTGCTGCTTTTCCTGAAATAGTTATTCTGTGAAACAAGTGCATGGAACCAGAAAACCACACTTCTTGGGGATTTTAACTATTAACTGACAAGTTGGCACACCATCACAGACATAGGTTTAATTAAAATTATATATTTTTAACCAATACGTGTTGCTGGTGTTGTCTTCTCTGAAGGTGGTTTGCAACAGTAGTTTCCTACACAAGATGACAACTTAGTCTTAGAGGAACAGTTTTGGCATTATTTACTCAGTCGTGTTAAACACAAAAAATAATGGATTGTGTTTGTGATACATTTGCATTTTTTTTCATGCTATTTGAAGCTTGACAGCTCCAGTTTCCATTCATTGTAGCTGCATAATAATGAGCGACCAGCACAGCACATCATTAAAATAACCCTTTAGAATAACATGAATAAAAGTGGATGACATGAGGGTGAGAAATAATGGCAGAATATTCGTTTTGGGATAAACTTTAAAACCTCCTCTTAGCTATACCAGAAAAGCTTTGCATTGTCATCCTAAGTGACATGGTAGGTGAAACAGACCTTAGATACAGACCTCATCACCAATTCTCAGCCAACATGTGCTCGCAAACATCTTTGGTTTTACCTAATGAACATCTTTATCACATGCAGTTTGGAAAATGTATAAGCAAAACTTATATCTTTCTTCTACAGCTGTATAATTCAGTGGTATATTTTACATATTTGAGGCATCACATGATGATAGTATTCTCAAATTCTAACCTGATCGGAACCAGTCACCCTTGAGAAAATAGTGGATTTTATAAAGCATTCTCTATGACACATCGCCATCTTGTGGTGTAGGATACCTTCATAAAAATGAAAGAAAATGTAAATATTAATTACTTATCAATGCGTGTAAAATTAGGCGTACAATAAAATACACTAAGCTTAATTCAACCTTCAGAAAACTTTATACCTTTCTTGCGTAATGTGTGGTTTTTGTGATGTTGGTTCAGACAGGCCTAAAACCATAGTGGCAGGTAAGATCAATTTACACAAGCTATGATGAATAGATTACACTTAAAAAGATTAATTGACTAATATGACAGAATGTCAAATGCCATCTTGTGAAAACATGGTACAAGACAGTGATGCCTCAAAACATGGTGGAGCGAGAGGTCTTTCTCCACATCATGTAGCCTATTATGTGTAGAATATTTTTAACTACTACAAGCACACAATTTTAAAGAAAGTTAGAGCAGTTTAGCGTGTATTTAAAAACGTATAGCACCCAAGTCTTCTTTGGGAAATCATTCAAGTTTAGAACGCCACACATTGCAATTCAATAGGAACCATAAATAGGAAGGAACCTTCCGCCGATCATCATGTTTCTGTGGGGAAGATAAACGGTGTGCGGAACGGCCGGCTACAAACAACAGCAAAGAGAGGTCCGCATACACGCTGACGAGAACATTATGCTTATTTTCGTCAGTATTTGGTACGTTTATAAAACAATATTAAGTTATAATTGCAACAACGTTAACTTGACATGCTGGTTCTGTAACGGGCTATAAAAACAGTCCACCAGTGTTCGGTTAATAAAACACCAAAAACTGCAAATTAGTGCATCTGATTATAATTATTATTTCTTTCAAAAATCCGACTAGATGTCTGTCTCAGTCGTTCATCCATAATGTAAACACGAGACGTGAAATGTGTTTTGTGAGTGGGCACAACCGTTGTCTCTGGCACTATCAACACGAGCTCGATATCACGTCACGTTTCATCATCTTTACTTCTTATTTCAGATTAATATGAGTAAAGAATCACAAATGAGGGCCGCCATAAACCAGAAGTTAATTGAAATGGGTGAGAGGGAGAGGTAAGTGCCTAAAATATAATCATGTTTCTCCATGGAATAATACTTAGCAAGTTGCATAACGTTACTTGTACAACGTTTTGGGGCATCAATAGTGATTTGCCTTGCCGGACACACATTCCTTTTGTTTATGAAATCGAAGTCATTTCTGAAATGTTTTAGACATTTTACTCCACTGTATTTGGTTTGGCTACAAATTACTCTTTGTGAGTACTCACAAATGACGGGAAATGTCATGCAAGTTCATTGGTTGAAAGCTGTGAGGACCATGTAGACAGCATCGTTGAAATGCTTTATAGGTAGAGAACCACGTTTTGAATCATTTATGAATCACATTGTATTTGCTTTGGTTTTTGATCAGGTTAAAGGAGTTGCTTCGAGCCAAGCTCATCGAGTGTGGCTGGAGAGATCAGCTCAAAGCCCTCTGCAAAGGTAGGAACGCTAGTCTGATCTCTCTCAAATCATTGCATATGTTCTATTGTTTTTTTTTTTTTAAAGCTGCATCATTGTTGTTTTGCAGAGGTGATCAAGGAGAAAGGTATAGAGAATGTTACAGTCGAGGACTTGGTTGCTGGAGTTACCCCTAAAGGAAGAGGTAGGCTGTAATGAACATTTTCCTATAATTCACTCACTCTCGAGCCAATCTTTTTTTCAGCCAAACACAATCAGTTGTATTAAAAAAATATTTTGGCTCTTCTGAGCTTTATGATTGGAGTGATTAGAATGGGATTTCATTTAGTCAGGGCTAAAAAAAGGTTTTACCCTCGTTTATTTCCAGAAACGCGGCCGTTTTAAAGGCGGAAGTATGTGAGGTTTATCTTTGTATAATTTTGTCAACTTTATTTGAACTTGTACATGTTAGTAGATAAATTGCAAGACACTCTTTTGTATAAACAAAGTGCATATTGATGCTAATTTTATTTGTTGGTTAATGCCTTTTGTAAGTCTTAAAATGTCTTAAAAAGGTCTTAAATAAGACTTAGTTAATCCTTCTTACAAAAACACATTGCTTTGCATCAGAAGGCCTTTATTATTAACCCCTGGAACTGTATGGATTACTTTTATGATGGATGAATGCGCTTTTTGGAGCTTCACTCTATTCACTGCCATTATAAAGCTTGGACGAGCCAGGATATTTTTTTAATATAACTCTGTTTGTGTTTGGCTGAAAGAAGAAAGTCATACACACCTAGGATGGCTGGAGGTTAAGTAAATTATAGGATCATTTCTGGGTGAACTAACCCATGTAACTACTACATTACTTTTTTTTTTTTTTTAATTAAGACCATTTGGGTGTTAACATGCATCGCCAAAGATAAAAAATGAAGATCGTTAATAATATCTCTTGTGTTCATCAGCCCTGGTGCCTGACAGTGTAAAGAAGGAGCTGCTGCAGAGAATAAGAGCCTTCCTCGCCCAGCACTCAACATGATGCTCAGTATATCTGAAAATACTGTCAGAGTATCTGTCATTTTTATATTGACATTATGCCAATAGCAACGCCAGAGTGCTATAAGTTAAACCATTTCATGGTGTGATTTCACTCTTCATTGTGTATTTTGTTACTGCCAATAAAGGTTGATCATGTTTGTACATAAACAGTATTATTTTGAACAGCTTGAATGACTGAACCTGTCAACAGTCACCCCCCTTTTTGACCATAGATCTGAACTTAAATGGTTGTAATTCAAAAGAATTTATACAGTTCATTTTGACTCAATAATTGCTAAGAAATGAAAGCCATGTCTAAGTTGTATTCCAGATTTTAAGTCGATATCACAAAAATGGAGCCTGCTAAAAGGTTTTAAATACTCTTTTCATGGTAATACAATGTCCAAATTTAAAGTTCCACAGGAAGAATTTTGATTTGAATCGTTCCTAATTTAAGGGAAAGGGGCAATAAGTAAAGAGTACCAACCCCTGGTTTCAGTCAGGGCTTATAGATTAAGCCAGGTTTGGGCCTTAGTTAAAATAGGGTATTTTATATTAATTATCTTTTATAAATGTGCCTTGAAAAAAAGAAAAATAAACATTACTGCTGTGCATCTTGATACAAAATAGCACAGATACATTGTAAGCTATGCCAGTGCAAGTTGCTTGAAGTTAAGACAGCTCAAATATGCATAGTCTGGGACTAGTTTAAGCCTTCTCAGTGAAACCGGACACAAGTGTCCTGCTCCCTGGACAGTGACAGTTAACAGGCTATGTATTTACCTCATTAGCTCTTCTCCAGAAGTTATAGTCTAAGTGTACAGAAACCCTTATTCTGCTGTGCTTTTACCAACACACCACTGCCCTCTTCAGGGCAAGCCTAGCCTAATACCTAGGCCATACCTAATGTTACACCTCTAATTATATCTATCATGTATAGTTTTTTTTTGTTTTTTTTAAATATGTATTTTCCTAGCCTGCTGCACAAGACAATAACTATCTTTACCAATGTTAAAGTAGGCCTATTAAATTATTGTGGTGGAGTATTTGGCACATATGAGTATGCATTGAGCTGCTTTTTTCCCTGATATATTTGTCTAAATATCTGTGCAAGTAAAAGTATACCAACTATAACCACAACCCAAACCTAATACTGATCCCAACTTGTGCACACCTAATTCTAAAATAATTTAATGCTAGTTTGAATCTGTTTCGTTTGAATTTCAAGTCTTGTTTTAGGCATCAACATAATTTAGACTAATATCAAAACCAAATCCTTCTAGTTTTATTGGTCTATTGAAACTAGACTCTATATCCCAATCAAAAATGTATTTATAGTTCAATTAAGTTAAAGATTCTGGCATGCCATTAAAAAGAAAAATATACATGTTATAATAGTAAAATGAGAACTAAAACCTCTTAACATTAACTAAAGAGAACAGTCTGGAAATCTCAAAAATTTTGATAAAAAGATTTAAAATGATGAATTGCATAACCCTGATTTTGAAAGGTCACAGAGCACACTAACCACAAAAGAAAATTTAAAAAGAGCAATGTAATAATTTTAGTTGTAATCAAATCAAGAAAAGACATATCATACAGATTTTCTAGAGCATAGCTTTTTAGCTTTCTCTGGGTGTATGCTAAAATCGAATTTATGAGACATTCCGCTCTTGTGGAGCTACAGTCTACATCTGCAAGGGTGTGCATCTCGCTCTCTCGGAGAATGAGTAAGGACAAAATTGGCAGAGGTCTGCCTCAGGTCTGAGAAGGTTTAAATGCATTTACACCCTGTTGTGCCTCCAGGGAACTGTTTTCCACCAGCTAATGAGACTCTAGAGCAAGGTTCACTCTGTTATTTCTGGCATGCGCCTGCCGGTCAAACAGGCATCATTCTTTCTCTCTCCTTCCCACTCTCTCGTTCCCTTTTCTTCTCTTAGTAGCCCACTGCAAATTACATATGAGGAAATACATCATCCCTTTTAATTTAAGTGCCAAGCCGAGGTCCGCCAAAGATAACACGAGGCAATCTTATGTATAATGATCAGCGAACATGTCTAAAGTTTCATTGAGCGTGACTTCACATTTCTCCCGTTTATCCCATGATGGCAACATTTTGGCAGCTATGGGAAGAATGTTGTGGAAGTTCAGATTTATCTGCAGATATTACAATCAGAAACTTGTAATTGAAGTTGGACCATAGAAACATTTTCATTACTTGAAATAAAAGAAGCCTTAACTCAAATCTTAAAAATATATATTTAAAAAATATATTTTTAAAGTCTTCTTTATTGTGACGTATATATCCGAGTGAAACTTCTCAGACAAGAAAAAAGTGTGGGACAGGACTTGATTTTGTCTATCAGGAATTGATTGGATGATTGTGGTTTGCTATTGGTCGATCTCATGTGATTGACAGGCACGTCATCAGAGAAGAGATGTGGCTGTAAGAGGGTCCGGAAGTTATTTTGGGGGCATGAATTTTAGAAAAAAATAATGTGCACAGATAATTATCGCAATATTGGGCCTTCTTCTCAATTGCTAATTGCTAAAAAGTACTTTTCGCATACGTACAGGTGTCACCGTCGCCTTAAAATGAAACTTCAGTCATGATTTACTCACCCTCATATCGTTCCAAACCTGTATGACGTTCTTTCTTCTGTGGAACAAATGTCTCAGGTTTGTTTGTTTCGGACCCCATTTACTTTCACTGCATGTACAAAAACAGAAAAAAGGCTGGTTTGGAATGACATGAGGGTGAGTAAATGATAACAAAGTTTTTTGTTATACTTTTTTTTTGTCACATTTTTGGGTGAACTGTCCCTTTACTTAAACAGGTGGCAAATTGAGCCGTCATCTAAAACCTTTTACTGAGCATAGCATAGCAGTGATAGCAGTGATCAGCTGCTTTCAGAGGACAGTAAACACAAAGCAGACATTGTTTATACTGTTTTGAATGCAAGGCCACTTATTGTCTTGGCCTAATTTGCCGTTCCCCCCTTTGAAGTGCGCTACACATTTATATTTCCTGACTCTAAAGCCTCAACTGCGGGTTTTTATCCACCACCGCAGCAATTGGAGAGCGGGTTTCCATGTGTGGCTCTCCCGGGCCCTCCTCTTCTGATAGGAAACACAAGCAGAGAGCATTTCTCTGGCGGACGGGGCTACAGAGAGGCCCCCGAGCGGGCCAGACACCGCTGCAGGGGCTTCTGGCACACCCTGGCAGCAGAATGGTTTCAGTTAAGAATTTCAGTAATCACTTTTAGGAGCGTAATATATAGCTGACCTTTGGCAGCGACACACGACCCCCACTCCCCCGGCGATTTGATCAAAGGAGGCGGCGGTGGCTGTGCAAACAGTGCTATCAGTGAACTCCAATGGATTTACTGCCTGCTTCTTCTCTCTTGTCTCGGCCCGAGCTGTGTTGCTGATACACGGAGGGAGAGGGGTTTCGTCTTACAGGATCTCGCCCTCCCCGCTTGAATTTACAGCCCCGATCGGGACCCCACCAACGACACCCCAGCCAGCCCGAGTCGTCCGCCTCTCTCATCAACCCCAGCGGTTTCCTTGTGGGAACTTGGAACACACATGTGCTGTTGCACGGGCCACAGACTTAATGCTAGGTTAAAGAGGAAGAATCCCGACAGGAAAAGAGAGAAAGAACAAGAACGAGAGAGTGGGAAAAAGAACGGCCGTTAATCATGTCTTGAAGAGTCCCGCTGCAGGAGGGAGGGAGAGTGCATGACCTGTGTATCGCAGCAACTGGCCAGCTTAGATCTGGCGTGGAACCAGGTGTTATGCAAACCACTCGAAACAAAAATAACTTTATTTACCCAGGGCTCCAGACTGCGACCAAATGGTCGCATTTTGCGACCAAAAATTGAGAGTGTGCGACTGAATTTTACATCCAGTCGCACATGTGCGACCAGTAAATTTGCCACACGTTAAACGCATGGTAAAGCGTGGAAGAGGCGCGTCAATGAATCCGTGACAAGAATAGCGCGCGTAAACGTTTGTGGGAAGGAGACGGAAACAAATATCACAAACTGATGTGCGTCTGAGCAATCAGCGATCTATCGACTCTTTAGTCGTGACGTTACCTAGCAGCGAATGCAAACAAAATGAAAGTGGAACGAAAATAGCCACTCATGTATGATTAGGACCGTGGAGCTGCAGCAGCGATCCGAACCATTGACAAAATAAAGCCCCGAACTTGCCCGTCGCGGGCCGATCTCGCTCACGCAACACTGTTACTAGGAGAGCCAGTGAAGAAATCCATTGAATTCGCCTCAGAATTAATAACATCAACACAACGAGATCCAGTGAGAAACACTCCGATTCGGCGCAGAGTTCTGTTATAAACCATATCAGATCAAACAGCGCTGACGTGGAAACCAGGAAAAACACTTATAGAAGGCTTTCAGTCCACAAATCAGCCTAACAGAACCATGAATTTAGACAACTCTACCATAAATATGATAATGTGTAAGTAGGCTACTACACATCCTTTCCCAGCACTTCAATAATATCATATATAAATGTTTTAATTTTTTGTATTTTTTATGTGATTTACCATACCAACACATTTTTTGTTCATCCTTTAAAGATTGTCCTTAAACGAAAAATTTTAAGATGTTGGAAAACTCTTATTTAAACACTTAAAATAATAATAATAATACCATTGTAAACAGTAGGATGTTTATTGGCTATTTTCACTCCATATACATATTTTCACTACTTTTATTAATTAATATTAAGACATTATAAATGATAAAAACTAAAGTTAATTTCATCTACACCCTAAATTAAGCTTAGTGATTTATTGTTAGCCCCAGTGCTACCAGATTTTTTTATTTTTTTTTATTTTATTTTTTTTATAGAACTGTGAGTTCTCATTTGAGGTGATGCTGCCCTCAACTTTGGGTCTGGAGCCCTGTGAAGTTAAAATAAAACAGCATATCATAATGTTAAGTCTATTTATTATTAAAGAATTTGTCAGTATTACAGTTATTTTGTGGGAAATTTGAATAATTGCATTGCAAGCTTATTTAAGGTGTGTCCCTAAATTTTTTGCTTGCGCTCCTAAAATTTTCAGTCAGGGGCAACAGCGCTCCTAGTAAAAAAAAGTTAGTCTGGAACCCTGTGACTCAGAAAGCCATGGTCATATCCACCTGTGTTTACGGAAGTGCATCAAAGATGCACTTACAGTTTCAAGTGCAAAATTACCCCGCATTTTGTTTGCTTTTGAAATGGGTCATGTCGTGAGAAATCAAGTTTGCCTTGATCTTTTGACACGTAAGAGGTGTAGCCCTATTCAGACGGGAGTAGTTTTCCAGGGGGACGCTAGAGAAATTAGTGTCTCACAGATGTACTTTGTGATTTTAATCCCATCTGAATCTGCCAAGTCTGTTTTTCTCACGCAACCTCTGTAAAAAATTCCAGAGCAAATTACCTACTGTTTTTTGGAAAACTCAACGGCCGTCCTAGAAATCTAACCCTGTCTGGATGCAAATGTCTGTGATCGCTGATGTTGTATTATCCTATCGCTTTAGTGTGGACATGCTGTCCTTTATTTTCAATATGGATGGTATCTATCGAAAAAAATATATTATAAAATTAATAAATAGATCCAAATCACGGAAACTATGAAGACTGGACATTTTATCATCAGTGTCAGATAAGAGTAAGATACCTCTCTAGATTTCTCTGCTCACTTATGCAAGTTTATTATAAACAGACAGTGTTATAAACTCATGACAGATGACCAGTGAAAATTATTGTTACTCAAAAAGTCCTCCTCATTATAAACAAAGCATTTATTTAAGCAAGCTCCAAAAATGGATAGTTTGGATTTGCGACATCACATGGGCATTGACTTCCTCCAGAGCAAGACATCGACATTTAGTTTTACATCATCACATCATAGGCCCCGCCTACTGGCATTCAGTTGCTTAATGGCTGACATTTGCCACTGCATGCGGGCAAATAAAATGCAAAGAGAAAGCAAACAGAATCCATTAACCACTGATGCTGTCTACACTGGTTACAGTATGCAGATGCTTGTTCAGTTTCTCAAACAATCAACGCACAAAAGGGCAAATGGAAGTGAAAGAAATTTTGCTTTGATGCATCCAGGATAAACATGTCATTTGCAACTCTGTACAGACATCAGAAGGATCCCAGCGTCGGAAACAAGTGGATGGTTTATTTTAATGGCTTTCCGGATCTCGTCCGTTGATTATGTTTGTTCGGAGCATTTTATTTTGAGAGTTTGCAAATAAACTTTTGTTGAAAGATTAAGCAGCCAACTTTTTTTGGATCTGACAGCAGCTGCATCACAAGCCGTAAGTAAAATGCTTTGTCTGTAAATGATGGTTTTCTGCATATATATTTGTTTTTTGTGCAAAAAAACTTTATAAACATTTTAAGTAAGCCTCAGTGAACATATTATAATAATTTAAAAAATCCATCTCATGGCCCCGAAACCTCTTTAATGGATACACATTACAAAACAACTACAGTGTAAGGACAAATTATTTACATAACTTTGTCAATAACAGCATCCAACAATGGTTACTTTTTTGACTATTTTAATTTTAATTTTTTTATTTTTATTTTTTCCACTTAACTATATCAGTGCATCTCAGTCTAAGGCCCTCACTCAATTTTTTACCAAATAAAATATTTTAGAGCTTAGCATAACTAGAAATATTTGCAACAAAAAATAACCAAATACTAAGAAATAATTGATTTTAGATGTTTTGGCTTTTTTTTAAATAGTCTGAAGTCATCTTGAGGCCCCTTTGGAACTTTTTTGAGGCCACCTATTGGACCCCGGCCCCTGATTGAGAACCAATGAACTGTCTCTTTTAATGAAAATGTGTGATAAGTTGAACCAACCTTAATGTGGGTAAAGATGCACCTACTGGTCAGTAGTGATGCTCACCTGTGCAAAAGAAATAAAACATAAGTAAAACACCACCAAATTGGATACAATATCTAATTTAAAATGTCAAAAATGCATATTCCAAACATAGGGTCTGGAAAAATCCCAGACACAAAAATGACTGATTTACATTAATAAATATCAAAAAGTTTGTATGATATGTGAAACAATATAAATAACACAACATTTTAACTGAGTGTAAAAAAAAAAAAAAAACATAGCAATGCAGAACTGAAAGTGCACGTGATTTTATAGACTTGATAGGACTATACCATATGCCTCAGTTACTGTAGGTTAAGATGACTATAAACAAGATATAATGACTCAAATTGATCTCAATCAAATAACTGATATGCCTACTAAATACATAGTTAATGTAATTTCTCACTTTTGAAAATGTATTGTTGGATTTTGAGCATGTGTTCAGATCACGAACGATATGGTATGAGAGGGCTAATTATCAGTCATCTTATCACTGACACTCTTATCAAAGCCATTAAGTCTGCTACCAAAGTCTGCTACCAAGTGAAGTTACAGTATTTCATTGCATCTAATATTAATGCACATGTATGGCTAAAGTTAGAGATCAAAAACTTTAATTCCGCTCCATTTCCATTCTGTGAACCATTTCTAATAACTTGTACAGTATAAATGAATACATTTTAAGAAAATTAAAATACACAATTTTTTATCTTTTCTGTCAGTTTCTTATCTTGGCACAGCAGCAGCTCTTAAAACACACTGGCTTGTCTGTTGAATTGCACTATAAATATTCAAAGTGGGCAAAACATGAGCACCCTAGTCAGAAACACAACCATGAAAGGAAAGAGTAAAACCACTGTCTTATTTTAACTCCGCTTTAGTTTGGTGATAAAAACAAAACAAAATGTGGGAATCCAAAAATAAGTACAATTCTTCTTATGTGGAAAAAATGTTTTTCTTCAGAGATTTTATAAGTTGTGGTCATTTTCAGATGCCTTTGCACCATCTGTTGTCTTTAAATTCCACACTCGCAACAGAGCAATAATGCAGATCAGCCACCTGGTGGCGTGGCAACACCAGACTCTTCCTGGATCGAGTGTTACCAATAGGCCAAACCCCACTAACAACAAAAGTACAACCAAAGATGGAGACTAAAGCAGTTGGCATTGATAATAAAGCGATGGGCCAATAATGGACTTAACCGGTAAGATGATTCAAACCCAAACTGAGTATGTTTGCACGCTTGGAAAATATCCCCAGGTGGGCCATTTAATAACCCTCGGTATAATAGGATGAATGATACAGATACATAAAACCACCCATTCCTCGGGTCATGCTTGTTTATTGGTTGACATGACCGGGAGTGTTTATTTGACTCATTTCATTACAATGTGCACAGTGTCATTAAAAGTCCACAGGATGTCCTGTGTTTTTATGAGCTTCTTGGGCAAAATGGGGGAAAAAAAGGGAACTGCTTCCTGATTCTACCACGAGAGAGTAACCACCTAAGGTTATGACCATCCTGAAAAACAGCAGGAAAAAAGAAACAAAGTAGCTTTAGCGTTGATTCACTTTCCTTCCCAGAGGACACATCTAAAAAGCAACAACAGAAAAGAAACTAACATGCCTTTCTTTGTTGACCAGAAGCTGTAAAAGCACACATCTTTCTAATGAAGCTAATCCTCTGTAATGATGCTAAGTTCAGAGTAATTTTTAGCTGGCTTTTATTTATTCCAAAGAAGAAGGTGCATCACAGCATTCCTGCCGGTAAGGCAGAATTGTTTCCTGCTTGTCTTTCCTGTGTCAGCCTTGCTGATAAGCAGTGGTGTTTGGTTGGTAAACTAGAGTCAAGGTGCCTGCAATAAAGAGCTTACGAAAGTGTGAAGGTTTTACAGCTTCGCATGAGGTCATCAGAGCCATGCTATCGGAAAAAAACATGCAACATTGTTACGGTAACACTGCAGGAACACAGCTTGTTTGGTACGCAGGTGCCAGGCGTGCGGTAAGAGTGATTCACCTTGCTCTTCCATGAACTCTTATGGCTTAATTAGTCTATTCAACTTCACAGCTGTGAAAGAGCTCGCCCCTTGCCAAGAAAAACAATAAAGCAATTACACATATGATGCATCATGTGCAGCGCACAGAAAAAGCAGCTCTAGAAATCCAACTCAATTCAGTTCTGTTGACCTGGTTTATAGGCCCGATGCATCCATCGGCACTTTAGCCGACATCTGGATGACGTCAATTAAAGCGCAATTGTGGAGTAAAGTTGTAAAGTCGAAAGTGCACGATAAATAAAGTTACTAGTCTCCCAAAATAAAGAATCAACTATGAACCGCATAAACGAGTCGTTTGTAATTCGAATCCCACTGCATAACGGTTCTACGTCACTAGAGAATACATTTGCATTACGCCCGCCTATGTTGTCCACCCGCAAACAACTGTCTCGCCCTCAAACGTAAAATTTCAATGAGTTCAACTTTGGATTTGCAAAACGCTTGCTCTTGAAAGATGGGTCCGTACTAAATTTATTTCGACCAATTCGCTCCTCAGAATCACAACCTGTAAGTATGATTAAGTATTGATGAATATATTTTCTACCGGGTGTCCAAAACACATAGTTTTTGTGTTTTATAATGTGTTAAGTTTCCGGCTAGCCAGCTTACTCACGTTATGACTGTCTCACGAAATATCTACAAATCATTTGTGGGCCACTATTAGCTAAAACTATCTATCAATGCAGATTGCCATTCTTACTTGAGTAAAGATAAAAGATTTGTTTTTGCAAATTTTAAAGTTACGTCAGTGAATTAAGTTAGAGCTGGGCTAACGTATGCACCGTTATTGATACAGTTCCCACATCTGCACAGCAATACATTAGAAATATGAACATTGGCTTGTTGACGGACGTACACTTGATAATGCTGATGGTGAGGAATTACAGTTGCAACATCTCATAATGTACCTCAAATTGAGAAGCGCATCACTGAGAAACGTCCTGCTCGAGTCGTGGTTCAGGTTGAATAACTAGTTCTTCCAATGTTTCATTATCGGACAAGCGCTCTGATTGATATGGTAAAATGAATGCCATGATTACTGTCCTTACAGTGTGTACAATCGCTCAGCTTTAGGAAGCCTGCTGAGCTGAAGTTTACGGTAACGGTCGTTTTGTTTCCGACGTGTCCTATAGACCTTAAGCACCAGAGAAATGTGGGCGCTGTCATCTTTAGAATATCGTCTTTGAACTTCCGTTTTTGCGGTCGCTCTGTATATTTCTATGGCATCGCTGTCGAGGAGTCAGTAGCTGGTGAAATGGATATTTATTGTAAAGTTAACAAAAGTTATCATGAGCATTGTAATGTTTGAAGTCTTAACAAATGCCGACCGGGAATTTTTTTTACGAGCAGTTCATTCATACCTATGCAAGACCGCTGTGAATATACAGACCGGAAGTCAAAAGACAACGAGCGCAACGCTGAAAAGGGGCGGGGCTACATAAGGTCTATAAGTGATAACAGATTGGGCAATCTGGCCAATCAGAGCAGAGTATACTCGCAGAAAGAAGGGATTAAGAGAGACTGATGTAAACCTGTTGTAGGAGACCTCCAAAACAAAAGCAGGAACCTTAAAAATAGCATAATGGGGCACTTTAAGAGTGTATAGGGCTAATGGTAGAGTTCGCTCCAACCTTGATACCACCAGAGTTGTGGTTAACGCTGGGATCAGCTGAGACTCATGAGGCCGGCCAGAGCATGCTCCCCGCAACCCAGAAGAGCTGAGCCGCCCGCCAGCCCCCACTTAGCCCACATTCCAGGTTTATTCCCAAAGCTTCGGCCTCACTGATGAGGGCAACATGCAGTACTGTAACTTCAAGGTCATATGTCAACAAATGAGCATTGAATATGCTTCACATTTCCACCCTGCCTATAGATCACCGGTCTAACTTACAGAAATTCACATACACCTGATATCGAAGTGCACACAAGCTCACGCACAAGCAAAGCACACGCCCTTTTCCCCCAGACCGCCATCGGAGTGATCCAAACACAGCTGTCAAAACTCCACCACTTCCAGTGCAGCAGAGGTGAGACAGACGGGGTGAGTAGAAAAGGGGAGCACGCACACCATGCACACATCAGCCCAGCGCTATGTCATGGACAACATTTGAAATGACTCCCTAGGACCTCGCTGCAGGCCTGGGACCCACCTTGCCGGGGCCTCTCTCCCCACCAACCAGTCACGATCAGCGGCCCGGGGTCCAGCTCCACCCTGCTCGGCTCACATATGTTGCTGTGCACTGCTGAATCCACATACATCTCCTAAACTGCATACTCTAAACTTCTGCAATCAAACGGCAAAATTGCATTTGTGAAAATGTATATGGGTGTTTCTCCAACTATGGTCACTTTTGGCCCTGAGGGCTTAAAGAAAATAAACCCACTTAAAACAGACTTTTCACACACTCATTGGTTTAATCTGTCTGCTAACAATATTCAACAGTTATCCAGGAGAATTCTGTCAGTTTGACCATTTGTTTTTGAAACATACTGTACATTAACACTTTCACATTGCCATTTTAATATAATCTCAAATTATGCATTTTAATAGCATCCTGTCATGGAAAATGACAGCTGTGGAAACAAAACTGGCACTTTTATGTATCTTAAATACACAGTTGCACTAAGTCATTTTTCAAAAGTGATATTTACTTGATGTTTCTATTCTGTTTCATAGCCCATAATCTTTTGTCTCCTTAGTACACTAAATTCTGAGGGGAAAAACTAACTTTGATAGAGGGAAAAACTTTTTTTTTGTTTGTTGTGGTGGGGCAATTAATATTAAAATGATTCATGTTTTTAGTGAGAGCTAGAATATCCTACTGTAGCTAAACATGTAATAATTCAGAATAATAGAATATAATGAATTTAAAATGCATTACTGGTTACAGTATTTGATATTCATAAAACACAAATGTTTCTTTTAAAAATAAATAACTTCTGGGACAACACCCAACAGTAGGGCTTAAGAAGCGTAGCAAAGTCCATATCCCACGTGCTTTAAATGTTTTGTTTTAGTACAGACAATTTACTGTCTGTTATGTCTTAGAAGACTCTTTTAAGAGAACTGAATTGCTTACTGACTCTCACTGTATATTTTGTTGCACACATGCATATACACCGACCCACATACACACAGACAGACAGCCTGGGCTCATCAGGAACTACTACAGGAAATATCGAGTTTAATGCAATAACAAAAAGGCCTCCGACTTGTCTAAAGTTGGACTGAATATGCAATTATCCACTAAAGCAATGAACCAAGTACAAGGTTGGTTTTCCCAAGGTCACGTTGACACTAAATCGTAATATTCATAACCTATACTCCATATGGTTGTGATAACATTTGGACCTTGCTTCCACTTCCAGTAAATCAGAGTGTATCAACACAGAAGATTCCTGCAATTGACTGCCTTGTTGTGCAACTGTGGCCTCACAGTTAAATCCCTCCCATAAATTATCAGATCCGTCTTTAGGTCAGCGACATAAGTCTAATCCCAAGTTATGTTCCAGGAAGCCCTCTGGAGAGCTTTCTAACCCGGAGAAGCACCTGAGAACCCTGCTCCATATTTTTCAGGACAGTATTTTTTTCATGTTCTGCGGTTGTTTGATGGCTTGCCTCAAAAGTAGCCCTTAATCCCACTCTATCCTGTTCTCTTAAACGAGGCGCGAGGAATGCGTCAGCCTCTTCACTTTGCAGGTGAGCGACAAGACAAGAGATTAACTCTCAAACTCGCACTTGATTTTATCAGATCCACATGGAGATCAGGTCCAGCCCTGAGGACTTCATCCTTGTGACGGTCACCGTTGCATTTAAGTGCTAAGTGGCCCAAATCTGAGATGTTCTCATCTAAAGCTTGGTACTTTTCCGAGTCTCTTGGAAGCCTCACGAGCTCAATGAGGTCAAGTACCTCTTTATGCTCCTGTGTGATTAGCTGCAGGTTTGGCTGATGAGCTGGCATTCTCCTGACAGTATTGTATGGCTAGAGTTTAAGGGAAATGTGCTTTTCTCATGTTAGCTTTGGTGCGAGGAAACGGTGTGGTTTCACAATTTCAAGATTATTACAGAGATCTTCAGTTCCCCTACCACATTAAGTGGTTGTGGTGCACACTCAGGTCCGCTGAGACCATAGAAACATACACAGTGGTTTAGCGCTGGTCAAACGCCAAGACAAATGGCTGCTTCAGGTGAAAACAAACCTTGGCCAGAGCTAGCAAGCTTCTTTTTTTTTTTTCTGTTCCATCGGAGGGTGTTCCTTTCTGGAACATTCTTACTTGAGCTCCTCCACCCTGCAGCATTCCCCGGGCCTGTGAATTCATCAAAATGAGGAATTAATGTTGAAATGCCACTCTGCGAAAGAAGCGGTTTCACAGGTGCTCGAGGATTTAAAGGGAACAAGCTCTTCAAAGACACTCCACCGCACTCTTTGTGACATTAAGTGATGGAAACTAACAGAAACCAAGTGGAGATTTGTCAACTATATAATACGACTTCAGAGGGTTAAAAAAAGAAATGGAAATTTAACATCCACATTTCCCACTTGCAACCCCATAGTCCTCATTGCTCCTGGCGTCCGTGTACAATTGACCATATCTGGCGAAAGACCACAATAAAAGTATTGGCTATACCCATAGCAGTCATAAATCCTGAGGAGGGAATTTTTACCTCTGCTATTTCACAGGGTCATTTCCCTGTGTGCAGGTTTATATTCAAATATTCATATTTACGAGCAGCCAATTCATGTTACGGCCTATTATGGCAACAGCCAGTAAGATGAGGCCTTATTTCATTTCTACGTAAAAAATAAATACATAAAATAATATCAAATAAATCCACAAAAACTTTATGTACTACTTGTGTCTGGATAGTTCACCCTAAATGAAAATTCTGTCATCATTTGCTCACCCTCATGTTCTTTATTCCCTAAAATAAATTTCTGAATGGAATCGGAATGACATCAAGGTGAGTAAATGATGACAATTTCCATTTTTAGTGGAACGATCTCTTTGATATTAGAGGTGTAGTGTGTTAATCCCTAATTATAGATCTGCCACAAAACCAACCAGTCTGATTAGATGAGCCAAGCAAAAATGGTTGAGTCAAGCTCACTAATGTACAGTTTCAAGGAATGACATCACCTCACAACTTAATCCTCAGCGTTGTTGCTTATCAATCAGGTTCTGCATGGGACTCAGGGTAGTCACCTGTGGCACACCTGAGGGGAGCCTTTTAAAGAGGTTAAGTGGCGTCAATTAAGAGAACAATTGGTTTAGTCACACAATTAAGAGCCTAAGACTTACTAAATGCAAAAAAGACCCTGAAGGACCACAGCCAAAGATCTCAAGCATTCACTCAATCCGAAAAGCCCGCCCTCCTACGGACCAGTGGAATACCAGCTTGGGGGCTAAAGGAGCAGCACTGTCCCACTGGGGGTGGATGGTTTGCACTGTGAATTAATGCTAATGAAACGGCCTTAGCTGTAACTTAACCTTCCTTCAACGAGGGCAATAAACAGTCTGTCTTTCGGCACCAGCTCATACAAATCTCAGGGAAAGCATTATGGGAAAGACTGCCAAATCAACACTGGTGACACCGCTGACTGCCGTCCACTTATTGTGATTTTTTTTTTTTTTTTCTCAGGGATCCAAATTTCTAGCTGGCAGTCAGGAGTCCATCTGAAAGGAGAGGCTGAGAAGGGTATAGATTAGAAAGCTAATCAGTACTTTACTCAATTTGCACAAAAGCCCATACTGAACGGTCTCTTAATCTGTTCAGATATATGTAGCAGCATGTATACAGTTTGTTGGATTAATCGTCGGATCTGCTTATGGCGAGAAATCCCCATCACATGTAGAAGAGACCCTTAGGCCAACACTTATTGGCATTCCACAAGACGCTCTGTAGTTCATGTAACATTACTCAAGTCATTTGCAATGTTTTGTTCATTTAGACAAGTGCCAATGTGCACTGAACACTTGTACAGCATTGCAGGTGGAACTCATTAACATTTGGCTTGGTGGATTTCTGCACGGCCCAGAGAGGAAGGGGCCTGATATGAAATAATATCAACACGTACAGAGATTTAAAGACACACTTTCATTGCTCTCCAATGGGTCATAAAGAGCCAAATGGGCTATTAATTGACCAGCGTGTGCACCGTTGGATGGCAATAGCTTATAATATCCACGGTGCCCTAAAGTGTGAGAAAGAAAATGATTGGCCTTTTCTGACTGATTTTCTGTCATTTGGAATGTACTTTATACTTCAGACAGATTTCCTTGCACTTGTTTCAGTTTTGATTCATGCATAATATTATTGTTGCATAAGGAATGGCTGTTTATAATGGCCCTGCTGTATTAGTCCCACTTCATGTTTATGCCATAACTAAATTTAAATTATAATGCATTGTATCCTTGCCAGCACATAAGGAAATGACATTACTCAAACCTAGCAATTTATGCCTGTTTAGCATAGTTAACGGCTCTTAATTAAAGGAATAGTTAACCTAAAATTGACAATTTGTCATTTACTCACTCTCATCGTTCTAATCCCATTTGACTTTATTTCTCCAATGCAAAACAAAAGATGACTAATATCATGAAAGTGAATGAGGACTTTTAAGCTTCAAAAAGGCTGCAAAATCATAAAAGTGGTAGTATTGTGAAGCTCTACTAGTTTAACTTTTTCACTAAACTGTTGGGAACGGATCATTGAGAAAGTGATTGAACTGAATCAGTCAGAACAGATTTTACAAACAAAGAACAACAGAAAAGCCATACAGGTTCGAGTCTGCATCATTGGTCATTATTTTTTGTATCGGTATTGTATAAAGCACTATATAAATAAAGGTGACTTGACTATAGAATAAATGATAACAAAAAAAATCCATTTTAGGATGAATTGTCCCTTTAAGTGAGTTACTTTATTCCTGGTTCCGCTTTTTGGCTCATATGCTTATTCACAAGCGCACACATGAATAAGTTTAAATATACTTTCTCTAAAGCATAATTGCAGACGTCTGACACTCGCATGCAGTACACCCCTCCAAATGACTTGATTCCCAAAGTTTCTTAAGCTAATTATTTCCAGTTGTAATTGATATAACACTCTTTTTTAATAACACAGCAGGGCCAGAACTCGACTGTTTTGTTTTTTTCTGACACGGCGCATAAACAGCCTCCACCTGGTAGGAATGTAGCCTTTGCATGGGGTATCAAAACATTAAGAAATCATGCTAGATGTGACATCCCTCGTGTTCATTCTTCAGACAGATTCATGTTGGATAAGGTTTCTGTACCTCCTGCCTGACTAGCCTCAGCCGCCTGATTGACTGTGATAGGCTTTTTTTACGCGCCACACGTGTTGTTTCGATTCCTCGCCTGGGCTGCATCGTCAGTCTTTTCGACACTTTTCTCCTCCTTTTCTTTTTGGCTCTTTGTACAAGTACCTCCCTAAAGGTTTATAAGATAATCATATATATATATATATATATATATATATATATATTTTTTTTTTTTTAAACATAACCACAAGCTTATTTCTTAGGGAACTGTGTTGAGTAGTCTGTTGTCACATAACACTATGGAAAAACCATGACTTGAATTAAGTTTGGTAGGTAATAATTTGTGTACTGTGCCGAGTGGAATGGCTTCATATTGCTTATTAAATTGTGCTTCTGTGACATCCGGAGCAGCTCCTTTTGTTCAACAAGAGAATCTCACCTGAGTCAAAACCACAAGCCAAAAGAGACCTTGTTAGTCCGGCTGACTGCAATATACTCCCTCCAAAACCGCTTTCCCCGCTGTCAAATATGCGTAAAGCTGCGTCTCTTATGATTCATAATAGTATCAGTGTACACATCCATACTGTTCTGCGGCTCGCTGCGGTGTCACGTGACCTCTGAAGGAGCGCTGCCATGCAGCTGTGAGTGTGAGGCTGAACTTCAACACCAGACATGCGTCCAAGTCCTTGTTTTGAAAGTCAGAGTCCAGTCTCTAAAAAAAAAGTCTCTACTCCTAGCAATTTGCATCTTGTGAAGCCTATTGAGTAAAACCATTGTAAAAAAATATATTTATATATTTTCATGATTTGTAATCACAACATTTTTTTTCTTTTGTCAAATCAACTTAAATTATTTATGTAGTTCAGATTACATAATATTTTGAGTTTCTGGTGATTAAATCAATCTCCTTCATTGTATTAACTCAATTTTTCCATTTCAATGAACTTAAAATTTTAAGGCAACCAGGTTACTTTATTTTTTAAGTTAAACCAACAATATTTTTTTACAGTGTAAGAAATATAAAACTAAAACTTTCATATTACTATGAATTTTAGATACTAATATTATTTTTAAAATACATTTTAAATATCAGTCTTGAATAAATATTAGAATTTTTTTTCTTTAGCTCAACATTATAATCAAACAAATTCAGACTTTACTAATTTACTATTATCAGCTGCATATTCCAAACATGCCAATTACTTTTTTTCAGTCACATGATAGACATCTGTCTATAAAGAATTACTATCCTTGTGGGGACATTTTGTCCACAGAATGTAGGAATACCTGAACCACGCACACAGAGTGCAATAAGCAGTAGCATGGACATGCCTATAGGGGGCAGTGTTTGCTCTCAACAGCCCCCACTCAGGTGAGATCCATTATGGTCCGACGGGTGACCACAAGGGCCACATACTTTCCAGTCCACCACTTCAGCAACTCCCGCTCAATTACCATTCCTTTCCGTTCTCCCTTGCCCCTAACACAGCCATTACAGCCACTACATAGGAGGACCCTCAAGTATTTAGAAACACCCAGATTCAACTAAGAGGCATTTGAAGGACACTAATGTAGGGGCCTGAGCCCTAATATAAACAACATTTATCACATGAAAGTCCTGGTCGGCCCATTAGGCAGATTTGAAGAGCGGGCACTCCTGCCTCCGATCCTTAATGGAGCTGCTTTATATTTAGCCAGGCTGTTCTTTGCACCTAACCCTCTCCATGCTTTCCACATGCCAATTTGGACTTTGTGGTAATCGTATCTCGATCGTTCATTTCCAGCGATGTTTGTGTGTATGACATAGTATTCATGACTTTAGAGATGTAATCCAAGACAGAAAATGAGTAAATGTGCGCAGTGATAACAGGATATAAATTTTAATGTAGCTACGTTTTATGATGGTCTTTAACATTTGTTATTCTTTAACTAAACTGTTCTCATGATGCTTTATTTTGCTGCTCAAACAAGTTCTATTTTAGTCATTATTCAAATCTGTTTGACTCCAAAGTTAAATCATTACCTCGAAATGTTTCACCCAGTCCATGGCCAATTGTTCAAAAAAAAAAAAAATTTAAACAATTTCTGGAAACATTTCTGTTTGGAAATATGAACTTCTCCTTCGGAAAGTGTTGACATACAGTGTCACAAACTTTAAATTATCACTGAGGCTACAAAACTTTCTGTACTTGTCCTTCTGAGACTCTATTACACTAAATGTTACGCTCTAACTATCCCGTGACATGACAGTCGACAGTGATCAGTTGAAGTTTCACAGCAGCTGTTTAAACACATCCTCCACTTGATTGTGAAATAGCAAAATTCTGTGAAATTTGTTATTGAGCATATAATTTACAACATCCAAGAGAATAGTTCTGGATGCACGTCCAGATTTTACAAATTTATTAGTCCTGGATACACACAGGACGGTTAAAATCCTGTATATGGCTTCATCTCTCTAATCTATCTGTACTATGAAAAAAAAAATCATTAAATCTAGACATTTATTTGTTGTTATTACAGCTTATATCAGAAAGCGATTTGCAGAGTTGTCACCTTGGGGAGGCACTGGATTTCGTCAGGATGTCAGCATTTGTCTTATTGTGATTCAGGCTGATAAGAGGAGACACTCACACACACACACACACACACTCAGAGAGAGAGAGAGAGACAGCCTGTGCTACTAAAACAACCAAGAAGTCTTAATCAAACACCGAACCTTGAGCTAATGAGGCTTTTTTGTTGTTGTTGCTTTACGCTGCATGTTGAATGTAATACTTTCCATCTCAGCAGAGACTTTTAAAAAATAAAGGAAACAATAAAATAAAAATAAAACTCATCACAAACCAATAAACTTTCATTTACTCACCCTGACATCATTATAATTTTCTTTCTTCTGTAAAAAACCAAAATAATTTTCTTCACTTTTTTTAGTGATGAAGTTAGTTTTCAAGCTTTAAAGAGGATCCAAAAGCACAATACTGCACAATTTTCATAAAAAAAGTGGTGTGTATGACTTGTGCTCTATATTCCAACTCTTCTGAATTGCAATAGATTTGTTTCACAAACAGATTCATTACAAAATAAAATAAAAAAATTAAGTTCTAAGTTCTGAACTCAAGAAATCAAGTATTGTGAATTGAATCATGAAATTCACTGGAAATATCCCACTCAAAGGGACATTCTGTTCACAAATCAGACATTGTTACTCATGTCATGAACACTTCGACATGAATTAGGGCTAAAAAAAACAATTGGTCACACAAAGCTATTGTTCGGTTTTAGAAGTCTTGGAATGTAGCGCACAAGTGTGGACCGTTTTTTTTTTTCAATTTAATGGTGTTTTTTAGTTCTGCGGAAGAAAGAAAGCCACAGGTTTGGAACAACATGAGGGTGAGTAAATCAGGACCATTTTCATTTGGGGCTTTTTTCTGAAATAGTTTAGTTTTGACATACAACTTACGTTAAAAACGTTTAGTTTCAGGATGTTCAGAGAACAATAAGTGCATAAGTAACATTCTAGTGATGGTTGAAGAATGTTAAAATGGAAGGGAAATGGCATTTTTATAACTTAATAGGAATGTTAGTAAAATATTTTAAAACATATTTTTTTAGCTGAGTCCTTTAACCATATCAGTCATTTTTCTTTATTTTCTGCTCTAAATGTTGTGTTTTCTATTTTTCTTTTTGTCGTTTTCCAACCTGCTTCCTGGCTCAGACAAACCAGGGGAGGAAATGCCTCGTGTTTGCCAATGAGTGACACAATTTTACATGGGATTTCCACAGTTCATCAAGTCATCTGGGTTAAAGCCTGCAGTACCATTCTGTGACCCCTTCCCTGGTCAGTCACATCAGGGATTAAAGGTGAACAAGAGGGCAAATCGGCTATCAAGTCAGAAACACTGACCGTCAACTTTGTACTGTTTCTGTCCTCTCCTCCGTGCACAGACACTCTCACACAGACACAAACTCTCTGACACACACGGGCACAAACGTATACACAATCCAGCCTCTTAGCACGGGGTCACGGTCCACCGCAAGCACAAGAATGATAACTTCAAAAGCCATTACCACTCTGAAATCAGCTTATTGCTTTACTGTGACTTGCTCTTGCTATAATACACATGGACAGAAACATAACAAATTAAATCTCCTTTAGGAAGAAAAAAAAGTTGAGGGGATTGGGGCTAGTTTTCACACTGTTTACTCCAGTGAATATTTCTTAGGGTATAATTTTAGTTTTGGATGTACATTTCTGATAGGCACAAGCATTAAAGTTGTGGAAATAAAAGGAACAATTTAACATACATATGTGCTTATAGTGGGGCATGTTGTCACAGTGGATTATGTATAAAAATGGAGAAAACAACAACTACATAAAGGGTAACATATAAAATATTAAATGAATTAAACAATTGTTTCAGCCAACATGCAATAAAAAATAGCACAAAAGCTAACACAAAGCTTTTAATGGTCTCAACCACAAATTAGTGGTCCAATTATTAACCACTGCTGGTTTTGGTGATATGCTTCACTGTGAAAAGTCATTTAATGCTTTGGAGTATAGGAGAATATTGCAGAAGGGCTTGCTTCTCAAATCTGAAAAGTTGTTATCTAAAGAGGAATAATCAGAATTGCAAAGACAACCAAGAAGTGGTTTGAGAACAAGTCTATCAGACTCATTTTTTGGCCCTGTCAAACCTATAGTGAATATTTGTTCTCACATTATCACTCAAATGAACTGGGAGACATTTTTTCAACTACTCGAGAACTGTTTGAAACATTAACATCGAGCGAAACAACACACAGACTCTTCTTCCTGTAAAAAGCTGTCTGTAAGTTTACTCACATGGCTTAAATATTTATTTTATCAACAGTATTTCTGCCATTCTTACTAATTTCCTGACCAGTGATTTGTAATTAAAATGGTTAAGACCATTAAAAGACAACCATTTTGCCATTTTGGGCTTTTTATTTATTTTTATTATTATTTATATTTTGCACAGGATTGTAGTTTACTAGAAAAAAAAATATGATAATAGGATTTTAGTTTTTAGAGAAAAGTGTGTAATTCGAATGTTTAATTATGAAGATATAGCCATCGTAACAACATCCCCTAAAAGGGAACTAATAATAAGGCTAAATCCATTAAAATATTTACAGCCTGCAATGGCAAAGATGCCAGCGTTTTGTTTTAAGATTTGCCCCCAACACGTGAGTCCGCAGCAGGCCTTTCAATACAACCTCAATGCAAAATATCCTTGACCTCTCACCTGTCTCCACTAGAGAAAAAAAGATTGACAGAACTTTTTCTTTATTAGATCCGTTCAGCTGTTGTCTTTGAAGTCCACCAGAATGAGATGAATGTGTAAGCTTAACATTACTTGAATTTTCAATTTCAGTATGAAAGGTGCTCCTATTTTCTGTTCGTTTAAAATATGGTCTTTTAAACTGGGCAATAAAACAAGTTTTATGGTGGCATTACCCAAACCCCCACAGGGAGAATGCTGCATTTGCTTTCTAAATGAAGCTTGCTGGAGATTTGGTGCAGGTTTGCTGACTCAGAATAATATACCAAGTTAACCGTGGCCTGCTGTTCTATCAGGGTTCAGGTTGACCTGAATTAGTGCAAATCAAATCATGTCACAGAGGGGTTTTTTTTTTATCTTGATAAAGAGTAGATTGATATGTGCTGTAAATAAAAATATAAAAATTAATAAGACAGACACCCATAACTTGTAGTGTGTAAATATATATATACACACATCTAACTATTTATCACACACATGTATCTATATGTAAAGGAGGCCAGCTAGTAAGAGCTGTGCGAGTAAAACCTCACTCCCCTGATCTCAACAGGCACAGCATCAACAAATGATATAGACTGCAATCTTTTAGAGCGCCCGCCTGCCACGCCGGGTACCCGGGTTTGAGACCACAGAGCGGGGCGAGTAGGACCTGTTGGAGTACATATGTAAAAATGAATATGCTTTATCTAATCAAAAAAATTGTGGCAACAGATTACAATATTAAATGTAGCACGTTAGAATTGAGTAATAATTAATCAAATTAATTCTTTAAAAGTTAACCATTTAAAATGAGTAAAACTTACAACAACAACCAAAAAAACATAAATTTAATTCACCATTATGGTGATCGGTGTTTGTTTTAAAATTACGTTTTTTTCCTTCAGTGATTCTGCTTGTTAACATCAGGTGTCTTAAATGTTGGCAATATAAAATAAATAGCTCTTAATTAATCTTTGACATCTGTCTGTTAGTGAGATATTTTTGTTAAATTTTTTGGTACTTTACTCTTTTTAAATGGTTAAATTAAGTAATAATTAATCAAATTATTCCTTAAAAGTTGTTTAATTTAATCATTAATATTGCTTGTAATCTGTTGCCACAATTCAATTGATTAGATAAAGCATATTAATTTTTACAATGTATGTGTGTGTGTGTGTGTGTGGTTCAGGTATAGCCTATTGTCCTTGAGATAGATTGTGTACCTTATTGTCCTCCTTGTCCTCCTTGTTGGCACATTGTTTTTCCCCATGAGGAAAAAAGCTTATAAATGAAACTAGTGATGTGATTTGAAAGTTTAAAAATGCGGAAAATTTTGTGTGATTGCTAGGTTTAGGTGTAGAGTTAGTGCGGGGGAAAACAATATAGTTGATACAGTATATAAAATCATAGTCTATGGAAAGTCCCCATAAACCTTAGAAACCCAACATGGCTTTTTTTTTTAAATGAAGCAGCAACCAATACCGTCTGTAAAATTGATATCTCTGCAATTATCCTCTCAGCTTCTAAATCTGCCATAGGCAACAATTGATGATACCATGGGCAACATTTAATGATGGCAACTTTAAGGCCTAATGGTTTTAACCTCTAGCTAGCAGCGCACTGAATAGAGAAAGTGAGCCACATGCTTTGAGAGCATGCTAGTTGGATTAGTGACCATTAGAGTCAAACCCCTCCGCAAGCACCACAGAGCGGCTGTGGTACACTGACCTTATCAAGCTTTAGGTCACTCGCTCAGATCAGTTCCAGAGCGAGCGACAGGGAAGAGAGAGAGAGAGAGAGAGAGAGAGAGTTTCTGTACGCGAGAGAGAGGGAGGCTAATCCTTTATCTCTTTGTGTAATAAGTTGTAAGACATGACCCCATAAACCAATCTCTCCTCCTAAACATCTTTTCTTCTCCTGAGACCTTTCTGACATCCAGCGATTGTTAGTAAACACTAATGAACCGCTAACCCCAACAGCGCGCTTCCTCTCGACCTAATCCAAGCTTGCACAACGCACCCCCCCACCCCCAGACACACAAACCCTCCAAACTCCCTCCTCCTGTACGGAGATGGGGCGCTCTGATAAGCCGCACTGGAATTCCTGTCTGGGTGTTCTTGTGAGAGACCTGGGTGGCAAAGAAAGAGCCGATAAAAATCACTCAGCGCCGGACTCAATAGTCACCCCACGTAGACTCTTTTCCCTTATTCATCCACTCTTTTCCTTTATTGCATCCCTCTGATTCCACATGGTTTAGATGGAATAAGGAACTGAACTTTTCACCCAGAGTACAAAAAAAGTTGCACAAACATGCCACTGGGTTCACCGTGTCTTATTCTCATTAATTTTCGAGTGGGATTAACTTTACAGCATGAAAAATGCAAGCTCACAAAATCCTATTTCTTAGAAACATTATAAGGATTATCTAAAGGTCATATTTACTCACAACACAACGTGTTATTGTTACAGTATGAATGAGAACATGGCTAAATGCACTATAGTCTCCCACACACCCAAACAACAACTCAAATGCATCTTTTCTATAGCACTTTAATCCTTTTAAGACTCGTGTTGCAAGCATGTTGGATTTGAGAGGACGATATAAACAAACCATTCTGACAAAAATCCTGTCTTTGCCAGGGAAGGCTAATAGAGCATTTTCTTCAAATTGAAAAAAGTAATAGAGCAAAAGACCATTAGGTTTGTTTCTGCCTCAGTTTAAAAAAGGCAGTTATGACTTTATTACTATCAATTGCAACTTTATTCCTCACAATAATTACTTAAAAACCTATAATTGTGACTAATTACGGAAAACAAAGTCATAAATATTTCAATTGCAACGTTTTCGTAATTTCATAATTAGTTTCACAAAGTCTTGATTGTAAGATTTCAAGTGCTTAGAACTACGGATCTTTTCTCTATAGTTATTGTTATAGTTATGGTTTGGACTCTGCTATTCTTTTATATTTAGATTTTTTTTTAAAATATATGTTTATCATTATCATTATAATTACCGTCCTTGGTGTGAACAGGCCTTTAAAGTTACATTGAGCATTTATAGTTCACAAATAGCGAATGTGACTTTACATATCTTAAAGGTACATTATGCAGGATTTTTGCAGTAAAATACCCCAAAACCACTAGGCCAATGTTATTTGTTTTTGTTGTTGTTGTTGATTACTTGAAATATCACAAACGTTTCCAACTTTTTAGTTGAAAAAATTGCAATTTTAACCAAGGAAATGGGGTGTGTGAGCAGGGGTGAGGAGTCGCCAGTCAATGGCGTCATACCCGTGTTAGCATCTGTTTCCGCCAGGTTTGCCCTCGCACTGCGATGGTAACCATGGAGACAGACGTGGACAACCGGGTTATTGCCGTTATCCCTAGCAAGACGCTCACGCTGTTGTTGTTTTGTTTCAACATTATGGACTTTGAGACAAAAAGAGGACTAAAACGAAGATCAACATCTTTCGAGATACCGAGAGCTCCACGTCCACGACTACTTCGACTTGACAGAGACGCGAGTGTTCTTCATTAGACTTCATTAGACAGGTGAGCAAATGTACATACAACTAATCAATATCATTTAGCTCAACATGACGAAATGTTAGAATATGATCTGTATGTCATTCTAATATTGATAGCTTACTGTCTCATACAGCCAACAAACAACTTAAATAACATTTAACACACTCAAATGCCGTTTAGTGTGACAGTGTAACTAGGGATGCACCGAAATGAAAATTCTTGACCGAAACCGAAAACCGAAAAAGAGGAAACCAAGGCCGAAAACCGAAAACCGAAACACCGAAAAGAATTATTAGTATCATTGTATTTATGGCTATGACTGTGTACAAACTTTACTAAAATCAAGGCATTGCAATTGCATATTAATATCACATTTTCAAAGAATAAATCAATTACAAATTATGCAAATATTTATTTAGCACAATGCACAGTATAAAATAAAATTCAAACTAAAATGTTTAACTTGACCCCACTCATACACTAAATAATAATCTACTGGCCTGCAGAAAGGTTTTAAAATTAAACATTCTCTCAAAAACAAAGCCGAGCGCAAAGTTCTCATCACACTAGCACCCAGTTTGCATGTCTAAATTAGTTACATTTTAAAAATTTGGCATACAATAACATAAAAAGCCTTTTTAAATGAACAATGGTCCATGTTTAATACAAATGTAGCCTACATGAAACTTAATGAAACATGTTTAGTGAATGTATTTAAATATTTAAGAGAGCATTAATTTAGTTCTATACATACATATACATAGTTCCCAATCCCATATACATATTTTTTGTAATGTCACAAGTAATAATCTCAGGGTTTACTGGGTTTTACATGATTATTTTTGTATTGGTGGTGGAATAGCCTACTAAAAAATAAGCATTGTCATGTGTTTATCTGTCTTCTTCTCACTGATTCCCGATGGTTAGAGGACAGTTACTTGAGTCGTTCCCTGTCGTTTCAAGGAATAGTAAAACGGAGAGCGCGTCAAGTATAAACGCCTCGACCGTTTGGAGCGGTGCGCGCGCTGTCTGTGGAGACTCGCGCTGCCTTGTTTACTTTCGCCTGCCTCCGCAGCGCGAGTCTCCACAGACAGTGCGCGCACCGCTCTTGACCCGCTCGCAACCGGAATCGTCGTCATGGCGGCGCGCGTTGTTTAGAGCAGATATAGGTGGATAAACAAGGCTTCCGTCTCCTCGCGGGTTCAGATACACTGAAATACGTCCGCACCGCAGACATGTTGCTTCAGACAAGCACGTGCAGGTCGCAGTTTCTGTTTGCGTCATCACAACATTTCGGCCATATTGTTTCGGTGATAAAAGTCTTTCGGCCGAAAACCGAAAATGCACTTTTGGGCCATTTTCGGCCGAAAATTTTCGCCGGCCGAATATTCGGTGCATCCCTAAGTGTAACTGTTAGAGCAAGTGAAACAGCGCTGCATTACCTAAATAAACTGACCTGTGTGAGTATTAATTCAGTACTTGCATGTAGTTCGGTAGAATGAAATGTCCTTATTCCTTTATATCCGTGGGATTCACTTTGCGTGTGGCGCTGGTAACGTTATACGTCTAGCAATCGTGCCCTGATTCATACCACAGTCATGTTAAAAACATCAATGTATTCACTCATGCATAAAAGATCCATCAGCTTGACGACAAGATCCATATATGCTTAATGCAGAATATACTGTACGTCATCATTATACGCCTTTGTTATTGCAAGAGGTTAGCGACCCCTGGTGGTGAAAATTCCTGCATATTGTACCTTAAATGTGAGATTTATTTACGCTACATTTTAGTCAAATTCATAATTTGAAAAACATAAGACAAATCTTGAAATGGGACATCTTACAGATGCAACTTTGTGAAACAAAGTCACGATTGTGAGATTTAACGTCATTGAAGCCATTGGCATGGTAATGGATATGGTGACAATGTTGATTTGTTTGATCTTGGTGGAATAGATCTGCTACACTGCTGCTGTTGATAATTGCCCGCTGCTGTGAGCAAGTAAGGCATGCTGTTGCTATACAAAATAGCATACCGTACATGAATTACCCATAGCAGATCTATACAGGTGGAGCTGGGGAAGGTGGAGGGTTTCTGAAAGCGCACTGCGACTGCTACAGCAAAGTTGACCAATTATTTGAAGGTTGAGCAGCGAGCTCATTGGCTAATGATACAGAAAGTACCAATCAGATGTGCCCTAAAGAGAATGATGTGATTCCAAACAGATTAAAGAGTTAAGGACCTTAACCTGCGCCTCTAGATTTTCATGACAGAACTTTGTATATTCCTAAATAGAAAAACAATCTGACTAAATCTTTCAATTGCAATTTCATTTCTCGCAAAGTGATTTTTTATCTGACAACATGAGTTTAGATCTTGCAATTGAGACAATGTTTCAACTGACAATCTCAAAATTGCGGCCTTATATCTCACAAAGTGATTTTATTTCTTATCTTAAACATTATCTCAAAATTATTTTCTTTTTTGTGTGTGTTTTTACTCTGATGTGGAATGGGATTCCATAAGAGGGAAGTTCGTGTTCAGTGTGGTGTGGCCACATGGCCAGTATGCCACAGGAGAAGTTAATTATGAAATTTGACCTTGACCAGTTGACAGCTCTCTTTGTTCAGTCAAACTTTTGCGCAGCCAGAGACAAATGCCATTTATGAATACTTCACTTTCTTTTATAAGCAAAATGCAATCTTGCATTTAGTTAGGAAAAGAAACCGATACAACCTTTGGGCATTTGCAGCACATACACATACCACATACCCTGTGTCAGATTCCATGGTTCAGGTACTCAACCAAAAAAAAAAAAAGTATATATGTAGTTATTCTGTGCATCATTGCACTGATACACCGCATAATCTAGAGGGATTTGTGTTCATTAATATACATGTTTTATTTCAAATGTTAATAATTGCATGCAGATGTCAGTGTGATCATGAACTGGAGAGTTTATTCCAGTCACAACTGTGTATACAAAAATATGAATTATGAAAACATGTGTTAAATGTTTGACTTCATGTAAGTCTGGCTAGGCCAACATTTTAATGGTTATAAATGTCAGCGTAACCCAACCTGGTTCATTCCCCGCAAGCTTTTTCTACAGAGTACAGCGTGAATGAATCACATGAATCAAATGAGTATTACGACCATAGTAAATACATTATATCAGTAGATGACTGCAATATAAATCATAACATGCCACAATAATGAACCATATAGGAGAGACTGGGGCTAGTTGTCACATAAGGAAGTTAACTCAGTGTAAGTTTTTGAGGCAAAAGTTCAATTACACAAATGCATTTCTACAGCAATGGTTATGCAAGCCTTATAATTATTATTGTTATAATTTTGATGATTATGGCTTACAGCTTAAGAAACCCCAAATTCAAAATTAGAATATTGTGCAAAGGTTTTCATAGCTGTGAGCCATAATCATCAAAATTATAACAAATTAAGACTTAAAAAATTTCAAGAAATATCTCACTTTGCATGTAATGAGTTCTATAAAATATATTAGTTTCACCTTTTAAGTTGAATTACTGAAATAAATAAACTTTTGCACGATGTTCTAGTTTTTCGAGTTTCACCTGTATATGGATAGATTCATATTTTTATCAAACAAAATGTTCTGATATGTTTCTACATTACCTTTTATTACGCTTTAAATTACACATTTTAAAATTTTAGAGTTTTTAACATTTCAAAAGAGTGATTTTTACTATTTTTCAAACATACCAAGATTAAAATACACAAAAATAAAAAGACATTAAAGTACACAAAGAACAGCAGCAACATTGATTTAGTTCATTTTCATTGAGATTATGTTCATAAATTATTGTGTACTGTATTGTAAACCTGATCACAAAAGGTAAAACTGTAATGTATGTCTCTATACAATTACAAATGTGAACACTTGCCTCAGTGTTTGTGGGCCAAAAGATTCAGTCTTCCATTCACCACTAAGGCTTAACCTCTGACAAAAACTGCACATATCCCATAATGTCATGTACCTCTGCTATATGTTGTGAAGCAGATGACAGTTTTAATGAAGTGGCACAAACCGCAGCTGTGTCCGCCAGCCCATAATCAAGTGGCCTGTGAACCTTTTGGGTTCCTTTTCCACTGTTGCTTTCCCGCGTTGGGGTAGTGTGACGGGGCCAAGGCGGCTGGAGGAGGGCATGACACCTGGAGGCCTCACACGTGTGGGGAGAAAGTGTGAAACCGGTGCGGTGCGCCGGTCAAATAAAAAACCTCCATGATTACGCCAATGGTTACAAGTGCACACGCAATTAAATGGGTCCACTCCCCTACACAGAGGGATTGTAAAAGAAGCACAATGGTGGAGGAGAACGTTTAATTACGCTCACGATAATGTATTAACGTAATCTCAATGAAAATGTACTAAATCACAAAGTTGGGCTTTGTAGGCGCAATGCGAACATTACTGATATGCTTTGTGTTTATTTTATAAGCCCAGTTTGGATCAATCTTTAGGAACATGAGAGATGAGAGAGGGGCAAATCTGTGGTGATGATGGATGGATGTTATGGATGTTATGGTATGTTATGGTATGGTATGTTATGGATGTTATGGATGGGATGGATGGGATGGATGGGATGAGATGGATGTTATGGATGTTATGGGATGGATGGGATGGATGTGATGGATGTTATGAGATGGGATGGATGTGATGGATGTGATGGATGTTATGGGATGGGATGGATGGATATTATGGATGTTATGGATGGATGGATGTTATGGATGTGATGGATGGATGTTATGGATGTGATGGATGGATGTTATGGGATGGGATGGATGTTATGGGATGGATGTTATGGGATTGGATGGATGTTATGGGATTGGATGGATGTTATGGATGGATGTTTTGGGATGGATGTTATGGATGGATGTTATGGGATGGGATGGATGGATGGATGTTATGGGATGGATGTTATGGGATGTTATGGATGTGATGGATGGATGTTATGGATGGATGTTATGGGATGGGATGGATGTTATGGGATTGGATGGATGTTATGGGATTGGATGGATGTTATGGATGGATGTTTTGGGATGGATGTTATGGGATGGGATGGATGGATGGATGTTATGGGATGGATGTTATGGATGGATGTTATGGGATGGGATGGATGTTATGGATGGATGTTATGGGATGGGATGATGTTATGGGATTGGATGGATGGATGGATGGATGGATGGGAGGGATGGGAGGGATGGGAGGGATGGGAGGGATTGGATGGATGGGATGGATGGAGGGATGGATTGGATGGGTGGATGGATGGATGGATGGATGGAAGATAGGGGTTTCACAACTACTGATTTTTGCTAGTCGACTAGTTTTGCATAACAGTCGACGACTAGTCGACTAGTCGTTAAATGGTTTATTCTCGGGGTGTGCGACATCACGAATAGTAAATGTCTCCACGATCTGCTTTTGAAGAAATATGGTAGTAGTATCGTGTTACAGTGCATTCTATCAGTTCTGGCGCCTCTGTCTCAACTGTACAACACGACGTAGCCTACACATGATCACACGTTAATGAATAGGTACGGGACACTGCAATACACAAAAGTTCATTGTTTGCATAAGCCTTGCCGGTTAAACATTTAATTCACGCGCTGTTCTAACGTGCGCTTTCCTGAGCGTGCGGCATATCCCCGACGCTCACAGGCATTAGAAGCCTGTCAAACAGCGCCTGAATACTGGACTAAGTTATCTTTCAAGTCTTATTATGCTAATACTGTTAAATACACACAATGTTTACATAAACAGAATTGGCTATGTCTAAAGTGAAAGCAAACATTTGAGAGAAAATCTGGTGTAGGCTAATATGCGTCTATATTAAACACGTCGCGTGCTGGTCTAAAAGCGAGAGTAGTACTCGTATTTTCCGCACTATAAAGCGCACTTAAAAGCCTTTCATTTTCTCAAATCCGGCCTTTTCTCAAACCTTATAATCCGGAGCGCATTAAATATGGATCAATTGCTCGCGCTCGTGTCCATCTTATGCCCGCTTTGTCACACGGCCAGTTCAACCTCGTATAAATCAGGTTATGTGTGTCTCCCGCTCACGAGCGCTCTCTCGAACACACACACGAACAGACACTGCTGCTGTCAGCAGGCTGCGAATGTAAGTTACGTGCCCGCCCCAGCGCGCTCACGCTTACTAAATAAACGCCTCACCTCCGACGCCGCGCACTCGCTGTATTCCCTTTAGCACATCTAGTGGATGCATAACGCAAACCCAGTCAAACGTTTGAAAAATGTTCTAAAATAGGTCATTGAAGGTGCACCTTATAGTGCTTATAGTATATAGTACTGCCACTTGTATTTAAAGGGATAGTTAACAAAAAAATATATCTATATATATGTCATCATTTTGTTTCCGACTAGTCGACAAAGGCCAACAGCGCCAACTAGTGGTTGTGACAGTCGACTAGTCGACTAGTTGATGAAACCCCTAATGAAAGACAGACAGACAGATAGATAGATAGATTTTGTGTTTCATTCAGGTCTTTAGAGTTCTCAGTCAGTAGCTGCACTGTATGAGAAAAAATATATCAGCCAAAACCACATGTACAACAAATCTAATACGGGTTACAAAAATACGCAGTTCTGATGTCATGAACATCAATTACCACAACACTTCAGTGCTGGAAGGGCATGTGCTGGAAAAATTGGTGCCATGATGATTTAATTGGCAAGAACTTGGCAGCTTTTGCCCGCACCCACCCAGTTCCTGCAGGTGTCTCAGAGGAGGCCTCCCAAACAAATTACAGTAGGTCAAACCATTACTTCTGACGCTGAAGCACAAACTCACGAGGCTGGGTCAGCGGAGGTCTCTCTGTGACCTTTGAGTGAGAAGTCAGGCCATTTAAGCCTGTTTTACACTATTATGTCATCAAATTACAAAGCTTAAACCATTTCCAATGCCATAGTCTCATCCAATACTCGCAGAAAAACACACTCTCACACACAGTGCCCCCATCTCCATTATTACGGGTACCATACGCTGAATCATGACAATGTGTGTGTCTGTCTGTCGACATTGACTTGTGTGTCAGTCAGCATGTGTGTGAGCATGTCAGAAGTAGTATTTGGCAACAGAGCCTGTGTTTGATAATGAAGTCATCAGTTAAAGTAAACTCCAGATGGTTTGGTTAGAGAATAGAGCTGTGCCATCTGCAATACATTCAGCTTCTTGGTCTCTCCCCTCCTCTAGTTTGGCACGGCGGCCGATGAAGTGTTCATAGTCTTAATGCCATTACTGAAAGGTTTCAGAAGTCACAGCCAAGCAACTTTCTTATTTCACAATTACCTGTGCTCTCTTAAAGGGATAGTTCATACAAAAATGAAAATTGTGTCATCATATTCACATTCTCATGACATTTTAAAGCTATATGTCTGTCTTTACTTAGTGGAACACAAAAGGTTTTTGGAAGAATATCCTGGCTGTGAAAAAATATCATAAAATGGCCTATACAACTTATGCTTCTTCTGAAATCATATGATAGTTTAGTGTGAGAAATAGAGTGGAAAAGAAAGTTCACAAAAGTTCTTAAGAGAACTAGAAGGTTCATGACCAAATCTTTCGAGTCAGATCTTTTTAAATGAATCGGTTGATTCAGTTCATAAATCCAGTGCCTTTATCATGGTGTCAGTGATTCAAACCTGAGAAGCAGATTAGCTTGATTTATGAACAAATCATTCAGTTTTGTGAAGTGAAGTGATTGAAAGATTAATTTGTGAACTTGTTCACAAATCAAGAACTTTCATCTGTTCCTCAAACATGGTATGGTTTCAGAAGACTTTGAATATAATGCAGAAATCATTTATGCTATTTTCACAATATGTTTATGATTCTTGTATGGTGCTTAATCATCCTTTTGGAAGCCTCTAAGCTCATACTCTGTGTGTAATGAGTAATCCTTTCAGTTTTAACTTAACCTTTCTGGCTATACAGTTTTCAAGTTTCAGGCTATGAAATTATACAATCTACAGTCGATCACTACACAACAAATGACTGTAATGTAATTTTATACATATCCCAAGCTTCTTTAAAATTAGATACATGTGTACATTTTGCAGAAAATGTATCTGGCCAACCTTTTCCAAATAATAATCAGCCTTTCGTTGCTTTAAAAAGGTAATCACACACCTCTCCTTAATAAATGATTTGAGGTATTATTCACGTCTATAGCACAAATGACACAAGATGAATTATGGTCGCATCACAGAGGTACTTGCCTTAGCAAACACCACTAATAAAGCATTTCCTTATCGACTAATCAAAAAAGCATTTCCTTATCGGCTAATCAATGCGTCCCTTGTGAAATGTATGAGCCGAGGTAGCGAGCATTTATATCCGTTTCCTGAGCATTCCTCGAGACCTCATTCCTTTAATGGATCCAAGCATGGAGGTGCTCTAAAACAATCAGTTGGTGACAAAGAACAACACTTGAAAAATAGCATGTATCCAATCTTGCTAATGCACGGCTCAAACCCATTTGGGGAGCTCCTTCATCTTATTTAAAACATGTAAATGAAAAATCAGTTCAGCTGCAAGCCCCCTAAAGAAAAACAGCCCCCGTCTTCTTCAGTGGTGCTGTAATTACCATCACAGCTGGCAGTTCCCATTACGCCATCTCGGCCAGCTAAGAGAATGGCACAGGCCTCACCACCATTCCACACTCCAGAAGCAACACCTGTACATTGTAAATGAGAAGTGTTTGGAGGAGCACACACACTCTCACTCTCTCTCTCCTCTCAGTCTCTGTCCATCACTTTTTCCTCATATCTCAAACTGAAATAACCAGTCTAATCAAGTTCAAAATATTTCAAGTATTCGGAAACCATATAATCGTTTTTTTGAGTAAGTGTGTGTGGATTAAGTAGCATTCATAATCAAATCTTTCCTTTGAGTTATAACTTTTCAAATGAATCAGTTGATTCGGTTCACAAAAACCCGTCTGTTAACCTGATCATGGTGTCAGTGGCCCTTATTACACCTGCACTGTAAAAAAAAAAAAAAAAAAAAAAAAGGTAAAAAACCCAGCAATTTTCTGTCAGCAGAAAAATACTGTCAGGAAAAACAAAACAAAGAAACACTGTAAAAAAAAATTGTTAATTCTGATCCTTAAATCCTGCACTTGTGGGTGGGACTAAGCAACGGAAAAGTAATAGCGGATAATTTGAATCTGCGTCATCCTGCGCACGACTATAGACTCCAAAGGCTCTAAAATATATAGCACCCAGAATGCACTGCAACATGCGTTATTATTGTCACCATTGTTGAGATTCACAGGCTGATTACTGATTAGGGTTGGGTACTGAAATGTGGTGAACCAGAACCGGTTCTGGCGTAAACGGTAGTAACCAGACCGAATAAGAATGAAAATTTCGGTGCCTGATTTCGGTGCCTGAGTCTCTGTGTCATGAGGCACACACACGCAAAGTCTCTCACTCTCTCCCTCTCCGCCGTGCGCGCACTATACGGTTTGGAGCACAGTCGGTTCTGTCATGCATTCGCGCTCTTGCTCACTCGCTCTAGATTCAGGGAGAATGGAGATTTTAACTAAATTGCGGGCATCAGGAAGCCGTTATCAATATGCGGGAGACTCCCGAAACGTCTGCTGATAGACCCTGTTTACGCCTGTATTTAGCGTCGACCACTTGTGATCAGATCGACCAAAAGATATCTAAATAATGTGTGTAAACAGGTGTAATCCCCAGTTATTATTCCACTTTGTTACTGTGAAAAAAAAAAAATCGTAATATAGGAGGGGCGCCTAATCAGATGGATAGAGAACCCATCCAGGACAGAATATGGGTCTCATGACCATGATACAAACACAACTCCTGTGACAAAATAAGTCATGTGACATCAAAGCCAGCTTTAACAACATTATTAGTTTTAATATATTTCAATTATATTGTATAATATTTAAAAAAAAAATGCCAAGCTCTAAATTATGTTCAAAATGACTAACAATCATGTCATAAGATGAGTAACATGTGGTCAGGATTGATGGGAAGCAACAACAGAAATGGAACATTTAAACAATTACCAAGGCCAAAATAGTTCCAATTCAACAAAACAACACACAAAGAGATTATTGAACCTCCTTGTTCGAGAAAGAAATCTCAAATGAGGAAAAATCTCATTCTAGAGAGCATTCGATTGCACAAAATTTGTGCATTTCAGGATGAGCCATGTCATGCTGATCATACGATGAAATGTTAAAATGAGAAAACAACCATGTAAAGCATAGATGACACCTAACCCAGAACTAAGAAATCTGAGAGTTACAGTGATAACAGAACAGGTGTGCAACATAATTAGCAACCATGGACACAAACTAGCAAGGAAAACTCAAACAGGCAAACATGATAAACAAAACCAAAACAGAACAAGACTGTCACATCATCAGTATCTATATTATTTCCCTAAAAAACAAACAAACAATAAAATTACCCTATGTTTAGAAATACAATAGCACTGAGATGCCCTCAATGTTACTTTACCCAAAAACGAAAATTCTGTCATTAATTACTCACCCTCATGTTGCTTCAAACCCGTATGAGTTTCATGTATCTTCGGAACACAAATGAAGAATCTTTCTGTCACAAGGGTGAGAAAATAATGACAGAATTTTCATTTTTGGGTGAACACACATGAACACAAACTCTATTTTCTTTCAGATTCATCTGTTTAATCTGTTATTATGTACTTACTGTCCTTGCAGGTGCTGCTGATATGACCTCACAAACGAAACAGAGCGACCCATTACGGTCTGAAACGGCACAGCAAGGTCACCTTTGTTTTTGTTCCGGGTGGCTCTGTCAAACATAAAAATGAGCATGCTTTGTGTGTCTGTCTCTCTTTGTGCTGTATGTTTACGCAAGAAATTCTGTCAAAACATAGAAAAAAAGATAAATGTGGCTAATTAAAAGAACATTTCTTTGGTAGTCGGTGTAATAGATCCCTCATTGTGAGGTCTGGGGCCGCAAGATTTCTTTAACATCTCAGAGCCCCGTCTGAGATTGAATTTGACTCTTGTGAAAGCAGTTGATTTTTTACAGTTTCACAAAATTAACCTAAGCTTTATGCAGCCACGGTGCGGGTTCTTACACAAACACATCCGCACAGATGAACGCTAACACTGCTCTTACTTTCATCGTGTTTTCTGTGCATTTTTTCCCAAATGTTATGTGTCAAAGACAGTTAGGGATGCCTCTGAAGCGATAACACAGCAGCGTAATGTGCAGACGCGTTTAGTAAAATTCCAGTATGGGGTGGAAAGTATGAGGCAGAGGGAGCCCCTGGAGAGATGAACACAACACCACACCACACACCTGCTGTACCTTCATTCTTCTGAACGAGTGTGAGTGAAAGAGGGGATATTCCAATTTCCAAGCATGCTTCCCCCTTCATCAAAACATGACACGCTACAGCTGAATGCAATTAAACGGTAAACTGGAATTAATGACCGTTGATTTAGTTGTACATAAATTGTTCAGGGCACAGTTACGGGGAGGAATTCATCGCCGTAATAACCAACGAGTGGATTAATAACTTTGTTCTGGCTATGTTCAAATGGAATATGTGCATGCTTCATACACTGCATTTGAAAATAAATACATGAATAAATAAACGAAAACTGAACTAGCTTGCTAACCTGAAAAAGTAGTTAGCAACACTATTGATAACTAGATTGAAGTAATTTAATGGGGATAATATCTTTTTAAATAAATATATTTAGAGTAAACACAAGAACAACAACAAAAACGCCTATCTTTTTCTTTTTTTTTTACAAATTTATCAAAAACATAGTAGCTAATGACCAACAGCATTGCAACAAATAGTCTGAAGTGGAGGATTCACAATAAAATGGTATTCAAATCATACTGGTCAAAAGTTTGGGGTCAGTAGCCAGATTTATTTATTTATTTATTTATTTTATAAATACTTTTATTCAGCAAGAACATTAAATTGATCAAAAGTGACAATAAAGAATTAATAAATTGTTGAACAACATTGAAAACTGGCGTTATGGTGCTTAAATTCAGCTTTGCCACCTCGAATAAAATCCCTTTTACAATATATTAAAATAGAAGCCAGTTCTTTTTTAATATTGAATATAACATCCTATTTCAATATCACCGTATTTTTGATCAAATAAATGCAGCCATGGAAGAGACTCATAAATGTCTAATTTAGGAGAGCATGTTTGATTATTATTTGCGAACTGTGTGAACAAACATTGTCACGTGACACCAAAACAGGAAAAACAAAAGCTAGCAAAAACAAGATGTGTTTTCTATGTTGATATAAACATACAATAAAACCATACATCACATAAGGCAAAATTTCTTGGCATTTTAAGCAGAACCCTATATCCATATTAGTTTTATATGATTTGAAACTGTTACGGATGGACATTAATTTGCGTTATTTTAATGGTTTAATGTTTCGTTTTAGGCTAGGCCTACCTCAAACCCTGTTCAGACAGTAATATACAGTGGACATCCACCTTCAAGCATTTCATACAGCTTACCTTGTTACAGAAGATTTAGTTCACAAACAACTGACAGTCGTGACTCAAATATGATTTTCATTTACAATTATAAATCATAAATTTCGGCATTAGGCCTAACTTACTTTTCGCTCCATCCGTCGCCCACGCACTTAAGCTCCAAAGAAGATCTCCCATTCTAAGCTCATTCATTATCAGTCAGACTTGTGAACTCATCAGTGAATTGTTAATTGGAGACTCGCTCGGAATTGATCATTTGAATCAGTGAGTTGTTGACTCGAGAAAAGCTCCAATCGAATCAGTCCAAGTTACGAATGATTCGTTCAGTGCGATTTGGGAACCGATTGAACAGTTTGAACTTTGAAGAATCTGCTTGTTCACGAATCGGACACCGCTACCGTGTCTCTGAGTGGGTGACGATTTATTTAGATCAAAATAACGAGGAATGATATACTATTTATTATTTTTTTTTTAAAGAAATGTAGTGCAGTAAAAAGCTTTGGAATTTAGTGAAGTAAAAGTAGCCCAAAATAAAAAATACTAGCCTATTGATAAAGAAAAGTCTGCCTTGATAGGCCTACAGAAAATGGCAGACTTAAAGGAGTAGTTCACTTTTTAAAAACTTTTGCTGATAATTTACTCACCCCTATGTCATCCAAGATGTCTGTCTTTTGGACCTTGAATCATTTGGTTACCAGTAAAGTCAATTATATGGAGAAAAATCCTGGAATGTTTTCATCAAAAACCTTCTTTTCGACTGAAGAAAGAAAGACATGGATATCTTGGATGACATGGGGATGAGTAAATTATCAGCAAAAGTTTTTTTTAACAGTGAACGACTCCTTTAAGGCCTACATAAAGCAAGTAAAAATACTGAGGTAGGCCTACTGTCCACCACTGCTAAATGGTTCTGTACTAAAGAGTTTGGCAAATTATCACAACAAATGTAGGCTATTTACTGGTCACAGTAGTAGTATTATGAAGTGTATACTCGAAACATAGCCATTGTCTTTCTCATTTTTTTGTTCCATTTCACTCTTTCTCTCTCCCAGTAACACTAACATCATCTGGAAAAACAGTCGGACTCTCACAAATCCAAAGCTGCACAATTAATCAGAAGCTGGGCTGTGAACAGCGCTGGGCTTGCTTGAGGCAGACCGTGAGCAGGCACAATTTCATAAGTTGTGTTTTCTTTTTTTTCTGTAATTGTATCTGTTGAACATCATTGAACTGGTTTAGTGTGAGACAGAGAGCCACCAGCAGAAATGTATTCTCGTTCCCAGAGATAATTCATTTTTAAATTCAGGAGTGCAGCCTCAGCCATTTAACACATGACACACATTCCTGACTCCTCCACAAAATTTGGAACATTTTTTTTTTGTTGCTCTGGACGGAGAAGAACTGTTAGGATCTGACCTGGGTCGATGTCTGGAGTGAGAAGATTCAGACCTTTTCCCACCCTTGACAGACAATCCATTGCTTGTGCTGTGGCAGGGGTGAACGAAAACAAACATATTTGGAAAGTACACTGAACAAGAGCAAAACTGAGGGGTGAAGAAGGGAGGAAACCCCAAAGGGATCAACCTTACATCCACTGACTTCAAAAACAGTTTAAAGGCCTTTTCACAAAATGTCCAATGTGATTAAATGACATGGAAGCATATGTTCTCCAAAGCCAAATAATTTAGATTTTTGGAGAATATCATATTAGTCAGTCAGGGAGTTGTTCCTGAAAAAAAATAATTATCGAACTAGTGTCCAAGTTTAACAAATCATCAGACCAGGACTTCCCAGTTAAAATGAAATCTTCACTGAACTAACATCCTAGCTTCAGTCAAAGATATGAACGTTCACTCAGTGATGTTAATATAATTATCATTCAAAGTTATCTTCATTTAGTTTGGAAAAACCCAGACAACTTCCGGCAAATTTAGATTTGCTCTGAAAGTTAGTCTGGCAAAGAGCTCATTCAAGCTCACTTCCAATCCGTCGAAATCGCAGCACCAATCAGAAACGTTGGGGCGGGCTTTACATAATGACGACAGCGCTGGGATTTTGAAGCGCTGCATATTTTGGAGCCTGCATTACAACGATGGATGCCGCCGTCGAACATCACTCGTTCGAATCAGCTATCGCGTCTGTTTTAAGCGATTTGAACGTTTCCTTTTTGTTAAAAACCGAGCAGATGTTTCTCCGCCTGCCACCCCTCTGCATACGCCATCTCCTTCATCACTTTCTTTAAAGTTTCTCTTTAAAGAAACTTTTGTTGAAAGATGAAGCAGTTTTATATGGATAATGTTTCGGCCTTGATACAGTTTCCTATGTAATGTCGTCAGCCAATCATAACAGTGGCTGTTTACTGACAAGCCTTAAAGGAGCCGCCCCGTAAAAACAGATAGTTTTAGACAGAGGGTCAGAATGAAGATTAAAAATAATAGTTTTTCTCCATATTTGTTTTTTGTGTGTGTGTGTGTTTTTATTTGATAAAAAAAAATTGAACTGAACCTCAAGGATCAAATAATATTAAAATAATTTTAAAAAGCATGTCGTGGCCCCTTTAAAATTCAAGCAGCACAATTACAAAGTAGAAGCGTCTGTGCAATCATTATGTTTCACCTTGTCAACCTAAAATCTTGCAATATCAAAACAATGTACGGACAACTTGTGCAATGTAATTTACTCTAAATTGCGCAGTGTTAGCATGTGCAGTACTAAAACAAATGATTTTAGAAAACAATTACTTTTAAGGGAATGTAACCCTTGTGGGATGCGTATATATACACTGCTGCTCCATGGTGAGAAAATATAGTTCATACCTGTAAATATCATTCATTCCCACCCCCTGATGCTGTGACATATGAAATTGAAGTGGGGAAAAAAATAATGCACAGTTCGATAGAGCTCAGTGGGAGAGAAAACTGGCCAGGCCCTGCCTGTAACCACATTAACTGCAGCAAACTTGGATGGAAATCAAGAAAGGCAAGAGTGGGCAAACTCCCCCCACCACCACCTTTTCCCACATTCTGTTGTTTTAGGCAAGGGAAAGATTTCACACAATGAAGCTCCTCTCAAAACAATCAGCAAGCCAGACAATATCCCAAAGTGTACACTCCTCGGGAAGGAAAATAAATGAAAGCTTGTGTTTGGGTTAAGTCTTCAAAGAAAATAAAGTCGAAAACCATCAGAATAGACAGTCACTGTAGGGTTTGTGCGATTGGATAAGGATCGTTTCTGGAGCGTTGCCATTCGGTGCATTTGTCATTTCAAATCCAATGAAACGAAGGATGAAATCCGACCTTTAACTTCAACAGACAGACTTCTTAGTCTTGACAAAAGAGAGGGAACTTTGCAACTTTGCAAGAGTGGTAAAGTGGATCTTGAACAATCCACATTAAAGAGATTCATTCAAAATGGGAATAAATAGGTATAAACTATGATTTCCACATGCGATACAACTGTACATGACTTGTGATATTGACATATCATTACCAGGCCAGTGGAAAGTCAGAGAGTGTGCTTTTCAAGCCAGCGAGAGGTCAAGCGCAAAGCCAGAATTTAGCGGTTGTTCTCATGTGGTCTTTTCTAGAATGTTTTCTTTTAAATGTCATGTTCTGAAGAAAGTTACAAGCAGTCTGGAATTTCCAGCAGCTGTTTTTCCCTAGTGACTAAGGTTGTGGAAATCAATACCCCACAAAAGTGGGCATTTGTAAATGCACACATAACCACAAAACTGGGTCACAGCTAAAACTGGCATTTCATAATCAATTAAACAATTTGAACGATCTGAACCAGTACAACACTGAACCAATGTTTCCAACTCATCATGCTGTACATTCGAAGCACAGGAAGATCTTTTTCAGAATGAAAGGACCATTCAGATTCACAAGGGATGGAAATCTAGTTCAGATTGTTACTTCACCAAACGACTCCTCAATTTGGTTCCTCAATAATTGTAATAACAATTCCTTTAGTACTTTTGTGGAAGCAATCATTTGTCTAAATATGGAACAAAAATAAAATAAAAAATCATACCAATCAGTTCATATTACATTGATTTAAGCCTCACAAACAGTGTTATTGTTAACTAAAACTATTAAAAATAGCTTTTAGTAATTGAAATAAGGCTTAGATGAAAAACTTAAGTTAGAAAATGTATTAACGTTTAAAGTTTAACCTGAAGTACTGAAATTACTCAAATTAAAAGTGAAATAAAATAATGAAGAAATATAAAAAAACTATTAAAAGTGACAAAAGCACATAAAAAATGACCAAAACTGAAATTTAAAAGAAATTTGAGAATGTGAAAATAAAAGCAAATTCAAATAATTATTAAATAGCCTAATAATAACTACATAGAAATAATCCCAAAACAACACTTCTCACGATCAAATAATTATTCAGTGTTTGAGTGACTCATTAGAATGATTCAAACTAATCGACTTAAACTAATACGTCTATTAATAAAACTAGTCATGAGAGTCTTTTTGACCAATTTAATTAAAACAATATGCTCATCTGGTCTCCAATCAGACTGCACTAGCTGAATGTTTAGCGTTTTGTCAGCATTGAGACAGTAGAAGAGAAATGGTGATGTTTGAGAACCGTTTACCCTTAAACGCATACCTCATGTGTTTAGTGACCCGGGCCATCATTCATACGCCCTCCTCCTCATTTATTTTTTAAAGTTATCCATCAGCCTTCTCAGTATTCCTCAGTAAATTCATTATAAAAAATCTAACAAGAAAAAAAATAATACAATTATAAAAGAATGCCTGTTTTCCCATACATTTTTTGTAAAAAGGGGTATAAGGTCGCTAACAACCCTGGGTGTGTAAGTGTGAGAATATTTTTTCTGCATGGCAATAATTGAATATTTGATGACTGAATAAGTGCAATTCTCCTTTATTCCTCAAGATGGCAATGTCTGATACACAATGATGAAGTGACGTTTCACTTATAGTTACTGCAGGCAGGAAACAAAAGAATAGGACGTATCATCAGCATAACTTGAAAATGCTCATTGTCAGCGATTTACTGCAGAGCAAGTACTAAAATATATGTGATATTTAATATAAATATATTGTTTGTGGATCTGATGAAGAAGCTGTCAGCGATCAAAATAATTGAAGATGTTTTGAGAATATGGTTGAGATCACGGACATGAGCCAGATGCTTAATGTTCTGGGGGAAATGAGTTCTGACGAGGACAGCAGTGATGGTATAACACACCTTCTCAAACTGAACACTTCCAAGCTTCAAAAGGTAACAAAATATGCTTTAATTTATTTGTTACTCTAATATGAGGAGAGTTTTATAGTTTCGCGATTCACGACAGGTGGAGATCCATGCGCGTTAGATACAGATTCGGGTAGCTAAAGACCCGAATATGTAATAAAGATTGACGAAACATTCATGCATTAAAAGGTGAATCACATCAACATCATGAATGGAACCAGTTTTGAATAAGAACCAGTTCTTGATTCCCAAAATCCACAATAAATTCCTCCAGAACGTCTCGCCTATAAGTCTGTATGGGGTTAACAGACCTGTGAGGATGTGCATGAGTGATGTAGGCGGAGCACAAGGTAAGCAGCAGTGGAGCATGATGGGAAGAGAGTGAAGCTGTGGCTGCATTGCCTGCAGGGCAGTGGAAGGTCTCTGACCGAGGTGGAACGGACTAGCAGGAGGCCCAATCTGTCTCACAGGCTTCAGTGCTGGTATGCATCTCATTAGGAGAACAGCTTGGCATCTGCAGGCGAGAAGGAAGTTTACTGTTGTTACATGATGAATAATCTTTCACGCTGTATGTCCTGGGGGCTCCCTATTCCTACTCCCACTATAACACATGAAGGCTCAAAGTGACAGAAAAGTAAATAGAGATTTAAACCAATTAGCCAACAGGAGGATTAGCTTAGCCAATGCATTAAATGATGTTACCTCTAGATGTCAAACAATTTGAAAATAAGAAATTGACAAATAAAGAAACGTAAATGCAACCTTCCGTGCTTGTAATAGCATGCTTATACTTTTGATAAAGTTGCTGGAAGGATTTCTGAAAACAGTTGAGTGATGATGCAAACGGTTTTATTTGAATCAATTCCCTGATTGAACTGATTCTCGGGAATGAATCAAACTGCATTTTGTTACCTAAATTGAATTCAAAGAAACTATTAAAACTATTGACCACAAAATTTGACATTGTCTTTAGGAAGTTAAATGGTATTAATATCATTGCAGTGTCTACAAAGATGCATAAATCACCAGCAAAATCATTGTAAATATGGTGAATTTTATTTATCACCTAGCCACTGAGTTCACACTGAGCATAAAAAGTGTTGTCTAGTGAGTTTGATACAATTTCAATGATATTAAAGTCTTAAATCTGCGGTAAAAGAAAAAAAGAAGGAAAAAAAAGAAGACAATCAAAATCTTACCCAAGGTGCATTTATTTGATTTGAAAATACAGTAAAAATTCCTGTAATGGCAAAACTGAATTTTCAACAGTCATTTCTCCAGTCAGTGTCACATGATCCTTCAGAAATCATTATTTGCTGATTTGCTTCTCAAGAAGCATTTCTTATAGTTTCAATGTTGATTAAAACAGTTCATTTGCTTTGAAACATTCTTTACACTTTAGACAAAAAATGAATGCGTCCTTGCTGAATCCTTGCTTTTGAGCAATAGTGTGCATTGCTTGATAATTTAAAATACCTGAACACCAGACTTTCTTTAAGTCAGCTCTGTTTCAAAACCCATCATGTTTACTCCAATTTCAATAAGACTGCCAAGTTAATTTCTCTCACTTCATCCACCATTTTGCATTTACTTTATCACAAAGTGCATTGCAGTGATCACACTTTCTACGGATGGTGCATGTGATGCTGCTTTCTTGGGTAACTTAGGAGACCGCATAATTAAGTTAGCTACTTTTTCAGACGGGTTGCATCAGGAACAAATTTATGATGCGTTAAAATACTCCCTCCTCGGGGAGCTCACTAGGTTTTTGGAACAGAGCATCTGTCTAAGCCTGTTTTGTATTTTTATTAAATGTGTGAATTGTTTCTTTGAATAACAGGTGACTTATGCCCAAAGTTCAAGCCCTTGGCCTCTAACCAACCTCCAAAACCCCTTCAGTGTAGATTCCAGCTCCAGGTTTAGCTGTTCCAGTCGCCATGTCAGTCTGTGAGAAGAGCCCTATGCGATCCCTCTACTCCACCACTAAAACCACAGGAACGGACCTGGGAACGGAAATGAGCACAGGGAGTGCTGAAGTTTAATAAAAAATGAATGAATGGGGTGTCCCAGGGACAGAATGGGAGAGAGAGCACAAGAGAAACAGGCATTTTCTGAAAGAAAAATAACTTTTAGAAATTGTACCTATTACGGTGGGGTTCTGTGCATCGAGAAAGCAGGTAAAGTGAAACCAGCTGCTGCTTTGGGTTTACGCAGGACCTTCGGGATGCTTTGAAACAATCATCTTCTTTCATTCATTGATCAGCTTCAAAATGGACAAACACCCATCCTGAGAAAGGCACGTAGATCTTTTCCTCTAGTTTTCTCTTCCTCCGACACAATGGGTCTGGATGTGGAGACAAACATTCCACGCATGCCAAATGTCCAGGCTACAGGCAAATCATTAAACTCGGAGGGGAAAAAGATACTCTGGGATGCCTTCTTTCTTCTGTATCTTCCCCTTAGCTATTAGCCTGTTAATTGATCTAAAACATGAAACATGTATTTACCTTTTGGGAAGGTGAACTGTGAGAGCATTAAACTGAACTCTATGTCTTCCAGAGAGGATGCACAATAGGGCTATAAATTAGACAGATTAGCATCAAGCAGTGTCACCTGTTTACAAACTCAGTTACTCAAGAAACACAGAAACACAAAGTATAAGGAAAGACATAAATAACAGTCTTGTCAGAGAGAAAATAAGAGCTGTTTTCATTACAGAAACAACTGAATGGTGTTGGAAAGCTACGAGCTAAGTTTATCTGTCAAGCTAATCGCTAATCGCAAGCTAATAGCTCAATACATTGAAGCTTTTAAAGGGGGAAAGTGTTTTTGGAATATGTTTATATGTTAATATTTATATGTTTTGAAATATTTAGTATAATTTCCCAGACAGCAAACTGACATTGAATCAACGTGGAAACGACGTCTCTCGTGACATTGAAACAACGTTGATTTTGCTCATCGAATTAACGTTGAACCAACGTCAGACGCGGCACTCTTCAAAGCTAAATGAAAATCGAAAATTGGTTTGCTTTCATAACGTTGAAACAACGCGTTGATTTCAAGTTGATTTTCCGTTAGTTTTGAAAGAATGACGCGTCTGACGTTGGTTCAACGTTAATTCGATGAGCAAAACAATGTCAGATCAACGTTGTTTCGATGTCATATTTCCACGCTGATTCAATGTCAGTTTGGGTTATTTTCACCAAATTAAAATTAGCATGTTAGCATTAACTTGAACAAAGATAGTTTGCTTATTATATGCTTAATACAACTAGAAAACATCAAAAAGTAGTGGAGGGCGAATAGTGAAGAACAAAATTTTAGGAAATATTTTATTCATTTTGAACATCTGATTCAGTTGATTAAGGTTATGAACTGTGATTAACTAAAATTACTTCTTAACGATATACAGTTAACATGAGAGCATGTCTGAAGTCTCTGTTTTCCTGGCTGAATGAGACAGCAATTTAGCATTTTGTCACACTATACCGCTACTAAATAAGGCACAAGCTACACTTTTTGGAAACAGCTAAGCTAAATGGCAAAAAAGGTCTATTGTTTAATGTTAAGTGTCGTATCAACTGTAAATATGACAAAATAAGCTTTTTTCAGTTAGTTACACCACAACAATTCAACTTAATGTCTGTTAGCATAGTCTTGTCATCATTAGGCAATGGTCCAAAAGAAACCAAAAACCCAACGACCCGAGAAGCGGGAGACTTGAGCGAGAAGATTCACTAAGTTCGGCACTGTGGATATCACCCCTGAGCCCTCTTCACCCTAGGGGCATGGGGGTTTCGCCTCTGACATCTAAGCACTTGAAGTGTGAGGACAAGCTACCTATTTAGTGGCAGGTGATCTAGAGAACAAAGGGAGGATTCAGGGCCCCGCTGACACGCTGGGAGAGAAATGAGTAGTTATTAGCCCCCGATGGGACTTGACAGACTATTTAAAGTCTGTTTCCTTTGATTGTGACAGTGTAATTGTTCGGGCAGATACCATCAACTCACCAAGTTACCTTAAGGCAAGGGAAACTGGACTTTCATTAAAGCGTGGGACAGGAGAGCTGGTTTTCTCTGCCTGTGGTTTCTAATGGGATGTGGATGAGTGAGCTTCTTACGGCGGTGGTGTGAATTGGGTTTCTTTAATGATTAATAGGGGCAGTGTTAACACGAAGGCAACTAGTAGGGACTCCTGTTGAAAGTGCGGTGTGACTGATTGGCTGTCGTTTCATTACTCAAAGCAAGGATGATCTGCTGACGTTTCAGCGGTCTGAAAATTATCACCTTCAAAAACAAGACCACAAACTAAATGCTTGAAGTATCTGACTTGCAGACACATGCATGTCCTTAATTAGACGTAGCTGGATTAGAAGAGAGGGTGATCGGTGAACAATAGCCTGGAAATGAACCGTATCAAAAGACAATTAAGAGCCGGAAAAACCTTTAAAACTCTATCAGTACTCTACTTTCTCAATGATCTCAGTCCCGCTGGCACAGTCGACATCAAACACATCTTTGGGACGCGTTAAACAAGCCCCGACAAGAAATCCAAAATGAAGGTCTTCACAGAAGCAGAATTGGAATAGCATCCCAGATCCCAGAGCGCAACAAAAAGAAATGGAAAACGTCTAACCCCTATTTCCCCCGGTCACACAGTTCACGTCTTTTAAGAGCCAGATTGTAGAAGAAATAAATAGAGCCGGGGATAAGAGCACATTTCACTTGACCTCAGCGTACACTCCACCCCCATCGTCCCCACCATCCCAGTTGTGGCAGAGAAGCAACAACAGTGTTTGTTTTTGATTGTAGGGGTATAGATGACACAGTCTGTTGGGCACTCTATTGGGCATATCGCTTGGGTCCATTGACCATGGCTGGCTCTCGAAGGCCTTCTATGTTTATACAATAAACTATACTACAGGACATCTAAACGCTCAGGTGCTTTGGGTACTTGCCATCACGGGGCAAAAAACTGCACTTTATTGAGAACCCAAGGAGAGCCAGGTCTGATACAAACCAGAGATGGAAACGTAACCAATTATTAAAGCAGATTGCAGTCGAGGTATTTTGTATAATATCTTCACAGAAGGGCGAACTGGTGCAGAATTTATGAAGGCGAGCCATTTCGCCTGGATCTAATCGTAGATTAAATAACAAACATTGGCCTCAGACAGTGTAGATCATAGTAGTGTAATATTATTGAACGTTTAAACATTTCTTTTAAATCCACCAGAGGATGTTTATACGCTTTGGCATTTTTATGGCTTACGCCGAAGAAATGTAATTTTGCAAAAGCTCGTGCTGGCCTGTTGCTTTTGCAATTTAGAAGAAATATTGCACAAATCATTGGTACTTGTACATTTTTTCCTCTCCGTGGATGTTTGTTTTTAAGGAATGTGTTACAACAAAATGGAAATAAACAGAATGTGCAATTATGGACTGCAGTGTGCTGACAGGCAGATATGCGGAGACTTGCAGCTGAAAATTTACATGGCGGTTTTCCTAACATTTTCGTGTGACTTGTTTACTTCAACAGCCTAGGCCTGGTGTAAAGATTTTTCTTCACAGAAAAAACTCATTATTATTAAATGGTTTACATTACTCATGCATTTACATTGGTCCATAAATCAATCTTTCCTTTTGTCAGTTTAAACGATGTATGTTTGTTGGGAAAATGCAAATATACTGTAGATTTAGATTGTGAAACAAACATATACCCCAAAAGGAAAAAAGCCCCACACATTTTTTAAAAGCATTTTTCATTTCAACTTTTCATTTAATATTTTTTTATTTATTTTTTAATCATGGTACTAATTTTTCAGGATTCTCTGATAAATAAGTAGATTAAAAGAACAGCATTTATTTGAAATAGAAATATTTTGTTAAAAAATATTTATTTTAAACTTACTGAACCCAAATGTTAGCGTTTCAAAGTGCAAAAAGATTTTAAAAATATTTAAAAAATATTAAATTACCTTCAAATTCACATAAGCTAATTCTCTTTAAGAGAACTTTAACTCAATATTTTCATCATGCTAATTGTGTTTCCATAGTGTAAATAGTCTCTTATAAATATAATTTATAATCTTTAAATGCCTGAGCATTTAATACCCTTAAATTATAATCCAAGCATTTTCAGAGTTGCAGAGTTGCATAATTAAGGTGCTTCATAATGACCTGCAAATGGGGGGCATAAAAGTGAAGCTTCATTTGTTAGTAAATGAGTAAAAGTGATGGATGAGTGGAGAAAAAAAAAACAGATAAAGCCCAGTGTCCTAGTGTTGGGAAAGACTGAAAAGACCCTTGCCCCAGGTGAGATGCCTTCACCAGGCCAGACCCGAGAGATTCCCCGTCTGTTTGTTTTGAGTGCTTCAGAGGACACTTGATCAGTGATGACTTCATTACACCTTGAATGGAACAAACAAACAGGAAACGTTCTTTAGATTATTGTTTATAAAATAATTCAATATGTATTAATATTATAAAGTTAAACGGGGGTGTGTCTGCTTTCTACCCTCAGGATCTTGCCCTTTGCCGGGGGTAGGTGGAAGGGTCAGTTGGATGGCCGGTGGGAAAAAAAAAGACCCCCAGAGCTGTTTAGCTGGAGGCTGATGAGCCTGTCGCAGTGGGGAGATCAGGTCCGGTCCCGGGCCCCTCTCCGCCACCAGCCCCTCGCTCGACGACTCTCACATTTGCCATATCAGATTCTCCACCATTCCACTAAGAAGCTAAGGAGCGCTTGATCGACAGTAATTACAGCTCCTCTAAGTCAGCGACTGATAGCTGGGATGTATGTCTATGTGTGTCCTAAGGGGGGGGGGGGGCTTGGGTCATGAGAAAGCAGGATGAACATATCTGCATATCGTTTCGAGCATATGAGTGAGTGAGAGAGAGAGAGAGAGAGAGAGAGAGAGAGAGAGACAGAGAGAGAGAGAGACGGACCACAATGCAGTGAAGCTCCCAGAACAACCAAACACCCCTGTCCCCCCACCTCCGTCTCCAACCCCCACAAAATCACTGTCACACTTAGAGGTCTTTTTTCTCTCCCCTTTTTCTCTTTCTCTCTCTCCATGTCCGTTTATAAGTGCCTGAGTCTCAGAATTTAAAATAATAAGATCAGGTTTCTGGGCCGATAAGTGCATCCAGACATGTTATCTGTACTATCACAGGAGCTCAAGACCTCACAATCCCTTTCTCTCTCTCTCTCCCTCTCCTTACTCTCTCTACTGTACAATGACACACTATTCTCTACGTAATATTCTTCATGAAAGGCGGTGTATGGTGCATCTTGTCATCATTTTGTATCGCGGGTCTTTTTGAAGCACTCTCGGGTTCTGAGCGCTGTGCGTAGGAGCGATGTATATCCATTCCACGACACCGTATTATTTACCTAGATGGGGTTAATTGCCGAATAAAAGAATGGTTCCTTTCAGTTAACCATTGTACAGACTTTCTCCGCCTGCCTAACTCACCTCTCAACTGGATTCCACAATCTCCAACTTTTTGATGCCAAGGACCGCCAAATATGATGACCTTTTTGGTATGGGTCATCCTGCCTAAAATTACATAAAGAATAAAAACGATTTAAATATTAAATATTATTAAAACTGTTTTTTAAATGTTTTAAAATGTCATTTATTGCGGTGATGTCAAAGCTATATTTTCAGCATCTTTACTCTAGTCTTCAGTGTCACATGATCTTTCAAAAATAATAAGCGCTCAAGAAACCTTCTTAGGATCAATTTTTTGATTGGTATCAACATTTTTTTCAGGGCACTTTGTTAAATAGAAGGTATAGAAGAACAGCATTTACTTGAAATAGAAATCTTTTGTAACATTATCTATATAAATACAATCATTTTTGATCTATATAATACAACCTTGCTGAATAAGTATTCTTTTTTTTATTATTAAAACAATCTGATCCCAAACTTTTGAAAGCTGTATATACAGCAAAAACATATTTCCCAAAAAAACATTTTCTTACACTGTTAAAAACTAGTCCAGTCAATACAATAACATAATTACAATGAAATATTTTATTTCTTTAAAAAGCAGAAATTCAATGTGAATATAACATAATGTCATATGCCATGTGAACCTGAACTTTGACAGCCTTAAAAATACATTATGTAAAATGTCTCAGGCCCCTTCTCGAAAACTCCTTTTTTATTGGACAACATCATATTATGCTAATCACAGCTCCACAATATGGCATACTTGAAACAAAACTGCAGGCCATTTTAGGTTTGTATCAGCTAGTCAATCAAAAACACAAAAACCCTTGAAAAGCCTCCCACAAAAGCTTGCGATGTGGGCCTGAATGACTTGTTTAAGAATTACAAAGGATAAAGTTGTTATCGTCACTTTTGATTCTTGTTTAGTAGCGTTTCTAAGGTACTGAGGGCTGCTTTGTGTACTTGAAGCCGGTGTGCAATCACCACGCTGTTCTGATTCGTTTAAGCGGTACGGGTTCAGCGCTGAAGCGTTTGCTTTGAGGACGAAAGAGGAGCTTGGTGATATGCATCAAACTCCTCAGGCAGAAGAAAGAGCCTGCTAGGCCACTTGTAACTCCACTGAGCGTGGAAAACAGTTCAGCTACCACCCCCCACCTTCTCTCCTGACCTGGCCTTTTTTTGAATTGTTCCTCACAAAGCGCATTGTCTTACTAAGCTCCAGCAACCCCCCCCCCCCCCCAAACACTCCACCCGCCACCCCCTGAACACACACGCACAGGCGCGCGCACACATGATGTAAATGCACATGTCCTCGGGTGTATAGCATCAGATGAGTTTGAGATTCAAGTCTTCTTTTTGAAAACTCAAATTAGGAATGCCCTGCAGATGTGTTGGCCCAGAGGGGCTCTGAACCAAAGCTGACCAGATGACTGCACAGCTGAGGTTATCTATTGCATTGTTTAGTCCATATAGGTCTTGCTAGGTGACTTATTGAGATTTATTGTCAAGGAGATAAACGTAAAGTAGTCAGTATTCCCACCAAAGAAATTAAAGGGATTAAGCCAGCGGTAGGTCTTAGTTAAATTAACTAGCTTTTATAAATGTGTCTTGAGACAAAACAATGGCACTGACACATTTGAAAGAAATGTCAGACACATGCATCTTAGTCTAGGACTAGGGCTGATAAGCAAACAGCCAAAAAGAGATCGACAGAGAGGAATAACTAGGTTTCTTCCTTCTTAAAAGAATTTCAATGTTTCTTCTGTGGAAAATCAGCAATGATGTTTAAACTATAGCAACACAAATTTTTCGCGTTATAGTTCCTGATCTTGTTTTCTTCTTTTTATCAAATTCATCTTCTGTCATCATTCGTCCACATTTTAAAACACAAAACTGAAAAAAGACAAAATGCTACCTTTGAAGAAATCGCATTCAGCAATGGTGGTAATGTCTGTCCAACTTATGTCAGTTCCTGATCCTGATTGCGAATCTTTTCCTGTCGTATTTCTTTAATCCTGTTAATAAAATATGAAAACAAATGGTAAAGGTGCTATTCAAAACAATGCACAAAAAAACATGAACATGGGCAAATTGTTATCTGAAATGGCTGGTTCAGTAATAAAAATAAAAAGAGTAAGTACAAATGAAAATAATAATAATACAGTCTTTCTGGAGTATACTCCAGTATACTAGTGTACTTACTGATAAAACCTAGTTGAAGTGAATCAAATATTAATTTATTTTGAATTTAATGCCAAATTATATGCTTGAATCATTACCATAACCACCACAAAACGACCTTCAACCCAATATCCCGAATGGTGGCCAACTGGTTTTAAACAAAGATTTTAAAACTCTTACACATGACCTCCTCATTCTTGCACTCTAAAAATGCTAGGTTTGTTTTAACCCAACTGTGGGTCAAATATGGACAAACCCAGCCATTAGGTTCAATTTTTGAATTACATTTTTAACCCAACGTTTGGGTTTGTCCATATTTGACTCTATTTGCTGTCAGTACACGTAACTTGTGAGTAAACAAGATGTATCATTTTAACTCATCACCAAATAAACCAAACCATGATGGCTCTCAGCTTCCCACAGCTTTCACAATGGCCAGACTTACCTCGACCCCTGAATTCCCCCCTAGAGGCCAACATCCCATGGCCCCCCTCCACCGTAGCCTGGTACTTCAAACAGGACCAGGACTTACACTGATTAACTGGCTTTCTCTGCCACCCACCTATTAATGCTCCAACCTTCATTAACACCGGGCTGATGAATGGTGGAGTGTTGAGAGGAGGTGTTAACACAGCACCTGCCTGCACTCATGTGGCCATTTATTAACCAACAATGACCTTCCACATCATAAAGCTGCTGGCCCTCTATTTGCTGTCTAATAAACAGAGGGTTACCCCTCAACCCCACCCCCAGCACTTTAACTCAACCCACTCTAACTCTTTATTGTGCTTTAAAGGACACAAAATGTCTGTAAAGTCAGAACACCTGGAATGCAGGAGGGGACGAGGATGGGACTGCAGGTGGTTCGAAGAGGTCATCTGAACACACACGCTTACGACACCACTAAAACGAGTCAAAATATTATCAGGGATAGGTTGTTTTGATATGTCTAAGGCTTCATAGAGGGAGACGTGAATTGATGTGAAGATGGTTTCACTCTTTTTACCACTCTTTTGATTGAGAGCAATCGAAGAGAGAGGTGAAAAAAAAGGTATTTCGGGACATAATGCTAATTGGATTCAAACTCTAACTCAACGTATCGGAGCAAGTGAGAGAACCATTAGGCCATAGATGCAATAACAGTCTTCGTCATGACTAGATTACTCTAATATTAGACCCTATAGATTTCACAAAATGGAAATATAGACAGACCATATCTCACATCTTACCGAATGAGGCCACTTCTGGTCTGCTTTCTTTGAACTATGGAGTTTGGTCTCCGTCCACCATTCCAGTCTCCCCTCTGTTGGCGAACGGAGGGAAACAGGAGAGAGTGAGAGAGATCATAATGGGCCCTAATGTGAGGACATATTTATTTCATTCATTAGGTGGAGTAATTGGGCCCTCTTTCAGTGTGGCCTAGGTTAAACAGCCGAGTGATGGATGGTGCTTTTGACAGAGGTTAGCCGGCTTCCGCTCTCGCTGCCATTCTTTTCTTTGAGAGATGGCTCCTGTCACGGCGTTCACGGAGAGAGATCAACTGGGAGAGTGGCGTTCAGGCCAAAAATCGTCAAAACTAATTTGGGGAAAAGTCAATGAACAGCATAGAATAACACACCGCAACATCGAAGCCGCCCGCACCCAAAATGGCCACGCCATTAAGACTGACCAAAATTGTCATTCTTCACGAATTCTGGAAACGTTTTCCTCTGTATCAAAAAAGAACCTGTTACACACACACTGTTCCTGTTATTATGCGCGCTCGAAAACCACAGTGTGTTGGGGAGGCATAAAAATACTTCTGACCACAGTGAAACATTTAGTAGACTCAAAAAGATGGATAAACATTTGCACAATGAGACATTGGCTAATAAAAGTATTTAAATAAATTGTTCCTGCTGAGCAGTGCTGTAAAACGGAAACCATATTCGTCATTCAAGGTTCAGTAACAAAACCACAGCCAGTCAGTCGCAATCACAGACTTCCACAGAAGCGGTAATTACTGTAAAATGAATTTAATGTAAGAGTATATTTGAATAATGGCTTCTAAGTCATTTAAACTTAATTAGTGGCGCTTGCTAAGCCAAGTATGACGATAAAATATTATAAAAATAGACTTATAATGAGGAACAAGGTGTTTAGAATAGAACACCATTGTGACTTGCGGGTGGGCTTGTTGGACTTGCAACCACCAAGAAAACCCTTGCAAATGGGTTGCAGTCTTTTAAAGTACATTAAACCTAATTTTTTAAAATAAATAATAGTGGCTTTTTTTTGAAAACTATTCAGATACACCTGACTGTATTCATTGTTGCTTTTTAATTCTGTGAACTGTCAATCCATCTCTCTGCAATCCTTTCTTTTGGCCAAATCCCATCTCTGGCAGGTGGATCAAACCATCATTCGAGCAGGGGTGGGACGGGCTCTTAAATTAAAGCGGGGGTGAAGCACGGTTTCACAGCTCCCTCGCCACAATGCCCTGCCAGCAAAATAAATGCCATTTTATGTGTTTCCATAAATTCTATCAAATGAGTACTTTTCCTTGTTTTTTCCTTCGTTTGATTTGCCAGATCTGCGTCCTGCCACAGAGCTGGTCGAATGCCTTTCTAACTACGCAGGCGCAAACTAACTATCATGAACTATCCAATATGGTGCAAGATATTACAAGTTGGTAAATATCTGGCAAACCCTACATAATGGGTACATATCTGAAATCCTTGTCTTTGTGGGGACATTTGTTGGTCCCCATGAGGAAAACAGCTTATAAATCATATTAAATGATGCTTCTTTGAAAATGTCCAAATGCAGAAAGTTTTCTGTTATGGGTAGGTTTAGTGTAAGGGATAGAATATACAGTTTGTGCAGTATAAAAATCATTATGTCTATGTAAAGTTCCCATATCTAAACAAAAGTCTTCTGATGGCATCATTCTCAGCATCATTACTCCAGTCTTCGGTGTCACACGATCCTTCAGAAACCTAATACACTGATTTGGTGCTATAAACTATAAAATAAAACAGTTTGAAAACATTTTTATATATTCACAATAAGCTAAACAAACACATACATGTGCACTGGTCTATAAATGTGTGCAGTCTGCAGCCAGCATAACTGTTTCGTCTCTTCACCTCCTTCCTGGCCTGTTTCACTATATTAGTCGGGACAGGCAATAGTGTTGATTACTCATTGGCCATTAGATTGCTTTCACTGCCATGGCTAAGCCCTCTGCATCATGAGATTGCTTGGCTGAGCACAGGATTAGAACGTACTTCAGCCAAATCCCCCCTTTTTCTGCACCGCTCCCTCTCTCTTTCCTCTTCCCCTCCAAGGTTCATGCAGCTACCCTCAGGTCAACACAGCACACACACATTTGCGAGCATGCACACTGAGTTTGAGACCGTTTGACTAGCTGTAGAGTGAATATTGCCTCATTTCCTTTAACCATTCCTTTACCACAACCTATGGACAAAACCAAATCTCACGACCAAATCGTACGAATTCGACGAATGGTTAAAAAGTGGCTAATTCATACTACCTCACTCGTACAAATTAGTACGATTTTGCTAAATCGTTCATATTTTATGAATTGGCCAATTCGTATGAATTTGTACGAATGACCTAACCCTAACCCCGCCCCTAAACCTACCCATCACGTGAGTTTAGACAAATCATACGAATTCGTACGAGTGAGGTCGTACGAATTAGACACTTTTTAATCATTCGTCGAATTCGTACGAATTGGTCGTGAGAGAGCGTAACATATTTAATGACAGTTATTAGGGCTGTCGATCAATGAAAAATATGATAATTTAGATAAATATGCCAGTTAACATGATGATTTTATCTAAAGTGACAAACAATGAACCGAAATGAAACATTTTATCATGACCTTGAGTTTGCACTGTTATTAGTCATGCTCTGTTATTAGTCAGTCAAGCTGATTGCAATTGAATGTGAATGAAGATATTTTAAATAGTGGATCATTTTCATATGGTTAATAATAAGAAAACGGCTTTGCAATACTGCCTGTGAGAAGGCAGAAATCCTTTTAATCGACATTTAACCACACAGAGAGAGCATCAAAATTATTCATGTCTAAAAAATAAGAAAAAATAACTGCTATGAAATAACTGTGAGCTACACAAGTAGTCAGACAAGAAAAACCTTGTCTTATTTCATCTTAAGCTCACAAAAAAAAACCCTTTCCCTGAAAAACAGCCGCCCTTAAAAAAGCCTTTCAACATCTCAGTAGATTTAACAGGTGTAAAAACACTGAGCTGGCTGATCATGTGGTGCACTGAGCACTGGGAAATTCAGAATAACCTACAACATGAAAGTTAGAGGGGGAGAGAGAGAGAAAGCGCATAGCATAGCACTGCAGCTTAAAGCTCATTAACTTCTCTCGCTGGCACCTTGCTGAGTTTAAAAGGGCCGGCTGCCTGGCGAAGACACGTCCACTGGCCGATAATCAGGTCAACAGCGGCATTGAGCAATCTTTTAAATTTGGTCACTGATGCTTGCAGGTTGTAAAAATACTTGCTTTTGAGTGTCATTGTAGCTTAATGTGATAAAGTAGCCATCTGTCATTTAGAACAATGGGGGATCTTTTAAAGAAGTGGAAGGACAAGGCCGGCCAACAAAGAAGATGTAGTGGCTTTATTTAGACAAGCCAGTGTTAGTTATGAACGCAGTGCAAAATATGTCTTTTAAAAGTCTATTCAGACTAGACTAGGCTCAAATGAGAGCGACACAAATCTTTCTCTAGGCAAACAAACTAATGGCGACGTTTTAGCGAGCAGTCCTTTTGATTAATGCTCGAAATAAAGCCATCTCCCGCTGATTCGAGAAACAGCTTCAGCATATAGCACCAATAAAGCACTTACGGGAAGACCACTACAAGTATACACAACGAACATAAAGTGAACTCAGCCCGAGCCAATTTCCAGCAAACAAAAACAAACACACACAGACCAAATAATTTGTCTAATAATTGGATTTGTCAGGTTAGGAAGAGTATGGAAAGAGTGAGAGTATAGATCACGTTTCATTATGTTTCTACACTCACACATACACGCACTCATCCGGGTGCCGCTGGCAGGTTCTCCTACATTAATCTGTCACAGTTAACTCAGTGCCAAAGGTCTGCCATAAACTGATCAAACATAGTAGGATGTGTATGTGCGTTTGTCTATGTGGATGTGATGGAATTTTTACTGAGCTTTGCATCTGGGCACACACGCAACCCTAACGCAATTACACACACACACACACACACACATAGACAGACATTTCTTTGACGTATAAAACTGTCATTTCACACCTGGATGCATGAGCTGTTGTTCTGGCTGTCGATCGGGACACTTCCTCCTCCCCATAAGTCTTTGCAGCCAAGCAGGAGGCTGTGGATTTATGGCGGACATGATTGAATTTATTTGTAAATTTGCTCATTAATTCATTAATGAGTGTATAAATAACAAAATAAGTCCAATAAATAGCATATATTTCAAATTACGCAAGCTTGAATGCACAATGGTGCTGTGTTTAGTTTAGTGCGTTGATGAAAGCTCTGTGTGTGTGTGTGTGTGTGTGTGTGTGTGTACGGGCACTAACATCCTAACTGTGTGCCACACACCTGATCTCCAGTTTCATGGGCTGAATACCAATGGCCATTTACCAACAGTGATACTGATATACATCATATCAATGACAAGGGGGCTGCTTTGAGTTTTTAGAACGCACACACACACACACACACACACACACACACACACACGCACACACACACATTATACACTCTTATTCCCTCTCTCTTTCAATCTCAAACCTGGTACCTTTTTCTTCTTGTAGTCATGCACTTATTAAGGCAGATACTCTGGGAATATGGCTCTGTATTTATGTGTGTATCCGTCATGTTATTGCTTAGTAACCAGAAAACTACACATTCAGAGTCTTCCATACCATAGCACTGGGAAAACATAATATATGCAAGACGAAATACATGACAGACGGTGCTCCTCAAGTCGGGGCAGTGGCCTAGCGGTCTTGATCGTGTAGCAATTTGGGTTTGAATCTAGCTCACAGGTAATGTTTAACATGTCATATTTTATTCTATTTAGGGTATTCATAAGAACTTTTAAAATAACATTTCATTTAAAATAAAACATTATCACTTTTAATTTGTACTTTTGGAAAATTTAAGCCAATTAATGTATCCCTGTTCATCAGTTAATGCACTATTAACTAATTTATTATTAAGTAGAATAATAAAGAAAAAAAAATCTAAAAAAAAAACTTAAAAACAAAAAACAAACTAAAACCATTTTTTTATTTAAATTTGATTTGACTAAAGCTGCTGCCTTCAATTTTTTAATTGCAATCAACTTGGATGTTCAAGTCATTTCAAATTAAATTACATTAAACTGACTTCTAAAAATGAGTTAAAGCAATGTAAAAACATCTGTTGTCATAACTTATTGATCATATAATTTTTTATTGTGAAAGTATCACTGATGGATGGATGGATGGATGGATGGATGGATGGATGGATGGATGGATGGATGGATGGATGGATGTTATGGATGGATGGATGGATGGATCTTATGGATGGATGGATGGATGGATGGATGTTATGGATGGATGGATGGATGGATGGATCTTATGGATGGATGGGTGGATGGATGGATGGATCTTATGGATGGATGGATTCTGCCTTCACATGCTCTCAAAAATATCCTGCATCCCACTTCTGACACGTGAAGGCAACATAATTGTCTGAAACAAATAATACAGTTTCCCTATCCAATAAGACTATATCTTGCACTGTCCTTATAATCTTCACCAATAAGTGCCAAAAAGAAACCTCAGTGTCACAAAAAACAAAGATAATGACAAAATAGATTTTAGATTCACATTCTACATTCACAGATAACAATATTAGAAATATTGAATTTCTAATATTAATAATAGAAAGAAAGAAAGAAAGAAAGAAAGAAAGAAAGAAAGAAAGAAAGAAAGAAAGAAAGAAAGAAAGAAAGAAAGATCTTAGCAGACAACGGTTCCCCCACATGAACGCACACTAGCAAGCTCATTCCTGGCATTCCAGTTTAAGGAAGGCACAAGTCTCACCACTGGGTCATTTGACATGATTGACATTATTTGCTACCATTAGCCACCACTATGTGGTTGCCCTCTGACCTCTGGCGAGTGTGTTGTTTGACACAACTTTAAACAGTATGGTTTAATCTCCATGGGAAAAAAAGCCCCAGAATCCAGACACAGCCTCTCAGATCAATCAACAATTATAAATGAGATAATATGGCTCTAATCTCCAAGGTCAATGATTCATCTTCCTCTCTCCCTCCCTCCCTCCCTCTGCGTCCACAATATCATAACACATCCAAAGCATTAATTGCTACCAACGATGAGCATGTATTTCACTTATGTTTGTGTTGCGTGGTCTGGGATGTTGTCTGTCTTTTGACAGAGTCTGACATTCCAGGGAAAACTTTTACAAAAACAGCTTCAACACACTGATGCAAGAATAAATCAGAAAGTGAAATGAAGAAGAATGTTTTGAAGCCCCAAGCACATTCAGCTGATTAAATTGGAGACAATTTCAACATCCATTTCAGCTCTGAGTTTAGAAATATTGATGTGCTGATTTAAAGGACAGGCTGCTTATACTGGAATGAAATGTAAACATTACAAAATGACTTGTTCAATTTATAATATTTCACTGAAAATATAGACACAGCTGTTCCATAGAAAATAAGACAATACCACAGCTAAAAAGTGAAATAAAAATCACAAATCCTCTAAAAAAAATAAGTTTTTAAAGCAGGAAATGTATATCATGTTGTTAGCCCAAAACATAGAGCAAAGAGTCCCTAATTATTTATTTATTTATTTTAAATGATGTCATTTGATAAATAACGATGCACATATTTGTTGGACACGTGTTGAAATGTCAAGATAAGCTTGTATAGTCAAAAATACACCAATCAGTCCTTAATTTGGAACAGAACTTGAAAAGCTTGGAAAGTAAAACCAATCCAACAACCATTTCAAGTTGATTTCACCTCAGTTTCAACCTAATTTAGCCATAAGGCATTCTCTATAGTCTCTACACATATCATTGCTGAAAGCCTCTCCTGCTGCACACCTTGAGAGTGAATTGCAAACCAAGTCGTTGATAATTGCTTTCCACAGCTCCTCAGAGGACCACAAGCTAAGATAAAAATGCAAATAATGTTTATGCAAACCTGATATTCAATTTTTAAAAAAAGCCCATGAAACAAACCACCCTTTGAAAGGCTTCAGTGCTGGAGCCAAGTGGTCCTGGCTGGGACACAGGGCAGCGGAGGCCTGGTACAGGCACCAAAACACCTGAAGTAAATTAAACTCGGAGGAACCTGAACTGTGACCCCCCCACACTGAGCAGCAGGTGTGAAACACAGGTTAACAACAGCACGAATACCCCCCCATATCTTGCCCTGAAGAACTGAGGGGGCCGTAGGGGCCAAAAAAGTTGGAGTGAGTGGGCCTCGGACCCAGTGATAGGGTGACAATGGCTCTTTGGTACGCACCGCAGGACCTGCACTGGGATGTGATTGGAAGTGACTTCTTACAATAAGCAAGTGCTTGGACTTAGGCACAGCCATACATCTTTAAAATAAATACCTTTAATAGAAAGGCTTCCTCTCCCACATGCAATCAATTTGCCCTTGTCCGTCAGTGCAGCCTCGGCCCCTCTAACCTGCTAACCTTTCCAAACCCCCAAGTACAAACCCTGAGAATGGCCCCACAAAAGAAAGTGACTTACAATAAGTCTCATCAGAAGAAAGTTTACAACTCTCCAGCGCTTCCCGCATTTGACACCAACTGAATTGGCTTTTGGCTTCGATTGTTCCTCTTAGATCTTGGAGAATTTAGGAAAGCAACTGAAAGAACAAGGAACAAAAGTAGAACAGAACTGTCATAGCAGAACTGATATCAATTATTTATGTCATGCATAACATGTTCTTTCCTAGAGGTAGTGCGGCATACATTTGGACAGTTTAAGCACTGTAATTTAGGGCTGTTCTCTGGGCGCTGTTCTTGTACAGTAGCCTGATAATTGTTTAAATCTGTTTTTCCCCCAGAGAGCCCTATGTGGAGTGGGAAGAGGTTATTATAAGACCTTTTTTCCATCTCCTGCGGGGAACGTTCGCCTCCCTTCTGGGGAAGTGTTAATAAGTACTCTTAACGTGATGGAACAGACTTTCCCCACCGATGCACAGACGGTAAAAACCCTTCGCACAAGAAAACCCCCAGCGGAAACTAAACCGTGAATGTTGCCATGAGCCACAACAATGGCGATCAAGAAGGCAGGTGCAGCACTCTTTTTGGAGATGTTCCGTCAAAGCAAAGACGCCAGGGATAGGCGTCCTGACGTGGCTGATCTCCTTCTCGCTCAGCCAGATGTCTTGGCGGGACTGTGCATATGGAAGCACTCCTAAAAGCAAACACAAGAAGCCCCAGTACTAGCAGGAACCATCCACTGAGCAATAACAAAAAGACCTCACCCCAAAACGGCCCCCGGTCCACATCTCTCCGGCTTGCTTAAACACATGCAAGCTCATACGCACAAAAGCACACACACAGATGTGCAGGTTCATAATGAAAAAGTGCCCTCCACCCCACCTCAGCATACACACTTCAACACACCTGCCACAGCAGTACACGTCCTTTCGCTTGGACACATACAGATGCGAATACATCACTGTATCCCAGATGAAAAATTGATCCCGGCCGGATAAACCAATCTTGTAGCCAGCTGTCCTTTGATCAGCGTGCATTACTTCTAACCAAGGTCTGAGGGCCCCCTTTTGCAACAGCTTTTTTGATTTGAACTAAGACCTGAGGACCGGGCCGGTTTTCTCCTGAGGGAGGTAACTGAGAAGGCTACTATCTGTGCTAACATGCCCCTATATTATACCAGTGATTTATCTGTTCTGAACACAGCCACTAAAGCGCTTTAATGAGCAGACGAGCTTATGAAGATGGGCAAGTGATCGAGAGCAGACGCTCACCCGCCAAAGGTTGACCCAAACGAGGCTGCTGGGCTCCATATGCACTCGGGTCTTGGAGGTATGCGCAATACTCACTCTATGACAAAGAAGAGAATCCGCAGATGTACGTGGAACATGGTGAATGAAGAATGTTCAACATCAGTGCCTAATTGTTTTTGTGTGCTAATGGAACGGCTTTTACTAACAGAGAAGGATTTTGAACTTAAAAGAAGGGATTAATTAAAAGTCGATCCCTAAAGATAACAGAATTAACATCCATTCTGGGACAGAACAGCTCTAGCTTTTGGAGAGAGGTGAACCGGCCAACTGGATTGTCACCCTTACAGATGCTCAAGCAAACCGAACTCACATCATCACAGTGTTTCCTCTCTGGAGTTGGAATGAGTAGGAGATTTTCCGAGCAGGCTAGTTTCCCTTTGACAGCCCCTGGGTAAGAGAGGACTCCTCCAAAGCCGTGTTTCCACCGCAATTACCAGGAACTTTTTTTGCCCCAGACCGCTTGCTTTCCTGCGTTTACACCGCTGACTGAAGTATCGGTCCGGGGTGGGAAGATAGTGACATTGAACTGTTTGCGACTGCTCCTCCCAGTCTGCGCATTTTGTTTTGAGTGCAAAACGGCAAAAAAGAGATGAGCTAGATATAAAAGTAGACGATGCTAGATATAAAAGTAGACGTTTGTTGTCAGTGGACATTGACCGTGAGATGGATGGGACGAATGCGCGCACTCAGGCAGAAAGAGCAAGTGGTAAGAACCAATCAGCATGTTCGGCGCAGAAGTCCCACCCCGAAAGTTCCCGAACTCTGAAAAAGTACTACCTCGCCAGCAGGGACTTTTTTTTTGGGGGGGGGGGGGGGGGGGTCTTCATTTAGACCCTGGTTCCTGCGGTGTAAACATACAGAGTACCTCCCCAAAGTTCCTAGTTCCTGGTAAAAGTTCCTGCGGTGGAAACGCGGCTCATGTCTTGCTCCTCCTCTACTGCCTTATCAACCATTAGTTCAAAGTGCTCTCTAGGTAATGCAATGAAATGATGGATGGATGGATGGTTAGAATCTCTCACTAAAAAAAGAATATGCATGCAATAAAATGCAAGGAGTCAATCACAATTATTGTGAGAAGATCAATAAATCACTTGTCACAATTAACAAGGATACATCAGACTGGATTTATTTGCAATAATCCCCAAAGCCAAAAGAAGTGACTGCTTTGACCCGTCTCAAATGAATCACAGGACAGCCACATAGGCATTGTGTGTCTATGCCTTCGAGAAACGAGACTATGGGTTTGAAGTCTCATTACATAAAGAGTGTAGCGTGTAAGAGTCTTAGTCTCCAAGCATGTTATTTAGCTTTGCTTCACACCATACCCTCAAATTCACACCAGCCCACAATCCGGTGAGAACAGAGATGAAAGAGAAGAGACAGCGACAGCTCTGAAAGAATAGAGAAAGAGAAGAGGAGAAAAAAAAATATGGCCCTTGCATAATTGGAAAAGCATAATTAAAGGGAGACTCCTCTCATGCCAAGCCATTACTGTATTACTGTGATATCCAAGAAATGTCATGGCACTCTATAATCTAGGCCTGCTAAAACACGGCGAAGTACAAGAACAGTATCGAGGAAGGGCGAATGAATAATTGCAAAACGTCAGAAACTTTTTCGAGGAGATTGGCAAAATAAAGGTGAAATTCGCATGGTCAGAATTGGAATCAGAAAGAGCTTTACTGCCAGGTTTACGAGGACGGTGATGGACGGTGGATGATGATTCTATTAACTTGCTAATCATCAAACACATCAGCCGCTTCTAAAAAGGTGACTCACATTACCTCGGGTGGTATAAAAGCTAATTACAGGCTGTAAGGTTAGAACATCTAAAATTACACCTCTAAATACTAATTACCACATAAGGAACCGCCAATTACCCGTAGCATCATACGCAAACTAGCTGTGCAATGTTATGAGAGCACCTTTATATCAGGCCGAGGAGTTGAGTGAGAAGTGGGAATTTCAGGAAGAGATCATTAGATTGGGGGCAACAAAGGAACCCCTTAAGGAAAAATGCATGAAAACGTCATTTAAAATCAACTTTTTGACAAGAAAAATGACTTCTCTACGGAACCCCCCAATTGTATATTCACTGACCCCTTGCTTGAAAACCCTGGTTTTAAACCATTATACGATTCATGTGATCTGTGGATCAATTAACGCATTCCCCAGTAGCTACATCCGCTCTCCATGACACAGATTTATGTCAGAGAAAGGGCCACGCTTTAAACTTGCACAGGTCTGCGCCCGCCACCCCCCACACCACTCACTTTTCTTAGTGATCTTTGGAAACGTATACAAACGTGACACTGAGCCCGAGATATACTCCAGGGCTGCATTCAGGCAAAGGAAATCAGCACCGGTCACAGGATGTGACCAAAGCCTTTCGCTCCCTCTTTTCTTCATTCTTTCTTTTTTCACAGATCAATCAAATTTCCGACTATCTGAGCATGGCGGGCGGAAGGGTCCTGATGAGGGCTGTAGGAATGGCCAAGAAGACAGAGGCCCACCGCACACACACACACAAACTAAAAAACAGACCCGCAACCATACTTCTATGTCTTTGCACAGGGGGAGGATGCCAGCTGTAAACGATGCTGGCGGGCTGGTAAAGAATGAGCCTGCAACAGGATTCCAGGTCCGTGGTGCTCCGTTTACACTTTCAACTCCTCCTAGCTTATCTCGCAGATTCGTCGGGATAAGAGAATTATGAAACCGCTTCTGGCATCTAAAGCTTCCTGGGGGGTCAATGGCGTGATGAGAGACAGCTATGGGGGCGGCTACTCAAGCCTACAGGCCCCCACGCTTTCTCCCTCTGGGCTCTCTCGCCTGAGTCCCGGACCCTTGTGGGCCTTATCAAACTGTAATCATCACCTTGGATGCTGGGCGGCGGGTTGGCCGGGTGGGAGCAGGCTGTGGAGGGGCTCGCGAGTTGATAGCCTCGCTTCCGTGAGCTCCTTCCGGAACATTCCGGCTTTTTGTGACCCAAGTTAAAGAGCTTCAACTGATTGCAACAAATTGCTTTAAGAGATAGTTCATCCAAAAATGAAAAGTCTGTCATCATTTACTCCCCCTCATGGTGTTCCAAAACTGTATGGCTTTCCTTCTTCAGCAGAACAAAAAAACAAATGAAAAAATATCTCAGTTTTTGTCCATACAATGTTATAGTCAATGAGCTCCTGTGTTGTTCTGGACCCCACTGACTTCTTGAAAATATTTACTTTTGGATTTCTCTTACCATTATAACTTAAAGCTTAAAGGGGATGTTGCAAACTTGCCTTGGACTTTCATTAGAACAGCAAAAATTTTGGAAAAGGCCTCTATAGAAACGAAATGGTATTTGGGCCACAAAAGCAGTTACGCAACAATGAGGTATTAATCAAACAGCCATAGTTATATAATTATTGCATCTGTCAGCGTAATGTATGATGATTATTCCCATTCCAATTCCATATCCGGATATTTCCATTTGTTTGCCTTTGAAAGAACTCAAGGGAACACTGCAGCTCTAGCAAGAGAAAAGACTTTAGGTTTTGCTGTCATGACTATGTCTGTAAAAGAAGAGACAATAGCTGTTCCAAAATCCAGTGAGCTGCCTTTTGGTAGCATTTCAAAGCATCGTATTCCAAATAATTACACTGACCCTACATATACATCTTTTTTTTTTTTTTTTTTTGCCAAATTCAACCCCATGTAATACCCCAATTTTCAGAATTTGAATTGAATTTGAATTGAAGTAACATGAAGTACAATTCAAAATTGAATTTAATGAAATCTAATTTGAATAGAATGCAATTCAAAGAAATTCACACAAGATGCAGTTCAGCCAACACTATCTCACGACCAATTCGTACGAATTCGACGCATGATTAAAAAGTGGCTAATTCGTACTAATTCGTACAACCCATGTGATGGTTAGGTTTAGGGGCGGGGTAAGGGGTAGGTCATTCGTACGAATTCATACGAATTGGCCAATTCGTAAAATATGTACGATTTAGCAAAATCGTATTAATTCGTACGAGTGAGGTCGTATGAATTGTTACGAATTAGCCACTTTTTAATCATTCGTCGAATTCGTACGACTTGGTTCAGCACATTTATGATCTATAATAATAATTCAATCTCTGACCAGTATGTTAACTCCTTACCTGCTGGTTAACCCTGAGAAGCAATGGGTCATGGGAAGCAATGGGCCATGCAGACGGTGATGTCACAGACTCGTTGCTGTAACTTTGAGTGAAGATTATTGTCATCATTGGTGGCACTGGACATTGGGAGCCCCAAGTTCTAGAGACACAAACACATTTTTAAAGAAAAAAAAAAAAAGCTAACAAGAAAGACTACCAGAAACTTGGCACTTGGCCATCAGTGATTCACCCTTACACTCTGTCGTCTCCACTTGATGACACGCCCTGTGCCTTGGGCATAATTGTGCCGCAAAGAGGAACAGGAGCCGGGCCACACCAATGAGTCACCTCTCGCTCATAGAGACCCTTGTGGTCACGGCCTCCAAATTCACAAAATCTACATCATAGGCACCCGAGCCAATATTCGCCACAAACTCTGAGATCAAACCCTCACCCCAGCCTCCATGATTTCCCAACCTCCGCCTTTCCAGCCGCCTGCCAGAGCTACGTTGGTTTAATCCAACAACACTTCCTATAGCAGCCTGTTAATGTCATGGTGGATTTCCTCAATGTTCTCACTGACCCAGAAAGGAGCACCACCCCAGCACTTCGCCAGGACCCTTCCTTGGTTTAGTGTTCCCAACAAATAGCAAATATGCTTCAGAACCAATAAACCAAGACCTGATATTTATTGGACTGTTATACGAGTATTCCCTCCTTGCCTGGCCAGTCCCTTCTCTGTGAGCAACCTTAACTATGCACAAGTCTTTGCAATGCTAATGAGGACATGAGATGAAAGGGACGCAGCGTTACAGTGCAAGGCTAGACTTACAGAATGCAGCTGCTAGGTGAGAGGAAGAAACGGATGGGGAGGAAATGGAGAACATGGCTTGATTAGTGCCCTCTGAAATATCTAACCTTTGACTGCATCAAGACTTACTTAACACTCCAGTGACTAGATTTCATGAAACACAGCACACCTATGAGGAATAGAAGGGTTTCCCGTGACATCAGCGGTCACACTCTGCCTGTTTGAGCTAAAGATGAATTAGTGGGTGCTTCCTGTATACGTAAATGTGACTGTTAAACATGGATTCATTTAATTACTTTATTTTACGGCTTTGTTTTAAATTCTTGTTTTAAATCTAAATATTATTATAAATTGTATTCAATTAATTACAATACTATATATATATATATATATATATAATTGAAGTGGGCATGCAGTTTTCTGTTGTTTCATATAATTTTTGGAACATGATAATTTATGTCAATAATATCAATATTATATATATTCCTGTCAATTATATATATTTATATATACATACATATACACATTTCTTTTTTTCCTTTTTATTTGGTTCACTGATGTTTCTGCTTTTTAACATCTGAAATCTAAAGTTCTATTTAACAAACATAAAACAAATTAATAAGAATTAAATTAACGCAAGTGTGATTCTGCCTCAGAGTAAAAAAATATAAAAGAGGCAATTGTGAGATAAATAAATATGTAAGTCACATTGTGAGATATAAAATTGCAAATGTACGAAAAAAGTTACAGCTGAGAGATACAGAGTCTTAAATGTGAGATATATAATACTTCGCAATTAGTTACAGCTGTAAGAAATTGAAATTGTGAATTGCAAAGTCACATATATAAGATATGAAGTCATAACTGTGAGTCACATCGTAATATATATTAAGTCACAATTGTGAGCTCAAAGTTCAAATTTTTCACAAAGATTCTACTTACAATCTCTCATAGCACAGAACAAATACAAGGCTTATTTTCCACCAAGCAACTTTACGACTACACATCCCAATTTCCTCCCTTTGACCACAGACATTGTTCTCTCTCTGCGTTTTCGCTGCTGCGGCCAAAACTGTTGCTTATCAATACACTGTCACCTCCATCATCCATCAGTCAGCACAAAGCTCTCGCCGTTACCCAACGACAGTCGTTTCCTCAGGCCTGTAGTCTGTTGCTAGGGCCTGGCCAAGGTTCCTTCTTTTCCTGCTTCTTGGTCTGAGGCCAATAAAAACCTTCTAGTTACATGAAACCCACCTCAAGGTGTCGAGCTTGCAGTTTGTATATAACTTATAAGGAGTGAGTTTAAACAAAAAGTTACTTACTGAGCGAATGCTAAAGATTGGGTTCAATTTCAAAACGTACATAAATCAAAAAACGAGTTTGTAGTCTAGACATGATGGATTGAATCTCCTCAGAGGGACAGCACAGATAAGAGGCAGCAGCCCATGCTAGTTCACTACAAGTTAAGCATGCACACACACACACACACACATTCTCGGGAATGGGATCTGGACTGCGTCACAGGCTGTGGGGCAGAGGAAGGGAAGTGTTTCTTGTTTTAGCAGCACTTAGGCCACCTTCATATCTTGCCATTGCACCTTTATTCCATCACTTATAAAGCATAGGCAAACACTTAAAAAGTAAACCAGCTGAAATTCACTTCTGCCACCTTTCAACATGTTTACCAGAAGCAAGCTGCACTGTACCAGTGAAAATGTACAGCTTCAAAGCAGTTCTTTCTGTCCAACTGGACCCTTTTAATACCAAAAGTTGCTGACATGCACCTTTTTTGGTTACCTGGCAATGGATTTTCAAGCATTATACAAAACAGTACCATTTGGGAATGCTTTTCCAATCTTCCTTGTACATTTATATAAACATATGTACATTTGGATACATAAAATACTTGTCATTTATTCTGTGGGTTAAATTTGGATGGTCCCCTTTAGACGTTCTGTTTACTTGTCATGTCTGTTGGGGGAGCATCAAACTAATGTGTTAGCAGATAATAAGCAGTCAGTCTACTTACTCTATAGAGAGTTTGCAACTTTACTCTTAGTCTATATTTCTAAAGGGCACCATCAAAAGAAAGTGTTAGCAGTCTGGGTAAACTCAACTTCATTAAAAAGACTTGGAATTGTTTCCCCAGATTATCTGGCAACTCCATTACCCCGTTAATATAATATATTTATTTTTCTAAAGTAATGAATTCAACATCAACATTCTTTCAAGAATTGTTTTTTTCTTTTTTATATAACTTGTTTGAATGACTGTCAAAAGACAGTCATAAAATAATAAAGCCTGTAATCACAGTTTTGTGAGAAACTAATTGACAAACTGAATATTTGACACACAATACCGTTCAAAAGTTTGTGGTCAGTAAGGTTTTTTTAAAAGAGAAATGAATACTTATAGGCATCAAGGATACATTGAATCAAAAGTGACAGTAAGAATTGTTACACAAATCTATTTCAAATAAATGCTGTTCTTTTGAATCAAAGAATCCTTAAAAAAAGAGTATCACTGTTTCCAAAAATATATTGAGCAGCACAGCTGTTTCAACATTGATAAATGTGTCTTGAGCAGCAAATCGGTATATTAGAATGATTTGAATTCTGAATAAAATTAACATTTTAAAACATATTAAGAAAACTGCAATATTCACAATATTACTATTTTTTTATTAAATTAATGTAGCCTAAGCATAATAAAGTGAATATGCTTTATCTAATCAATAGAATTGTGGCAACATATTACAAGCAATATTATTAACGTTTAACAAATTAGAATTGAGTAATAATTAATCAAATTATTCCTTAAAAGTTAACCATTTAAAAAGAGTAAAGTTTACACCAAAAAATTTAACAAAAATATCCCACTAACAGACAGATGTCAAAGATTAATTAAGAACTATTTGCTTTATATTGCCAACATTAAAGACACCTGATGTTGCAACGCATTCTCACCCCAAGGCGTCACCTTTGACCATGCTTCAATATTTGACGTTTTAGGCGCCCTTTAGCGTCACTTACATGACGCGATCCTACTGCGTCATCTAGTTGACGCTAAAGGAAAGCGTCAGTTAGAGGACGCGGTTAGGTTTAGGTGTGGGGTGGGGGTAGGGTACACGCGATCCTAGGGCGTCATAAGCAGAATCACTGAAGGAGAAAAACTTAATTTTAAAACAAACCTAAAACAAACACCGTTCACCATACTGGTGACTTCAATTTATGTATTTTTTTGGTTGTTGTTGTAAGTTTTACTCATTTTAAATGGTTTACTTTTAAGGAATTGATTTGATTAATTATTACTCAATTCTAATTTGTCACATTTAATTAATAATATTGCTTGTAATCTGTTGCCACAATTTTTTTTGATTAGATAAAGCATATTCATTTTTACAGTGTAGACTAAACAAATGTCAAAATACCGACCCCAAACTTTTGATCGTTAATGTATATATTTCATGCTATAAATTTAGTCTAACATGGCACAATGCAAATAGCTAATAAACTCATACATTTTCTGATAATAACATTTAAAATCTTGCAAAAAAAATAACAACCTTATCAAACTATAAACTGTAAAAATATATATGATCCATGAGTTGTTGTTTTATTTTTCCATCAAAATAAGTTAAGCAATTTCAACTTTTTTAAGTTATACAAGATTCAACTCATTTTTAAGTCAGTTAATACGTTCAAATAACTTAAACACCCAAGTTGATTGAACTTAAGGCAGCAACTTTTTTTCAGGGTAGAATGGCCTTCTGATTGAGAATAAAATCTGGTTAGTTTGAGAATCGGTGCATTGTGATTACTTGAGCAATACTTGTATTCAATTTTTTTTTCATCTATTGGTTTGGGAGTGTATGCCGGGCTTTTGTAATCATGACACACAGCTCTAGCATGTGCAGCGAGGCTCTGCTGTGTTTCACGCAGACATTTCTTTCACTGGCTTTGTCGTTTTGTCTGGAGGTGGAGCGCTTGCAGAAATCAATGTATGTTTCTTTACATGTCAGACCGTGACTGTTTTAGGCCTTGTGTAACTCAATATGCATCACTGCTCACTCTCTCTCTCACACACACACACACACACACACACACCATACAATCCCTTATTTTCTCAGACACACATACTCTAAAACAGACACACAACCTAGGTTAATCATATCATATGCTAAACCAGCAAGAGCCACATGTTTTTGATGTTTTTAACAAACTTGGATAATCCATACGCTTGTTATCTAGAATATTTCATCATGCAATATAACACCTTAATCTCACATAGGGAACACTTTAAATAGATAAATACAAACATACATAAAAGATTAAACGCGAGGAGGCATAAATCTTTGAGTCACGGGAAAAGAAACTTATAGTCATGAACAAGAAGCACATGTAGGGTACAACTACCAGGAAATTGGTATAGTCTCCTATGATTTTATAGGGATCTTGGGCATGCCCTTCAGATTAATTAGGACGTGGAGTAGGGAGGTATTTTTTACAGGAAGCTAAGAATGGAACCCCTGCTGTCTGCCTCGGGGCGCAAATCATGAGTCAAAAACACGAAAGACTGTAAGCAGGGTTTGGGGAGATGGGGGGGGGGGTAATGCAGGTCATATGCACACACACACACACACACACACACACACAGATGAACACATGCTTGCACCCTCACAAATATGTAAGGGCATGTTCGCCATCTACTTTTAATGATGTGGTCACTGCGCACAAAGGTACGGTTTCTAATTCGTGAGCTCTTAAAGAAGCCTGAGAGCTTTCCATCAACTAATGCTGGTGGATCTACCTGGAAACGGGATTGTTTGGTTTTCTAAACCATGGCAATGTTGCCAAGGTGATTAAGAGAAACGAACAGCTCACGGACTGTAAATACGGACCAAATGCGGTGAGTGCACTTAAATCTCTCACTCTTTTTCTAAGACTGTTATCATTTACTCGCCATCATGTTGAACCTGAATGACTTTCTTTCATCTGTGGAAAACAAAAGTATATTTATTTTTTTTCTATATAATGAAAAATTATTATTTTATCTTCACATAGGGTCAATGGAGTCCAAAGCTTTCAAGCTTCAGAAAGTACCAGTGGAAGTAAACAAACCAAGTAGTAAAACTATAAGTACTCATTTGCATTATTACTTGAGTAAAAGTACAAAAGTAATTGATATTTAACATATTAAAAGGTAATTTGTTTTATAAACACTTCCTGTGCTGGTTGAGACTTTCCTTTCTTTACATCCATTTAAAAATGGTTAGATGGGCAGCGCACCAACATATTGTGCGGTTGTGCTTCCGAGTTTGAGTCTCGGCTCGTGGACCTTTCCTGATCCCATCCCCTTATCTCTCTCCCAACCCCAATTCCTGTTCACTCCATACTAACATCTCTATAATATCATAATATATGCAGAAATCTCCTGGAAAAAAGTGATCTAAATATTAAACCATGTACATGCATCTTCTGTGGAAGTCCAAATGCTCGTCCAATCATTGCATTTGGTCCTAATGCAATGATACAACGTCCTACCTGCCTGCCAACATGTATTTCCAACACATTCTCATCCCAGGAAATCATCTAACTGACGCTTTTGACCATACGTCAACATCCAATGTTTTAGGGTACCCTTTAACGTCAGTTAGAATAGATGACGATCCTAGGGCGTCATCCAACTGACGCTTTACCTTTAGCGACAGTTAGATAAAGCGGGTAGGTTTAGGTCTGGGGTAGGGTTAGGATTAGATAGCGTCATCTAACTGACGTTGAAGGGTTCCCTAAAATGTCGGATGTTGACGTATGGTCAAAAGCGTCAGTTATATGACGGCTTGGGATGAGAACAATACTTTTTTTTAACGGATCATGATAACCCTAAGACAACGCATTCTCATCCTGGTGCGTCATCTAACTGACACTTTTGACCATGCGTCTAAATCCGATGCACATGGCAAAGATGTCGCGGGTAGGTCTAGGTCTGGGGTAGGGTTAGGGTTAGACCTCTAGGAGGCACGTCTCATATTGACGGTAAAGGGTGCCATGTGCGTCGGATGTTGATGGATGGTCAAAAGCGTCAGTTAGATGACGCCTTGGGATGAGAACAGGCTGCTAAAGAATAAATTCAGTTCTTATTCAGTTTCTTAATTCAGTTCAGTTCTTAATTCTGCAAATTAATTGTTTAGACCGGGATTAAACGATGCACTGAAAAGATTCATTCACCAAAAAGAATATTGTACAGGTCTTATGCATCACTTTTCTGATCATTTTTTGGTGCCTATATTCTTTATATACACTCTTAAAAATAAAGGTCAATTGGCAATGATGGTTCCATTTTTTTTGGAAATAGGCTAATTTTACAACTCCCCCAGAGTTAAACAGTTGAGTTTTACCGTTTTCGAATCCATTTCTGATATTTAGAAGAATATCAGTAACCAGATGGTTTCTGGTCTCATTGACTTCCATAGTAGGAAAAAAAATATATACTATGGAAGTCAATGAGACCAGAAACTGTCTGGTGACTGATATTTTTCTAAATATCAGAAATGGATTCGAAAACGGTAAAACTCAACTGTTTAACTCTGGGGGAGTTGTAAAATTAGCCTATTTCCAAAAAAAGTGGAGTATCCCTTTAAGAACCTTTAACATTCATGGAACCTTTCCTCTGAACTAAAGGTTCTTTATATAGTGCCAAAACAGTTCTTTACATTAGATTTATACTTTACATTCATGTTCTTTAGACTTTACATTCATTACATATGGTTTCATTAGGGAACCAAAAATGGTTCTTCTATGGCATCAGTGCGAAAGCCTCCTTTTGGACCCTTTATTTGTAAAGTGTATTCCTTTAAACCTTTCGTCTTCCACAGAGGAAAGAAAGTCAATGTATCACGGGTAGATGATAACAGAATTTTCATTTTAGTCTTTTTTTTTTTTTACTTCAAAAGAGCAAAGAGTGGTTTGTCAAGACTGCAGGAAAAGATCATCACCAAACTCCAGAGCACAGTGTCAGCGCTAACTGTGGATGAATGTATGTTTGCACAATCTAATGCAGCGGTGCAGAGGTGAATGGGCCAAGCTTTTAATGTTCCACTGTTTATTTACTTAGAGTTGTGCTTGGCAGAGAAACACACACCGCACTGCAGAACTCCCCCACAGGCCGACCACTGATCCTAGGGCAGTATGTGAGATCATAGTGTCCCTTGTAAAATCTCCCCGCTGAGCAGGGGTGGGAGACCCCATCCCCAGCAACATGACATCACTTAAAGCAGATTGCCACCATCCTGTTCCATGTATACAGCCAGAGCCATTTCTGTTAGAAAACGCTGTTTACAGCAATGCCGTGCGTAATGCATTTATATACTGGCAAGTTCACTTTTTTTCCCTGGTAAGAGAAAAAACATATCACCAGTTTAGGCATCAAGTGCTTCAGAAGTTTCATGTTTGCCTTCCCAGAGGAAAATGTTATTGCTAAAAACACAGCTTTCTCACGAGACTTAATGTGGTTCTTAGCAACATATTGAGATCAACTTTATTCATTTTTTACTGTATTCCTTACGGCAAATACAAACAAATGCAATGTTAATGTATAACGAAAGATTTGAATGTGGAAAGCATCCCTCCTAGAGGCAGAGAGAGAAAGAAAAACAACATCTTAAACCAGCCTAAACTATTTGCTGGTCCAACTTGGTCACACTGCTCTCTTGGCTGATTTTAAAAACCAGCTTTATGCAGCTAAACATACATTTTCAAATGCATGCTTAAAGCAATTATCTGCCAGCATCCAGACCTACCTCTCTCTCTATAAAGCAAATATCTTTGCTCAGATCTCTCTTCTGAAAATCCAAAAGCATGTTTAAAAATTACTGGGGGGGGGATATCTGAGAAGCAACAAACTCTTTATCGATACACACTGTGGTCTGGGAGAAGCAATTGAGATTTGAGAAGATCTCATTAGTGATTTTTTTTTTCTTCTTGTAGGATGTGAAACTACAACTTTATCATACACTAAACTTCATCCGGAAACATCTTGTCACGCCGGCACTGTTGTAACCAAGAGCAGAGCTTTGCCACAGGCTACATAAACACTTGAGCCATTTTATGTGGCCAGCGCACAGTAAGAGAGGAGTGTTGGTCCTGCGACTGCCAACTCATAAAATTGACATGTCTGTAAATCCAAGCTTTTATTGACACAGTTCTGTGCGCTGGAAAGCTTTTGTTTGTCTGTTTCAGGATTGTTATTATTCAGTGTTTTAAAAGTGAACTCTCTGCTCTGCCGACGTCTCTTTTGATACACAACGGACTTAATTAAAGAGGGATTTAAACCGAGTTACTTACAACATTTAGGACCAAAATTGTTTTGTGAGCAAAACATATATATATATATATATATATATATATATATATATATATATATAATAAAATAATTTTAAAAATCCAAATAAAATAACAAACTATAACAAACTACAAACTATACTACTATTTTCTTTAAACAAAAAATAAATAAAATTAAAAAAATAATAAAATGTAGCTATAATAAATGTATTGTAAAAAAATACAATAAATATATATAGGTGTGTTTTAAAATAGAATTAGAAATGTTTTATTTTTATAAAAAAAATATATTTAAATTAAAATAAAATAAAAATAATTTAATTAAATAAAAACTAAAAATATTTTCAATAATAAAACATCTTCTGGGTAATTAAATTCACTTAATGTTTAGTGCATAATGTATAAATTTTTGCTAGTTGTTAAATGTTTTTTAAAGTAAATTTTTTAAGTAAATATTATCTATATTTGTCTATGCTGAAATTTAGATTTTATGTAATATGGTAAAAAAAAGGTATAAATTGCCTCTGTAGAAATTAATATTAACATCAAATAAAAAGAACAGAAAAGTAACAAAATAAAATAAAGAAAGACTTCTAGAAAAGCAAACACACAAAATACAAAAATAAAAATGGACATAATCATAAAATTGAAATTTAGCTTTTATGTAATATGGTAAAAATCTAGAAATTGCCCCAGTAGAAATTAATATTAATATCAAATAAAAAGAATAGAAAGTAACAAAATAAAATTAAAAAGACTTCTAGAAAAGCAAAAACACAAAATAAAATAATAAAAATGGACAATCATAAAATGAAGTCGCCAAAAAGACATTGAACACCCTGCCATATGTTCTTAAGATGCGTCCCAGCTTCCAGAGGTCAGTGGTGCTTCACAGCTAAACTGGCTAATGGCTGTTGCACTAAGCAATGCAATTGGCCCAAGGGCACGTCATTCAGATCAACAGCCTGTTGATGGAGCCAGCGAGCTGCATTTTCCTCTCAGACTGCACATTACTCATCCAGTCAAAGATGCTCATCTCTCTAGTTTACACGTCCTTTCCTGACCTTTAAGTGAGCATTTGTATGTATATTTGCATCTAGTTTGAATACACCTTTGACTATACCTGAAGAAACGTGGGCAGCCGTGGTCGTAGGAGTGTTCGGCATGGAAAGAGGCTTCCACCGGGTCGTTCTCTCGCTCCAGTTAATGAGACATGCCAGTCAGGGGGGCATCCTGCTGCTCGGGGCCAGTGCATTGCCTCGGAGCGGAGAGGAGGAGTAGCAATCACCGATCAGCCTGGCTGGAACTCTGGAATGCCCCCTCCTCATACCAAACCCACCAGGAGCCTCCCGGTCTTTGCCAAAACCCTGGGATGGGCTGCACCACCAGCTTGTGGGAACTCAATCACCTCTGCCAGCATCCAGACCTACCTCACTGCCCTCTCTCTCAGATAGTCTCTCAGAAGATCCCATGAAGTCATTGACCTTCCACGTGCTTTCCAGAGCATCACGGTGAGCATGTGCTCCATCCACCCTGTTGAAGGAAGCACAAGGTAGATTTATCGAGTGACCCATCGTCGTAACCGACCATGTAACGGCTCTAACCAAAATCTTTTAACAAGATTCATAGACATTTAACCAGTCCCTTGTTATGAAACCTTACCCATTATTGAGGGCTTGTTTAGGGCTTTTATTAAGGATAATGAAAAGATGTTTCACTACTGTTCTGGTATTTTTATGATTTTATTTTTATGGGTGCTCAATTTTTTTCCCCTTCTTTTTTTTTTGACTGGGTTAACATTCTCTTTACTGCCTCTTTTCCGGAGTTTGGCTGGAAATGCTCTGTTTCCCCAAAGGCTTTTATTGCCCCCTAACATTGTGTTAGGACACAGAATACTCCACAGACCTCAGAAAGAGGGAGCAAGAGAGGAGGGGGGTAGGTTTGAGATGTCAAAAGGATGTGGTTAAACTCATTTTCTCTGGCTCATATTTACTCTTAAACTCGAGCACAATGCCACGCGGAACATTTCCCGTCACATACGGTTGCCTTAAATTTAGCTCTTCAACACTCCTCTCCTAAACACCTAATGGTACTTCTGCCGCATATACATAGAGTGAGGAAGACACATCACTGACCTGCAAAAAGAATCATTTTAATATTTGGGAGGGGCTTTCATTCACATGTACTTAGTTTCATTGTGTTCCTTGGGGATCAAACCCATGGTCATCTTGGTTATGGCGTACTACAAGAACCGAATACTCAATCTAAATCAACACATGCACATAAAGTTTTTTCGTTCGGTGCTCAAGAAACATTTCTCATGATTATCAGTGTTGAAATCAGCTGCTTAATATTCTTGTGGAAACCATAATGCATTGTTTCAGGATTCTTTAAAAGTTCAAATGGAAAAGTTTTTTTTTTTTAAAGAAATCTTTTGTGACATTATAAATGATCTTTACTATCATGCAGTAATAAATGTAATGCTTCTTCTACATGGTATTTACATGCACTTCCAAGAATACCATGGTAATACCACTACAGTACTTGTTTGTTTGGGTCACCTTATAAACATTTGGCTCAGTTCTGATAAGTAATGTCCACTTTTTACCATCCAATCAACTCCTGGTGGATAAAATCAACCTCAGCCTTACTGTAAAAACAATGAGAATGATTTTAAAATGATTTTAAATAATGATAAAGTGATTTTAACGGTAAAAAACTGTAAAAATGCCACAGTGCAAAACTGTTAATTGGTTAACAGAAAGTTTCAGTAATATATACGGTAAGTAACTGTGATAGATCTCATGGTACATATAATATAATTTTACTGTAAAATACCGTTAAATTTACAGCTTTTGAAAGTAAAAAAGAACAAATTATTGTATAATTTACAGTTTAAAACCGTAAATTGACATTCCCACAATTCCCTGTGTGACACTTCACATTTGATGTGAAACAGAAATCAATGTCATTAAGTTGGTATATTAACATTATATCAGATAATGAAATACAGTTTATTACTGTAAATTTTAAGTTCAGACTTAAAAACCAATAACATTGCTACCGTATTTTTGACCACAGCTGCCGGTTTTTTACCGTAAAAAAAAAAACGTTTTAAAAAACTTTTTACAGTGTAAATTACTTCATTGTTAAATATATCACTATATATTACACATTTCACTCAGGAAATGCATAAATTAACAGTAAAATTAGATGGAAACTGCAATCCACATTGACTTCAGGAATAAACAAGTTTAGTAGGGGTTGAAAGGCCACTTGATGTCTCATCTATAACCAGAAACAACAAATTCATCTTTGTGACCAGTTAAGTTTCCTCCAGTGTTGCCAGCATGTGAAGAATAGTTTAACCTAACCACTGTACATTTGAAGTCATGATCTGGTGGCCTGAAAACATAAATTAATTGGATTCAGTGCACTATCCTTGCAATCCTAGAAGGCTGAAGGCAAATTCCAGGTCTTAATTTGGACTTGCATTTCCAAACCCTTATGAAACAGACAAAGAGCCAATTTGCAAAGGCATCTGGTTCCCCTGACAGCATAGCATAGACTTGCCCTCCTCCCTGTCGCCCTCTGTCTCTCTGTCTCTCTGTGTCTCTCTCTCTCTCTCTCTCTCTGTGTCTCTCTCTCCTGCCCCCAGTCCGTCCTCGTCTGTTTATCATAGAATCTTGAAAACAGAATCAAACATGAAAGGAAGAGTACAGGCTCGAGCTCTTTAAGATTGGCTGGAAATGTGACATCTCTGGAAGCGTTTAGCCTGTCATAGCTGCCTGTGCTCTTCAAAGAGGAGCTGGAGGAATGAATTAATGTTGCTCCTGTAACTAACATCCTTCCTCTTCCTCTCATCCCCCTCTTCCCCTCCTCATATTGACGATTATGATAGTGGGTGTGTACATGTGGGATCCTGAAGGGCTTTTTATGAAGGGGTTGGAAGAGGGCACACATTGAGGGTCACATTCACAATGACTAATTTAGGTGTAATTGAAAGCACAAAACAGTTATGACTGCTATGAGAATATGATTTCAAATGAAAGCAGCAGTGGCCAAAACAGCACCATTCATAAGTTTTTAATATTTTGGAAAGAAGTCTATTGTGCTTTTGAAGGTTTAATCAAAATACAATAAATTTTCTGAAATATTATTAAGATTAATTTTTAGATTTAAAAAAATATTTTTTTTAATTTTTAGATTTAAAAATTAATATCATTTTTGTGACGGCAAATCTCATCATTATTATTTTAGTCTTCAGTGTCAAAATCCTTCAGAAATCACTCTACTAAGTTTGCTGCTCAAGAATTTTTTTCTTATTATGAATGTTATAAACGGTTGTGCTGCATAATATTTTTCTGGAAACTGTGATGCATTTTGTCAAGATTATTTGATAAAAAGAAAGTTCAAAAGAAGAACTAAATAGATATATTTTGTAACATTATAAATGTCTTTACCGTCACTTTTGAACATTGTTGAATGAAAGTATTAATTCCTTTTTTTTACTTACCCCAGTCTTTTTAACACATCTAAATGTGAATAATAAAATGTAATTCTATAATTGTGTATAGGATAGTACAAAAAAAAATGTATCTTTTATCATTGCTTTGGGTTCAAATCTCTTGTTCACTGTATTTATCTTATCTTATTTATCTTATTTTTATGTATTTAACTTTATTTCAATGCTTGATTTTAAAGTCACACTTGTCGTTTTTATGCTCTTAATGCACGTTCATGGTCTTGGTGAATGATTTATTTGAGTATGTTATTACAAAGAAATAACAGTTTTATTATCAAAATATAATAACTCACTCTTCCTTTTTGTACTGTTACTCACATGGACTTTTGTCCATTAACATAGCCAAGTGTTAGGCAAACTTGCATTCGGCCTGATATCCTCAACCTGGTCCCACTAAATGCGTCTCTACAGCACGCATTGTGTTTATCATGCAATTTATATGCGGAAATGAGTTTGTTACATGTATAGGATACGCATGGGTAGGTTTAGTAGTGGTGTGGGGTGCGTGTATTGAACGTTTGGTGAGGATTAGTGGTGTGCGTGTGTATTACACACAATAAATACGTCAAAACAACAACTGACTTAGAACATGTTTTGTAAAATGGAGGTGGTGAATTATAGCTGGTGGATAAATGATGTATTAGCAGCATTTGACCATTCACAGCATTTGAGCTCCATCTCTGTCGTTCTCAGAGCCACTCAAACGGCCCTCCTGTCAAGATCAAGAAGAGGGAGAGTTTACCTCCCAACTTCACTAAACCCAGGGGTCAAGAGGAGTTTATTACACCCCGACCAGGAGATTCAGAGTCCCTCATCTGCAGGCAAATGCAGACCAACCCACTTACATGCACGATTGAACACTCAGACCCATGCAAACACACTCTCGCACAAAGTGGTCCACAAAGGAAAGAATTCTGTTTGCTCACGCCACTCATCCATGTAAAAGCACCATCTCAACGGCAAAGCAGACCGTCTGTGTGTTTCTCAGCACGTCCAGTCAAACACTATCTATGACAAACACACACACACGCATATACCGCCACAAAGAGAAGTGGCACGACACTTTCCTTTTCACCACAACATGCCGACTCTCTAACCTCCCTCCCTTCCCACCTTTGTATCAGTTGAGCAGCATATGGTTACTGCCATCTGATTCCACAGCTGAAAGTGCCTTTCACTTAACAGTTCAGAAAAAGGTCAGACTTCTGCAAACAGAAATATCAGGCTGGAGAGACGCTCTCTCGCTCGCTCGCTCTCATTCTTAGGTGATGGGAAGACAAAAGCAAGAGGAAGATGAAGTTACATCTGCTTAAACAGGAAGGGGATTGCTGCACACTAGGTTTAATGGGAAAATTGGCCGTTTCGAATCCTGAATCCGGTCTCATTCTGAATTCTGGCTATTATGTATTTCAGATGCAGCATTTTCTGAAAAATTCAACAAACCTAGTCGTTCTAAGTGGTATTGAATTCAATTATCAGTTATACTTTTCTACTCATCTATGATTTTGAGAAAGTGTGATCCGTTTTGATTGATTTACACTTACCCAGGTGTGATGAGCGTTTGTTTGGGTCTCAGAGTCCTGGCTGCACCGGGATATCTAGTCTCTCAGGTCCCCATTGTGTCACGCTGGTAAATGATTAATGTCAACTGTTCCTCCTCTGACCTTGTTGGTTAAAAGACTTGTACCTGACGACTCTCAATCCTTAGCTGGAAGAGAACTGCCTCATCAGTCACACGAGAAACTCTCTTGCTCTGAAAGCTCACTGTTTGCTTTAGGTTTATAAGCTTATAAGATTTGCAAAGTTTGTATTCATTTTATTAAATAATTAGCCTACACAATATTGATTTTATGTATTACAAGATTACAATATTAACCTGACCACATAAACCAAAGGTGATACATACAGTTATATATATGAAACCTGTGAAGAACGTGCAGGTCTTTTTTTTTTTTTTTTTTTTTTTTGCCTAAAACTATAATAAGAAATTATTCATTTAAAACAACGTTTTGCTTTGTGACAAATTCATTACTGTTAAGCATTTTTTCCCCATAACGAAAATAATACTTTACTTCTTCAATGCATAAAAACCAATGCATTCTCATCCTAGGGCGTCATCTAACTGACACTTTTGACCATGCGTCTAAATTCGACGCACATGGCAACCTTTAGCGTCAGTTATGACGCGGGTAGGTTTAGGTCTGGGGTAGAGTACGGGTTAGACCACTGGTACCCCTTTTCCACCAAAGCATTTTGAGAGCATTTTGTGTTTCGACAGCCAAAGATCCGTTTCTCAGCCATGAAAACTGGTTCCAAAGCGGCAACTCTTTGCTGGACTAGAACCGTTATTTTACTGCGTCATGCTTACATCGGGGGCTGGGGGCGGGTTTAGATCTTTTCTGACCATAATAAAGGATCGCAAAGCCAGGAAACACAATGGAGTCCGTCTTTGTAATTGTTATGCTTGAAGTTGGCGCAAGCGTTTCCATTTTTATTTATTTTTTTTATTTTTATGTTTATTGAAAACATTATAAGCAAAGAAAAAAACAGTCACAATATAGAACAAATAAATGAAATGGAAATGGAACGGAAAAGAAAAAAAGACACAAGACAGGGGTACATAACAAATCAGAAAAGATTACACACTAAAGGAAAAGATTAAACGACTTACATATTTCAATTGTTTTTAAAGCCTTCTTGGTACACAAGTTAGAGATAATCCTAAAGTAATGTTGTACTTGCAAGCGTTTCTAGCTAAGACATATGGCGACGTACACAGTGACGTAACATCGTCGTTCCCTGGGCGCTCTAGTCAGTTGAAAAACAAACAGGTTCTGAAAGGGTTCGCAAGTTGAACCAACTCCGAACCAACTTTGAACCAGCACCAGTTCCGAACTAGTTCTTTTTTGGTGGAAAAGGGGTATAGGAGGCGCGTCTAAAGGGTGCCATGTGCTTCGGATGTTGACACATGGTCAAAAGCATCAGTTAGACGACGCTTGGGATGAAAACATAACTTATAAATGCTTATATTTCAATATTATTTATACAAAAAATATAAAATAAATTATATATTAACTAGATCATATTTGTTGTGCTGCCTTTTTAAATATAAAAGAAAACGTTTTAAGTATTTAAAAAAAATTCAAAGTATAACACTTTTTGTCTTTGTTACACATGGTACATGTACTTACTATAATAAACTACAGTAACTATTCCATAATTACATTACCAAACTCTAATCCTAACCATATAGTAAGTACGGTGTTAGTTACCATTATTCAGTGCTTAAATGTATTACACTGAACAAGGATGCCTAAATAAAGTGCTACCTTAACATTATTGAAGTAATGACAAAAGAATCATTGATGTTAATGGGACAAAAATATCTGGTAACGCTTACTTTTACAGTCCAGTTACCCATGTAAATACTATGTACTTATTTTAGAAACTACAATTACTGGGTAATAACCAGTACTAACCCTGAACCTACCCCTGTTCCATGTACTTACCTTATTTTAGCCAGTAATTTCTAAGTAAACTGTAAGTACACTGCAAGTACTGTACTGTAAAAGGAAGCGGAGATCATATACTTGGTTAAATATATATATATTTTTATATATATATATAATTTGATCACAGCATCAAATCAATTTTATGTTGAGCAGAAGTTATAAAGTCTGGTATGCACTTTTGCAACGAGCAAATATAAATTGCACATCATCATTCCAAGCTTTTGAGTCTTTCAGCAACAACGTCATCAAACATTTCTTAAGTAACGAAGTAACAGCCACAAGGAGCCAGAGAATCATCCATTGCTTTTGAAGACAACAACAGCGTACTGTTCGAAAACCTATCAGTCTCCAATGTGGTTTTTGTGTCGTCTGTTAAACTTCAAATAAGTCTAAAGGCAAGAGAAGAAAAGTCTTCAGTTGATAACCACCTCCTGAGAAAATCTCTTTTACTTCTCATGATTCTCCACACACAGAGATTTCTGATAAAGAACTGTTTTCTGGAATCCCGCTTCGCTCTCCAAGTCCAAATGAAGTGCATGTGGTTCCCTCGCTGCCGAGAGTGTCAGACCACATCACGAATGCACGCCGGCTGACTGTCTCCCAGACGGGAGCCTACAAAAACGAAACACATCCGGAACAACTCATCTGTTTGTTGTTTGTGTGTGTGTGTGTGTGTGCGCTTTTGGAATCTCACTCTTGAATGGCATTGTCGAGTAACACCATAAATCTGTCCCTCATCAGGGAGACAAAATGAAAAGGGCTCCCCGCCATAAAACATCTGTAACAGTTCCATCCGCCACTGACACGTAATGGGGTAATTACCAAATGAGGGGTGGTGGGTTTCGGGACAATGCTGAACCCCTTTTCTTTAGTAAGGCGTCCCGAAAGCTAAACGGAAACCAACGAAAAGTCATTGTCACCCAATCTCCATCCTGGAGGTGCATAATTGATGCCTGATCTTTTGTTTTTTGTTTTTTAGGAAGGCTCTGCGCTCCTAGCCGGCGGTTCTCCACACCTCCTAATCAAGCGCAATTGAGGTTAACTGTATTGTGCCGAGCTGAAACGCTAGACAGGTAAGCTGCAAAGCCTCATGACTAATGGATGGTGCGAGCCAGCAGAGGCTGTGACCTTTTGAGACACCCCAGGCCCCATCGACAGAGCCCGAAGGTGTCCATCAGGGCGACTTACCAATCAAGTACCCGAGTCGAATCCCCCGGCCCGCCCCGTTCGTGGAGGGTCTGTTCCTGCTAGCTCGCCGCTCTTGCCCCGTGTTTGTTTTTCTCAGTGGATCACTTTACAGTACAACTCCAAACGCTCCATTGTTCCTCTCGGCGCAAGCTTGTTTTTATGAAATCAAGCAGGCTCCGGCTCACCCCAACTTTAAGTCAAGATTTAAGAGTAGCAGTCAAGGCACATGGCCAGCAGCGCAACCAGATGGAGGGTGGCAAAAAGGTCGCGTCCCTGCCCTGCCACTAAACACCGCTATTGTCTGATCGGCTGTGCAAATTTACCCTGCTCTCGGCACACACTCTAAGACAAGACGCACACACACTTAACGACAGTAACCAATACCAGACCATTGTCTCCAAACACTCAATTGAGCCACGAGTGTGGCAACGCCTAAAGAGTTTCCAGAAAAATAAAGTATCTTGCCAAACAAGTGTGTGAAACGTTCATCATTGCGGACGGCCCGCAAATATTTGCGTGTTCTCCCTTTCTTAAACTTAGAACAACCAATCCTGGACATTCTCCACCAGCTACTATTAGATTTGAAATGTTTAACGAGATAAAAGCACGACTCGGTTTTCAAAACGGCCCGCAGCCTGTGTTATAATGTGATTAGCAGGTAAGCTAAACCCAGGTGTTACTAAAAAGCCTCTCAGGCTGGGACTGTGGAGAGAAGGGAAACTCAGCAGATGCCCCATAAGAGGAACGTCACCTTTTCTTTTCTTTTTTCATCTGTCCTGCTCCATCGTGCATTTTCTGCAAATCAGCACGCTGAAAAACAAGAGGTTGAAACAATTTTCACTCAGAAATGTTTGGTAAATTTCACAAACTCCCACTAATTGCTCTGACCCCTGTTGATATTAAAAATCCTTTTACAAAGTGCTACAAAATTGGATAAAAGATTATCTGACCTTTGACCCCAAGGCATGGGCAAGTGTATGTACTGTTTGGGTCGGTCTTTTGTCTGTGCCTGTCCAGCGGATGAATGCAGGGCTACATTGGGGGTCAGTCAAGGCATCTGCCACCCTTCAAGCATGCTCTCATCCACCCTCCATCTTCCCATCTGTGTGCGCTGCTGTCCTTCTGTCTTCTCAAACACACACACTCCTCCTTACTGTCTTTTGATCTGTCTCTCTTCCCATTCAATTTAATGAACAGGCTCCTGACACATGTGTGTCCTCTAATCTTAATCATTAACAAGATTAATAATAAAATTGTACGTTTTCCAAGAGCATTGGTGGTATAATGTTGATTATAACAATAACAAAAAACAGTTATTATAGAGCATCTAAAGGGACATGGTGAAGGAAGAAATGGGAGAGTATGTCAATGCTTTGGCGTTCTCATAGATGTTTTGTGTGTGAATACGCGTTTTTTTTTTGATTGCGAATGAAAGAACACAAAACTGTGACTTTTTTTTTTTCACCACCACGTCCCTTTAGCGGATCCGTAAATTTAAGCTCATCTCGTTTGTTGTTTTTTAAAGCAAAAATTAAGGTTACAGTTTTTGGAGGGAAATGGAAAGATTCTTTTATAAAAAAGTAGTGGATTAAAAAAATAAAGTAATTTGAGCCATTTAAAATCACACATTTTTTTACAGTCGATATTGTAAAAACTGAATAAATTTACTCAGAAATTTTTTTTTTCACACTAAAATCATCTTGCCAAACATCTTTTGCCATTAAAACAGTATTTTAACGGTAATGAACTTGCCCCATTTACTTGTATTGTAAGTATACCTCACTTTAACCTTTGCTTTAGATAAATAATATTAATTTTAACTTGCACTGGGCCCAGAATATTCCTTTTAACGCTTCATTGAAATGTATTTGTCCCGACTTTTGAGTTATGTCTATTTGATGAATCCATTAACAGTAATTGATTTGTAAGATTACGAGAGCTTCCCAGAATCAAGGAAGAATCAAGACTGTTGTATATCTTTGAGATTAAGCATTAGCAGAGCCCTCCGCAGTCAAAATCCTGTCTGATAGCGCCGAGCACAGATGTGATGTGTCAAGGCTATTTATGAAGAGCATTCCCCAAATCTCCACTGAAAGGTATCTGTCCCTCGGCCAGGCATTTCACTGTACAATTTTATGAAAGACAAAAACACACATACACACACATTAGACATAACATTCAAATAAACAGTGATGTCTCAAGAGGCATTCCCGACAGTAGAAGATAGCTCTCCAATGACCAGGAAGAGCCATTTACTTAATGCAGCACTGAGTCCAGGAATGCACTGAGGAACCCGGAATGGTAAACTCTGCATTCCATTTTGCTAAACACCCTCTGTATCTCCTGCATTCCGATCTCCATCTACTCTCTATGAACCCGGCCATTATTTCATAAATCAAAATCAAATAAGAGACAGTCTCGGGTCTGCAATCAGTCTCCTTTTTTATCCTTTGAAAGGTCACTGATGTTCTATAAGAGACTTTTCTGAGAGAGAAAAAAAAAGGATTCTGATTATTATCATACTCAAAAGTTCTTGAAAGCCTCAAATAAAGACCACAATATGGTCAAGATGACATGCAGCCTATCATATCTAGCAAAGCAATCCCCGTTATTTTAATCATATCCACATTACTGTAAAAGAAATATTGTTGGTTTAACTAAAAAAATAAGTAACCTGGTTGCCTTAAAATTTTAAGTTGAATGAACTGGAAAAAGTGAGTTAATGCAATGAAGGACATTGATTTAATCATCAGAAACTCAAAATAATAAGTTATCTCAACTAAATAAATTATTTAAGTTGATTTTACAAAAGAAAAAAATGTTGTGATAAATCTTGAAAATATTTTTTACAGTGAAAGGATATACCATATGTGCGTCTTTCTAGACAATATTTGGCCACTGTAAAACTTTAGTGCAAACCATAAATGGAGATGCTAACATTTTACCATACAACAATTATTAATCTTGATAAATAATTTATACATATAATAATACACTGTAAAAAAATATTGTAAAAATCGTAAAAAATTAAGTAACCTGGATGCCTAAGTTCATTGAAATGGAAATATTGAGTTAATACAATGAAGGAGATTGATTTAATCATCAGAAACTCAAAATATTATGTTATCTGAACTATATAAATTATTTAAGTTGATTTGACAAATAAATGTTGTGATTACAAATCATTAAAAAAATATTTTTTTACAGTTTACATAATACTCCAATTTCTTAATGTGCAGTATGTACATACACTCTAAAAAAACGTTCATGATTTGTAATCACAACATTTTTTCTTTTGTCAAATCACCAAATCAACTTAAATAATTTATGTGGTTCAGATGACACCATATTTTGAGTTTCTGATGATTATTAACTTCTGATCTATTGTATTAACTCAGTTTTTCCATTTCAATGAACTTTTGAAATTTTCAATGTAAAAGCCAATATATATATATATATATATATATATATGCATGCATGCATATGTGTGTGTTATATTATAATAGGAATAAAGGCATCATTCATTTACTTTTTTAATAAATAAAAAAATGCTGACCCCAAATGTTTAAACTCTAGTGTATGTGTGTATTTATGTATATACAAAATCATATTTTTTTTATTAAATACGATTTGTTCAAGGATGCATTCAGATGATCAAAAATGACAATAATGAATTTTTCATTGTTACAAAAACACTATTTCAAATCAATAATGTTCCTTTGAACTTATATATACAGTAAACCCAGATTAATAAATGGTGTTAAAAATGTGTGTTACCTAATCAATTAACAAATGCTAACAAATTGAACCTAATGTAAAGTGTTACCAGGAAAATGGTAGAACTTGCAGAAAGATCTCCCGTTTGTTTCCATTTATAAAAGGACGTGTAATGGGGTGATGAGATCCCCTCTGACACTGTCCTCATTCTGAAAGACATTATCATTCTAAGTGTCATTCGCACAGACAGCAAAAGGGCACATTAGCATCTTTTCCCCCTTCTTGAACAAACATGTGTAGACTGGCTTGATACTGTAACAGAGTCTGGACAACATATAGCATTTCAAAGCAATTTCCTAATTGCTTCCAGGCCAAGGCCAATGCCTATATGGAAGCAATCCCTCCCTTCAACCTTTTCATCTGAAGATCGGGAAACATTACAGTGTTAAGAAAACTTGACCTGCGGATAGCTAATTCGGGGGGTGGGGGGGGGGGGTACCTTGTACACTCAGATCCACGCTGGAGATGTATTTCCTTAAATCTCTGTGGTCCACATGTTTCAACACTATTTAAACACTGAGAGGTGACTGTGCAAGGCATATTAGCACCATTATGGATTATTGGAGCAGAAACGTATGCGGGGATAAAAACTCTGCTAATAATGCACTGTGAAAATGAGCCACAGAACTCTCATGGGGTTTTAAAACTGTCTGAGGGCTAATAAAAAATGTGAAACAGATCAGGCGAAGAGCTGGATTATCTCACAAGAGGAACTGTCAGTAGAATGGAAACAAAAGATGGACACATGAAAAGAAGCTGCTGAGTTAAAACAAGACTTCACACAGGACTGAAACTAACAGGAAACTTCATATGACACCGTATGAAACTACATGGGAAAACACACAACAACAAAGTCTTCTCAGGCTCCAAACTATGAGAAAGCAATGTCCGTTGTGTGAATTGTTTAATCTAATCTATGCAATTTGGTGTAGATATTGAGTTTTTCCTGCAGATTATATATATATATATATATATATATATATATATAAGTGACATGTCATTCAAAATGATAGAAGCCAACATGAAGTTTACAGGAATACTACAATATACAGGATTATCTTAATATTCAACCCTATTAAATCATATTAAATAATCATCATTTAACCATATACCGATAAAAAAGCTTTCACTGTTAAAGAACTGGAGAAGAATGTAGGCTATTACACACACATAAAGGGAAAATTTGATCTATGTGTTCTTTTAAAGATTATGGTGGTTACACTTTATTTTACAGTGTCCATAGGAATTACTATAAGTTGTGCATAATTCCAGGCAACTAACTCCAAACAACACCCCGATCCTAACACGCAAGTATATGTAGTTTATTATTATAACTCAGTAATATAATTACACAGTAACATGGGCACCTTAAAATAAAGCGTAACTACTTTAACTCCGGTCAATCATTTCTTTATAATCTTTGTTTGATGAGATATCTTTCTGATATTTAACAACTGAGAAACCCAAAACTATGATATATCATTCAAAATATTTTTCAAAAAGCTTTTAAAGACAAAATATTTAAATGGATCTGGGGAGTCACTGGCACCACACAAAGTGCATTTATTCATTTTATTAGTACAGTAATAGTGTGGATATAGTATTATCCATTGATATACTGTATTTTTATATATATATATATATATATTTGGGAAAAACCTTAAACTCTAGCTGAATGCACCTCAGGACGTATATTCTATGCAATTATGAGGTAGACATCGATAATGGTATTTCCACCCTCAGCAATAATGAATACATTTTAAATTAATTTTTGTTTTATCAGCGTAAGAAATACACGATTATCATGAAAACTCTGTACATCACAAATAATAAAATAATTATAGAATAGAAATTATAGCGATTTGAGTGCATTTATAAATGTACATTAACAAAGAAATGTGGTTTTGCATTTCTTCATACGTTGCACTTTAGGTTTTACTTTACAAATATTTACAGCTCAAATAATGAACAACAGTGCATTCAAAGCTAATGTGCATTTAAATATAATCTCGCTTGCGAGTCTCTTTTTTTTCTTTTTCTTGTCAGTCAATAGGTCGTGAAAAAACGCTCCTTCCAGACGACATGGACAGTTGCGGAAGTGCATTTTGTAAAGATGCAAACGTTGATGGATTTCCACTTTTTGACTTCTCTGAAAGTACAAAATAACATTTTGTGGATTTTTACCGTAGTAAAAATGTCCAGGCACTTCAAAAAAAAAAAAAATGCTCCTTTAAAAGCATCTGCCAGTCTCTGTTTCTCACTGCAGGGATGAAGCAGAATCGCTTTATGCCGTATTTAGTGTTTGGTACATTCACCTTTGCCCTGAATTTGACTCGATTACGCATCATTGGTCGTAAAAAGAGTTTCCAGGGCACTGTGTTTTACTCATTAATTCATATCCATATAGCATACAGTATCTTATCGATATATAACTAGATGAGTTTGAACAGGTGCCGGTCTCCACATTCTTCTGAGTCCACACAGATAATGGTGTAACACAATCCTCAGTCAATCCTGTCCAGACAGTTATGCACTGAACCAGGCGTTTCTTCTACCTGCCTCGTCCGAGAGACGAATCGTTATAGAAATATTATGGTTTGTGTAAGGAAAATGACAAGATTGTGTTAAAAAAAAACTATGCACGCGCTCTTGTAGATCATTTAAAATGTCTCTGATGAAGAATCCCTTTTGCATAGGTGAGAGTGCGCAGTTTGGGCGGCTCAAGCGCGTCTTTACGCATTGTTCAAGTTTTTTTGTTTTTTGTGTTTTTTATGTCTTGGTGCCAAACCCTCGTGTGTGATTCGCTACCTACAGCCACACTGTTCGACCACCATGTCCTCGTACTGTTTGTACACGACGTTGTTGCCGGAGTCTATGTATAGTATACTGATGGGACTGAGTTTTGTGGGTACGCAACAGCTCGGTGGCGTGCTGTTGGGGTCCATGGAGTTCATGAGCGTTTGAATGATGGCGTGGTTGGTCGGCTCCAGGTGCGACCTCAATGGGAAGTCGCACACCCCCTCGCAGTGGTAGGCTTCGTAATCCAGGGGAGCGATGATCCAGTCGTCCCATCCCAGCTCTTTGAAGTTAACATGCAGTGCCTTTTTGCTGCATCTCGATTTGGACTTTTTGCCATGCCTTTTCCCGTGGCGATTATTGAGCGCAGTTCTCCGTCTGCGCCGCGCTTTAAACTGCAGCGCGCTCTCCTCCTCCTCCTCCTCATGGTCTCCGCGAGACTTGATCTTCTCTTTCATCTCATTAAACAAATTTTCTCTCTTCCTAGACCGCGTGTAGACCACCAAAATGGCTTTTTCTTGCTGCGTTCGGCCGTGCCGATGCAAACCCAGTTGCTTTAGGTCGATCTCAGTGTCGGTTTTGCCATGCGTAACCTTGAGCTGGAGACAAAGCTGATTCCCTTGATGCCTGTTTTTAAAAATCCCCCACACATCCAGAACCTCCCATTCTGTGTTTCGGGAATCCTGAAGATCAAGGGATCTGGAAGCCAGTGGCCTCTCTGATCGACATGAGAGTAAATGAATGTTGTAGACGCCTGATGGGGACGCTTGGACATCCCCGGGCGCTTTGCGAAATATCCTTAATTCAGCACCGACCAGCTCCTCTTTGTCTGAGAGAGTTGAGACATCAAACAGATAAGTTTGTCTTCGCAAAGGAGAGAGCGTGAGATCGTCTGCAAGATAAAGAGAAATAATTGCAGTCAGATTCACTTAGAGTGACTCACATTCTAATAAAGGGGCCAGGTAAAACCTAAAAGCCTTAAATTCGGTTTTCGTTTAGTCTAGTTGAACAGAGGGAAAAATATATACAAAATGAAGCACGAGAGAGCAGATAGCTCATTTTAAAAGAGAGAGAGAAACGAAGAAGATGAAGATGCAATAGCTTAACTCACAGTTTCGTCGTTTTAGAGAAATATTTTAATTTTTGTTTTTCTAAAATGTTTGATAACCGTAACAAGCATATAGAACATTTTAAAATATTTGATTTATATTACAATGCAGCTTAAAAATAAAAGAAAGATGGATGGTTCATTAATTTCTCTGCTGACTCACATTCTTATTTTCAGATTTATTTTAGTTGGAAAGTGGGCAAACTCTCACTAAGTAAAAAATCAAGGAGAAACACAATTAACATGATGAAACAGCAGTACAGCCCACATATTTGTAGTCCAATATTTTCAGAAATATCTTATTTTTTCTTATTTTTTGGTTTCCCCCCGTTCTTCAGGCATAGCAAGAGCTTGAATAGCTAAACACAATTGGTCGTTTGGGATTCAAAATAAATTACTGGCGGTACTTTACAGGTTCTTCAGATCAGCATTGGTCTCTGAGGCTATAAAGCACCATGAAGAATTTAAAAAAACTTATATATATATCATGTGAACCAAAAGCGGGTTTTCATTATATTTTTGAAACTTAATCCCATTTTTATAAATCATAGCATATATATTTTCCCCCTTTTGTGGTCATTATTCCTGTCTAATGCAGGATAAACTGTTTGCAAAATAATTTGTCATAAATATGTGCAGGTGATAATAAGAGAGATCTGGTAGCTATAGTGAGGGAGAAAGAAAGAAAGCGAGAAAGTGGGGGAAAGAGTGCGCCAGACACAAAGCGACATACTGTACGTGTTGAACAATGCACAATTAATGCATTCTTTCCCCTTCAGGAATCCAGAGGCCTAGTCGCACTTTATCACCGCCTTTTATCTCTCTGACGGACCAAACGAGAAGCATTTATCTGAATTCACGTGGGCTTGTGTATGTAAGAAATGTAGTTGAACTGTTAGACGATTATCGCTCCAAATACGCCTCGAGCACATATATGGGTGATTCTCCAACTACAGGCACTTTTGTGTCCTTGGCCTTTTTTTGTAAATAAATAAACAAACAAATGCACAAATACATTGTATTTATGAAGTTCATGCTCCATCATCCTAGTAACCACCAAATCTGGCCCCTGTTTTCTTTTTAAAATGCCTTTGCAAGGCTGTTTATTAGCAGATTTTGCAGTTTTATGCTTGTCCCCAGCCCAGACTGGCCCTCTTTGAATGTTAAAAATACAAATTAAAGAATCGATTAAAAACATTTTTTTTAACATGTTTGTCTTAAGGACTAATAAAATAATATCTTACAAATCGAAATTCCATATGTATATCACAATTTTAAACTAATTTTGGAATAAAATAAGTCTGTCCCCAGGTTTTCCGTCATTTCCACCTCCCTCAACAAAATCCACCTTAATACATCCACCTTAAATATTTTATTTACTTGGTAACCATGGCAATATTAGTGAAATGACGTATTAGTTGAAGACGAAACTTCAGGCACATGTGCTCTTCAGTACAAGAAAATAAATCAAGGTAACTCAAGCTTTTATACAGAGTATTTTTATTCAGCGTCATTTCCACCGTGGCTGTAGTTTGGTTGAATTATGTACAACAAATATGAAAATAATGTATTTATGTTTATTATGAGTAAACAACATGCTAAGTCTAAAAGTAGCTAAGCATGACATGAGGGTGTGCTAATATTGCAGAAAAACTGCTAAAATGTCATTTCCACCTCCGTCATTTCCACCTCTGAGAAATTACAGGCATAGCTTTGGACATGATATACATGCAGTTTTTGTGTGCTATTTGTGTGTTCTCATGACATATTTGTGCTTTTGGACTGAAAACTATATATTAACATTCCAGTACACTCTATATGTATTTTTATGCATCTATATTTCTATTTAAGATGCCGAAGTCAGTGGCCAAGAAGTCACAGTTTTTTTACTGCTCTTGTTTATGTAAAACATGTTAGTTATGTCTAGCCTGTTTTTACGTAGCCTATGTGGTTATGGCTAAGATGTTACACTTGTGTTTTTTTATGATGGTAGCATTTTAATGTCTAATGCACACAACGTGATTTATAAGCTGGGGCATTCCATGCACTTTTATGATTCATGCATTCATGTTCGGGTCTCTCTATCTCACACAGACTCTCTCTCTCACACACACACACACACACACACACACACACACACACACACACACACACACACACACACACACACACACACACACACACAGTGTACAGCTTTATTTTAATGAAATTAATGTTTTGAGCAGGTTCATATATTTTTCATATCATTTGTAATCATTATTTTCAAAACTATTATGTATACTGTTCAATTTATACATGTTAAATAATAAAATACAAGGTTAAAAATATTTTGGACTGGCAATTTAAGTAAAAATTAACAGAAACTATCTTAACCGTCATTTCCACCACTTTCCACCACACAGTTTTTAAGTAAAAACATAAGAATAACAAATTATGTGGATCTAAATGTATTTTAAATCAAGTATTAATAGTTCATTACTTACAATAAATGTGTTAGTGACTTTAAAAAATAATCATAGACCTGAGCAAAAATGAAATGCTGTAGGCAAAAAATCCCAACTCGTGGCAACTCGTGGCATTTAACAAGTTTAAATGGAAATGTATTAAGTTCATGAAGTATTAAGATTTCTTTTGTTACATGATTAGGTAGCCACTGATGTAGTTGACTGATACATAATCTTATATAATCAGTTTTACAATATTATATTGTAATAAAATACATAAATTGAAAAGTGGTGGAAATGACATCTTTGAAATCGCTCTTCAGAAAAACTGTTAAAAATAATAATATTCCATGGAATTCTAAAACTGCCCACTATTATATTGTGTTAGAAGACAAATTAATGAAGCTAGGAAGATTGTTTTAAGTGTGTTTTAAGAGAGTGAATTTTCCAAAAACTCACAGTGCCAAAAGTGCCCCTAGTTGGAGAATCACCCATATAAGAACAAAAACACCAGACAAATACGTGCATAATTTCCAACAACACCATTAATTTTAATCCGGCTGTTCGAGAGCAGATTGCCTTGTAATGTTCAGAAATACAAAAAAATGCACTGCCTTAAAATCAATTCAGACTAAATTGCCATTTAGAACAAATAAAGCCAAATTAAATTATAATAACAATAGGCTATGCGACTTTTGGCAATGCGTGAACTTGTAAAATGATTCAAATTGAATGCACGTATGGCGTTTTTATAAGACCACAAACAAATCCAATACAAGGTCACCAAATAATTAACAGTTCCAAATTCCCTCCCACCCCACTGAAATGCACCCCTCTTATATTTCATCCCTTCTGCCAAAAACAAACATACCGCTTCAAAAGTGATTACTGCCCGTATAAAATGCAATTGCATGCAGCAAGAATTGGTCGAGTTTACGCGACGGCCTAAACTGATAAGTGAGGCAAATTTATCCACGAACATAAATTCATAAATCATCCCAGCCACACAATCGCACGCTTTTGATCAATGAACATTCTTGTCCAATAATTCAAATCTGTTGGACGAGAGAGAGAGAGAGAGAGAGAGAGAGAGAGAGAGAGAGAGAGAGAGAGAGAGAGAGAGAGAGAGAGAGAGAGAGAGAGAGAGAGAGAGAGAGAGAGAGAGTTCTCTTGGTGTGACTACCGGGGCACCATCTGCGTTTTAATGAGTTACTTACAAGTGCCAAAAGTAATTTTCATACATTCCGTTTGTTCTTGTCTGATCTTGCAACCATAACGATCTAAAATTTGGGGAAATGTCTTATCTGTTTTGGAGGAAATTCCTTCCTGTTACACAAAAAGATTACCGCCTTATCATAATTGAACGGCGCTTGAGTGGAAATGATTCTTGATGACATTCAGCAGCGAATGACGCGCATGACGCATATAGCCAAGACACTGTAGTGCAGCCAGGCAAAGCAACAGTAGGATTTTGCATTAAGCACTGACGGTAAATGTTCCACGCCGATTGCTACAGCACTTTAAGATGCTTCTGAAAAAGTTTTGATCTGTACCCCCGCCGCGTAATGCACTAAACTATCCACAATTTGAATGCTATAAAGTCAGCGACATGTCCATAAAGTAACAATTCTTCAAACTTCCAAGGTCCTCTCCGGTTTTTTTGCTCTCCTCTTTTGGTGATGTGCCACTAGCTGAACTAGTTCATTACGGGAGAATAGACAGTGTTTGATATGTTATGACATGGACACTCAATTAGATCACCCAGTTCAAATAGTCCAATCAGCGGTTTGATGCAAAGCAACCCTCAGAGGGTCCAGTGAAGGGTCATAGCCAATGACACATCAAATCAAAATCAGTGAGGAAAGTGAAGCTTTTTTCATCAAATCAGTGTGCGCTTCTCTTCTTTCTGCGAGCGCGTTTATCTGCAAAACGAAAAGTGCAATGTTTGCGCGCGCCTTGCTCTTTTTTATTGCATGTCTCTGTTTTCGTTTTGTCACCACAATGTTCACACAATTATACTTTGCTGCAAGTAAATACAATTTAACTGCAACTAATACGCACAGCATCATTAAATAAAATAACCCACTTGGGAACTCTAAACTGGATTAAAAGTTTGTTTTTTTTACTTTTAAAAGCAAAACAAAATAAAAGATTGTATCCGCTTTGTAGAAATAAAAATATTTCCTTTCAGTACAAAAAAGAGCAAATTTAATAATATATTATGTGCGCATGAAAGTCATTTTTCCTCGTGAGGTTTGTGAGAACCGTTTGTGAGACTGCTTGCACGCGAGGATGTTAAGGGAATGATTTATTGCCTTCATTTAGAAAACGGACCAATTAGTGTTTTATTGGCACGTTACCTTCGGGTCAATGTAAAGCCAATATAACTTTATACTAGCCAAAATATGAGGTCGTGCTGACCATTAAATTGCGGCCCAAGCAGGACGAGTGATTACCAAACCATTAGCACATGAACAAACCCTGAAAATTATTCCTCCAATTTCAACGCAAGATATCATTATTTTCCCTTTTAACAATAATCTAGAGCATTTTTAGCGCAAAGGGTTATGTTTTTTTTTACTAAAACGTTACTGCTTTACAAGTCAGCAAATCTTACATCATTTTAAAATGTGTATAAAGATTTAGTTAATAAAGACCGAAAATGCCAGAGTGCATAGTGCAGATAATGCATGGACAAGTGAATAAAACAAAACAAACCTTTTCCCCTGTCTACAAAACTCGTTATGGTATTTGCAGACTTTGAAGAGCGGAAAAAGCTTGCATTGAGCCCCAGTTTTTCAGCAGCGGAGTAAGTCCTGTATATGGAGATCATGTAATCGTGGGGCACAACCGGGTCCTTAAAGTCATCCCGACGACTCACGCCCGGGGAGGATGCGAAAATCTCTTTAAGAAATTTGGGTGACCTTTGTCCATCATACGCGCTCCTGGCACCCTTGCTCCTTTTCTGCGTTAGAAGCGCAGCTGACTGGCAACACGGTAAACTCCAAAGGAAAATGAAGAGTGTGTAAAAGGCGACTGCTCTCAAGGCATCCATGGTGTTACTGTCCCCCCAAAAGTGAAGCCGAGCCGTGTCTCCTAGTGAAGCCGGGGTATTTTTGTTTATGTTTTTTTTTTTTTTTTTTTTTTGGTTTGTGTTTGTCTCACGGACGCGGAAAGCGTGAGATCCGTGTTGCGTGTCTCAAGTGAAGTGCGCTATACGCTCAAGAGTGCGAGGCTGGAGACACACACTCACTCACTCACGAGTCACGCCCACTACACAGAAGCTCCAGCATTTATTGGAGAACTTCTCCAGACTCTCTGAAAACTTTCTGAGTTGGAGTCAGTTCTTTTTTAAAATTTTTATTATTTTTATTTTTTGTGTGTCATTCAATATAAAAATGTAAAAAAAAAATATATATTAGTTGTAGTATAGTAGTAGCAGTTGTGAAAGAATAGGCTATATGATGATGATGATGGTGATTATTATTATTATTTGTCCTTTTTAGGCTATATGGAGTTACATAACCATAACATTATAAATAATAAAATATTAGAACGAATGTACTTTCTTAATTATTCTGTAAAAAAATCTTAATTTAATAGGATTAATTAAATGTGCATTTAGAAATTATATTTATGTGCTCTTAAGGACAGAGTAGAGCTTTAAAATAAGTTTAGTCTCAGAAATTAATAAAAACGATGCACAATTGCTCGGTGTCAGGAGTCTGTCCTGAAAGGAAAAATCAGCCATAGTCTCGGTCTCTGTACCAGGCAACGCAACAGGATGCCAGGTCTTCCAAGTAGACTAACATGTTAACAGAGGTTAACATGTTGACAAAAATATTCACAGCTCAAATGAACTGGCTACAAGTGGTCATGGTGCGAAAGCGCATCACTGCAGGGCGCTTCGTCTCGCGAAGAACTGCACCAGTCTGTACAAAGAAGTTACTTCATAAATCAATGCCATTCATATGTCATGTTGAAATAGAGAACTTATTTGCAGGTCAGTTGAGAATATGGGTATGGTCAGGTAAATAACTTTAATCTGAAGTGTCAATCTTTTGTGAAGTGTCAAACTCTATTAAAAACTATGGACAGGCTATTTATTTCCAGAAAGTCTTGTCTCATGCGTATGTCCTAAAGCTGAAAGAATTTATTGTAACTAGTCGTCTCACTTCTATCCTCAGAATAACCGGCTGTAGGACACTTAATTCTCCAGTTTCAAATGCCCAGTTACCTTGCGCTGCACTGCCTCCTTGCGGTTATCCATTGCAATAATGTTGCATTTTGGAAGGGAAAAAACGGTAGAAAAGAAATCTGTGTTAGTGTGTGTACTATATGTAGATTTAAACTTCATAACATTTTTCGAAACTAACACAACAAAGATGGTCAGACACATATTATGGGAGACTGCTAGCTGTCAAATTTCGTTGAGAATTCCTCAGGGAAAATTAATTTTAAGTCATTTTCTCCATATTTGCATGCACCATTGCTGAGACAGAATATAATCTGTCTTTAAACAGGTAAAAATGTAAACAAATTTGAAGAAAAAAAAACTCAAGAACAGCAAGAATGTAACATTTAGACATTGTCACCAGGTAGACAAAATAAATGGTATTCGTTTTCATTAAAAACACATGTCCAGTTGAGCATGACAGCTTATCACATTGCACATTTAATTATTTTCCCACAACACAACTCGTAAATATGAAACCATGTAGCCTGCATATGTGTATAAAGATAGCCTAAATTATGACTATACACTCCTTTTACACCAAGATAGACAACAGCGCCCACAACAAATGCATCATTAGGCTACACTGTAAAAAATTTCTTGTCAAATTAACAGTAACTTACTGGCAACAATTATCCAGTACTTGCTGTATTTCATTTAACAGTAAAATTACCGTAACACTAACTACAGTACTGTTAAGCATACTGCAAATTAAATAACATTATTTTACTGTAATTTCTTACCATATTAAAGTACAGAATTACACTGTTAATTTTTAATAATACTGTATAGTATGAAATGTTATTGTATTTATTTTATAGTGCTACTGTGTAACCTGTAGAAAATCTGTAGAAATATTATTTTAACTGTTAATGGGAAATAGAAAAAAGAACAATTGAAGATTTAACTGCACAAGGTTTATTGTGTATTTTCAAACACATTAGTACATTTACATAATATACATTTAAATACATTAATACAATTAAATACATTAATAATAAAAATGTAATATAATACAATAAAAATCATGCATGACAATCATGAACAATTATGCATAAATACATGCAAAAATTATCATGAACAGGTAAAATAGAAAAGATTAAAGGGGTGCTATCTGATCAATCTATTAGAAAGATAGTTCATAACAACTCATCCACCCACTCCCTGCTGGGGTAAAACAGCTTAAACTAGTCTAAGATTGTCTATTGGTTTGAGATAGACTGTCTAACTGGTCAGTTGCTGATTTTAAAGGGTTTTTGGCTGCTTTCTATCTAAGGGACCAGATTTGCGGGGCTGGGAGACACATATAAACTTATAAACTATAAAAGCTTTGACGAGTAAACCACCAATCCAGATGAGTATAACAAAATGACAAGTTATCCAGTGTCCTTTAAAAAAAAAAAAATAAACACAAAACAACCTCATCATGCACATGTGCCATGAAAAACTTGCATTACGGTATCAATAATTATTTATATGCAGACTTATGTTCTAACTTTTGCAATAGGAAGTTTTCTATCCAAGCTTTTATGCAATTAAACCTTAAACTGTACTGTAACGTTTATTTTCACACAACAATTCTAAACAACTTGCAGATAGACAAAATTCACAGATGGATAAAAATCCGTTTAAAATGTTCTCAGTGGGTCAGTACTGGACCAAGGTATAGTAGTAGTAGTTAGATAAATAGAATAATTAAATTAGATTAGATTTACAATTCATCGGTCGTCAAGATGGATAGGGGTCTTCTTAACATGCACAGCTCACACCTGTGGAAAAGGAGAACAGACAAGACAGTTAAAATATAGTACGTTTTTGTTGTTGTTTTGGCTAAACAGCAAAAACAGACAAAATGATGTCTAAAGTGTAATTCACTTAATACTAAAATCTTGTTTGTTGGACTGTTGTTTAAAATTAATTCATTTACGATCACGTGAAAACGTAGGCTAAATCTTGCTTGTGTGATACTAAGTTACATGACTTAAAAAAAGATTGACAAGGCATCATTCCCTTCAAATGAGTACATGTCAGTTTACACATAGTAAAAAAAAAAAAAAATGATATTATAGCCGACAATACTGTAGTATATGCAGTGAATGGTTCCTACCGGAACACCCCCAGGCAGTTTGTGTAGTTGGTATGACCCGGGTTTTTTTTTGTTGTTGTTGATTCTAAGTTCGCTAGTAAAGTGTTCAACACCAGGCTAACTCCCTCGTGTATGTGTCGTTAATGATAACCACCAAAGATTAACAAAGACCACAACAAATACTGTAAATGTCACACATAGCTTTGTATTTTGGACAAAAATACACCTTGGGCGCTTTCCGCGGTCCAACTTTATCACTGAGGTAACGTTATAATGGCAGAACGCCAGGTCAGGATTTACACGAAAATAAGCGTGAAAAAATCAATAAGATGTCCTTGGATGTCCGATTTCAGGATACATTTATCGATTATCAATTCCTAACCCCTGTAAGTCATAAAATAATGAACGTGCAGGCGCTTAATCCACCGACTTAACGTGGTAAATAACAAAATGATTAGACCATTTTGACCGTATAAGAGGTTACATATGAAATATATGTTAATAAAATCACATTTAATCAAGTAAGGCTATCAACATAAAAGAAATCCGCGTCTGACTTATACAGACGTTATCGAACATTCCGCGGCCACTTCTTTCTAACGGTAATCTGTTAACTCATATGGTTTGCATAAAAATATGAATTACTAACCAGATGTATGGCGAAAACGTTGCCGACCGACAGCGACGCGATGCACGGCCTGCGTGTTCTTACAGAGGGAAGGGAACTGAAGAGTTCTTCATAAAATGGCAGCTTGTTGTGGTTATTTTTTGCGGTCATTTCGTACTAATGTATTTGAATTTACAGTAACATCCCAAATGGCTACATTGAAGAGTAGCCTATCATATACATATTATATTAAAATGTCTAGAATATATTAAATTGAATATAGAAATCGTGGTCAGCTATTCTAAATAACTTTAAAGTTATTATTAGCTAGAATCCGTTTGCATACACATTATAAGAATTATTACTTACCAGGTGAAGAAGTTGCAGGTCGGCAGAAAAGACAGCAGCACCACTGACACGACAGAGAAACTCTTCCAAAGTCAAATATGCTCTCATGCACACCCCACTGACATAAATTATGTCATAAATTATGACTGTTAATGGTCAACCAGTGCTACATTTTTATTTTAAATGTAAGAATAACATTAGTAGGCTAGCAATTTTACCCGTGGAACTGTGTGTGGTGTTTTTCGCGGTCAATTGCACTGCTGTATTTAGATTAACAGTAACTGATAATTTCCCAGAATGCATTGCAATTCTGCAGTAACATACTGTCAACTGTGTGCACAGTACATAACTGTTGAAAAAACAATTTAATACTGTGAAAACAACTAAATCTACTGTAACTTACTGTACATATATTATACAGTAAGAAACTGTTGAGAAAAACAGTATAATCCTGTGAAAACAACAGAAATCATTTACAGTGTACTCACCCCATCTCAACACCAGTACACTTTAATAATTTAAACAGTGAAACGTCAATTGTAGTTCGAATATCTACCAGAAGAGGGCAATGAAACATTGTTATTATTGCGCGACAATCATATAACAAACAGATACAGTAGCCTATATTCAATCAGTCAGAAGTGTTTGCTTGAGTAACTTAATTTGTTGCGTTAAATGTAGGGTATAGCAATTTGCTTTACAAACACTTTTTGTTATGCTGGTTGAAACTCTCATATTCTGATAGCAATCAATAATAGAAGTGGACTAAATGTATACATAGGCTAGCCTATAACTTCCGTGGAAGTCACCGACCAAAAATTGCCAATGATAAAACGTCCCTGTCAACATATTTCCATACCTCCTCCTCCCCTGCTCGTGCAGACATCACACAGCGTGTTCAGAAAGGCTATCAGAGTTAGACAGTCACGAACGCCACAAAGAAAAAGCAGCTGCTTTTTTACAGTCATCCTGAACCAAAACAACGAGCTTATGCTGCGTTCGTTCTTGACTGTAATTACAAGATGGCAACCCGATTTATGCTATGCCAACGCTATTAATGCTGAAATTAATCTAGGCTGCTAAAGTAGTTAGGTGGTACCGTACAACTAGAACACTGTATGTTGTTTCCATTCATTCTTAATGAAATGTTATGTGCTTTGAGACTGAAATTTGATGCCATTTCTCTTGTAATGCTTTGCAGACGCTGCTGTGCGCGCACGTCAATGGGTTTTAAAGGAGGCGTGGCTTTGGAGACGCTCTGAAGGGAGGTGGTGGGATCTCAGAGTTGACTTCAGCACCATGGAGAGCCGACGTCTCCTCTCAACTGCACTAAGTCTTTTCTGTCAGCAGTGCTAGTCAGTAAGAACCATATACCGATAATAAACATCTTAAACCAGCTTAAGCTGATTTTCTCATCTCCCAGCCCGGACTTAGGCACTTTTTATCAGTTTGTAAGCCTTCCATCCTAAACCATTTGAAGGAATAATGGAGAATTATTCAGTAAGTAAGTGTTAATTTGAAGCATACATCAAATAAGTATGCTACTTTTAGTTTGGTATTTTTAAAAAAGAAATATATATATATATATATATATATATATATATATATATATATATATATATATATATATATAGCATAACCAACAAGTAATTTACCCTATTAAACGTTTTGTTGAGTTTTCATTCTGATGTTGATCATTTTGATAGCCTACTGAATGAGACCGCTATATTTATTTAAAAAATGTAGTGTATCTTTGGATTGAAATACAAAATTATTTTCTTTAGTGCGTTTTTTGTTTTATTTTCCAAAAATTAAAAAGGGGTTTCCATTTTATAGTCAGTTTTACACGCTTCCGTATAAAACTGGCTATGATAAAGAGGAATAAAAACACCATGGGGCGTGATGAAAGAACAAGCCTGCAGGTTGCAAATGGTTGCAGGTCAGACTCAAACCCAATCCACTAACCACTACCCTAAAACAATGGGACTTCTAGTCACTTTTGATAAACATTAAGCCAAATGACTACTGTCATCTACTTACTAGCCTGTGAACCGTGCACGTCAATAAAACCGACTTGTTAAATGTCACTCGGGCACATAAGAGTTAATTCTTGCTGCTCGTTACATAACACACTCGGAACATTCACGTCGTACTGGCGATGTCAATCTCCTCAGTCTCTTCTGCTTGAGCACACACACTGATGCACTGAGATGTGCTGTGCGGAATAATCTGGCTTCGCTCGCAGACAGAGGCTGAGAGTCCTTCACATCAGATCAAAACAAGAGCAGAGGACCGAGAGCGCGCATTGTGTTGTTCTGAAGGGAAACGGAGCTGCGCATCCTTCACTCTCACTCACAGGAATCCATCCAGCACTTTACGAGGCAAGTGTATTTACTTACTGCGTCACAATGTTGTTTTCCACAGCGGGGTTTTTTTACGAAGAGATGTTAACGAAAAGAATGGTATAGCCTATATTATTTATTATTTGATATAACTATTTTTATTTCGAAAAAGACATACGGTACGGAAGCTTCAATTCAACACGTTTGCTCTAAATCTGTTATAGTGTAGCCTACACAAATGCATTGAACAACACTGCTATTGTTTAACGCATTGTGTAAGATTTATGTTTATGTTGAAGAAACAATAGGAATAAAATAAAATTCAGTCATTAGAAAAGCAGTTCATTTTAAATCGTGTTTTGATGCATATTTGCGGTTGGGGCAGAAGCGTCAACGTTTGTCAAGGTAACTTAATTTACTTTGTTTTAATTGAGATTCAAGCCAACATAGGCAATTATAAAACATCTGTCCTTTGTGGGAAAGCGGAAAGAAAAAAAAAATACGTCGTGTCACAGAGAACGCTATAAAACACTATAACGTGTGCTAAAAAAAGTTAAGCTGTATTTATTAAACCAGGCAAGTTACTTAAGAACAAATTCTTATTTTCAACAACTCATTAAAAAAATATAATGAGAATCCTCTTTGTGAATAATGGAAACTGACATTAAAATTACAAAGCAAAATTTTTTGCATTATATATTTCTCAAAAGCTGGTAGAAATATCACCAAAAAGTATTAGAGTGCACAGAATTCTCAACGGAAATAGAGATTTCACATTTGCTGGACAAAGCAGCCAGTTATAAATGTATGGAATACTGCAAAGTGTGTAGACTAAAAGAGAAGCAACTAGAGAAAAGCAATTGCTGAGATTTGTATTCACTGACTAATGTACATTGTCAGTCTGTATTTAGGAATGTCTTAGTCAAGCTCAAATGGCAACACTAAAACAAGTAAGCAGAGAAAACACTCAAACCCAGTAGCAAATGCATTTGTGCACATTACTCTCTGTCTCCAATAACATTGAGTCATCGTTGCTTTAGAGGACTAATGACAGAATGAGGAGTCACTGGTGCTGAGGCAACTAAAGTGTCTCTAGATCTCAATGTGTTGTGTTGACTAAAGGTTAGTAGCCAGAGGACAGACTGTTTACTTGTATTTCTGCATATCAGAACTAAAAAGTACTTCAAATTTACAGTATATTTTAAATATAAAAAGGCTAAAGAATAATATCTAAGATGATGTTCATTTTTACTGTCATGTTTTATGCATGAATTCCTTTTTCTTAATTAAATATGAGCAGTACATTACATAAGCTGATTCAATTAAAAAAAATTATATATATATTCAGCCTTTTATATATTGAAAATATACTGTAAATTTGAAGTACTTTTTAGTTCTGATATGAAGAAATACAAGTAAACATCTAACTGTGACTTCACTCCTGTTTATCACCTCAAGCCAGTCATGCCATTCCCATATAAGATGGATAAGGGGATTGAAGAGAGATTGCATCAGTAACCTCTAACTGTGTCAGGCTGAAACTAGCTTTTCTATTAGGCTGACAATGAGTAAAAACATTAAGCTTCTTGTCCTGACACAAGACATCAGTTAAGTGAATGGCTGCCTATGTCACTCACTGACCACTATCTGGCTTCTTTAAAGGCTCTGTTTCTCTGTGTTGCTTGGTTGTGTTGCTAAGGCTCTGACTTGGGATCCAAGAGAGAACAGTCTAGTTCCCATGGGTGGCAATCAAAAGATTTTGATAGCTAATTGAATCAGGCAAAAAAAAAAAAATCGACACTAAAGTTCAAAAGTTTTGGGGCTGGCAAGTTTTTGTTAGGGTTAGCAAGTTTTATTGTTTTTGTAAGAAGTCTATTATGCTCACAAAGGCTATACACAATTATTTGGTAAAAAAAACAGTAATATTGTAAAGTTTTATTACAATTCAAAATAAGTATTTTCCATTTTAATTTATTTTAAAATGCAATTTATTCCTGTGATGGCAAAGCCGAATTTTCGGTCTTCAGTGTCACATGATCCTTCAAAAACCATTCTAATATGTTGATTTGCTGCTCAATAAATATTTTGTATCAGTAATCATATTACAGACTCCAAACATTTAAATTGGTAGTGTACATTTTCAGAACAGTTCACAAAACCTCTTTTTTCTTTAAATGAAGCATAAACTATTTTTTTTTAAAGTGCCTTAATACTTCACAATTTATAAAAATGCAGTGACATAAGATACTCAAAATCAAGAAACATGTTTTCCATATCTGAAAGGAATGGGAAACCTACAAAAAGGTCTTTTGTAATGAAACATGGCATCCGGATGCAAAATGGAAAGAGGCAAGAACGCAGCGTTGCGTGAAACTCAAGGGGTCAATTACGTCATCCACATTGAAAGCAACTCTAACCCTTACATAACCAACATCAAAAAGATACTGAAAAACAAGTCACACATACACTATTAACAACAGGAAATGGACCGATGATGTCATAGTCAATCAAGCGTGATGCGTTATACTAAATGATTCAGAAGCTGTTTTGGTCCGTTACTTATGAGCAGATCTAGAACACCCAAAGCAGTGTTAACCAGAAGGGTGGTGTTTTATCATCTCTCAAAACAGACAAGGATTAAATTGACTATATTACTTCCTTCTCAAAGTGCAAAGCCTTTTACATAACACTCGGTAAATTCACTGACCGTCAAATGAATCATGTTAAATAAGAGCATTGGATTAATTCAAAATAAGAGTTCCTGCAGTTTAAATTCCAAGTACTAGTGAAATTAATTTAGATTTAGTGGATTTGACTGATGGGGTCATTTGTCTTTTATGGACAATTTAGAATCATACTTTATCATACTTCAATTTCAGACATATCAGCTTTATTCTATTTATAGAGCCATTCATGAATTGGGTTAAAACAGCCTGCAATCTTGTGGTCTGACCTAATTTTGTACACTGTTCTCTTTCTTTTTCTGGTTTGCTTGTTGTCATACCATCACTTCATGCTCAAGTAACCTGATTCCTTTTCTTCTTCTTTTTACAGTTTTACTTGAAGTATTCCCTATTTAAGAAGAATGGGACCTTTGCAGATATATGAGGTGCTTTACTTTCTTAACTTTAAAAATTTCCCTTTCTTTCCTCTTCCTTCCCAAATCCATTTTCCTTACAGCAAGACAAGCGGCATGCATGCAAAACTTACATTGCACACTGACATAACTTTAAGGATGCAAGCATAATTCAGCTCAATATCAGCTTTAAAAAAAGGTTAAATAACTCACCTCGGATGCTGGCTGTACAGTAGGTTGCTTGTCTCTATGTAATCGTAGCACCACCAGTTCTCAATATTCCATTTCCTGCAGGTGAAGGGAAAGGGAAGCATGCGCAGCCGTATCCCTCGATTTGTCCTCCACCCCTTGCGTACTAAAGCAAAGGAGTCATCGGTGTCCAACATGCCATTGTCAGAAGAGGAGAGCAAGGATTTTGACTTTAGCTCCCAGCACTCGAAAAGAACCATCAGCCCAAACAGCCTGTCCTCTGGTAGGCCATATGAGGTTGATAGGATACTTGGGAATTTTATTCCAAGTATAATGTAGAATTAGATAAATAAATAAGCACCGAAATGTCATTAGTTGCTGTATGATGGATTTTGTGTGTTGATGTCCTAGTGCTCTTGACCTTTCCGATAAGGAAAAGCACTATAGCATAACTTTTAAATGTGTGTTACATCATTGTGGAGCATCTGTCTTCTCAGATGATACTGGATGCCCAAGCAGTCAATGTGCATCGCCAACCAAGACCCTCTCAGCCTCTGACAACAGTCCAATGGGTTCACCCTCTCTGGGAGAGCGCACGGTCAAAGTGAAGAGAGTTCGGATGAACGTAGTGGCCGAGTGGAGCGAACCCACACAGAAGCACAAGAGAGAGAAGCAAAAGCCTGCCTCCATCATGCATAAAGGTCATTTTATTTCTGCTAAATTAAACTTTTTATATTCTAAAAGTTAACTATTTGAATAATAGTCATAATTATTATTAGGCTATATTTGATATACACTCTAAAAAATGCTGGGTTTTTTCAACCCAAATTTGGGTCAAATATGGACAAACCCAAATTTTGAATTAAAAATGCAATTAAAAAAATTACAATTGAAAGTGAAAATTTGATATTATTCCACATAGCAATATTTTTTCTGGCCCAGCTCCGGCCCACACAATCACTTTTCCCTCAGCCCAAGTACTGCAAAGAATGACGTCCCTGAAGCGGCCCAGAACTTGATTAAAGGCAAGGATCACACATGGGCCATAACTGTCCCGAATCTCAGCCAGTTAATTACCCTGAACTGGGCCAAAACAGGTTTTATTGTTGGTACCAATTCTCAGCCATAACAAACACCACCCTTTAACCAGAAACCCCAAAACTGAGCCATAACCCAGCCTAATCTTACCCAAACCATGTGAACCCAATCATCTGCCCAAGTACAGCAAAGAATGACGGCCCTAAAGTGGCCCAGAACTGGATTAAAGACAAGGGTCACACATGAGCCATAACTGGACTGAATCTCAGCCAGTTAATCACCCTTAACTTGCCCTGAACTGGGCCAAATCTGGTTTTATTATTGGTACCAATTCTCAGTTAACCATATCGACACCACCCTTTAACCAGAAACCCCAAAACTGAACCATAACCCAGCCATTTTTAACCCAACATTCAGGTTTGTCCATATTTTACCCAAAATTTGGGTTAAACAACTCAGCATTGTTTAGAGTGTAGTGCCTTTCTGATGCTCATGGACACTTCACAATCAATCAGAATTTAAATATATATATATATTGATAGCTATGACTTACATGATTATAAAATCAAGCCAAATAATCATGCTTTGAGTGAATGTTTATAGAACCGCATGTTTTACTGCATTCAGAAAAGTATGTACTGTACAATTAGAATGAATGGGTTTAGAAAGCTAATGTTTGGTTAGTCACTGAAACAACCACGACTAGTACAAGGAACGTTTGAGCATCAAATCCTTATCAGCTTGTGTGCAAGCATGCAAGTCCACTGGGATGCAAGCACAAACATGTAAACACATGCAGTTCTATTTCCTATCTCCTTGTTTCTTATTTTGAAAGTATGATAATGAATGTATTTAATGTGATGGTCACACCTGCCTGTTTAATCCCTTTAGATGTTCTTGAGACTGGGTTTCTCTGATGTATTTACTTTGAAGACATAAATAATTGGAGGGAACAATCCAGGAAGCTGCAGGTGCCATTAGCTTGATTACCCTGTTTCATTGAGGCCACTGATTGGTTGGCTTGTAGATGGCCAATCAGTGCAATTAAAAGTACATGGCTCCTCCCACTGCTTGTGAGAATTCACAGCATTTGAGCTTGATTTGTATTGAGCAACTGCACAATTTTGTGATTGTTCGTGAGTTTGTCACATTTGTTCGGTTATTTAGTTGGTTAGTTTGGTAGATTGTAGCACATTTCAAAAAGTACACTTTATCATGGTTTTGTCAAAAGGAAAGAGATGCTTCTCAGGTGTGTATATTTTGTGGGGACACTTTAGACAAAATTAAGATCTTGAGTTATCTTAGCCCCAGTATCCTTGTCACATGATCTGTCACATGATCTCTCCTTGTCTTTTAGTCACCTGTTTTAGAATTAAATACTTGGTTAAGTTAATTATTTATTTATTTATTTATTTATTTTCTCCAAATATACTGCGTTATCTGTCTTGATCTGATATAAGGATATCTAATATAGGTCAGAGAGTTATCACTTCACATTCCTACTTCATTTCAATGGAAGTTCAAGGAAGAACGTAATCATTAGATCTCTTTGCAGGACACAGGGAAAAATATAAAAATATTTCATGCTTTTAAGAACACTTGCACTGGTAAAAAATATATATTTAATAAATATTTACCTAAAATATATAAATATATTATTTAATAAATATTTACCTAAAATATATATTTTTTGCCATTAATATGTTGCTTGTGAGATAGAATACATTACGTTTGAAGAAGAAATGGTAAGTGCTAAAGCTACATAGAAAAGTTAATGTTTGCAGCTAAGGTGATATTCAAGAGAAATCAAATGTGAAAGAACTTTCCCAGCTGTAGTTCTTCCATAATGGATGCAAACAATGTTTGTCACGGGAGTGTGTAACCCTATATCCTCTGACAAGCCTCTTTGATCTGGCTACTGGTAATCTGCTCGGGTTGTGCATTTGCCAGGTTTTAAGTCTCTACTTCCACACCGTCTTTTTTGGATGTCCTTGAATGGAAAATTTGTACTGAAGTTTCTTTTTTTTCTTCTTTTTTTTTTTAGAGGAAACTTTAAACTTTTGATCTCTAAACTTTTTTTTTTTTTTTGCACTGTAGTCAGTGAGACAGATTTCAGCTCATCTAGCAGCACTGGAAGTTACAAGACACGTGAAACTCTGCCCAGCAACTCCACAGGGAAGATCCCATCTTCTCGCAGGTATGGCATATGCTTTATTTTATGCACTGGATCTGTAGCCTAATACAAGATGGTTGATATATGTTTTGTTTTTTCTACGATTTGATATTTCATCCAAGTCGTCTTACAATTTTACATGTTCCCTCAAACAAAACAACCTTTTTTAAAATATGTTTAAAACCGTGTGCATTAAACTGTTGTCACATGATCTCATTACATGCATGTTAAATTCAGTAAACGGTGTACATATGGCAAAGAAGTTAAGCATGATCCACATTTTGGCAAATGTACAGCAGTAAGGTCCATGCATTCTAATAGAATGTGTTGCATGGTTGTTTTTCATTCCAAACATAGCCTACGTGTCTTGCCTATTATGACACAGTCCTGTCCTATTTGCTTGCTCTTATCTCCCTCAGTCGTGAGCCTCACATCAGGAGCCTGCCTGTGTTCAAGCCCGCGGGAAGCCCCACCGCCTCTCGTGACGCAGAGCTTTATGCCCCATACAGGATGCCCCTCAAAGCCCCTTCTATCACCAACAGCAGTACCAACTCCAGCTCTACCAGAAGGTATGAACCAGGGGCAGAAACCAACAAACAGACAGAAAGGAGGCTGAGGGTTGAGGCACCATACAGAAATTGTGTTAACGTGTCCCCAAACTCTTCACAGAATAAAGGATTAGATTGGTCACGGTTTGGCTCTGCGAGGCTTTGTGGGGATTTTGACAAAATTGTCTGCTCTCATTTTGCCCACGCAGACTGCAAATCTGTTGCCTGGCTGATGGGAGTAAAGTGCTTTTCAGTGCCAAGTGTTTGTAGAGAGGGTGAGGGGGGCATTAATATTTAATGAGTGCGCAGTCAGTATGCACAGTCAGGGAGTGTCGTTTTGCTTGTTAATAGCATGATGTGGTGTTTCTGGATTTTGAACTTTCCATTTTATGGGATAGAGGATAAAAAAAGCAGTATGTAATCTTGCCGAAGGAGTGATTCTGGGTCATTCTGGTAAATACTGCTTCCATTTATTTATTTATTTATTTTTATAACCCACACTCTCCATTTTGTTTTATCCAAGCACAGAATGTGTGCTCTGTAATGCCTGCCTGGGCTGAGTCCTTGTTTGTTCTTCTATTGTTCCATCTCTGGCGCAGATGCAAATTTGACTTCAAAGCAACTTAGCAGGTTGCTAGGAGATTGTGCCTCTAGTCAGATAACAGAGCCTTTACTTTAATGCTTTCTTTCTTTCTTTCTTTACTGCAAAACAGTAAACTCTATAATTATACATTTCATAATTTAATTGAATATTTTGCTGTCTAATGCATGATTTTTGCTCTATTGACCATGGGGTGCATTTCCCAAAAGCATTGTTAGTCAACTATGGTCGCAAGTTCCTTCGTAATCAGTATAGATCAACGACTCTGTGTTTCCCGAAACCAAAGTTCCAATGAACATTCGCAAACAGCATCGCAAAGTTGTGTGGTCGAAATGACAGGTCTCGACCTGTGAAGCACAGTTTCTTGTTTGAATTACACGTGGACTGCCATGTCCGTAATTCATGGCAAGAATCTGGCATTCATTCGATCTCAAACTGATTCATTAAAAGAAGTTATTACTCCACCAACTGTGTGACCTAATTAACCGGCGTGGTTGAACTACAAATTTGCGACAATACGGTTTCGGGAAACAGTCTTAACTAGCTAGTTGAGCTATCTTCAGCGATGCACCGTACTATGGAAGTTAAGCGAGTTGCATCGTTGTATAAGAAACTCTGCAGTCCATTTTTGTGTCACGGCCCACATGTTGAGAACCACTGGCTGTGTATGTAATGTATGCTCTATGAAGTTTTTCAAATTAGAAACATTGGAAACAGTAACTGATTACAGACTCAACAGGCCATTACTTAAGCTCTTGTTGTAGCTTTCATCATATTATACATTTTAAAAAGGTAAACCTGTTTTTACTTTCAGAAGAACTACTCCTGTGCGCTACCATTCCTGCGGAGACAATCATGGCATCAAGCCTCCCAATCCAGAGCAGTACCTTACCCCTCTACAGCAGAAAGAGGTATCCATACGACACCTCAAGACCAAGCTCAGAGACTCACAGAACACGGTTTGTGACCGGTAAGACTCTGCTTTGACATACATGGGCTAATATGTCACTGTTCAAATTGATGGGATTTTCACTGAAACAGGAAGCTAAGGTGGGACATATTGAATGGCTCCTCCCCCTTTTCAAATGGCCAATAGCGTTTAGTTTACCTCACAAACTGCAAATCGTACTTGACAGCTCCATGGAAGCGATGATGCATCGGATTTCATAGTAGAGGTGTGAATAAATTCATTTCATTCTCGTATCATTTCGGAATAAAACTCGAGTGTTTGAGCAACCGAACACGCATCTCCAATCCATATTGCTCCGTGTTGTGTCAACGGTCGCTGGCCTGGTAGTATATTTGAAGAGTTCAGATGCAAAAGCCTCTAAATGCCATTTGAAATTTTCTTCTTTAATGATGATTTTTTATCAAACTTGTATATTTAAGTTCAATAATTTCACTTAAATAACAATTAATAGGTAATTATCGTTGCCATTTAAGTGAAATTACTGAACTTAAATATACAAGTTTGCTAAAAATCATCATTAAAGAAGAAAATTTCAAATGGCATTTAGAGGCTTTTGCATCTGAACTCTTCATTTATAGCATAGGGAGTGGGACGCTTCAAGATAGCATTTGATTGGACAGAAGATGTGATGTCATAAAATCCGTGATCCATTTTAGCGGAAGTGAGAGACTGTAACTTTTGAATGCTTATATCTCCTAAATGCAAATTTTGTCTTTGTTTTGGAACACACCAGCGACCAGCGTATTCATAACTTTAAGGCTAACATATTGATACTAAAAGCTAAAAAAAAAAAAACTTACATTTTGTTTCTTTAAGAACAAATTTTTTATTTATTTTTTTTACCTCAGAACAGTTAGATATTCAGCTAATGTTAGTTAGTAGTCATTGCATGATTATGTTCTAGTAAAACTGCAAGAAAAGTCAGCATTGGGGTCAAGTTATTCAACTAAAACTGAAACAAATGAGATTTTAATTGCAAATCCCTCAAGAGCTCTGACACAATTCAAACACTGATGTCACATTGATGGGTTACAGGGAGACTGAGATTGAGGAGCTGAAGTCCCAACTGGAGCGCATGCGGGAGGACTGGATAGAGGAGGAATGTCACCGTGTGGAAGCTCAGCTGGCTCTTAAAGAAGCACGCAAAGAGATCAAGCAGCTGCGCCAAGTGGTGGAAACTATGAAGAACAGCCTTGTGGAGAAGGACAAGGGCATCCAGAAGTACTTCATCGACATAAACATCCAAAACAGGAAACTGGAGTCCTTACTCCACAACATGGAGCTAGCGCAGAATGGCTGCTACTTGCAGGATGAGCCGACGTTAGACTTCATCTGTGGGTCTTCCGAAATATCTACCGCTGGCAAGTTGGAGATGAATCTACATGACGAGGAGGAGATGGCTGATAGTGAGCAGCTGGCCAATGACGAGATGGCCAACAGAGCAGAGACTCTGGAGCAGGTTCTCATGTCCACTGCTGTCGATTCAAGCCAGGACGGTGGGACCAAGATCATTCCCCAACCGGGACTGTCCACCTTGGAGACGAGCGTCTCGGAAAAGAGCACCGAGGAGCATATCTCAAGCGACCCCTTTGGTCCAGAAGAGAAAGGTGTCCAGACGGATGAGATCTACAGCGCTGATCTCCAAGCTCTCCTTTTCCAACTTCTAAAGCTCCAGGGTGGTGGCTTCTCTGGCCTCCTTATTCCTTCTCCCCTCCAATCCCAGGGATTACCTTCAGAACAGGTTCCCAAAAAGTTTGAGGACTTGCTAGAAGCACAAAGCCCCATAAAGAAGGAGAAGTCACCTGAAGCACAAGACAAAGTCGTCAAAGATGTTGGCCTCATTTGCACCAACATTTCCCAGAATGCTCCTGGTGATTCCGGTCTGTGCGTTTCTGAGCCCGGAATGAGTCCTGAGTTCATGGAGGAGCTGAATTTCGACTTGAAGAATTCAAAGAATACCTCAGTGGTTGGGAAAAGCCACTGGAGCAACAACTTCTTGGTGGATCTGGTTGCTGTGGCGGCACCCGTGCTGCCCACCGTGGCGTGGCTCTACTCACAGCACGGTTTGGTCGGAGGGGCTCCAGTGTACAACATTGTAGCTTTGATTCGAGGCTGTTGCATTGTGGGATTGCACTCACTCCGCCATGTCTCTCACGGGCCAGACACTTAGTAGCCCTCACCCACATCTACAACAAGAGCACTTAAACTTTATTTTCAAGTAAAAATTGTGTTTTTGCACACGTGATTATACGCATACACTTATTTTCTGTTTAGTTTTCCTAATTTCACTGTGTATTTTTCCCAGCTGAGGCACAAGGGTTGAATTTATAAGGTTATAACGGGACTTGATTTGTCTTTTTCTTTTTGTTATTTATTCCCCTTATGTTTGTGTGTATAAATATATAAATATTTTTGCAGAATCTGATCATGTTGCTGGTTATGTTGCTCAAGTCTTGTTCTTTGCTGACTGCTATTCCCTGCTTTTTATAGTCATTTGCAGTGACAATAGGGGTTGAATGTCAGTTAACCGTCGTTTTTGTTCTAGTTAAAATGTCACTTGTGTTCCAAAAGAACTAAAACCTTCTGCCAAAGCTTAAATGTGTTCAACCTTTTGTGTTAAGTGAAAGTGTATTTTCTCTCCTTGGAGTTTGAGCTTTTCACATGTTGCAAACTGACATTTCCTGAAAGGCAGCATTTGCCAGCAAACACTTGTTATGTGCCTGAGCTATATGTGCAATATTTTTGTTTATCAGATGTATATTATATTTATTATTAAAGCATGGAAAACCCCTTCAAGTTTGGTCTTTTATTGTATTGTCTAAACTTATTAGTATATAGGCCCACAACAGGTTCTGATCCTACAGAATTTAATGACTGTCATTCACTACACATCCCCCAACCATTTGCATGTTAGCTTGTTATAAATGTTTGCATCATGCTTTCAGCTACCAGTAAGAGTGTAGTATTCTTGTAAGAAGTAAAATCCTGCAGATTTTCTTAAATTGATGCATAAAATACAAAAACTGTTTAGGCGTGTTTTTCAGGTTCATCTCATATTTATATATTTTTCAATAATACGGAGGCCCCGGGGAAGACCTAGGACACGCTGGAGAGACTATGTCTCCCGGCTGGCCTGGGAACGCCTCGGTATCCCCCCAGAAGAGCTGGAGGAAGTGTCTAGGGAGAGGGAAGTCTGGGCATCTCTGCTTAGACTGCTGCCCCCGCGACCCGGCCCCGGATGAGCGGAAGAAGATGGTATGGTATGGTATAAATATAATAGAAATGTCCATAACCCAAGAATGAAAGTGATGTTATGTTCCGGAGAAAAAGGTTTAATTCCCAGAAAAGTGAGTTAAAGTGAGTCTTAATCTCCGGGATTAGTTTTAATCCTAGATTAACGCTGTTTAATTCTTTGCTGTTCACAAGATTAAGTTTCTTTAGAAAGCTAGTTGGTTATAAAGCAACATTTTAACAAACCAAAATGTTATGTCTATATGCCATATAGCATTTCCAATATTGTGTTTAATAGCATTATATATTTTTATATTAATCAAATAATTTTGCCAACTAATGTCATAACTACAGCATTTTGTGTGTACACACACACACACACACACACATTTTTTTATTTTTTCCCCCCTTGATTGGAAATGACAGACATTATTCTGTATACAATTAATGGTTTACGTTTCATGCATCATGTCTCCTATTTCATTTTATGATGGGTTTTAATATTTGCATGAAATTAGTTTGAAAAACAAAAATATAAAAATGAATCAAAATAAAACATAAATAAGGTTAAGACGTTTTAAGACAGTTGTACTATGACCTTAATATAACAAGAAGTAAAATAATAATTATAAAATAATAAAAAGAAAATTGACATAAAGTGCTCTCACTTGACAAAACAACCATAAAGAGGTTATAAACTGTCATTTGTTTTAAGATAAATCCTGTAGGCAGCGACAGACCTGCCCAAGACCCAAACACACACACACACACACACACACACTGGTGGTTCACTATCTTTGAGGGGACTCTCTATAGATGTAATAATTTTTATTCTGTACAAACTGTTCTAACACTAACCCTACCTAAACCTACCCATTACAGAAAATATTTTTACATTTAAAAATTTTAAATAATATAATAATAATAATAATAATAATAAAGATTTATAACTTTTCTCAATACCATAATTTAGGTCCCCACTGTCTGTGACACAAGTCCACAAGAGTCTGTGCATTCAGGTAAGTCCCCAACGGGATAGAAAAACACAACAAACACTTTAAACTGTATATTATATCCTCTTACGCTAACCCTACCCATCACAGAAAACTTTTTTAAGCATTTTTACATTTTCAAAAAAGATAATTCTTAATGATTTACATGCTGTTTTGGGGATATGAAGGTTATTATCTTGGAGACAAAAACAATGTCCCAACAACAAGGTCAACATTTATTACTAAATGGTGGTGACATTTGGTCCCCATAATGGAGAATCCAAAGACGCAAACAAATATAATATAGATGTATAATATGTATACATTGTATGTGATATGTATAATATAAAATGTATGGAGTATAGAAACCTAAGCACTGCTACATTCAGAAGCTGAGACGTGGAACCCTGGGCTGCCTGAAGAAGAACACACAGTAAATCTGTTACCAGATGGGACTTGACTGTTGCATAACATGCAGCCCCACATGCATGAAGTGTCAAGACTGAGGAAACGCTTGCTGTTCTCAGCCCATTTAGACACTATACAGATAGCTTTTGGATATGTTCCAGACTAAGAAATGAGGAAATCCAATGTATGTATTGAAAAAGATAACAGTGTTAATATGCTCATCTCTCAATGCAGTGGGATGCATTTTTACTGCATAAAATCTTCAAACGCTGTTTATATACATTTTATTTAATGAGCATGATCCAGAAGTCTTGATTACAAAGACAAAGTCGTGGGAAATCCAAGACAGTGTGATGAAGATGCGCATAGCTGCAGAAGACAGCATGTAATGTATAATTCAGTCATAGTTTATTTTCCTCTCTTTGTGTAAGTGGGTCAGGCTGTTGGAGGATTGGTCGACCGGGGGCGTCGCTGAGGCAGATGGGATTATGACATCACTTTCTCAGAGCTGGAATATTCCACCCATCCGGACAATGCGTCTGACCTTGAATAGCCTATCATAAATGATGACAGCTTCATGATGCTGTTTACAGTTTAACAGTCTGCGGACAAACAGAACAAATCAAGTCTTCTATTGCGGCATGATTATGTAAAAAAAAAAAAACATCTTTACCACAGCACAATGAGAATGTTTCGTTGTAGAAGTAATGAGATTCAGAAACCCTTCGAATACTATTAAACCACTGAACATTGAACAGACTTCCAAAGGTTTATTAAAGCTAAGGCTGGACAATGCAAAATTGTAAAAACAAATTAAAAAGACATGAGGGGGAAGCATAAATGATAAAAAAAAAAATTGATTTTATTCAGTTTTTCATGGTTTATCTGTACCTGTGGCTCTCATGGCTTCACGCTCCTTAATAATCATAGCATGCAGAGTTTAATTTCAGCTCACCATCATCATCCTCATTGTGTCAAAAAACATGATCAATTTATATATTTTTAAGAAATGGGAAATTCTTTAATAGTTAAAGACACAAAGTTGTCCCCATGGTGAAATCCCTTAAAATGTTAATTTGTGAATGTTTATCTCAGCTAATGGTCTTCTCAGTAACAGTCTCTTACTAAAGATAAAAGATGGTACTTAAAAATTTCAGCGTTTCCATGACGACCAACCCACATCCGCTCTCATCGAGTCTCAGTACACACTGTACATCTCTGTTCTCCATTCCCACTGACAATTATTAACTATACAGAGATGACCCAAATCATTTTTGTCTTCATAAAGATCAAAATATAAGGTCTTTAAGGATTATTTACAATTAAGAGCACGATAATCAGGTAAACTGAACGGTAGAAGATTAGATAGCCAGCTAAATAGAATGTGAAGAGCAGGAACTCAAGGTTGCATAAAATTGTTGATTTTTTTTTTTTTAAATACTGAGATCACCAATTTCTGGTGAGGTCCAGTGTTTAAAGCAGTTACAAGACGTTGATGAAGAAAAACAGGTGGGGGAAAAAAGCACCAAAAAAAAAAAAAGAAAAAAAAAAGCAGCAAAATATAAAAACCAAAAAGAACGGAATTCCTTATCTAAAATTATTCTGGGAAAAAATCGTTCAAGTATTATAAATACTGACAGAAAAAAACAATTTTTTTTCTTTCATCAAGTGCACAGTAAGAACAGTCATAACTGAAAGAGAAGTTTTTTTGTGCTGATTTCTGTCCAATGCAACAAAAAAAAAAACACAAAAGGACACAAACACACACAAAAAAACAAAAAAAATATCCCAAGATGGACTAAAAAAAAAAAATCCCAAAGTGTTGAAGACAGAAGTGCAGAGGGCAGGATAAAACAAGGTCAAATGTAATATGAACAGTTGTTTGGCTGTTGTTTTGAGTGTCCCATGCGCTGTATTAATGTTATGAAAGTTTGACAGCGATCTTCTGCTCTTTTTTCATCATTCTCTGTGCCTCTTTCTCCATTTTCTTCCTCTGTTGCTCCATGGACCGTCTCTCTCTCTCAGCCAACTTCTGCTGCCTGAGTTCAGGATAGACAGAGACAGATGTTAACTCACATGTTGACATGTTCATTTCAGTGAAATTGAGGGGGGGGGGAACTCTCAACGATCATGACTTTTCAAATATGATGTGATACATGATTTATCAAAGTAAAGCTTAATCAAGGACTGACACAATGCAGTGCAGATTGAATTCATCTGTGTTTGTACAATGACACCTAGTGGACAAAAACAAACAGAAAGCCACCCGACTTTCCTCAGCGTGAATTATGTGTAATTGCCAGGCACACACATAACCTGCTCAGCTGATTTCTAAAGAACTGAAACTTAGACATGTGCGATATACAGTAATACCAATACAAAGCCAAAACACATGTGCAAAATGACAGAATGAGTAAAGGAGACCACTGAATGAAAACGCACATTCACTCTCGGACAGCAGATGGCGCTAAAGGAAAAATATTTAAATCTTTTAAACAGCCATTTTTGAATTCACTCTGGTGTTATCACAGCACCAAATACTTAAATATGTAATAGTTAAAGACTTAAAGGTGCTATATGTATTTTTTTTAGCGGCCTCTATCTGTGATGTTTCAGATTGCAACCAATTTTTACAAGCGCGCTCTTGCACTTGCTCGAACACAAGAGGGAGCACTCATGGTACACGGTAAAAAATTTGGAGTAGGATTTACTTGAAAAAACCTTGCTAAACTATCTCACTCAGAAAATGCTAGTAAATTTACAAAGATTTTCCAAGTAAAAACCTAAACATATTTATCAGTAGCTTTAATTAGAAATCTTTAAGTTAACTTTACTTGGAATATGGAATTAAGTAAACTTTACAAAAAATAAGTAATTTTAACTCGGCTTGTAAAAGGTTGATTAATACCGATTTCCTTTGCCTTTGTATTACATTTCACTAAAACAAGAATCTTGAATTTTATTAGTCATTTATAGTATGTGCTTTACTTAGATCATCTAAGTAATTTATATATACTGTGCATCATGTCAGACATTAAGCCTCATGTGAATGCAAACACCTCAATACTTGGTAGGCAATACACAATGGCGGTAACATTTGATGGGTCGTTTTTGTGTTTGAATGTGTCATTTTGAGCAAAAAATTTACTCGAAATGTCACAAAATGGCAATTTACTAATACTGACAACAAAAATCTATGATAAAACAGTGTAAATACAGCTGGAAACCAGTGAAAAATGAGCCTCATTGATTATTCAAGGTCCAGTGCATGATGGGAACCCCAGTATCAGAAAAGTTGAGTAATTTTTACTTAATTTTATTGAGTTGATATTTACACTTTCATTTATACTCGCTTGAATTAAGTACTGATATGGAATTTAGTTAGTTTTTTAAATTCTTGCCTGAACTAACTTTTTCAAGTAAATTACATTGTTTTTTTTACTAGTATTTACTTCACCAAAAAAACAACATTTTTTACAGTGCACTGCACATGACAAACGACAGCCGTCAGACCGGAAGTCATTCATTTCCAATGCAGAGTCGTACGGGAGCTGCGGGGAGTTCCAATCATCTGCGTATGCGGAAAATTCGGATCGGATTTGAGCTTTGGATCCGTTGAAATGTCTGAACTTCTGTGGCTATACCGTATGCGAGTGAATTTAATAAAGAATTCGGTCTCGTATTCTGTCCTAACACACTGCACCTTCTAAGTCAGGTGGCTGTAAATGCGCAAAAAACTGTTTCCATTGCAGTTTTGCGAAATATTCCTTTTTTCAAACAGCCTTTTTTGCGATAAACGAGGGTTTTTGCGAAATTGACGCGTTACCATTGTGCGCATTTTAAATTCGCAATTTGAAGGGTAATGGAAACGCGGCTATTGTCTGCTGGTAATGCACCTTACCTTAGCACTTCTTCTGCATCCCATGATGCCTCTGCCTCATCCTCCCAGGCATTGGTGTTCTCCTGCCAGGTGTCCATGTCCCCCAGCTCTGCCTGCAGCCCACAACAAATAAAATGCGATGTGCGTTGATGGAGTTGGTTGCAGTCAGATAAAGAATTATTCTGGTCTCACAATAACTGTGTTAACATTGTTACTTTGTATTACTCACAGAGGGCTGGATGAAGGACATGTCCTGAGTGGCGGCTAGTCGGCTGGAGAAACCCGAGGAGCTTTCTGGCATAGAGAAATTCAGAGGTTCCCTTTTCTTCAAGACAATCTGGAAAAAGAGCACAAAAATACTGCATTATCAATAATACAGTATAGACACATTTTGGGGTGTGTAAAATATTTTTAAAGAAATATTGTATGTTCACTAAGGCTGCATTTATCTGATTATTACAGAAAAACAATTGTTTTCTACTTTTCTACAGTCTACTTAAAATTGTATTTATTTATACATTCCTCTGGACTCCATGATGAATAGTAAGTTCAAAAGCACCACATTTATTTGAAATTTAAATCTTTTGTAATATTATAAAAGTATATACATTTTTTTTCTTCACATTTTCAAACAGTAGTGTATATATTACACAAAAATGGGATTGAGATGGTCAGCACTACCACTGCGCCAGGCCTACAACATTTCATCACTGTTAGTCACAAAACCACAAGATTTTCTTGAATTTATAAACTATAAAAGTCTATTTCAACAGGTTTTAATTTTCCCTTTACCTAACTAATAAAACAACAAATATTTAAACAATTGTATGTATGATCCTTATAGTTTTAGAGAGAAAGCAAGAGAAAGACATTTGCTAGGACAGAAAAGAAAATGTATGGCAATGAAATGGCAGCAGATGTAGCAGGAAATGAAGCAGGCCCAAATATTGAACCTACTTTTTGTGTTTTCCTGATAGTGGGAGTCATGTCTTTGAAATAGTCCGGCTCTTCGTCTTCAGCTTCATTCTGTGGAGGTGGAACTATCCCGTTACCACCTTCGATTTTGATGCTCGTGGGAGCTTCCTCATCCCATGAGCTCCACTCCTCAATCTCTGGCTATTTTAATCATACAACAAACAAATTAAGTTAAGTGACATGTGAAGGCCAAGAATGGCAAACCATCCTTGGAATTTGTCCTCTGCATTTAACCCATTCAAGTGCCCACCCATTAGGAGTAGTGAGTAGTGAACAGAAACACTGAAAACCATGGACACACAACAAGAGCAGTGGGTAGACATTTTGCTGGGGTTTGTTTTTTTAGTTTTTTTTGTTTTTTTGCTGAGTGACTTTTTTGATCGCTGTAATTTAGGAATAATATTACATGGGTGTTTGAATCGAGATTGCAATCTTTCAACGATAAATTTTACAGCTCTAAAAATAAACAAGCACATTTTTTTTAATGTTTTTGGAAAAACTATGAAGTACTATATATTAAATGAATTACTATATATTAAAAACGATAATTTTTTTTGTAACAATGTAAAAGTCTTCACGATCACTTTTAATCGCTTTACAAGCAATTTTTCTCTGACCTGCTTTGGTGAAGAATAATCAACTGTGGTCGGGAGGGTGATCTGATCTCCACTCAGTTTGCGTGACCTTCCAGTCCTACATTAACAAACGACAACAGTCAAAACACAGTGTAGCAGAGTAAACTCATTCCCACAGAGTAAGAAACACACTCTAGATCCTCGTTCAGATTGACAATCTACAAGATAAATGTGCAAACAATTCAACAAAATAAATTAAGGTTACACTTTTTTTAAGGTGTCCGTCTTACGGTGTGATTATATATTTAAGTAGTGAGTAATAATTTCTATTAGGGTACAGTTTAGAGTTAGTTGTATGAAATTATGCACAATTAATAGTACAGTAACTAAATGTAAAAATGACACCATAAAATAAAGTGTTAGCGAAATTTGTACCCACCTGCAAATCAGTCTTTTCAAGAATGAAAGGATATATGCCAAGCAGGTGCATATTTTAAAAAGTCGAAACTGTGTAATGGCCATGTTATGAGTGATATCTGAAGAGAAATCGAGAGCACAGAGGGAAAGGGGATGTATTAATGCATAATTTCAAAGTAGAAACATATTTCAAGACATACAACATTAGCAATCCAGACATATGGATTATATGATGGTACTGAAAGAATTCATGACTAAGTCCTTGGACACATGTTATTTGCAGGATTGGCAAATATTCTTTTCTGAGGTTTATAAACTAATATGATCCATGCATTATATCATGCAATTTTTTCACCTATTATTTTGTTATATTGACCTTAAACAGCAACAATCAAGAAAGCAAGTGAACTGCAATAGCAATTGCTAATGTTAGCTATAGCCAGCTAACTGAACAACTATGTTGCCTAACGAGGTTACTTCGCTTTAGTTTACATTCACATGTCTTGTATGGGTAAATTAATTATAAAATGGTGAAGCTCCATCTAGTTACTCACCCGTCAGTTTAATTAAAGAGAGTTGATATAGGTAGAATCATAGCACGGGGCTAGCAGTCTGATGCAAATACAACACTTGATCTGTGCAGATGGCACGAACAGGGAGATTAGTGTGTTTCGGCAAAGAAAGAGTTTAGGAGAGCAGAACCATCATGAATAGCGGCTGTCAAGACGGTCAATCTCATCCATATTACTCTGATGCAGGCAGCCATCGTCTCTTCATTGTACCACCTCACGTCACACCAACAGGGAACTGGTCTAGTGGAGTCCGTGTCATGGGTTGCCAGGTTGGTCGTACAAAATAAATGCCCTGGGTTAAAAAACCATGGTAAAACCACAGTCTGTAATGTATGTAATATAAATAAACTTGTAATATATATTTTTTTGTGTGTCAGCAAATGACGAAAACACCCAATATGTTGTTGCATTTGTTTTTGCATAAGAAAAAAAAATACACACCTGTTCATCCAGATTCTGTATTTGTACCCCAGTAATTTTGTATTGTATATTGTATTTTAAATATTAAATAAAATTACATATTCAAATAAAATAATCTGTACGGTTTTATCAAAAAATATAATTTTGTTTAACAACCTGGTTTAGAATGCAACCTGGCAACCCGCATGTCAGGCTCTTTTGCGCAAATTCTAAGGGACGCTTTAAATTTTCAGCCATAAAAGTCCATGCTTGAAAATTGTCTTTTTTTCTTTCTAATAAATAAATAAATAGATCTATCTATCTATAGTATATATTAGCATCAGTTCTAAATTAGCGATTAAATTGAACTAAATTGATTGATTTATTTATGTTATAAACACACAATCAAACTATGTTTTTCATGACACTTATGCTTATGGGGCTGTTTGTGTTTCACCAAAACAATGCAATGCATTATCAACGGCCCACATAATATACTCAATATATTGAGTCGATTTAATATACAGAAATTTAATAAGAGGCTAGAATGGCTACCAGCATGCGCGGCGGTTTCTCTGGCGTTACCGCGAGGAATCTGTTACTTTTCTCTCCGCTGTAAAAGACGAACCAATCACAGTCGTTTATGATGACTTAAAGGGCTACAATAAAAAGTAATTTTACAATACGTTATGGAGATTAAATGCATTTGTGTATCTGATTCAATTGTTACGCGGGTCAATGGGACATTCTTCGTTCAGAGCCTCGAAGCGCCCTCTACTAAAAGAACTCAAGTTTCACTATCCTTGGCAACGCCTAGCAGTCTAATGATTTATTGTCTGGAAGTGGTTTCCATTTCGGATCGTGGTCCAGTTGCGCCTCCAGTGTAAGCTAGGGAGGTGTGGCTATCAGTTTCTCCAGTGAAGGGAGGAGCTGGCACCGCATAAAAATGCAGCATTTCACTAGCCTCTGTACATTAATCGGGTAAACCACTTTTTACTGTGTTAAAACTAATCTGGAACATGTTCCCCTGTTAGTATGATCCATGCATCATTGGATCTTCTCGGCCTTGGTTGGGCGAGCAAACGCGAGGAGCACCAATGTCGCCAAATATGTGAGTATCGCCATGGCCAGGTAACGCAGGTTTCTACACACAGCTGGCTGAATTATTTCAGTGTTATTCAATCAATATCGTGTTATTATTATCTATCATGAATATTCCATTGAGATCTAATTAAATGATCAACAGTGCGCTTGGATGCTTTATATGTTATTGCTGATGTGTCTTGGCAGTTGGCACAGTCAGTGCGTAATTTACGCCATTGTGGAACTAGGTCCTGTTTCGGCTGCTTTGGCTTGTTAAACCAGATTTTTGGCTGTTTATTGATGTTGATTTTGAAACGCACAATGATAATGCTAAATAATGTATGCCACTCTTGAACGGTGCTTGACTGTCTCTCCTCATTATGGACTCAAGTAGATAGGAATGTCATCAGTAGGCATAAAAGTTGGTTGTAGTATTGATTTCTGGGCCATAACAGGGGGAAAAAAGACTGAGACTACCACAGTGTGTCCTCTACTGACATTGTTGGTTCTGCTCAAGTGACTTTATCAGTGAGACTGCAGCTCCCATACTGCTGTGTCCACAAAATATGACCTTCTGTGTCTCCTAAACCAGTGGATCTCAAGCTTCTTGACTCCCAAGTCCACAATTATCAAAGACAATAGTTAATTAAATAACTACACAAATTATATCTGGTTCTTCAGCTCTAAAACTGCTTGTTTTCTAACTTTATTTACAGAAGCTAGTGGAAATATATTAAAGCAATTAAATGAAACATTACAAAAAAAAATCTAATTATTAATTTCCAGAATTAGGGCCTAAATGTTAATTTGGTAAATGACTCCAGGGTTTTGTTTTACTTTTACACTAATTTGGACTTTTCTAGTAATTTGTGATGAGATGGTTTTAAAATTATTTCCACTCCAGTAAATGTTTTAGCGCTTGACATGACTAGAACAATTTTATCAATTAAAATCATCCATCCATCTATCATTTTATTAATTTGAATCTTCCATGTCTAGAAATCACACTTTTTATATATGAGGTTGGTTATGAGGTTATCCAAGACTGGGAATGCTGGTTCTTACATAAAAATGACAGTTGTTGAGTCAGTGAATGATTTAAATAAGAAATAGGCCTATCATTTCTTTTAGATGTTCGTTTAAGCTTATTTTAATGCTTGTTTTGTCTTATTTAAAATAATTATAATTCATCTTGCTGTTGCTTTGGACGTTTTCTCTGATCCACTGTCCTCACACGTCTATACTTCTGCTAACATTTTGTATTTGTGAACTAGAAATAGACTGTGAACAAACTGCTATGAAATTCGACCGTTTAATCCAACTTTGACTCCTTTTTCCCCATCATCCCCGACAGGATGGCCTCTCTGTGGTAGGATGAGAAGTCCAGTGCCGCGCTTTAGGGACGTCGAGAGGCAGGCCGGTGGCCAGCATCCCGCACAGTGTCTTCCTCCCTGTCATGAGCGACAGAACAACATGTGGTTTATCAGAGATGCCTGCGGCATCGTTTGTGCGATCATCACCTGGTTTCTTGTCTTCTTTGCTGAGTTTGTCGTGCTGTTCCTCATGCTGATTCCATCGAATAACCTCACCTACAGCCTGGTGAACGGCACCCTGTTCAATAGCCTGGCCTTCCTCGCCTTGGCGTCTCATTTCAGAGCCATGTGCACAGACCCGGTGGGTTTTACTTAAAGCAATAAATGCATGCTTTCATGGTGCCTTTGGGTTGGGGAGACAACATCCCCATTATGAGGGAATTTTATACAATATATAGGGGGAATTATAGCACTGTATATCACATATTAGTAAAAATAATATAATTTAATTTATACTTTTAATTAACACTTAATATGTGTGTTATTATTATTGGTTTAATAATAATTAAAATGTTAATTATAATATTAAAATATTAAAAAACAACATAACATTAATGTTTATGGTAAGGGTGTTTCCGACAGCAGTAGACCAATCACAACAGACTAGCGACAGGCTGACCAATCAGAGCAGCTTATGCTTTCTAGAAGGTGGATTTTTTAAAAAAAAAGAAACAAATTAAAACAGTGCATTCAGATGCCTTGTCCAAATACCCACACTTGGCCACTTGAAATTCTTGAAGTATGTTAGTAACATACTCACTACTGAACAGACGAGTAGAAGTTTATTTAAAAGTATAAAGTATTGCAAATATGATAAATAAAAGCTCTGTATGACTAAAAAGTGTGTCCCATCGAGTAATCAAAGGTTCTATACACACTTGCAGACAAGTGGTCAAGTGTAAAGACCGCAAGTGTGGGTATTTGGACAAGACAACACAAAGAGTGAAAAAATGCTGCAACAATGTAAATTATGAGAAAAAATATATTTTTTGAACATTAATTCATCTCAACATGGCGTAAACAGAATTATGTTTGCGTAAACAGAATTATTAACATGTAAATGAGCATAAAAGGGGCCCACAACATCCCCTTTTACAACCTAGAAATAACATAGACATTCATTTAAATTCAGACGGTGCCAACTTTACACAGCAGAATAAAAATATCGGGCATAAATGTCATCACTGTAGCATGTTTGCTATTTAAAGGGACAGTTCACCCAAAAACTCCCCCTCATGTTGTTCCAAACCCGTAAGACTTTCGTGCATTTTCGAAACACAAATAAAGATCTTTTTGATGAAATCTGAGAGCTTTATGTCCCTCTTTAGACGGCTACACAACTGACACTTCAAGAAGTTCATGAAGAACTGGTAAAACTAATCCATAACAATTGAGTGGTTTAGTCCAAAATTTTCCTAAGAGACTCGACAACTTTACATGATGAACAGATTAAATTTAGGATTTTATGCACTCTACAAGAACCAGTGAGGTTCATTCTTGTATCACTTCAGACTATTTATACTAGACTACTTATGGATTAGTTTTACGATCTCTTTATTTATTTTGTAGCTTCAAAGTGTCAGTTGTGTAGGTTGTCTATGGCGGGACAGAAAGCTCTCAGATTTCATCTACATTTGTTTTCTAAAGAACTTAAAAACAAAAGACTTACGGGTTTGGAACGACATGAGGGTGAGTTAATAATGACAGAACTTTCCTTTTTGAACGAACTAACCCTATAAGAGATTTTTGTTATGTCTGCCCCCGTCTCCCCTAACTCACGTAACTGAAGTTGCCTTATGGTTTCTTAGGGAGCCGTGCCGAAGGGCAACGCCACTAAGGAGTACATCGAGAGCCTGCAGCTGAAGCCAGGTCAGGTGGTTTACAAATGTCCCAAGTGCAGCAGTATCAAGCCGGATCGAGCTCACCACTGCAGGTGAGAGAGGAACATATGGAGACATATAGACGCATAATCACAGGGTCAGCCATGTTTTTTAACTCTTTTCTCTCTCCAACCTTTCTTTCAAACTCATTTTAGTGTTTGCAAGCGCTGTGTACGGAAGATGGATCATCATTGCCCTTGGGTGAACAATTGTGTTGGGGAAAATAACCAGAAGTATTTTGTGCTTTTCACAGTAAGTTTCAAAAAAAGTCTCATCCTGCACACTTCTATAAATACGTTTTACAAGTGTTGCAAAGATTCAGAAGTATATCTTGGATTCTCTGATGTAAGATGTGAATTACTCCCCTGTGTTAATATGAATTTGATTGTAATCATTTCACTAAGGATTCAATTTCATATTTCATTCAGATTCTTTGAGAGCAGCACTAAAAAAACATCTAATGTTGATTCTGATGTGTTTTCCAGATGTACATTTGCCTGATTTCTCTGCATACCTTGGTCATGGTGGTCTTTCATTTTCTCTACTGCTTTGAAGATGACTGGACAAGTGAGTGAGAAAATCAGGCTATTGTTAGCAAGACCGATAACTTGACCCCCAGTGACCTCTAGATGACAGGGTCAGATGACAAGCATGCAATTTAGAATGTTGTCTACTGGGAAAAAAGAAGTCCAACATTTGCAGAAGTCCAACCAGTACTTCTTAAAGCAACAGTACACCCAAATATCAAAGTTCTGTCATTTAATCACCCTCATTCCAAAGTTACATATGTCTTTCCAGTACATTGTGATTAATATGCTGGAAATTTTTATATTCACTTATAATGTAAATAACAGTTTTAATATCCAAAAAGGATGCAAAAGCACCATAAATGTATAATAAAAGTAGACCATAGTCTGTGTGCTTGGGGAAGTGCTGCTATGCCGGCCAATCAATATCATTTAGATGAAATGTAATGCCACTTCTATTGGTAATAAATGAGTGGTCAAAGGGCAGATAATGAAGAAGAGGAAGTTGTATACATGTAAAGTTGAAAGCTAGATTCAAACTCCGATTGCACAGATGAGCGCCATAGCTCGATGTGTTCGAGGACGTGTGCTAGCCTTACTACCACCGCCCCAGTGACACTTTTATGACATTTTAATTTAAAATCCTGTGTTTAACATTAAAGGGGTCGTGAACTGGCTTTTTAAATTTTATTATAATGTTGTCTGAGGTCAACTTATGATGTTCGCTTGGTTTTTACATTAAAAACCATCAAAATGAGTAAGTAATAGGCTATTTTCTACCCTAGTTTTGAGCTTAGCTCAAAAACACTCGGTTTGTATAGGCGTCTCGCATTGAAGACTTGGAAGTAAACGCCCACTGCTGTGAGTGGATAACAGTCTTGCAAATTAAGAGTTTCACTCTCAATCCATTTTGTCATTACAAGGTAGCTAGGTCTATGTTATTTAGCTATGCGGTGGGCGGGGCTAAACCGGCCGTGTTGAAGTAGGCGTTGGTCTTCTTCTGCGGGGGTGGTGTTTTATCCTCTTTGACGTCATAGTTCCCCACTTTGAAAAACAAGTCGTTTGCTGAGCCTGGTGTCAATAAAAGCTTTTATTGGACTAACAAGGACGTTTTCAGTTCTGAAACTTACAGGTTATTCTTATAATATGATGACCTCTTAGATGTCAAAAGCTCAAGGAAAATTTAATTTCTCAGTTCATCACCCCTGTAATTTTACTTTATTCAGAGATGCAACTCGTCCGAACCACACAGTTATGTTACCCTAAAACACTCTCAATTAAACTAATATAAACTCTCTTTGCAGAACCTGACTTACAGAAAATGCTCTTAGAATAGCTTTTGATTTGCTTTCTTACAGATAAGATCCACATTATCAGAGAAATCCCTAAATGCCAAAGAGTGTAATCAGTGTTTTCAAACAGGTCAGCTGAATGTTGCTAACCAAGCTTAGCTAAAAGATGTTCTGTTTAGATTCTTCCAACCGTGTTTTGTCCCAGTTTGCACATGCAAATCTAGATGCCCGCTAACCCTCCTTTTTTTTTCTTCTTCTAGTTACAAATAATTTATAGATGTGTTACTAAATTGTATAGCTTGTGTTAATGGCGCGTGTGTGTGTGTGTGTGTGTGTTCCCTCTCCCCTCTTGACCCAAGAGTGCAGTTCCTTCTCCCCTCCAGCCACTGTCATCCTCCTCATCCTCCTGTGCTTTGAGGCCCTCCTCTTCCTCATCTTCACCTCTGTGATGTTTGGCACCCAAATCCATTCCATCTGCACAGATGAGACGGTAAGAGAACGCTTCCTTTAGGCAGTGGGCGAATGTGGTGGAGGTAGTGCTGCTTTTGGCCTGATATGCGCTGTTATTTTTAGGTTAATGTGTGGACAGTTGTATCTAAAATGCTATTGTGCTTGAAGTGAAATGTAACACATATAAAAGAAAGAAATAAGTAGGTCATTGTGTATTGAATAGATAACATGCATTCATGCTGGCTAATTTTCATGTACCGTACCTTGCTAGTAGAGTTGCACGATTCTGGATAAATTGAGAATCATGAATTTATTTTGTTTAAAATAGAGATTAGGGTTCTGAATAGACAACTAAACAAAATAGTTACTAGAGGTTCTGACAAAAAGATATGATCATCTAGGAATAAAATCACTTGGATGCTTTAATCATTTAATGATTAATCGTGCAGCTTTATTTGCTAGTTATTATTAAAATATACTGTATATTGGTGACATGTGATATTGACATCTGACATGAGTTCAAATGGTCCAGTGCTGTAGGCAACATTCTTGCACAACACATGATCTTGTGAATTTCTAACAGCTGACCTGGAAAACAAAACCCATATTCCTGTGCTAAAGATGCAACGAGATCCTTAAAAACTTATTCTAAGGAGATTGCTATTTCACACTGCCATTAGATTCTCTTTGATGGACTACATGTATAAACTGTTCACTAGATGCCTTTGATAAATGCAGGTGTTTAGCATCTGCTCAGAATAGCATACTATCATACTATTTGTAGGGTACTATTTCTGCAGTGTATATACTCTACCGTTCAATCTTTGTAATGCTTTTATTCTGCAAGGGTGCTTTAAATTAGTCAAAATGACAGTAAAGACATTAGCATTAATTAGAACGTTTTGTTTTTTTTAATTTGAAAATTGTGTGAAAAAGAATCCTGGAAAAATTTAACATGGTTTCCACAAAAAATATTAAGCACTACAACTGATTTCACCATCGATAATACAGTTTCTTGAGCACCAAATCAGTATATTAGAATGCTATCTGGTGGATCATGTGACACTTAAAAGGGATAATTCACTCTAAAGTGAACAATTAACTCATAAATTAATTACCCTGGTGTTGTTCTAATGCTGAATTCCCTTCTTTCTTTTATGGACCACAAAAAAAAAAAAAAAAAAAAAAAAGTCACGCTCGCTCTCGTACATATAATAGTGACCTGCATCCAGCTTTGTTCTGTTATAGGCCAGGAGCCATGTCCACTCCTCAGGATGTTTTCTGCTACCTTTTTTCACTATTATTTCCTAGTATCTTATATGTTGGGCCATCACAAGTTGATAATGACCACCCCCAACTCTGCCCCGTTTGGTCTCAGGGGCCAAAAAACACCCTTTTTGAGAAAGAATTTTTTTTTTTTTTTTTTGATTAAACAACATAAAAAAAAAACATAACAAAATCATACATACCCCAAACGTTTGAATGGTAGTGTATATTGTGTGCAGTAAGCAAATTTTCCACAATCCAATGCATTCAACTTGACCTTCCTTTCGCAGATTGAGGAATGAACTAAAATGATTGCATATATTTATAGAAAAAGAAATTATAAAAATATTTCCAAGAATAATACTATATGTGAACCATCATCCCAAAATGCAATGCACTTAATTTGACCTTTTTTTTCCTAGTGTGACAAATAAACCTGAAGTAATATCAGATGTACTTTTTAACCTTCTCAACTGCCTTCAATCCTAATTTGATTTGAATGTTGAGTTAAGGCATTTTACTAAAAAATGTATTAAAAATGTTTCAAATGCATCTTTTTATAAAATAAGTATGCTAGTATTTTATTCTGAACATAAACTTATTGGCATGATTTTTCATTATGAAAATCACTATATTATCTAATCTAAGATGAAAATATGGTTACAGTTCTGTTTTATGGAATGGGTCAGTTGTTCTTTTCCTCTTTTGTTTTGTAATATTCACACACTCTGAAGTCTCGGTTATCTCTTGTTTTTAGGGCATAGAGCAGTTGAAAAAGGAAGAGAGAAGATGGGCTAAAAAAACAAAATGGATGAACATGAAGGCGGTATTCGGACACCCCTTCTCGATAGCATGGTTTAGCCCGTTTTCCACACCCGAACACGGGAAAGCCGACCCCTACCAGTATGTGGTCTGAGCTCAGGAAGCTTTAAGCTAGAGACTCGAGTGCACTTGGACTGCCCTTAAAGAGCGTCTTTTAATTAATCCGGACTTGAGCGGAGCATTTACCAGTGAGACTAAATCACCTTCATCTTCCTTTTTTTCTTCAGGGAACAAATCATTGCATATCCAGTCATTCTTGCCTCTTATTTATTTGAATTAACAGAAAGTGGAAGCTTCATGTCATACTCTCAAGCATCTCTGCCTAGCTACACTGAAATAAAGATGAATGATGTGCAGATTATAGAAGACAATTTATGCTAATATAATCACTATTGTAATCTCTTCCGAATGTTGCTAAAATGATAACCTACTTTCTGAAAAACCTTCATTTAATTCCTTATACCCATCTATGATATAAAACCATGTTTTTTCCCGGTTAACGGTATAAGAGCACTGACAACCATTCACTAAAAAGGATTATAATTCTTATTGCTACAAGACATTTTACACCAAGGATAGTAATAACCATAACGATATTAATAACCATTGTAATCAGGGCTTGACCTTAACTTTTTTTTTCTCGCCGGCCACCGTGGCTGGAGGTTTTCCAAAGTTATTAGCCACTCAACATTTTCACTGGCTGCAATTTTGACATCGATTCCATAGGTAAAACTTCCATATAGATATTATATCATAATTTGACAGCAGGTACATTAGGCTGCTGTCACTTTAAGACCTGACACACGGATCCATTATACTGTTACACATGCATGTCTTTATCAACGGTTTAGGTTTATTTAAAACATAACTGTTTACGTGAATACTCACCAAGACTGGCATTTTTTGACATTATTTTGTGTCTATTTGACAGTTTAAGCGCAATAAGAAGCAGAAAAAAACTCAATTTAGTAGTGAGAGACGGCTTTATGTGCGGGCACTTTGAGTGTGAGCCCAAAATCTGGGGGAATGAGTAAAATTATGCGCAATATGAGCCAGCCCACACCAAAATTCAAGCCCTGTAACAGCAATAATATTCATCCAGAGCAAACGAAAGGAGTGAGTTAGGGGAGGCGGGTTTGTGTATCTATTCTGCGAAAATTAGTGTTGAAAGCATTTCAGTATCGATATGCATCAAAAAATATATATTTTTGACAACACTACATTGCACTTGGTTTATTATTTCAGATGCCTTTTTAAAAGACTGCAATTAAAAAAAAAATGTATTCATTATGTAAAATTCAAACCACCAAAGTGAAATAGAGTTCATATCAAGCCCTGATTGTGATACTAGGAGAATAGGCAAGTCCACACCACAACTACGGTATCATTATCATGACATAGAGGAACAATATCGTTGGAATCACTTTCAGAATTATTAATTTTTTCCAAGTGATGAATTATAACAGCAGTGACAGCCAATCAGAAACCACATGACTTTAAGCAGCTCAAAAATGTAGCGGCATATGACATATGTGCACTTATAATAAACAGAATTATCATTTGTTGCTGTGGGTGCTAATATAATTATTGTTGTGGTTCTTGGTGTGATCAGGCCTTAAAGCAGTAGTTCAAAAATGAAAATTGGACTTGAAGATGAACTATAGTCTTTTGAGTTTGTATGGAATAACATGAGATCACAGCATAACATTTTTAGGTGAACTATCTCTTGAGTATGGGTTATGGACTTTGGCTTTATGAAAAAAATATAGGAAATTTAATAGGGGTGTAAATATTTGTTCTGACAAAGCTTAGATTCTAAATGATCCTTTACTAAATGATGTAGTCATGACATCTGATCTCAATTTGGTTCGATTACTTTTGATTTTTTTGTTTAGAACTACTCGAAACGCTAATAAAATAAATGTAACCAAAGGTACGGTTCATACCGAGTTAAAAAATTGACAAAGTCATCCACCAGTTTTTGCATTCACATGTATGTACCACAGAATTGAACACGTAGATTGGATATTGTTAAATAAAAAATTCTATAATGAGTGCAGTATCAGATCATTGTTACACCCCTAAACTATCAATAAAAAATAAAAAATAATTCCATCTCAATAATTATTTTATAAATGTACAAACTCTGCATTGAGATATTATGAGTACTTTTGCTGTTATACATAACAATTAAAGTGATAACAGCACTTACCATTACAGAACAGAATTGCTGATTTACTTGGTATGTTGCCATAAACATGGTTTGCAGAAATGTATAAGAAAGGAACAGGCTTAAGAAATTGTGGGAATCTGACCATAAGATCAACTACATTTATATACAGTATATGAAAATATTTTATATCTTTTAAGGCTTATTACATGAAAGATAAATTGTGTTTTTGACAACTTTATTGATTTACCATTGTTGCCATTGTTTTGGTTAATTGCATATATTTTACATTTTATAAATATACATTTTTTGTTATGATGAACGGATGATATGTGCTTGAACTTTTAAGTATGAAAAAGACAATCATTCTGTTCTTCTTTGTCAAATGGTGAATTAAAAACATGAAACACTTGGTCATTAGTGCTGCTTTGTAATCACTTTTAAAGTGTCTGACATTGAATTTCTTAAATGCACAACCATCTGAAAAGTCGTATTACAGGAAATTCAACAGCTGAAATTCTATTCGCATTGCAAAATCCTTGTGTTGTAATCTCTCAAAGGCTCTAAATGTTTTCAAATGTGCTTGATCTGTATCTTTCTGTCCACTTCCTCTCTGTCTTTACCACTAACCTAGTTTCCCCAAAACAGTCTTAGTAAATTTATTTTATTCTTTCGTGTTGTCTTATGAATGGTTCCTTTGCTCAGAAATGTCCAGCCTTTGTGGTTTGGGGAATTAAAATGAATCTAAAAACAACTAATTACGTTTAGTATTAAATCAGGCTGATGTCCCTGTTTGATTGGTGTGATGGAGGTAAGCTTGATTGCTATCGATATATAGGCCGTTCAAACACATTCGATGTGCCTTTTGCCTGATCGCATGCTATAAAAAATAGATACATGCTGTGAAGGCATGCTGCATGCTTCATGTGTTCTTGATTTTTTTTTTTTTTTTTTTCATAAAGTGACAGTTGCACCATTTCTTCCAATTGGGTTATCTCTTATTGAAGATTAAAGGGATACTCCACTTTTTTGGAAATTGGCTTATTTTACAACTCCCCCAGAGTTAAACTGTTGAGTTTTACCGTTTTTGAATCCATTCAGCCGATCTCCGGTTCTGGCGGTACCACTTTTAGCGTAGCTTAGCATACATCATTGAAGTGGACAAGACCATTAGCATTTATCAAAAACGTTTACCAAAGAGTTTCGATATTTTTCCTATTTAAAACTTAAATTTTCTGTTGTTACATTGTGCACTTAGACCGACGGAAAATGTAAAGTTGCGAATTTCTGGGCTGATATGGCTAGAACTATACTCTGATTCATAATAATCAAGAAACTTTACTGCCGTACCATGAGTGCAGCAGGCGCAATGACTACACAAACTTAGTCCCGGCCACGTTGAAAGTTAACAAGGTAGGGACTATTTTCAGGTGCTGCGTCATATTGCGCCTGCTGCACTCACTCATGGTACGGCAGTAAAGTTTCTTGATTATTACGCAGGAATGAGATTATTAGCCATATCAGCCTAGAAAATCACAACTTTACATTTTCTGTCGGTCTTAGTGCACGATGTAACTAAAGACTTAAGTTTTAAATTGGAAAAATATCGTAACACTTTGGTCATTTTTTTTTTTTTTTTGAGAAATGCTAATGGTCTTGTCCACTTTTATGATGTATGCTAAGCTATGCTAAAAGTGGTACCGCCAGAACCGGAGATCGACTGAATGGATTCAAAAACGGTAAAACTCAACAGTTTTACGCTGGGGGAGTAACCCCAAAAAAGGTGGAGTATCCCTTTAAACACGCAGGTGCATGAATAAAATAAATCACTTCCCATTCTTTTTTTCTTTTAACCATGGTGGTAACCATTTGCTTTCCTTTTCCGTTCACGTAATGTAATGTATGTTTTTTGGCACTATGGATGTTGTTTTCCATGCATATGTGGATTATAATTCACGAATATAACAGACACAGAATCACAGATGTGTTGTTTTTTTTCTTTTTGCAGGGTATTGAAAAGTTGAAGCGTGAAGACCCTACATGGGAGAAGACTTCACCCTGGGAAGCTATAAAGTCAGCTTTCGGAGGTCCTCTTTCTGTGGCCTGGTTGAGCCCTTTCACAGATCTCTCGTGCCAGAAAGATGATTCTGCTCCTCTTCCCATGTTCCCACAGGGTGAGATCATTGAGGAGGATGTGATTGAAATTCCTCTGGAGCCTAATTCGATGTAAATGTGTTTGCTGCTTAATTCCTAATGACTGAAACGGCACAATTGGACCTGCAAAGAGACTACTGTGAATATTTGAATTTTACTTCCTTTTTTAACCTCTGGAAACCGCATTTATGTACTGTACCAATGTGCCTTAAAACAGTATTTACAACCAAAAATACATCTCACTCTCCTAAAGAGAAACTTGTGTCATGCATAGAGAGATGTGACTCTGTCATTAGTTTATTAACATGTACTTCATTATAAGCAGTTCCTGGAGCAGTAAAAACAAAAAATGGCTAAACACTAAGCTTTAAATTGTTTTAACCACAAATTATTGGTCAGGAAATTGGCAAGATTTAACTTAAAATGCAGGAAAAACTTTTTGAGTTTTTGGCAGAATATGGGAAGTTGTGTGTGGAGTGATGGGTCACGATGAAACACGAGTCACATGGTGATGCTCCAGAGCAGTGTCTTCGACAATCTGCTGAGAAATCTAATAATAAATACCACTGTGAAGAAAGAGGTGTCATGGTGTGGGGAGCCTTTTTAGCTGCTGGTATTGGTGATCTGCTTCACTGTGAAAAGTCATTTAATGCTTTGGAGAACAGGAGAGTATTGCAGAAAGGCTTGCTTCTCACAACTGAAAAGTTATCTAAAGCGAAATGATTAGATGTTATTTTCGACACTGCGCTTGCCCAAATTGCGAAGATAACCAAGAAGTGGTTTGAGAACAAGTTCATCAGGCTCATGTTTTGGCCTTGTCAGAATCCAGATTTAAACCCTATGGTGAATATTTGGTCTCACATTACACTCAAATGAACTGGGAGACCTTTTTAACTACTCATGAAATGCTTGAAGTCATGAACTTCGAGTGAACAACACACACTCTTCTTCCTGTAAAAAGCTGTCTGTAAGTTTGCTCACATGGCAGAGGGGAAGGCTATTGCTACTCATTTGCAGTGTTTGTGCAATTCTTGCTAATTTCCTGACCAGTGATTTGTTTGTGATTTAAAATGGTTAAGACCGATAAAAGACCACTAAATATTTTGCCATTTTTTTTGTTGGACCTTTATTCTTTGCCTAGGAGTTTATCTTTTTTAGTTTTGGTTAAAAAGAAAAAGAAATGTATTCAGTAACTGGAAGAGATCTTTTTTTCCTATAGGACCTTTTTAAGATATAATATCACAGTTAAAACTATAAAATCTCTAAAGTGTCCTTAATGTACTACAAGACTCTTAAAATGGCCTGACATTGAAAAAGGCATAAACCCATGACTATGCAAGTTCTGGTGCAGTATTTGATAATATAAAATGATGGTGCTTATTTGTAGACCTGTTAAGACTTTTCCATAATTGTCAAAAGCACATATCAGATTTACCATCCCAGGATCTGATTGATATATTGCTTATTTTTATTGTTGTTCTATGTCATATCTGTCTTTTTCATTGTATTTACGACCTTTAAAAAAATAAAATACTTGTACATCTTTTTCCATTACAGGCTCGTTGTTTGTTATGCTATTGTTTTGGATTTTTTTTCCATTACCTGATATTTCTCATTGGTTGACTAGGTAGTATCAAGTCAATTTTCAGATGTGATTTCAGAGCAGAATACATTGTAATGGCCAGCTGTGCTCAACAGATGCTGCCTTTGTGGTTGGGTTTAAAATAGAGTCCAGGTCAGTGGTTTACTCAAAATGACACACAACAGAAGAACTTTTCATTTTAAAATACATGTGGATTTTTTTTTAAACCACATTTTGCTTATCAGGTGCTATTTAATCCAAATATAATTTGTATGAGGTAAAACAGTGTAATGTATTATTATTAAAATATATACAAAAATGAATATATCTGAGTGTGCCTGTTCACTATTTGGAGTGCAAGTTTAAATAGGTTTTAGTTTAGAAGACTTTAAAAAGTTACAAACATTACGTTTAACAGTAAAACAAAATAAGATCCACAGCTGTATTTGGTCAAATATACAGCAAAAATAAACACATAAATAATAAAAATAGCGTTTGTGTATCAGCATCACACAGTATGACATACATATTTAATGTAGTAGTTACCAAGAGTATAAATTAATATATTATAAACGTGCATAATGTGCCCTTGACGGCTGAAGTATGCATTCACCTACTTGATTGAGGTAGGTAGGCACAAAGTGAGACACATTTCAAGGCTTTGATCGTGTCAATATTAACATTACCATGATGCACATCATGATGCACAATAATAAATTAACTACAAAGATTGTATAAAACAATCCCATGACAGAAATAAAAGTGCATAATTCTTATTAGCTCAATAGCTTTACATGGTTTAAGTTACACACCATCTGACTTGATTGATTTGACTTCAAGCATTGGATAAGGCAATGTTTGTGTTGTTCTGTCACTCATATTTTTTTTCCACATTTTCCTGTGGAGACTGAGGAGTCGATCCATGCAAGACCAGAAGCCCTGTCAGGGTCAAGATGATACCAACCCACCACAGCGTGGCATGTGTTTCGCCAAAGATCACATGTCCAAGGAAAGCCTGGGAAAAAGGCAATGAATTTTAAAAGAGTAAGTAACTAGTTTCTAATATGAACTTGAGGGTTTGAGCAATCTTACAGAGAAGATAAAATTTGAGGCAGTGGTGGTCACAGTGGCCCGGGCAGAGGAAGACGAGTGTCGGAGGGCTTTGGCGAAGAAGGTCCACATTACAGCATTGCAGGTGAACAAAAGACCACCACAAAGCAGCCGCAGAGGTATGTGTAACTGCGATTAATGACAACATTAAAATGACATTATGTTCATTGTTCATTTAAGGCAAGCTACTACAGTCAAAATCTGTTTTTAATGCATCTGATCTGTCAATTTTGAGATTTTGGCTTTTCATTAAATGTTTTTTTCAGACTAAACTCAAGATGTATGGTGATATCTATTAGTAATTTTCTTTTACCCTATTCACCTGAGGTGTCTTGCCTTACACACACATATATTTATTTCTAATATAAGATATATACACACGTCTTACCCAGTCACAAGCTGTGGTATCAACTCCTGTAGTGTTTCCCTGCCCATCTATCCGGATCAGCACTGTTTCACACACACCTTTAAGATAATCAGCACCCAAAGACAACTTAGCAGAAGATGATGCTAAAGCTGCCAAAAACCCGGCGATCAACGCATAAAACACCCCAGGAAACATAATTCCAGCTCCTACTGCCTCACCTAGACTTGACTATGGTAACACCACTACTTTATCATCTGGAGACATAAAACATACAATTTTAAGACATAAAATTAAAATGATAATGAAACTTCCCACTGTGCATCACAGAAATATATCGAACAGGTAGAGTGACACTTAGCGTGAATCACGTGGTCAAATGGGCGGGACTTAATAAAATAAAAACATAGTTGACCTAAATAAAAACGTCGTATTTAACATCTTCACCCCGTGTAATTGCTTTTTAATGTTGAAGTGTCATTACTTGTGTGAAAACTGTTACCTAGACCTTCAAGTCTTTCTTGTGATGCGTGTTACTTTCCTCAATGCTGTTCATAATGGACCAATCACATGTGATCACTGCATAATTAGTTTGTCAGAATAGCTTTTTTGGATTTCTATTTAGCTATTAAAATCTATACATCTAATTGATTATACAGTTTACAATGTCTCCAATAGGAGGGAAAACACTCTGTAATATAAACGGGGTTCAGTGGAGACTTCGGCTTTCTGGGCCGCCAAGCGCCTCTTGAGGAAAATAAATGTTGTGGAAAGTTAGCAGCCAGCAATGCTGCTCAATGTAAGAAATAATGAAGGCTCGCGATGATTGGTCATTCCCAGGCACTTATTGATGACGCAAAATTTACACGCCTGGCTTTTGTGTGTTTAGTGTTTGTGAAACATTAAGCACATTTACAGTTTATCAGTCTGATTTGAACTACAAACACAATGAGTAAAAAGGGTAATGTATCATGGGTGAAGCCAGCCGAACCATCTTTTTTGAAGAAATTTAAGAATGATGTTGGTTATAAAGAAGGGCCGACAGTGGACACTAAGGTAACGTTAAGTGTTTTTATTCACATTGGTCATGCCTCAAAACATAGTGAGATGCTAGCTTAAAAATGCTAGCTCAACGCATCTCTCTATTGTATTCATGACATGTTTAGTGTAGGAAATGAAGTGAATGTTGCTGTTGCAGAAGCAGCAGATGCCGCAGTGTGATGATGGTGACAGTGCTGACAGTGATCGGGAGGACGAGATGCCGCAGGTCGTGGTGTTGAAGAAGGGAGATCTGAGTGCTGAAGAGGTTCTGAATGTCAAAAAAGATACAAAGAAGGACACAGATTCAGACACAGGTAATGCGTTGTTGCACCTCTTTCTAATGCGACGTGCATTGCTTTCATGGATAAGAATGTGATCAAACCAAACCTGTCTTGCAATTCTAAGTCAATTCTTGATAATGACCCACATACTCCGAATGCAATAATTTAATAACCTAATATAATCTCCAAATAATCTAAATTACAATTAAATAGGTGCATTAAAAAAATCCATAGATAAAAGCATACTTTTTTTAAAATTATTTTTAACGTTTCATAAAATTGCTGTAGTTATTTCTGAAAACGAATACAATACATATTGGTACAGTAATCACAATAAAATCTTATTCATAAGGAAAGGTTTGATTTTTTTTTTTTTTTAATGACACTGACTTATTTAGGTATTCCATCTAAATATTTATTTTGCCAATTAATATTTTAGTCCTCCACATTTCTTTGAGGAGTTGTGTGTTGCTCAGACTGAATGTGGTTGATGGTAGACTTTTTTTTTTACTTGCCTAAAAATGAAAAGAAAGAAAGAAGATAATTATACAAGCTCTTTGATCTTTTGCTGTGAAATTTGCACACGTTTTGAATATTTCAATAGCTTAGCAGCTGTTCTCAAAGGTTGTGCAATGGTTATTTGTTCTCACTGTATAGATTACTGTGATGGATTGAATTGATATTTTTTATATCCCAATTTTTTTTTTGTCTTTTCACTGAAAAAAATTATTCAGTGACATAAATAACTACTATTAGACAAGTTTTATTATGTGTTTTTATTTGAGACAGACAGTGAGCAAATATGCAATTTAATTTTTCAGTTTTGACCAAGTTGCAAACTCTCGCTCTGGCTTCTTTAAATTTTATTTTATTTCTGTCTGGTTACTGGTCTGTTGATAATAGTTACTTGCGACGCAAATACATGTTTCTTATAACAAAGCTGGCAGGTACATTTGTAGAGGTCTGTGAGTTATGATGGGAAGAAGTAGAAAATCAATCCAGTCTCCCTTAATGTTCTGGTGTTCAGAGAGTATAAAGTCATTCATTAAATGAAATGCTTTCATTTTCTCCAGATGAACAGCCTCCATCTGATGGAAAGATCGTCTTTAAGAAGCCTGTCAAACGCTCCTCTGATAAATTCAAAGGCATTACGGCCAGCTCTAGCAAGAAGAAGAAAAGCGAGGATGGTGACAAGAAAGAGTCAAAAGCTGGTGTGAAGGTGAAGAACAACAGTCTGCTGTCCTTTGGTGATGATGATGATGATGAAGACTAGTTTGACATCGATTCAAGTATTTCTTCAGGTCAGATTGTGTCTCAGACTGTTTCTTGAAATGACCAATCTGCTCTTTTAAAAATATATTTGTGTGTGTGTAGATGGTGATAGATGTATATTGATGTTTGTGAGAGTGATCAAGTCCATGCAGCTTAATTAATTTTGTTAAATAATTTTGTTAAACATATGAGTCATTATGAGCCTCTGAAGGATCATCAATAGCAGGAAGGAACTATATATAACAACATCAGAACCATTAATAACGACAGTTTTAAAAACTGTGACGATAAACGTATGGACATAAACATAAATGAAAATATGAATGGAACAGGTTGATTTCAAAGAGGCTATTCAGTGTTTCATAGAAATGAAACTGTCCTGTTAGAGATGTCCAACAGGATGTACATATATGGCTTCTATGAAGGAGCTGTGCAGTTACCCTTTTTATCTTTGTTTTAGGTTTTTGTTTTGCAAAACGTTGACACTCAAAATCCCTGATTCGGGGACTTTTGCAGTTGTATTTTATTATACATTGTGTCCCATTTTAGAGGAAAGAAAAAAAATGCATTCTGGAATAAAATATTTTTACCACCATTTATCTTGTGCTGCAACTTGAAATTCTGAAGATAAATCATGTGTCTGTTCAGGAAGAAAATCTCATAGGATATTTTATCAGGTTGAGTGATATTACACTAAGAAAAAAAAGGAACAAATACAGCCAATGGTGTTTGCCACAGAACATATACACATATTGATATTAATATATAAATTCTCAAACTTTTTTGATTCAAAGGCCAAAATAATATGCAAAGGACCCCTATATAATAGATAATATAGATATATTACATGTACACAAACACATTATTATATATTTTATGATGACATTTTTTGATGATTTAGTTAATCTTTATTCAGTATTTAATGAAATGTGTTAAATTTACTCTGAATATTTTAGTCCTTCACACCCCTTTTCGACAGTCTTGTTTGCTCTTGCATAAACTAATAATAATGTTCTTCAATCAATTTTATTTATTTATTTCAGTTTACATATTAATTTTATTTTAATTTAGATAGTTTTAATGAGTTTAAATCATAAAAATAAATAATATAATTTGAGTTTTCAGTTCTTCATCCACATAACTTGTGATCTAGAGTTTACATATTGACTGTATTTTAATTTAGATTAGTTTTAATTAATATAATAAAAAAAAAATACAAGTTTTCAGTTCTTCCACATAACTTGTGATCTACAGTCTAAATTGTGACGCATCTAATGCTAATCATAAAATGTTGCTTCATATTTAGACCAAGATCAATGCAATAATGAAACAAACATTTAGCACAGAGATTATTGTATTGTTTACTTTCAAAAGCAGCATTTGTTTAAAGTTCAGCCTTGGACAACTTGCAAAGATGATCACATTCTCAGAGGAGAGAACACAGGATGGGTCATTAAACAACAGCAGTTTGATATACTTCATCCACTGGAGTGTTACACTGAGCACACTGCGACATTTGCACAGTTTAATACTTTTAAATGATTCAAACTCTTACATGAACACTGAAAAAATAAAAACAACACAGGAATAATAGACACACTGTAACAGCTACATGCAAAAAGCAAATCTAGTGTTAAGGTTAGGTATGACCCAACCGATTTGTAAGCACAGTACAGTGCTAAAAAAGGCCATTATGGGTTCAAACACTAGCTGCTCACCTATCAAGATCCCTTGTTTAAAAAATACAGATCTCATTCCTTCATTCTTTTCATAGTACAACTAAAGATGCGAGGACTAACGTGAACTGTTGTTCAGCTTTTCAGGATGCTAAAATGATTACTACATCAACGATTAGAGGATTCAAACAAGATGTTAATGCATTTCTGAAGCTTAGATATGCAACATTGCATTATTTTAACACTAACACAATAAAAGTTGTAGTCAACATTGTTGTTCTGTAACAAGTTTCCAGTCATAGAAGGGTGTTGCTGGGAAGTTGAGATGACAGATTTGAACCTCTTATATATTGAAATTTGAAACAAAAACTCAAAAGTGAGTCCATTAAAGTATAACTTTCATCTTCCTGACCAGTAAGGCATCTTCACATTTAAAGAAATCTAATGTCTCCCAAAATGTTAGGTGTAAATGGAAGTTGACATTTATCAACATGAAACAAACAGAAATGAAATAATGAAAGTGTATACTTCGTATTAAACCTAGCTTGTTCCCTTGAGTCAAACGATGTGTAAAATAACCCCCCGTTTTCTCTTTTATTAAAGATAGTGGTATTGTGCTGGTTCAACATGATATTAACACTCATGCTATTCATTGATTATAACGGAGGCGTTCTAGTCGCGTCGTGTTGCTCTCAATGTGGACGTGGAGTGAACGTTTATGATTAGATCTCTCTATGGTCATTTAAAAAAACTAAAAATAGGCATTTCATCTCATCTGTCAGTGAGGTGATATTGTGGACTATCCACAAGAGGGCAGTCAGACAGTGAGAAAATAGTTAAAAAAACTCCATATTGGCTCAAACAGAGTGAACAACACATGGCTTTTCCAAAAGAAAAACGGAGTACATTCTGTCATGTACAAAACCTGCGAGGTCGCAGGCAAACCCCTGAGTTCAAGCCTAACCATTGGTCAAAAACTGGAAAAGAGAAGCTTAAAATCTAACAATGTTTGTGTATATAAAAGAAAATGAGAAGTGTTAGAGGTAGGAGCACCTAACAGACTGTAGGGGACGTGGGTGGACAAGGGAGGGCAGTCACCGGGGGTTCTGGTCCCCATGAGACACTCACAGGTGCTCTGGATGGCTCTGCATGCAAGTGATCATGTCCTGAACCGGTTTGTCCTCGAAACAGATCTGATAAACAGCCGTGAACAGGGGGAACCTGGAGAATAATGCAGATTTGAGATATCACCAATTTTGTAAATGGATCTTGACAAAGAACATTGTGCCCCAGAGCGAGTCATCTGAATAATACACAGACTGTTAAATGAAGAATAGTCCAATGCATCCTCTTGTTTTTTTAGTTGATAAAAGCACAAATCCCACCTTCTAGTATTAGGTACACTACTGTTCAAAAGTTTGGTTGCCAAGATTTTTTTTTATGTTTTTGAAAAAAGTCTCTTATTGTCACCAAGGCTGAATTTATGCAATTAAAAATGACAGTAAAATCAGCTATATTGTGAAATATTAATACAATTTAAAATACACATTTTCTATTTTAATACTTTTTAAAACAGTTTATTCCTGTGATGCAAAGCTGAATTTAACATCATTACTCCAGTCTTCAGTGTCGCATGATCCTTCAGAAATTATTCTAATAGGCTGATTTGATCGATAAGCATGTTGTCTTATTATTATCAATGTTCAAAACTGCTTAATATTTTGTGGAAACTGTGATGCATTTTTTTTTCAGGATTCTTTGATGAATAGAACATTTTGCAACATTATAAAATGCCTGTTTTGAAGAAAATTCATACATCTTTGCCGAATTAAAATGTAGCCTTTTAAACGCTAGTGTAAGTAAAATAATATTTTTATCGAAATAAAATTAACATTCTAAAATTAGCAAGTAGCTAGTTAAAATGCAACAAAATGTCCATACTTTCTCTAAAATGGAAATTATTATCCAATAATTAAAATCATGTTATAATTTTGACATCCTGGCACATTTTTTTAAAAGTATTTAATTTATATTTTTATTTTGTTTACTAGAATATCACCACATTTTTCAGATGCTTCGGCAAAATAATAATTCCATACATTAAAAAAAAGAGATTTTCACTCTGCGAATGTCTTATAAAAATACTTCTTTTTAATGCATAATGATAGACACAGGGGGATAAATTATGCATCAAAAAGAAGCACATTTATAAAATTCTAGAATCAGATCTCTTTTATATGGACTGCAGTGTATTGCTAGGATACAATTTTTTAACTTTAGATTTGTATTCAGTATTGTGTCACGTGCATGAACACCATGTCAGGTTAATGCAAATATATAATACAGTTATAATAACATGACAGCCAAAAAATGGTTACACATACTTATCCACTAGGCCCTTCTGTTTGAGGATGTGATAAACCTCAGCAGAAGTCAATGGTCCCTGAAGCTTTTGTCCATTTAACATCTCCTTCTCCAGTTCCTCGATGCTCTGAAAGAAAAATAAATCTGTATTGATCTTGTGTGCATCAGCAAATGTGCCTAATGCTCAGCATCTTCCTTCAATCCATAAAATGTACATTACATGCCATCAGGCAAGTGGAGAAAAACACAAACGGATGTGTTTTCCGTTTACCTTCCCTGTCCTGGCAAACGCCTCTGCCACGCGACGGTTTCGTCCTCCGTAGCAGGTGGTGATGAGGTCAGCCACGCCGCAGCTCTCGAGGAATGTGGCGGAGGACACAGAATCGTCTTTGCTGAAGAGTTTGGCGAACGCGATCATCTCCATCAAGCCCAGCCGGATGACGGCTGCTTTGGTGTTGTCTCCACACTGCAGACCGTCACAGAAGCCTGCGCCCACTGCAACAATGTTCTAAAACACGGACAAATAAGGATGGAAAGGTTATTAGACTGCCAGAATGGTGCAATGCATCCAGCACTTTCCAGAAATATGGTAAAATTAGTGTCCAGCCTATTAACTTAAGCATAAATCCTATTTTCCTATATTATATACGCTACAATTCAAAGGTTTGGGATTTGTAAGATTTGTTTTGCTCACAAGGCTGCATTTATTTGATAAAAAACTGTAATAATAACTTTTTTATTTTAATATATTTTAAAATGCAATTCATTCATGTGATTGCAAAGCTGAATTCTTATTAGCCATTACGTTAGTTTTCAGTGTCACATGATTCTTCAGAAATTGTTCTAATATGCTAAAAATAATGGTAAAATAAGCAAGCAAAGATTATTAGAATACCAGTAAGATCTAAATTGGAGGTTCTGCGCAACAAACTTCTGTGTTCATTTAAACAGGTTGAATTACTTCTGTTTCTTTCTTTATTTCAGGTCTTTTGTATAGAGCAGTTTTACTCAAGATACCTTTAAAAGGAGCAAGCAAAGATAAGCATAACCGATGTCCGTCGTATAGACCATTTCACAAGATGTAAACAACACTGGTCCAGAAACACTTCCTGTTTCAGTTTGTAACTGTTTTCTTTATTTCACATGTAAAGAAAACATCTTAAAGATGTTTGTTTAACTTTTTGATCCAGTTTTAAATGTTCTGTTGGTTGTATTTTATTCCAGCTTTTATGTAGTGTTAAAAAACTGAAACAGGAAGTGCTTCTGGACCAGTGTTGTTTACATCTTGTGAAATGGTCTATATGCAGATTGATATCTAAAAAATTTTTTTTCTTTTGCTCCTCTCACTTTTTCGTTTATTGGTATCTTGTCGGCCGAGTCGGTTGACTTCCATTGTATGGATAAAAATAATGGCACTGAGACATTTCTAAAAACTTTTATGCTCCATAGAAGAAAGAAGTCAAAGTTTTGGAATGAAATAACCCAGAATATTTGTCAAAACTTGCCAATGTTACAACGATTTTTTACAATGTATTTACGAGAAGGAAGACAGTGGCCTTACAGCATCTAATTGTAAATTCAGCAGCGCAAGCTCTTCTTTACACAGAGGTCTGAGTCGTGCCCCCGAAGCCCTGCATCTCAGGTGCATGCATCCAGATATTTCCCTTGGGATGAGCAGCAAGACAAGACTGATATTTACCTTGAGGGCTCCACAGAGCTCTACTGTGTCAGCATCATCCACCACGGTGATTCTGAAGTTAGGCGTCTGCAGGAGCTCTTTGAACAAGTGGCCATTCTCCAACACCTTGCTGCCTGTGGATTGAAGATAATGTTTGTTGAGATTTCCCATGGTGCTGCTTTTTTAGCAAGTTACTATGTGTACTACAGTACACCCATCTAACCATGAGAGTGAATCCCTTATATTTTCATTGTGTGTGTATGGAACACAGTTTTCTCAAGAAATTGCGATGCTCTATAGACCTTATTCAGAGCAGCACCATGACAGGTATGAAAGTGAGGCTGTGAGGGGTAGACTTACCGTGTTTCCAATGGCATCCGCAGTATAAAGCTGAATAAAGCGGCTAGATTACTTACAATTTTCCACAGCTTACATTGTCAGGAGTTTTTTGTCAACTGAAATTTCTTGGAAAGATATTTTTCCAGTGTTTCATGAGCAGAACAATCCGAAAACACGTTAAATAACAGTACAGCCCATTGAAGAGATGCATGACTATCCCTCACAGCCTCGCTTTCATTCTCATTAAAAATTAAAGATGGCGCTGCCGTGAATAAGGTGTATTGGGTTGAGATCTGGTGACCATTTTGGTGGGGGCCATTTTAGTACAGTGAACTCATTGTCATGTTCAAGAAACCAATTTAAAATGTTTCAAGCTTTGTGACATGGTGCATTATCCTGCTGGAAGTAGCCATTAGAGGATGGGTACATGGTGATCAGAAAGGGATGGGCATGGTCCGAAACAATGCTCAGGTAAGCAGTAGCATTTAAACGATGCCCAATTGGCACTAAAGGGCCTAAAGTGTGCCAAGAAAACACCCCCCACACCATTACACCGCCACCGCCAGCCTGCACAGTAGTAACAAGGCATGATGGATCCATGTTCTCTTTCTGTTTACGCCAAATTCTGACTCTACCATCTGAATGTCTCAACAGAAATCGAGACTCATCAGACCAGGCAACATTTTTCCAGTCTTCAACTGTCCAGTTTTGGTGAGCTCTTGCCAATTGTAGCCTCTTTTTCCCAATTTGTAGTGGAGATGAGTGGTACCCGGTGGGGTCTTTTACTATTGTAGCCCATCCGCCTCAAGGTTGTGCATCTTGTGGCTTCACAAATGCTTTGCTGAATACCTCGGTTGTAATGAGAGGTTATTTCATTTATATATTATATATACATATATTATGTTATACTATTTTAACTAAATCGTGCATTTAAATATGCCATTAAAGGGATCCTATATTGCCTTTGCCTGCGGTCGCCTGCTAGCCAACATCAGTGTTGATGTAGTGTTTACTGTATCTTTTATAAGCTCTCACTTTTGTAATACTGTTCACCACCCGTAGGAAAATTAACTATTAACCATACTTAAGTCTGAATCAGGCTTGAAATTGACATGCTTAATATTTACACCTGAGCAGATGAAACTCACGATTAGGTAAGGGGCGTGACATTTCCCAAACACATGGTGTCAATAACAACACACTGGGACAGCTAACCAATCACAGCACATTTCATATTTCGAAAGGAGGGGCTTCATCAAACTAATGACATGTTCGAGCCAAACTGGGGAGAGAGGTGCTGTAATAATGTAAAATAATGTGTTTTTGAACAATCAAGACTATTCTTGTACACACAATTATACAATTCAGTTTTGTACACAATGCAAAATTTTGTAAATGCGGTTGTTACTGCTGCAAATAAACTTATACAGAACATGATTAAGCGTTAACAGGTGGTCTGAATTTACCCGCAGTGTGTTTGTGGTTTATGTGGTTCCTTACAAGCACAACTATATACAGTATTTTCACAGTTTACAATCACTCACCAATGGTGCTCTCGCAGAACTTCTCTGCCGCCACTTCATTAGCAATGTTGGCCCCCATTAGGACACTGACATCGATGCCCATTTTTTCCCGGATGATGTCAGAGATGAGCTTCAATCCTTCTGGTCCTTCATCTATGCCCTACAGAGAAGGAAAAAAAGAGCCAATTCTATCAACACTGACGCTCTTTTAATGTAGCATCACACCATTTCCCCTTCAGTAGATAGAACTCTGAAACACAGATGTTAGGAGGACTATCTGCCTAATGACTCAAAGAATGAGGAGGAACACCAAAGCAGAACAAAAATAATAAGGGAGGTGGAATGAGTACACAGGAAATGGGCAGAAATCTGAAAAAGAAAACAGACAAACCATATCTTTTCATATTAAACACGGAACACTGGGAGAAATGTAATGAGACACTTCAAATAGCGAAGTGAAGGTACAACTAGAAAGATGAAGCCCTGAGTGGCATAGTCAATAACAGAGGAGACAAACTAGCACCAGGAGGTAATTTGCACGCAAATAGTTTGCCAGCAGGACAGAGGGTCCTTTTTTTACCCATGAGTTACTCCACATATGGTGCACTGTGCTGAGCTTTTAAAAAGACATCAAGTCTGAGACTTCTCAGCATTCTTCTTCAGTCCTGAACATCCCGTCTGCATAGAAGAGGATTCTCAAGGTTTGACCAAAACTTGGGCTGTGTCTGAAATACCCTCATTCACTATTTCCTACATTAGTCCACTAAAATAGTTCACTGGAGGGAGTGAATGATGAGTGAGCGAATTCGGACACCGAGTGTGCCGGAAGGGCTGCTGCTTTTGCATAGTTTGTGCTTGCCGTTTAATAATCGTTTGAAATTTAGCAAACTCGCAGCTCCATAAATAAGATGAAAAGATTTATCTTGAACTCTGTCATGGAAAGTATGTATAATTAAACAATTTAACAATCAATTAAAAAGGAAATTACACCTGTATGGTATTACGCTATACCCACATTGGACCAGCGAATTATGAAAATTGATGGAGGGACAATTCAGCTGCGGGCACCATCTTCTGGTCGGACGCGGAAATTAATTCAGTGTGCGACCCTAACAGTGCATTATGGGTATTCTCTAGCCGTTGAGCATACATCGGTTGTACACTCGGTATTGTGGTGCATTGTGGGATTGAATTAGTGCATAGTCACACACATTATGAGCAGTGAGTAGTGAACACACTTATTAGTGGTTGGGTGAGCCATTTCCTGCCGGTATTGAGAATCAAACCTTACAAGTCCAGCTCTCTAACCCAGTCTTTCCCAACCCTGTTCCTGGCGGCACACCAACACTGCGTGTTTTCATTGTCTCCCTAATCAAACACACCCGATTCAACCCATCAGCTCATTAACCCACCTGATTATGAGCTGATGGGTTGAGTCAGGTGTGTTTGATAAGGGAGACAAAGAATACACACAGTGTTGGTGTGTCGCCAGGAACAGGGTTGGGAAACACTGCTCTAACCATTAGGAAATAATTTAACTACACAATAATAAAACCTTCCCTCTTCAATATAGCTTAGGAAGCCTTTCAAAAAGCACTACAAGTCAATTCTGTACAATGCTATGCCTAGCTTTCTCACTTTGATTAGCGTAATTCCACGAGCCTTCTCCGAAACGCAGCCGACCATCTCATCGCACAGTTTCCGGATGAATTGGTGAGGGACCACGAAAACCAGGAGGTCGGCACCATCCGCCGCATCCCGAAGCTGCGGCACAGCAACCTATGGGAAAAACACCATTAATCTGACATTTATTTCCATATCAGATCAAGCTAGCATAAAACAATATTAACACACCCCACCCACTGTCTTACCACATTCTCTGGAAGTTTGTAGCCTGGAAGATACTTGACATTCTCGTGCTCTGTATTGATGATCTCAGAAAGCTTTTTCCCATTGACCGTTTCTTCAAACACCCACATCTTGACTGTTGTGGCAAAGCACTGGAGTTTCTGTGCATTGGAGCCAATAATTCTTGCAATAGCAGAGCCCCTTGGCACAGTACAACACAACAGTATCTTTAATCAAAATGCCAGTCTGTTGTTAAACAGCAGTTCACTGAGACGTTTCAAGCAGGGTTTACAACCCTGAGAAGCTGTTTTGCCAGCTGCAATCAAATGAGTGTATGCAGCATGCAGCTCATCAGATCAAGCCATTAATCACTTGATTTTGCCCAGAATAACTATGTTTAACATATGGACCCGAATATCGAATAAAAACACGCAGGCAATTAAACTTGCGGTCCAGTTATTTGTAAGTAACGTTACTCTCTGAGCTAGCAGTTGATCCACGCCATATGTTCTTTATATTAATCTCATTACCAATCACATATTGATCATATCTAATCATTACACGTTCATACTCACCAGTTTCCTGAACCAACAATACACACTTTCAGCGGAGCAGCCATCGCCGACTTTGTGATCAACTAATGGATAAATGTTTCAAGTAAACAATAAAGGTAATAATACTATCAAGTCTAACAGTTTCTCGGTGGGAGGGAGCGTGCTGGTCCACTTTTGACTGCGTCATCGGTGGCATGTAGGAATTCTGGAAGTTGTAGTTTTCTCTCTCATTTCTACAGGTTTCTTTTAGATATTTATGATCATTTATTTCAGTTTATGTGTATAGCGCGTTTATGAAAATAATTAGGCTATCCATTCTACTTGAGCTGATAAACCTTATAAATAAACAAATTTAAACCTAGTAGCTCATTAAATATCCATTACAGTAATGCATCCTCATAATTTTCTTTCTTTCTTTCTTCTTTCACACTTCTGCTTATAGAAGAACTAACAATATTTAAACCTATTCCATCTTTTTATTTTTGCAGTGTGGTGGTCAAAACCTGGAAACTACTTTTTGTCTCAGACCCAATTTGAAATGCTAAAATATGAAAATATAAAAACATGAATGGAAATATTTTTTCTCGACAAATTACAAATGTTGAAGTATAAAAACACACACACAAATATTTTAATTCTTTTTGCATGGAAATTATTATTATTATTATTATTATTATTAATTACGACATAATTTTTACCCCAACGAAAAAAAAAGTTGAAAATATAAATCATAAATTAATCTTAAGTGAATAGCGTCAGAACGACAAATGAGACAGCCACTTAATAATTGTTACTGAAATAATTTATTAGTAAGAGTGCATTTCAAAAGAGTTTATTTTAAATAAATAAATTATAAGGTATGTTTTTTTTTATCATTTTTTAAAATATTTTTATACTCATTCATTCATTTTTATTTCGTTTATTTGTTATTATTTCACTTATTTCACTTATTTCATTCATTTTATTATTTCTTCGTGCCTATGATAATGAGGAGGCGCGGCTTTGCGTTCACTCGTCTCGCCTTCCTGATGCAGCATTCCTGTTTGAGGAGAGCGGGAGGGGAGTGACCACACACTGATTCCAATGAAAACACAGAGAAGCCCATTAAAGAGTCCAAGGCAAGGCATCAAGATAAAAAATGAAAGTAATCTCCAATCACGTCCTCTCCATGCGATGATCATTTTAACAGTATCTTTGGTTTGGTTGTGAAACTGTGCTTTGGATTTTGAATCGTCATACTGTATGATCCAGAGTTTGGAATAATCATGGAAAAAACACTGAACATGTCGCATTCAGGGAGCAGTAAAGGAAAGTGGTCCGCGGATCTGGGGAATCCCGCACAGAGACAGGCAAGAAGCGGCTCGTACAGTCCGGGATCAGGGGCTGTTTCGGACACTCATCCATCTCAGACCCAGAAGAGACACTTGGAGGGGATTTTGAACAAATACACCAATTTATTACAAGGTTGGCAGAGCAGGTAAAGAGTTTTTTGGCGTTTGCTCACTCTTTACAACTTTTAAACCCCTTTCTAAATATTTTTCTTGCCAGACAGTCTAATATGATGAAGATTGTTCACATTTCTGATCATACCATTGCTTCATATTCATTACATCAGTATCGGGATCAAAGAATGAAGACACGTCATCTTCCAGCAATGCAAAGAAAGCGGTCTATTCCAATGCAATATGACGCTATGCATGAATTAAATATTATCTTTCACTGTTTAAATTTGTGGGATTCTCTCCCTGTTGATGCTGAGCATATGGCCCGCTTTATTCTCGTACTTGCATCGCATCTTAAGTTTCGGTCAAATATTATTTTCTAAGTGAATAATGAAATTGATGTCAATCCGTAATGACATCATGCATGAAAGTAAACAATTTGGTACTAGCTAACTAACTAATATATATGTGTCAAATCTTTGTTTGATGATTCTCCTAAAGGTTTTTGATTTGGACATTATATTATATTATATTAAAATATTTTTTTTTATCAAATAAGACGTTGCATTTTCTAAAATCTGATGCAATCTGTTGAGATGGAAGATCCCACCTCTTAGTTTGCCTACCTGTTATCTAAGTATCTGGTGTTATGTAATAGGCGATTGTCTTGTGATTTGATTTATCCTATGTCTTATTGCAGATATCTATTTTATATAGTAAAATTGCATTAGTTTGCTTAGTATACTGGCTGTATCTCTAGATTCTCTACAAAAGACACAAACTCTAATCTGGAAAGTTTTCTGCTTTTTAAAACACATCAAAATATCATGATTTCATTATAGCCCTATGTTTAGAGGACCTTCCCAAAAATGAAAGTGTCTAGGAATCTAAATGTGAAATGAGCCCTTTAACAGCTAAGCTGTGCAGAAACACTCCAAAGCAAGAGCCTCTCATTGAGAGCAGTTTTGTTTATGTCGGATTTCATGCTTGTGTGTTCTGCAGGGTTGAGTGCAGCACAGCCCACAGTTAAGGCTCTTTCATCTGGAAGAGAGACTATGACTCATCCGTGATGGGAAATCCCTCACATCTATAATGTTGTGCTCATTCTCTTGCTTAGTCCAACGATCGATAAGGAAACAGGCCAAGCAAATAACGAGCATCAGGATCGGAGGGTTACTCGCCCTCCACAATGGCTCAGAAATAGCCCTCACGTTAACCCCAGCACTAGTCACTGTTTAGTGCTTAATGATTTGTGGGTGTGTGTGTGTGTATAACAGAGAGAGGTTTCCACACCACTCAATATTTTGACCTGATGAGAATTGGGCCTTGGAGAGAATAACTTACTGAAAAGAACCGCTAAGAGAATGTCTATCACAAATCTAATTAGTTCTGTTGTGCATCTTAACAATGGCAATGACATATTGTAAGATAAAAAAAGCTCAAATATGCATTTTAGTTTGAAACCAGGCTTAAGCCTTGCCTGTGATACTGGGGGTCTATTTTTTTAAAGGCTGATGGGGTATAACACAATGTTCTTTTTGCACACTGCTGGGGTAAGCAAATGTCACCAAAGGTCCCCAGTGATTGTCTGTCCTGCGCCATCAAAAGCAATGCATTTGCTCCTGCTTTGATCTTCATACTTTTAGCTGCTCTTTAAAATAATGTTGTGTGTACGCTAGCTTTCAGAGACCACATCAGAGAGACTGTGGAAGAGAAACTGGCAGCACATCCATTTTTTTACTAAGAGGGTGGCTGTTGTGTTATAGCACCCAAACCGTGTGATTACAATCCATTCCCTGCAGAGTTACGATCCCGTATAAAGCACCTCTCTGGTTGGCTCTGAAAGTGGGGAACCAGACGTGGCATGTAATTCATCACGAATAATGAGATAGAAAGAGAGAGAGACAGTAATAATGGCCACCGTAAAGCTCTTATGAGCTTTTTGTTGTTGGCCAGTTATACTGCATGTATGTTGTGTGTTTCTAAGGCAAGTATTGTTTTCAAGTATTAAACTTTGTTTGGTGCATCCTGTAACTCGCCCGACAGGTTTCTGTTACGGACATAAATAATACCTCAATTCTTGCAGCATTTTGAGAAGATACTTTTCAAATTAGTATTTACAACCATTAAAAATTAGAGCAACCTCATAGCAATGCTCTGGTAAACAGACAACACCCTAGAAAATGCATATAATGCAATACACATCAGGCATCACTCGCTGTCAAAACCCAGATTAGTTGTAATGTCGTCATCTTCTCCCCTCGGTAGGTACTTTGTGTTGGACCCTGAGCTTGGCCAACTTCAGTATTTCATCAACGAGCACAATAAGGACCAGAAGCCACGAGGGTCTCTGCCCCTAATTGGCTCCTCGGTGGCCCTAAGCGACGAGTTTCCCTTCATGTTCACAGTCTATGCTGCGAATGGAGATCTCTTCAAACTGCGGGGTGAGTGTCCTCTTGTCTTTGTGGGTTTGAATCTTTTGCTTTTAACATGGTCATTTGTGTCCGATTTGATCCCTCCCGCCTCAATCATCCTTTAGCTTGAGTCACCTCGTCCTATGTCTCTTAAGAAAGAATCTCTTTGAAAACTGTTTTCCCCTCAGGCATCCCTCTTTATCTGTGATTTAGTTGTCCACACTCACCCTCTGTTTCCCGCCAGCTACTTATACATCAGATTAGATCTCTACACTTCTCCACCTCTCTGTTTCTCTCTGTCATCTGAAGTACGCCATGAGTTTTTTCATGGTTGGCATTCACTGTGTGCCACAATTTTTTATAATGGTTTTACATCAAAATTCTCTGTCAGTTCGGGGTGACTCTGAGAACTCATTTAGACTGTATCAGGAGTTTACAAGCAAAAATGCCACCAGCCAAATCGGCCATTTGTAACAAAGGCAATTTCGGAGAGGTTGTGAGAGGATGAATTTCGCAGGAAATAAGCTGTCACCTCCAGCGTTATTTGACAGAGCCTCGTCTGCTCCTTCCAGTCTTCTGAAATAATAATCTTCAGGTGCTGTTTTTCTCATTTCACACCTTCCCTCAATCTTACCCCAGGTAACAGACAAGCCACAAATTGAGTTTTTTTGGTCTTGTGTCGCTGAAAATACTTGTATTTGTGGTCCATTATAATATACAATACCTAATGGTTTATCATAGGCCATATAAAAACCTTGTCTGATATGCAACTTCAGCATGTGCCGAAATGTTAGTAATTATTCACTGAAAATCTTAAAATATGGAGCTTATGACATTTGGTTTCATAGGATAAAAAAAATTACGTTTTTTTTTTTGATAAAAAAAATTACATTTTTTTTTGCCACAAAATTATGTTTTATAATGTAGGGAAAGCGAAATTAAGTCTCCCACTCAAACGAGCACATATACAGTACGGACACACACACTCACACAGAAGCCTGTTATCATCGCTGCTCTGATGATTTTTTTTTTTTTTTTTTGGAGTAAAATAGTTTAGCAACTTAAAAGCTACATGACATTTCTCTCTAGCGAGGTAGTAATGGCACTGTTCTTGAAGCATGTAAACGTATAGTTTCGCAATTAGTAGAGTTGCTGCTTCCGAACTCTGTTGAGAGATGCACAGACTCAGGTAATTCACACACGCTTAAAGGGGTCATGAACTGGCTTTTTACATTTTATTATATTGTTGTCTGAGGTCAACTTATGATGTTCGCTTGGTTTTTACATTAAAAAACATCAAAATGAATAAGTAATAGGCTATTTTCTACTCTAGTTTTGAGCCCAGCTCAGAAATGCTCGGTTTTTATGGGCGTCTCGCACTGAAGACTTGGAAGTAAACCCCCACTGCTGTGAGTGGATAACAGTCTTGCATATTATAATGAGTTTCCTTCTCGATCCGGTTTGTCACGAGGTAGGCATCTGTTATTTAGCTATGCGTGTAATGCGGGAATCGGTGGGCGGGGCTAACGGCCGTGTTGAGTAGGCGTTTCTGCGGGGGTGGTTTTTTATCATCTTTGACGTCATAGTTAGTTCCCCACTTTGAAAAACGAGTCGTTTGCTGAGCCTGGTGTCAATAAAAGCTTTTATTGGACTAACAAGGACGTTTTCAGTTCTGAAACTTACAGGATATTCTTATAATATGATGACCTCTTAGATGTCAAAAGCTCAATGAAAATTTGATTTCATCACCCCTTTAATCTCTCTCTGTCTCATTAGTCTACTGTAAATGGCTCAAGCCTCCGTTACTAGCTCTAAAATTACATTTTGGAATTACTTAGCAATGGAAGCGTGGAATGAGATGCGTAAGAAATTAATCCTACACACACAAGCGATTCAAGGACCAAAAAAATGATGTCTTGAATGTCTTAAAATACAACATCTGAAAAATGTCTTGAGGTGTGGTAACGAATACGTGGAATTATTTACTTCACATTGTGGCATCACATCGGGTGTGCATTATTTTCAAAGAATTGAATTATTCCTAAATTTATTGGATTAAATTAGCTATTGAGACATCATGAATGAATGTGGCCATTTATAGTATGTGTATCTTCTTCTAGCTTGTGATGCACGTGAGCAGCAGATGTGGATGACCCAGCTTCAGCTGTGTGCCCGACGCCACTCAGACGGCAGCGCCAAGGTAACCCAGTTACATTTAACTCGGCACACTGTGCTCTCATTTCCTTCCTTTACATCTCTTTGGCTCCCTTTTGCTTTTAAAACCAGTTTGCTTGAGGCTCTCCTCCTTTGATTTAGTTCGCCCTGTCATCGACAATGTACTTGCTGTCCTATCTGTAAGTGCCTCTTGTCATCCTTCCTGTCTTTGTCTCTTTCTCTCTCACACACACACATTCTCTGTACTGACTGACTTGCTCTCCATTTCCTCTGACCTCTTCAGACGCTACTCTGATGATAAACTGCCCCTGTAGTCGTGTGATTTGTGATGCTGCAGTGCTTACTTTTCTTCTTACGGTTACGGCTCTTTTCAGCAGAGAATAAAGTTAATTACATGATTGGATATAAGGTTCGTTGTAATGGGTGGCATTTCCAATGAGGTCTTGAGTTTGCTTATTCGATTGAGATGTGCTATTACTTTTTTACCTGCAATTTAACTCAAGGCTTTGGCTTGGCGGGTGATATAACAGGTGAAAAAAAAAGTAGTTTTACTCTATGTTTACACGGAAACGATTCTGAAGAGAAAACGCAAAACGTCATCTTTGTTTATTCTGCGTTTAGACGAGCGTTTTGTGTGGGAAATCCGCGTGCAAATGGAGACGCAAAAGTGTGTGAAATTCAATGTAGTATGCACTTCAGGCGGCTAGGAGTGCATACAACAACACCAAGTCCACGCGCCTGCGTACAACCTTCACTGTCAAGCAGACTTTTGCCTTTTTTCTGTTTACACGGGAACGCGGCGGTGGAGCGTTTTTAAGATTTCCACTCTGGAGGGTGGTTTCACGTTTTTGCGTTTTTGAGGCTCAAAACGCCGTTGCCGTGTAAACGAAAGGCACATCCGATAAAATATTTTTACGTTTTCAGCCGCGAGCGTTCTCGTGTAAACAGGGCCTTAGTTGACAATAACAACATTACATTGATTGTGCCTTCTGTGACATTTTCTCCAGAAAATGTAAAGTATTCTAATATTATATTCATGCTCATATACAGAATTGCTATTGTTATTCACAGGTTTTAGTTATGATTACTATAATTCAGTGAGCAATAAAACAGCTGTATGGATATGATCTATAAAGGGAACAGCTTGCCTGACATGATCATTTACTGTAAGTGTAGACTCATTTCATTTACAGTACATGGCACGGTTTATCTTTGTCCAAAAATATATGCAACAGTTTGATACTGAGAGGAGACAGACTTATCTTTATTGTGTCAGTTCACATGCCATGTGACAAAAACACACTGCTGGTCACGCATTGTTTCCCACTGTTGTCTTTGAACAGACAGTGATTTGTATGTTTAACCTTTACTGAGTTAATCTTTAAGCGTTAGCGTCCTTAAAAAAATGTAAAAATGCATAATGTTTGTTTCGTAGCCTAAAAGAGATTTAGTTGATATAGTTGTTGCCAATTATTTATTGTAATTTTCAGCGCTATTGAGTGTCTGAAAATGATGGTAACTCCAGTCAGATCTGAAAATGAGTGTTTATGGGTGAGACCAGCATTATCCACTAATTTAGAGCGTGGGTTAAATGGACTGAAATTTAGCCTTGAGGCTGAATCATTGTTTGACTTCTATTAGCATTCATTTTCAATATATGACCAACAAATGGTAGTCTAATAACACAACCCAGTGCTAGCTGCTAATGCATTCTGAAAGAAGAAAAAATATTGCAGTCTCTTTGATTAATCACATTATAAGCAAAGTCATTTGAAACCACACAAATCTGGGCCTTGTCTTCATCTTTGGCCTAAGGCCAAATAACCAGTGTGTTATATTTATTCATTTAATGACTAAATCCATAATGCATACAACAGATGTTCCATGGAGTCTTTATACTCCGTGCACTTATTTTGAATATTTAACATAACTGTCAAAATTGGTGTATATATTTAATTATTTACTGGCACTGCACTGAATCTAATTATTACCTGCTGCAGTGTTAGCATGGTACTATTATCTTTTTGCATTATGTAATTTTGTCAACTTACAAAAAGGTTATAATTACAGATAGATGTTGCTTTAAACAGCATGCCACTCATAAAACGGTTTGTTTAATTTGACAGAGACTTGAGTTTATGAAGGCAGAACCACAGCGCTATTGGCTCTATTTACACAACATTACACACAATTTTAAGTTGCCCCTCACGGTACTCACTCAGACTTACAATCTACGGGTCAGGTTCCTGTCGCTCATCTTGTTGTGCCACTGGAAAGATGTCATGTGTTTTCACAGAGATGCCAAAGTATAGCTGAAGAGCCACATTAGAAAGATTGGCAACTGGTTAGCATGTTAACCAACTAGCATGCTATGCTAACTAGCCTAATATAAAAACAGGCAGCGTGAACTTTGGAGATATATTTCTCAAGAACGGTAGTGAATATCAAAAATTTGTTCAGTCATTTCTGTGCGTGTAAATCTTTGGACAAAACTGGGCAAAGTTTATCGGTGTAGCAAAAAAAAAAGGCTTCGATTTGGGGGACACATTTTTGGAAAATGATAAATGAGATATTGTCAGAATTGGCATAAACCAAGAAACAAAATGACAAAGAAATCACATTTTGAACTATGTTTCCAAAAGTTAAAAGCATTTTTGCAAAAAAACTTATATCTCTAGAACATTAGGTCGCGCTGTGTTCAAACTTCTCAGGTATCTTCAGGACATGCTAATGATGATACCTACCAAATTGTGTGTTAATATGTCAAATCGTTTAAAAGACGGTATCATTGGATTTGGCATGACACGAGGAATCCATCGATCATGATTTTCAACGTTTCAAATGTTCAACAGTTATTAGCAAATTTAGCCATTTTCCAGATCCCATGACCTGTAGGTGGCGCTGTTCACAAATTTGGCAAGGACCCTCAGATCATGGTTCCAGTGAAGTTTACCAATTTTCATTTTGATCGATCAAAGTTTGGGTGAGATACAGCCTCTGAACAAATTTGGAGTCTACCTCGCTAAGTCAGCTACAATACAACTTTAGAACAAAGATCAATAAAAAAAATGTAAAAAATCGTTTCTGTCATTTCTTTGCAGCTCAATCCAAAAATAATCTGAGCCAATTTTCATATGAATTGGGCAAAATTTGAAGGAGTCGCGAAAAAAAAAAACGTAATACCGTCCTTTCTAAATGGCCACTACTGTAATTGAATGTGATCAGCGTGATGAGATGAATCAGGTGTACTAAAGTTCATTTTTCCAGATCAAAGCGTTCAAAAGTTATAACTATTTAAAGAGTGAATTTTTGAACTGGTAGTAGTGCTGTTGAGATTGAGTTGAGAGACCCCAAAGTTGGTTTAGATTACTATTCATTACCATCACTAAAAGTATGCCAATTTTCACAATTGTCCTACAGTTCATAGGTCTGTCTTTGTCTCCCATTGGGTAGGAATAATAATCAAGTAAACTTGCAATTCCAATAGGGGCTATACTATAACACACACACTCTCACACACAATCTTTTTGTGGTTTTAAATCACATCTGAAATCTTAGACGTCTGTACAATGGGCTGCCATTTGACTGCAGACATAAAGGGCGGGGGAGCTCCATCAGACCTGAATAAAATACTCATTCCGGCTTGCAAACCTCGTAGTGTGATCTCATTTTGGGCCGTATCAAAGAGTGCGATCTTCATCCAACCTAAGAGTCCATTTTAAAACTCCCAGGAGTGCAATGTTCCCTGCAGTTTCATATGAATGCACAGGTGCTATTACATTTTCTTTTATTTTTACCTAACCACATCCTCCGTTTATATTTAATATTTTTGTGGAAAACATACTTGTTTTAATGAGTCTTTGAAAAAAAAAATACAGTTAAAACTGTAAAATTGTGTATTATTATTATTCTTACAATTTAAAATAAATATTTTCTATTTGAATGAATTTTGAAATGTAATTTATTCCTATGATGGCAAAACTGAATTTTCAGCATCATTGCTCCAGTCTTCAGTCAAATGATTCTTCAGTTTCATTTGCTGCTAAAGAAACATTATTGTAATCAATGTTGAAATCAGTTGATCTGCTTCATATTTTTGAAAAGCATTTGTTTTAAAAATAAGTAAATGTAATAATAAAATAAAATACCCCAACCTTTGAATGGTTGTGTGCATTAAATAATAGACCCAAACTATGGATGAGAATAAAGATCGTTTGTATAAGCCACGAAGCAGAGCGGTAAAATACACTCTTCAGTAAACCCAGAAGCATTGTAAAAGAAAGTTTTGCTAGTTCTAAATCTAGTTAGACTTGCATTTTAGTGACTTTTGTGAAGCATGCATTAGACACTTGCCTTTGCAGCACACTAAATGCTTTTGTGAATCATGGAAAAATGATGATGTCTATGATTAGCTTTGATGGAATGAGATTGCATTTCTGAGGTGTAGCTTTTAGAGATGAAAGCATTTGAAACGAGTGACAACCTTTATCTCTCTGCTGCGGAGAACAGGACTCCACAGGAAGCTCTCTCTCCTCCTCTCTCTGCCGTCTCATATTCTCATCTTCCACCATGCGATGCGATGCGCTTGCTTCCTCTCCCCCTCCCTGTCTCTGCTCGGCTGCTGTCGTGGTCGTGTCAGGCCGATGATGCTCTTTTGCGTGATGGTAGACCGTGCTGGTGGCACAGGGCCTGTTCCTGTGCCCGTGGGGAAGCGAGGCCTGGGCGGCTGCTCTTCCTCTCGTTCCTGCTGCCATTGCTGCTGTCTCTTTCAGGGCTGCACCTCCTCCTCCTCCTGCAACACCTCCTCTTCCTCCTCATCCGGCCGGACCCGCAGCTTCTCCCTGCACCCACACCCCGTCCCACAGTGCTCCTCCATCTCCGCCCAAAGACAGACCCCCCAGCACGGGACGCCCGCCTCTGTCATCACCATCACCCACCACAAGTCCCCCACCGCCAGCCACCGGGCCTGCAGTCAGCAGCACCCTGCAGGACTGCACCAGGTCAAAGAGGTATGAACAGCGTCAGACAGAGCCAGCTAGACATTGTTACTAAACGAACGGATGTTTTACGGAGTCTGTCAGGGTTTTTAATTTGATTTTACCCTTGGATGCAAATTTTGTGGGAGTTTTGTAGTTTCCGGCTGTCAATATTTTCACTAGCCCCACCACAACAATTACTAAATTTCAATTTTTATTAAAACATGTTATAAAAAAAAAAAAAAATGCTGGATATGAATAAGGAAAATACTTATTTATTAAATATGAAATATTTGTCTATTAAATTTGTTTATAATATAAGTATAAACCTATATTTTAATTTAACAACCAAATATTTAAATGCGAAATTTATATATAATTATAAAAATGTATATGTAATTTTCTTTTTGTATATGTATTTTTTATGTGTAACTTTATATCTCTTTTTGTGTTGTTACATTTTTAATTAAATGTTTATTTTTAGCATCATATTTCTATATAAAATATGAAAAAAGTGATATAACAATATAGAAAGAAAATATTATATATATATATATATATATATATATTTATATATATATACATATGATGTGTATACATTTAGTGCTGTTAAATCGATTAATTGTGAAAAAAAGTGTATATATATGTGTGTGTGTAGTCTATTTATACATACACATTTACAAACTTTCATTTGTTAATTGCGATTATTCAATATGACAGCACTAATACACACACACACACACACACACACACACACACATTCCTTTAAAATAAAACATTTGTTTTATTTTTAGAATTTTCATCTGAACTAATGCTTTTAAGTCAGTCAGAAATCAATTTGGCTGTTTCTACAAAAAACTCATCTCTGTTAGCCAGGCTAAAAATAGTCGTTTATAGATCTGTCTGTAGATGTTATACATCAAAGGGTTAAATATAGAATGTGGTCTCTGTTCTGCTTTGGGTTGTCACATGTTAGTAGTTATTAAAGATAGCACAATGCGTCTTGCTTTAAGCTTCAAGGCTTGACAGAGGTCCAGTATGCAGTCAGCAGCACTGGCAGTTTTGAGCTGATCCCTTATGGAGCGTCTCAACCTCAGCTGGCCCGCGAGTGCTGCGTCAGCTTCAGAAACTGGCTGTTCAGCAGGAAGCTTTTCTCATCACATTGTTTTGACATTGTTGCAGTGATACCTCGCGATGGAGTGAGGATTGTTAGAAATGGTCAGTTTTTGACACAGAACTATGACAATTGTAATAAAGATGAATGAGAAAAGGTCTAATTTGCAATTACAATTTCCTGATTACAGTAATTAGCACTAATTGCTAAGACTAGCATCACTATAGGCTATTGCTCATGCTTAGGGTTTGGATGAATTCCTAACCCTAAGTATTAATCTTTGGCACGTAACTCGCCTAATACTGCTTTGTGTTATGAAAACACCTCAAACTGCTTTATCAGACTGAACAATGTTTTGTCTAAATAGTTTCAGACTAAACAATGTTTTGTCTAAATAGTTTCAGACTAAACAATGTTTTGTAATCTAAATAGTCTTAGACTTGAAATGAAGAAGGGAGGGGAGCCATACGAGTCAAGAATTTTGCTATTGACAGATATTAAGCCTTTCAGAACACAACGTAGAGTTTGCGTTAAACTATTTGCGCATAACTGTTTTTAAATGTATAAACCAATAGGCTAAAATTAAATGTAAATGTTTATAAACATTAATATATTTTTTGCACAGGTAATATTTTGATCATTTACTTTTGATGGAGTACATAAATAACTTTATGAAGTACTATATTAATATATATACTGTATATACAGATATGGGGGTTGCAGTCCATATAAGCTGCGAATGCTCTGCATACCCAAGCCATTTGAGGACTTGCGAATTAACTCTACTATAATCTTGTTTGAGTTGTATCAAAAAAGCTTAAATGATAAAATGTTGGTACATATGCAACTATCCATCATTTATTCATTTACCAAACTACGGTCATTTTTCTTCAGATCTGTCAGTTACTGCGGGTTTTGGGGACACGGATGCACAGCAGGGTTGGCGCCTTCACTCTGTAGTTATGTATCGTCATCATTGTCCAGCATTCTCATTGGTTTGCGACCATATGGGGGATTTCATGATCATGGAAAGCGGTCCATAAATCGCTCGCCCAAACGGAAAAAATCTGGTGTTGCTGCCAGATCCCAAACGTTGAAAATCACATTGTATTTGATTCAAGACTAAAAACGCTAAATCATAGCAATTTCATAGCATATTTAGCAAATTCCCCTTCCACACGTATGTTGCACCTCCCTCAACTCAAACAACACTATCACAGCTCTCCGGTGTGTGTGCTGTCTCAATGGGTAAATGTAGGCTTTTTTCAATAAAAGGTCCAACATATTAGAAATACTTTTAGCTGTGTTGCTGTGTGTCATATGAGAGTAAGAAACTGAGTATGTAACACTGTCTAGAGCAAACTTTTCTCGCTTACTATAATCCAGCATAGCTACACCGGGCACATTTTTTGACATGACGCGCTACCCATACCCGATTAAAGAAGCCCCCATTCGCCACTGATATACTGTAAAAAATAACCGTGATTTTAACGCTAAAATACTGTAAAAGTGCTACAGTGCAAAACTGTTAATTGGTAAACAGAAAGTTTCCGTACTATACACGGTAAATAACTGTGATATAATTTTACAGTAAAATACCATTAAATTTACAGTTTTTGAAAGTGAAAAAGAACAAATCATAGTATAATTTACAGTGAAAAACCGTAAATGGACATTCCCACAATTCCCTGTGTGACACTTCACATTTTATGTATTTTTGTTGAAATAACTATGGTTCCTCATAGTTTTATTGTTTTTTTTTTCTAATCAGTTATGTACATTAGGGTTATATGTTACATTTAATGTTGTTAAATTAATGTTTATTGCATTTTTTTTTTATTTCATGTGTGTTACCATGATGGTGCTTAATGTTTGTGTGAATGACATTGTGCAGCTTCTTTAATTAAGTATTGCTTTATACAATATTATACAATTATTCACTTGTGATGAGCTGTGAATGTGATTGCTCATGTAACTCTCATCACTGCTGTGATGATTGTTGGTTGTCAGTGTATTACAATGGTCTAAAATAGATATCAATTCATCAATAAGTTGGTAATTCCACATTTTATCAGAAAATAAATTACGGTTTATTACTGTAAATTTTAAGTTAAATCTGTAAAACCATTAACGTTCCTACCGTAATTTTAACGGTAAAGCTCTGGCAACCAGAGCTGCCGTTTTTTTTACCGTAAAATTTACGGTTTATTTTTTACGATATCATTTACATTCAATTATGATTTCATTTTGAAACAATTATTGTCCCCATAATATCATTCTTACAGAGTATAAATGGATCTTCAGATAAAAGCATACCTTTTATAGTTTTGTGACGTCCTTCATTTATCTATGAATTGCATACAAGAACCTTTTTTTGCTGTTTTAAACTGTCAGTTTGTATGACCCTGCTTTGGTGTCTGGTGTGACATTTTCGTGATAACCAGCTGCTGCTTCCATTTCTTAGGCCATATTTTAGTCCTCGAATTAGACAACACTGTCACTTTCCATGACAGTCCAAAGGAAACATGCAGCAGGTCATTGGAAACCAGCTTAGACTCATAAAATGTGCTTTCAAAATGTGTGTGCATCAAAGCAATGAGGCGGAAATTATTATTAGCACTCTCACTGAATATCTTGCCAGCGTATATTTTACTGGGTGTAAAGTTGGCAAGCATTTTTAAAGGGATAGTTCACATAAAATGTAAATACTGCCATTATTTACTCCCCCTTACATTTTTCAGTAACTATCTCAAGTGAGTGCAATAGTTTACTGACATTCTCTTTAAATAGCATTTTGTGGTGGATTCGATCGTCCTCTCATTCGTCTTCAGTCATCTTTCCCGGTCCTGGTGCCAGTCCACTCCAATACACGTATTTAACTCACCCTGGCCCATTTACACCTGCTGATATAGAGCTCAAACAGTGTAATCTGTGGGCTGTCAATCAAAGATAGCTAGCACCTGTGCTTTAGAAAAGATGCCCAGACATAAAGTGACCTCTTCTCCTCTGCCGACTGGAGATTGCATTGCTTTTTTTTGTCATATTCACACCAGTTGCTTTCATCTCTAATACCTTTTTTTAAGCAGGTGGAATTCTTTTGCCGTATATTTTGAGGTTTGGCTTGAAGTTCATCCTTTCTATATTCTGTAGATAATGTCTTTGATGTTCAAAGGCTTCTTTATAGCGTCCCTAAACTGGAAAATACTTATGCAAAAATCATTTTTCAGAACACTCCCCCATCTGACATTGGTCGACTACACAGGTAGTCCCGACCCAATCTCACGCCATTGGTTGAAACAAAATTGCTGTGTTGGGAGTGGAACTTGGGATGGTGTGATAGAACCACAGAGTTAATACTCATTTCTGGAAATCAACCTGCAAATGGCTTAGTTACTCACACTTTCATTTAAAAGGTTGGGTCGATGATTTTTCATCCCCAAAGCTGCATTTATGCAACAAAAACAGATACTGGTATATATATTACTACTTGATGATTATATGTTTTTTTGTAAACTTTGAATAAAATGTATTATGAAATTTTTGGTGAATCGTGATTTGTTCTAAAAGTCTTTAGTTCGTACATCTCGCGCACAAATTTGTACGCATGCTTAGTGAATGAGACCCATTGTTCTGCTGCCCAATATTTTTCTGTATTCTTTGAAAATTCAAAAGAACACCATTCATTTGAAATGGACTTTTAAAACAGTGTAAAAGTCTTTGCTGTAACTTTTGATCAATTTAATAGGCTACATTCTTACTGAATATTTAAAAAAAAAAAATCTCTCTCTCTCTATATACATATATATATATATATATAAAATCGTACTGACCCCAAACCTTTGAACAGTGTATAGCCTGGAGTTTAACCCTAAAACCGTATTCTGGACAAATGTGGGCAAAATAGTTTTGATTTATTTTTAAAAAATACTTCCCTTGATCTGAGCGGTACAAGACTTGGCTACTTTTCCTAAGTTTGCCTCTGAACACACACAATTTTTTTTTACTCAATTCTAAAATGATAAGTGGGTGAAAAAAACCCTCCTTAATCTTGTATTTGGGTCAAAAATGGGCACCCATAGAATTGTATGGGAAAAACTGAAATTTAGAGCATTGTAAAATAAGACAAAATAAGACACCAGGTGACAGCAGTCACTTCATCTTTAGGTTTTAGCTCTAAGAACATATTGGAATGATATTTTAATGTAGTTAAAAAAAATAAAACATAAAAATAAGTATTTACATAGAACAATTTACATAGAAAATATAGTACTTTTTGAAGTAAATAGATTCAAAAATACCCCCAAAATAAAAAAAAAACACGATAAATGGATAGACAAAACTTTATCAAAGACAGTGATATAAAATTTTTAATAAATAAAAATTAGGATCACACCCGAGTCCTCTGTGCCCACATTTGTCCACAATTACAGGATTAAGGGATATAAAGTGAATACGGTTTGAGGGTTAAGCTGTTATATTGAAAGAAATGACACATCACCTCCAGATACGATTTTGAAAGGCGCAGTGACTGACGTTATAGTTGCATGAAACTGTTGGCATTTTAATTATCCTGCTGCATTTATTTTTATCCATGGCTTGATGTGCAATTAGTTACACTGTACAAGTGTGAGAGGAAATTGCTCACACACAGAAATCATTTGCTTAGAGGTGATCATCGTAGGGATGTGCTGATGTGTCTGTTTCAAGGTGATCAGGCCTTGGTGTTTAAACAAAAATATTTAACTGGAGAATGATGTAATTGACCGTTCAGAATCAGAAATGACAGATTTGTACATGCAATGTTTTATGCTTAACAGAATTTGTATGCTGTATGTAACTTAAGTTGACCCCTGTCCCCTGTATAAAACTAAAGTTGACCTTCATTTTGCTATGCTGTACAGTAAATTAGCTGATGTGTGATTCAGTTCAGTTACCAGAGTGAGTAAAAAGTTGAAGATTTGCATAGAACATCACGTCTGAAAAATACACTACAAATTTAGATGAGAAAACTACAAATTTAGATAGGTAATTGTTGTTTAACAAGGGCCCTGTTTACTCCTGGTATAAAGATGCTTTTGGTCGATCACAAGTAGACGAGGGAGGACAATTTACATATGAACGTGGTCAGTAGGCGGAGAGTAGGCGCTGTTTTGTGGCTGTTTGAACACATTCGACCACATGAGCGTTAACACTGAAAGCAATTCGGTCGAATGTGTTTTCTAATGGATGTGGTTGAAAGTGGACAAGCTCAAAACGCTTTAGACCCCGTTTACACATGTATTTAGTGTGGTCCGATCGACAACAACACATTTTAATACCATGTGTAAACAGGTGAGACAAGTATGTACACTAGGCTGTTCTAGTGTCTAGTTCTTTTTAAAGAAATTAATACTTTTATTTTGCAAGGATGCATTGAATTGGTGTGACGGTGACAGTAAAAACATGTATAATGTTACAAATAAATTATATCCTTTATATTCATCAAAGGATACTGTAAAAAGTATCAGGGTTTCCTCAAGAATATTAAGCAGCACAACTGTTTTCAACATTGAAAATAATAAGAAATTTTACTTGAGGACCCCAAATCATTATTAGAATGATTTGTGAAGGATCATGTGACTGAAGACTGGAGTAATGATGCTGAAAATTCAAAGTTGCCATTAGAGGAATACATTTTAAAATATACTCCAACAGGAACCAGTTTATTTAAAATTGTAAATATATATATATATAAATTATTATACTTTGGTCAATATATAATAAATATACGCCTTGGCGAGCATAAAAAAGACTTATAGACATCAAACCTTGAAAATATTATATTATAGATTTTCTGTTCGTTTCGTGAGTAACACACCCCGAGAGACACGCTAGAATATAGAAGACGGATGACCATTATGAGGAATTGACTGTACCCAAGCCTGGTCTGCTGCACTTACTAATGTGCAATGTCTTCAAAGTTTCTTCTTTTGTGTTCCTTGTTAGAAAGAAAGTCATACAGGTTTGGAATGAAACGAGAGTGTAAATGATGACAGAATTAAAAATTTCGGGTGAACTATGCCTTTAATGTTGTTTTGTTCTTTTTCTCTCAGCATTATGCAACAGTTTTGAGGGTGTGTGTGATCTCTCAGCTCCAGAATCGTGATCAGTACTAAACCCGTGCGCAGGGAACCTTGGGGATTCTGTGCCGAGAGCAGGTGACGGCTGTGATGCTCGTCTTTTTTCCTTTAATACTCGCTCAAAAAGAGAAACGGATCAAAGAGGGAGAATAAAGAGACAGATCAATTTTTCATGAGAGTTGGGTTATGAACATCTGCAAAATCTCTTCTCTGCTCAAAGTTTGCCATGCTGTAGCAGACAGACAGCCAGGACAGTGAATATAAGAAAAAGTCTAAAGTCTTTCACTTGTTGTAGAGAGAGCCGGCAGTGATATCCTGTTTCAGTGAATTATTAAAAGATGACGTCAGTGTCTCTGGGTCTACAAACACAGTGTGACCCGTGAAACCACATTTAAAGGCGTAGTTCACCGGAAAACATTTACTATTTATCTATGTTGTTCTAAACCTGTATGTGGAACACAGAAGGATTGTTTTCACACAGCCCTTTTCCATTTAAAGGCCCATTTACACCAAGGTTGATAACTACAATGATTACGATGCGATTACGATTAAAATATAAAAGAATGGCAGAGACCATAACAGCACAGAGAAACAATATCGTTGGAATCACTTTCAGAACAATATTTTCCTGCTGTAAAAACCTTGACAGCCAATCAGAATCCATCCTGCTTTAAAGAGTGGGAGACCACAAAACTGCAGCTCGTGCTTCGAATAAACAGAACATAACTATTATAGTGATTGTTACTTATCTTTATAGCTATAATTCTTGGTATTAACAGGCTTTCAAAAGATAGTTCGCCCAAAAAAATGGAAATTCTGTCATCATTTACTCTCATCACCAGTTTGTTCCAAACCTGTATACATTTCTTTGTTCTATTGAACACAAAGGAAGATATTTTGAAGAATATGGGCAACCAAACAATTTTGACTTCTATAGTATGGACATTGGACGAAAAATACTGTGGAAGTCAATGGTGCCCCACCGCTTACCAACATTCTTTAAAATATCCTCTTTTGTGTTCAACAGAACAAAGAAATGTATACAGGTTTGGAATTGGAACAACTTGTGGGAGAGTAAATGATGACAGAATTTTCCTTTTTTAGGTGAACTATCCCTTTAACGGCCAATTCCCACCACACAGACACTTCGTCGGATCAGTGTTTTTCTCCTGTCAGAGTCTGTTAGTGTCTGTCAGAGTTTGTTGAACATGCAGAATTGGAGTTAGAATGTCTGAGAAGTGACGTGCTGTAATCTGGTGGCTGTCGCCGTTGGTCTGTGTCAGTCGGACTCAGTTGAGTGTGAATTGGCCTTAACCGCTCAAATTTTCCTTAAAAGAAAAACAGTATATAAGTTTTACAATCAGTTATAATTCTGATTCTTAATAATTGCATCCATTTTTTTTTTTTTTCAATGAACTGTTGCTTTAGGTTAATTTTCAGCTGAATTTTGCACAAGCCTGCTTTAGCTTCCATACAATTCCATCCATTCAATACCATTCCATTCCATTCCATTCATAGCCTCCATTCAATTCATGAATTGGAATTTGAATTGAATTGACTCCGCCCCACAAGAAGTTGAATTGGAATTGGAATGACAGGAAGTGGAACTAAATTCAAAGAAATTCCACACAGTCACACACCAGAAAGAATGTGTTGAATCTCACATACATTCAGTGTTAGGAAGGTTACTTTGGAAAAGTAATTGCTTACTGTTAGAAGTTACCCATTATAAATGTGGTTTGGATTACTTTATCAGTGTAAAGCAATTTCCTTTTAATTTGGTTAGTAACTTTGAATTACACATTTTACCTCAGTTATACAATTAAATTCATTTTATAATTTAATAACATCATTTCACCGTAACTAGTCACTCCTCAACCCAGCATAAACAAATGTCAAACTCAAATTGTTTTTTTGTTTTTTTTTTAAGATTTACTAAAGTAATATCATGTCAAGACCATCATGTTCCACAAAGTCACAATTACAGTAAATCAAACTTAATTATTTGTTCTATGACTAGAGCTTTTAACAGTAATTGCTGGTGGAAAACGTTTTCTGTTAATGTGATCTATACAAGTAGTTCAAACTAATATCAATTATAGATTATGTATCTGACATAGGCCTATACTGTAAAGCAGGGGTTCTCAACTCCAGTCCTCGCGACCCACTGCTCTGCATATTGTGTATGTCTCCCTTATTTAACACACTTGATTCAGATCCTCAGCTCATTAGGATAGACTCTTTTGTCTATCCTAATGAGCTGGATCTGAAGTAAAACTACAGCTGTGCTGTAATAGTGTTGCAATCACTGAAGTGTTGAGAGAGAGAGAGAGAGAAAGAGAGAGAGAAAGAAAGAAAGGAAGACAGACAGAGAAGTATGCATGTACAGATCAGCCTACAGTGATGAGTCACATCCTGCAAGTTTCTGCTCCTCTTTAGTTATTTACTTATCTGTCTGTTTTTAATTAGAGCTGCCCAATATCTACACCACCACAAAAGCCCATGGTCATCATTAGCTTCATGACGGACTCAAACGGGGGCAGCAAGCACTACAAACTTTTCCTCACGACTCGCTTCACAGTCATGTGCTCTAAAAAGTGAGGGTACAGTGAGCAACATATATACATATGCCATATATTCCCTGTGGGAAGGATTTTCAGTTGACAGGATGTGGTTTGTTTTGAACACTGGGAAGATGGGATTGAGCTAATCCAGGAGATTACTTTCACTCCGGGAGGATTACAGGTGTCTCAATCTTCTCTAAATCAGACATCGGTAATAAAAGCCACAATATTAGATTATTGTACTGCACTTTTCATTTCTACCTCAATATATTATTTTTCTTTGTGTGTGACTGTGTGTATATCTGCTCACCAAGGCTGCATTAATTTAACTAGTTAATTAATTTAAGCATGAATATTATTACAATTTCAACATTTTATTATACTATTGTTAAAATGCAATGTGGTGGCAAAGCTCAGTGTCACATGATCCTTTATCATTCTAAAATGCTGATTTGCTGCTCAAGAAACATTTCTTATTATTGTTGAAAACAGTTGATATATATTATATATATATATATATATATATATATATATATATATATTAATAACTGAAGAGAAGAAGCACCAACATGGATCCGGGAATCTGAAGGATCTGGAGAGATTATGAGATGTCATTAATTCTGACCACAACTATATATATATATATATATATATATATATACATATCTATATCACAGTCTTGTGCTCTAAATATATATATATATATATGTAAATACATACTACTCTCCCAATATACTGTATACAGTATAAATAGTGTAGCCTACACTGTACAGAAATAAAATAAGCTACAAATGCTGTATAGTATACAAGCTGGCAGCATGTGCCTGTCTAAATATTAGCAAACTAATTCTAGACACTAATTCTAATCAAGGATTCATTTACTCGAGGACTGTTCTGTAGTAGGTAATGGATAGCCCAACTAAAGTAGGTCTAAATACAAATGTGTGCTGTTCAGATTAATTTAATTAAGATGTCTATGAAGTCCAAGTGAAATCGATGAGAAGACTGTCTATTGCCCTGTCTTTTCAGGTCATGTCCCAGGCGGAGGGCCAACAGAAGAACCTGGTGAATTCAATCGAGTCGTTGCCGAGCCGCGGCCCGCTGTCTTCCCTGGATCAGGACCTGCTCCTGCTCAAAGCCACGTCTGCAGCCACACTCAGCTGTCTGGGAGAATGCCTGAGTATCCTTCAGCACAACGTGTGCCAGGCTGCCCAACACATCACCCACAGCCACACACAGGGATCCAATACAGGCGAGAGAATATGGCGCTGTCTGTCTCTTTTGAAATGTGTGATGAGTGTTAGTTCTGCGTACCAAAATGTGTTCTCTTGTTACATCATATATATCACATTATAATCTTATTTATTGTATTGGCAGCTTCGTTTGATGTTCAGTATCCACGAATAATAGTGAATGTATGATAACTGATATTGTACTTGTGCAGATAACATCTCTACTTGGTCAAGGCCCAAAACTGCCCCAGAGGACCATGTGATTAACGGAGAATTGGCACGTAACAACACCTCGGCCATACATCAGCCCCACTCCCCTGTTCATAGGAACAAAGAACGCCTCAAAAACACAGAGGTATTTAAAAATATGATTCATTTGTATTATTTTATTATTTTAGAAATGCTGCCTGAAACTTTCACTACTACTTTAAGTTTATTGTCCTCAAAGGCAATTCTTTGTGTAGATAGATAGCAGTATGCACATACACATCTAACAACATAACACACAAATTACAATTTAATTTATAAAATGTATCCATTACTCTCACTTTTGGACGCTGTTTAGAAAAGGACACATGTACTACATGTGTATGTATGTTTTTCCTAGCATCCTTTACATTTTGGATAACAGTTGCAAGTAAAGATACAAATTTTATTTTAATTGATTAGTTAATATAATTTTATTATCTATTTTATTTTATTTCAACTTTATCCATTTCTGTCACTTTTAGACAGTTTTACTGTAGAAAAGGACAGATTTTGTTTTTAGATATTTTTTAGATATTTTTTTTAGATATTATGTTTTCCCTAGCATCCTTTACATGTTGTATAGCAGTTGCTCAAGAAATATTTCTTATTATTATTAATGTTGAAAACAGTTGTGCTGCTTAATATTCTTAAGTAAGCTGTAATACATATATATATAAGTTTAATATATGATATATTATTCATGTGCATGTATATACATACATATACTGTATATACTTGCACATGAACTATATATAATATATTAAACTTATATATTTATAACTTATTACTCATCCAAGTTCCTTAGCAGCACTTTCTCCCTCGCTTTCTTCAAAGAAAACACCCCTGCAATACAGTCATCATTACACCCATCATTATCGTTCTGAAGCTGGCAGCTCTGTGACACGCTGCTTATCACTTTTAAAGGGAAATGATCTTTCAGGGGTAAAATCTGTCACCGGGATCTGTTCAGCTTATCTGATAATAGCCCATAAAAATCAGAAAGGTCTCTGGCTCATTTAAAGTCTCCCGTAGACATGTCTTTGAAAAGTTTCAGAAGCGTGGCTGCGCTATTGTACGCATGCCTGCCAGACTTCTGCAGCGAACGAGTGAAAGAGGAGCACTAATTGGACGTGTTCTAGTTTTAGCATCTGTAGCGGGTGACTGAGGATACCCACAATCCCTCTGGAGCCCTGAATGAGTCAGCCCGTCCCTCTTGGAAACCTTTTATCCGCCTGCGTTCCTCTGGATAGAGGCCAGGGCTGCTGTTTCTTCGGCGTAACTATGCAACTGTTTGTTTGCGTGGCGTGTGCATAAACAGGTTCATTTGTGTGTGAGCGTGTGCCTGAAGGGAGCTAATTCATTTTTGCGGTTGCTTTGTGTGTGCTTGTCATTAAATCGGCACCCTATGAGGATGAACGTACTCGCAGAATGCAACAGACAGAATCTGTGCTATGTTTTTGTTTTTTTTCTCAGATATAGCCAGTGTAATGCATCTTATTAATTTAACATTGTGACTCATATCATTAAACCTTTAAATCACTCAGTTCGCACTTCGTTGAATATTAAAAAGATGAGGATAGCACAATGCTAGTGTAAAACAAGTGCACAGTCTGTGTATAGTTCAGTTATTTTAATGCGCTTCCAGCACCAAATGCAGTTTTACAAATGTAACATCAGCACTGACTGCATGGCTCATGGATAATCTAGGCATGAAACCAGCAAAGACAGTGAAATATGCTGAAATCTGAGGTCTGAATTGGGTTCATATGAGCCCCATCAATCAATCCCATCATACTGCATATAAGAGCCTCCTTTTTTGGAAGTGCAGTGCGTTTACAGTTTCTGCTGCTGAATGGATGCTGTGCGTCACACAGGAGTGCTCTGGTAATCTTTATCACACTTTGGATATTGCAGCCCTGGAGATACGTAATTATCCGAAGTCTTCGCGCCGCGTAATGTAATTGCCATCTCTAAAAAGTCACTTCGGCTTCTGTGGGAATTAAAGGAATAGTTCATCCACAAATGAAAACCGTGTCCTCATTTACTTACCCTCATGTCATTCCAAAGTCAAATCATATGACTGATGGACTTCCATTGAACACAAAAAGAGACCTTTTGCAGGAACGAAGTCATCTTCACTGTGAATCTAATCACTAATCACATGACTGTTAGTTCTAATGTGTTAAGTCAAGTATGTGATGTATATAGATATACATGGTCTTTGACCTGAGCATCCTTAGACTGGACTTTTCTGCACATCTGAGACCATTACATAAAACATTTCCATCTCAAAAATGAATAAGAATGTAATGCACTATAGAAGCCGTAAAACATATTTCACACTTTATGTGAGGTAAAAGACCTAAACTTAAGTCATTATTCAATGAAAATCTTTACTTTCACCCTATCTCTCATTAGCACATTCGTGAGTTCATATAAGAAGTGGTGAAGTATGATCCACAAATTAATTTTTAAATTTGACTCGACACATTTGTGATTTGACGACAAGCTTATAATCAATTAAATCATAAAAAAGTCAAAAGTCATAAAAATCATTTTAAGATAAAAAAAAAAAAATCTGAAAAAAAAGAAAGATCCGCACACAAAAATTGGCCAAAAGGCTCACAAGATTTTATTGTCCAGAGGCCACAAATAAATTGCATAAGTGCATGGTGCGCAAACCTTTTTCAGGTAAAGACCTTCATCAGTGTCATACACCTGCAGTCATTTACAAACGTATTACCGTAATCAGTGTAATATATTGGAATGTAAAAAAATATGTTGTTGTATACATGTCATGTGACTGACCATTATCCTAAATCAGAGAACCGTGAACATACGAATATGTTGGTAAATTATTAAAAGCTGCAGTCCGCAGTTTTTCCTCTTTGTCTCCATCTCTGTTCCAAATCTGCAATTGCAGTTAGTCGTGGAATTATGAACTCTACGTGAATTGTACTTCGGCACGCCACAGGGTGGATGAACACAATGTTTGAGGAGACTATGAGGCTGTCAGTCACCGCTCCGGTGTGGATACTGGCATTCAGAATCACATATTATACTTTTTGGAAGTATGACCAACATAAGAATTTTCACTGGAAAATGTCATCTGAACTAGTAAGAAACATCCACATTGCAGTAAATCTAAAAATCGCATATCATATCATGCAAATTATACATACTTTGTTCTCAAATTGTTAATGTTAACAACATCAGCATTGTGTGACTACATGTACTGTCCTTCTGATATTATTCTTGTTTTCACATGGGTCCGGTTGCAGTCACTTTTCTGTATCCACTCCGAAGTCCGAACAAAGTCTTTTGTATTTTACAGCGGGTGAATCAGTTGTCACTGGTGATTGTCGTTTGAACCTTTCTGGATCCGCCATCAAATTGATAAGTTTAATTATATCAAGTGTTGTGAGAAAAGGCTACAAATCTCCACCTCCAGCATCCTCACGCGCAAAATAGCTACTAGCCGAGACTCTTCTTTATATGTACAGATGTGACGTAATGACGCAAAGACATGCTTGAATCTCCCGCGGAAATCCATCAGTACCACTGGAATTTAAAACATTATTACAAGCTTACCGCTTTGAATCGAGCTACGGCAAGCAGATAGATTTGAACACTGGCTGCTTATGAATTTTCTCAAATATCAATTTTGGATCATTTTTAACCCAAAAAAGCTATGGACTGTAGCTTTAAATACTGTATCTTAAAATCTTAGGGGGTATTTCAAGTAAAAATTTGAGGTCAAAAGTGTTTCGCCTGACAAAAAATATGACGCATCAGAATGTCCGATTACTTATAACGTAATTACATTTGATAGATGGCCATGAGTCGATGGAGTCTCTACTCTCCCAATGAGAATGGCCTGGCCGGGAGTTCAGCCATACCAGTTTAAAATTCACAGGGATTGCTCAAGGATATAGAGGGAACACAACAAATGATTAGCCAAGCGATTTATTCAGCAGCCGCCCCAGCGATTCTTCTTGTCTGAATGCAAAAACAGCAAGACATGCTGTAAAGCTGCCGCCGAGAGGTTATAAATCTTGGCTGCGTTTGGGATTGGAGCGACGGGACTTCTGCTGGCCAAATGCCAACGCGTTCGTCTGAGTCTTTTAATTGACAAATATGTACCTTTTGTGTGTTTAAATGCCTGCAGATTGTGTTTGCTCTGATGTGAATGAAATATAACGCAATCTCTCGTGGCAGATTGCCTATTGTTTTCTTTATTAGAATGGCTGTACTTCATCGTAATATCCAGTAGAGGAAGGCAGAGTGCAGAAAAAATTGCTGTGATTGAAGATTGCAAGTGAACCGCAGAGAGAAGCAGTCACGACTAGCGGTCACGACTGAATAAAGCTGTCTGGGAAGGAAGTGTATAGGTTTGTGTTACGTACACAGAGCGCTTAACTGGTTCTTTTTTTAAGACAACATTTGTATTGGATTTTTGGACTCCTACTGTAGGATTGAAATGAGGCTGTCAGCAGTCTCAACTCCGAAAGGAGAGAGGGAGAGAGAGATTTCAGGGTTGTCTGTCTGTTCATGGTCTGATCGCTCTCTCTTGTGTGCTGTCAGAGGAAAAATAACGCCAGCAAAACTGCAGGGAACAGAAAAACAAAACCGAGCTGTGAGACATGGCCCATCAAGCATACAGATCCCAGATGTTTGACAGGAGAAGCAGCGGTGCAGATCTCTGTCAAGATTCAAATTGGTGTGTGTATGGGTGTTTGGTGTCTCTCGGGTGAGGTGTTTGTGTGTGTGAGAAGGCAAACATCTGTCCTCATCACTGTTGGGGCAGAAAGGTAACACACTCAGGAACACAACAGTCAGGGAGGGTTTGAATTTGTGTTCGTATGGTCCGTTCACCAGAAGTACTAGGGCTTAGCAGGGATAGATAAGTAATGTATCGATTTGGTTCATATTTTGATTTCAGTAATTTTGATTTACAAGAACTCAGACATTAATGATGGTTTTGAAGTTAAACTCCCACAAGCACTTGATATTATTAACAGTATTTGTTCTTCATTTTTTCTTTTTCTTTTTGTGTAACCCTATACAATAAGGCCTCATTTCTTAACATTGGTTAATGCTTCGGCTAATATAAATTATCAATGAGCAATATACGGTATTTTTTACAGCATATGTTAATATTTTTTTATGTTCATCATGTTCACACAGTGGATAAATGTTGACATACAATTTTGATTTAAAAAATGTGTTAGTAAATTTTGAGATTAACATTAAGGTTAAAAATGCTGTAGAAGTATTGTTCTTTGTTAGTTCATGTGAACTAATTTAGATAACTATTGTTAATAAACAAAACCTTATTGTAAAGTGTTGCCATTTTTTAATATCTAAATGTGCTTTTAATAATTCGCTTGATTGAGTAAATTTTCTTGTAATATTTTACTTAATTTGGCAATAATTAATCACTAAAAAATGAGGCACTAAATTAAATTATCATTATTATTTTATCAATGCATATCAGTGATACCATAAAAAATGTAAATAATGAAAGAGTAATTTAAAATAATATAATTTTTTTTTTGTTAAATGTACCTTGTAGTTTACTTTACATTTGATAAAATAATAATAATAATAATTTTAAAAACAATGTAAAATATATTAAATATTTCTACATTATTATTGTTATTGTTGTTATTATTATTATTATTATTATTATTTCATCCGTTTAAAATAATATTGTAATAACATTTTAAAATGTAAAAGGTAAAATTTAGTTTGTTGGTTTTAAGTTTTATAGCCCTTGTTTCACAGAGAAAGCTTAAGCCTAGTCTAAGTGCTACTGGTTTGTCTCAAGAAGCACAATAATATTTTGGGTTTTTTTTCTAAGGCATTTTTTATAAAAGCTACTTAAAAATCCTAAATGAACAAAGGTCTAATCCTGGTTTAAATTGAGCCCCGTCAGTGAAACCAAGCCATAAATTATCACTATTATCCTTATTTGTACACTTTAATGCAACTAGTATATAGATTTTTGGATAAGATTGGAATGGTGAATTCAAATGGTTTGACATGAGTGGTTCATGATCATTGTGTTCACCCCTGCGATCTGTTTCTACAGTTGTACTGCTTTTTTAATTCAACATGGTAGAGTTGATTAAAGGCTCTTTGTCTGAGCAGCGTGGTTTCATCCTGTTCTCAGTGCGTAGGCACTCACGTTAACCGTGTCCCTGAAGACAACGTGCTGCCGCTGATTATTAATTCATGAAGGTGGTGCTGTTTTAAAACACTGCGTTCTCACCACCCCGTGCTGTTTTCTAAAGAGCTCTAACATGATGTCAGGTCACCTGACCAAAGTCAGCTGATTTTATGACTGGCCCTAAAAAGGAAGGTTTCCACAAACAGTGTCTCCTATTAAAAGTGGTGAGTCTTTCGATGCTTTTAAACCCCACTGTATTTCATCGAGTGTATAAGAGAGCTAAATGGATTCTGTATAAAATGCATCTCTGTATGCTAAGCCAATGCCTGGAGGCATGCTGTAGTTGGGTTGTGTTTGTGAACTCTTTTTTTTTTTTCTGCTGTATATTAAATGCATAGTATAATCTGAGATCATACCAATTTGAAGTCTATAGTCCACGCTTAATCCACTGACTAGGGATTTTCTCATTTTCTCTTCTTTCCTCTGTTGCCCATCATCACACACTGAGGCTGTGCTGATTCTAGGATTCCAGCCTTAAGATCATACATATAACCATTTTTGGCTGACTTTTATTATTTAAACCAATGAAAATGTCAGTCATGATTTGCACTCTCAAGAGTTAAGACATTTTTAGAGAAAATTGAATTGTATGTCAATAGACCTTTTTTTCTTTCTATGAGATTACATATGGGGGCATCATATAAAAAGGTCTTTCATACTGTTGAATCGCTAATCGTTAAACGATTTCAAAGATTTCTTATAATATATTTTTTAATAAATAGTAGGCAGTATTCAGTGTATACTGTGCAGTGTTTTAGTATTCCATTGTGAACGTACACTGTAAAAAATATTTTCAAGATTTGTTATCACAACATATTTTCTTTTGTCAAATCAACTTTATAATAATTTATTTAGTTGAGATAACTTATTATTTTGAGTTTCTGATGATTAAATCATTCTCCTTCATTGTATTAACGCACTTTTTCCAGTTCAATGAACTTAAAATTTTAAGGCAACCCAGGTTACTTACTTTTTTAAGTTAAACCATCAATATTTTTTTTTTACAGTGTAGTCACGCATACACACTCTAGGTTCAGGAGGTCCCTGTGGAGTCATGTGCGGATCAGACCATGTCATGGGACCACATGGGGATTAAACACATCGTCTGAAATTATACTGAACACATCACACTCTGAAACATACTGTACTATCATCATGGATGGAGATCACTGGGTTCGCAGTCGCTCACACATCAAACAGGAAGTGCAATTATCGGGTCTTCACCATTGAAATCAATGGGGTCGCTGCGTCCATTTCTTTTACGGTCTATTAGTTTTACATGTTTGTGGTTAATGCCGTATTGTTTTACGTGTTCAAACCAATCGTACTCAAAGTAAATTTGAAGGAACATTTGCAAGTAATGGCTAAATATTGTTTAACAACACATATCAGTTGTATTTAATTGCACTGCCATAATCTCAGTCAAAACAAGTGTTAAAAAGCATTACCAAAGTACAAAGAGCAATATAACTGAATTTTCATCAGCATAACGATCACTTGATAGTTTTTGAGGTGAATCAATCAACATATGCATAATGATTGATCTGTCACGTAATATAGGCAATAATAAGTGATATTATTGACAGTTACATGTGTTGCAAGGAAACACACAGATTTTGTTTCATGTTTGCTCACCTGTCTAATAAAGTATATGCAAGAGCGGTGTTGCTCCAAGTTAGTCGCGGACTTGGAGCTCTTGGAATCTCAAGAATGCCACGCTGATATTGATCCTCATTTTAGTTCTCCATGTTTGTGCCAAAGTCTGCTTGCCATGGTCTATGTTTGAAAGAAACAAGAACTGCGTGCCGCTAAATGTTAAGAAATACGCAGTTGTCCACATCTGTCGCCATGGTTACAGTATGAACGGAAACCGAGGATGGCGCGGATATTGCGTCATTGACATGCCACATTTTTTTTCCAGGACGGACACTTATTTAAAATTAAAATTTCTCTGAAATAAAAAATCTTTGGAGACTTTTAGGTACACAACTGCAGGAAATGTATCACACTATGCAAGTGATTTTGGGATATTTTGTTACAAAATTCCTACATATTGTACCTTTAAAGTATTACAGTACATTCCCAATGTGTCACTTTTTTTTATTGGGGACTTGTAAATGTTCAGGTTAGTGAAAGTGTGTTGACTACTATTGACACAGTAACTAAAGGGGATGTTTATGACTGCAGGTAGAACTGAAAGCGACTGGACACACTAAATAAGTATACCTACACTTTGAAAAGTTCGATTTTAATCATTTGTGTTTAGTCATACTGAAATTGGAGTGAATTTTTAGTGAACTACACTTGTCCTCAGCATTGTGTGCATGCTCTGAGAAACAGAGGTGATGCATATTTAAGTAGTCATAATGGGGGAGGGGTAGAGGTGAAATTGGTGTAAATGCACTATGGAAGTGAATGTATTGTGATTGACTCTGACAAATGGGGGTCTCAATTTTAATCTTCTTACCAGTCATGATTTCCATCTATTCTCCATCCTGAGCAAACAAACTCATGAAGTTCAGCCCGTATTTTAAACAAGAGACCTGTGGAGAGGCAGCAGCGTGAGAGAGAGAGAGAGAGAGAGAGTGTGTGTGTGTGTGTGTAGGTTGGCAAAGTGGGAGGGAGCAGTGCTTCCTTAGCTCTGGGACAGCTGGGCAGCGAGATAAGAGTCAGAGTTAGTGAGAGATCGTGAAAGAGAGAGTTTTGGCGAGACCACCATAGTGAAACTATGAGATGAACCTATATCCGAACCAGCTCTGAAATGAATGTAAGTTTGAGTTCATTTGAATCCTTAGGGCAGCATGTTTATCCTGTTGGCAAGAGAGAGCAATCCCTTTGGATTGCTGGGAGTGGGGAAAGTTGGAAACTTCATTCATTGTTGTAATGTTTTCATTTATTGGTCCTATTGTGCCAGTTTTTAGCCAATGCAAAAGACTGAAGACTCCTAGAGGACAATATCCTTGCTCAGAGTCAGAGGTTTCTCTTTAATAGCTTCTGGAGTTATTTAGATATGATTTATGTATGTATAAAGTAAATTTATATAGGATAAATTTAGGAAACAATTGTCTCAGGAGACCGTTATATAATATGTATAGCAATGCTTAGATCATTTGGGACAGTTTGATGAGAAATACTTCTCAAATCTCTGAATTAATCGCAGACTTTGGTATATGGTACATTAAGATCTCTTCTGAAACTTTAAAGGAGACGTTTGAGATTCCTCCATCTTCTTTCCATACAATCTCGTTGTTTTCTAGAAGAAACGGCAAAGTAGGCTACTTTTCCTTGATTTTTCCTTTTATTTCACTGCATCTTTAAAACCTCTGCGTATCTAATTAGCTTTAATTAGATTTCCAATTTTTGGCTAGTTACTGTAGCTACCAAACAGTCCAACAAAACAAAACCACCCAACTAGACCTCCTCCACAGAGAAAGAAGGACACCAAATGAATTGTTCTGAGTGTCCTTGACATGATCCTTTGCAAATCCTACATGGACAGTGGGATGTAACATGCCAGCATGGAACACTGTATTTAGTATTGATGATGCATTTGTGTGTATAGATGTGTGGTCACGCTGGTTGCATGTGACCTCATTCGCATGTGTTTATTTAATCATATAGAGATGTCGTAGAGGGAAGGAGAAAGTGCTCTGCTCTTGTTCTATGAAATATTCAGTTGCAGCTCGAAATGAGAGCGTTCCATCCTGCATGATGAGCTCCCGTACTTTTTTCCGGGAACACAATATTCCATTTTTACCATTATTAAAGAATGCAGGAGGAAAGAGGAAAAAAAGAGATGATAAATGGTTTGCAAGAGAATCTAATAAAATCTAGCCATAATGCCACGGGCAATGGTATGTGCCCAGTCGTAAGTGTTACCTCGGGGATTACGGCTAGCCCACAAAACCCTACTGTTTTACTTTACTGTCTAACCATATCGTAACCCATTTAGATCCCATCTGCTGCCCCTAAATTACTAACGTTTGTGTGCCTTGGAAAGGAAAAAAGAGTGATCCATTCCACTGAGAGAGCATCATGCGATCTGCTTCGCTCATCTTTCAACACTATCTACGTAGAGCCCTTAGAGGAGGAAGGGGCTTTTTATGCACTTCCCATGATGCTTTGGGGCAGGCGCTTCTGGACTACTTCTTTACATTATGCATTAGGAACAATGTAAGGTTGTTGCATGACTGATTGAAGGGGTACCAACTACATTAGCCAACCAAGACTGCGTAAAAATACACAGTTGCCTTGAGCATCTTCATTTGGGGAAAGAGAAAATACATTTTTGATATAACATTTTTATATAATCAGAATTTTTTTCAACAATTTGTACCTTTTCAATTTACCCGTGAGTAAATGTGGTTGTCAATTCCAAAAGACTTACAGTGTGAACGTATCCTTAGTATCTCATACTTTTGACTACTATGTAGTTTACTTTTAAAAACATTTTGCTGATAATTTACTCACCCCCATGTCATCCAAGATGTCCATATCATTCTTTCTTCAGTTGAAAAGAAATTAAGGTTTTTGATGAAAACATTCCAGGATTTTTCTCCATATAATGGACTTCAATGGGAACCAAACGGTTCAAGGTCCAAAAAAACAGTTTCAGTACAAACTGCAAACTGTTCAAAGGGCTTTAAACAATTCCAAACGATGAATAAGGGTCTTATCAAGCGAAACGATCGCTCATTTAAAAAACAAATAACAAAGTTTAAGTTTTATAAACTCAAACGCTCGCCGTCAATTCAGTCATTTCGTTCGTCGAAAAAAGATTCGTTCATTTTGATGAACAAGTTCGAACAGGATTAAACACTCCGATTAAAGTGCATTATATGGAGAAAAATCCTTTCATCAAAAACCTTAATTTCTTTTCAACTGAAGAAAGAAAGACATGGACATCTTGGATGACATGGTGGTGAGTAAATTATCAGCAAAAGTGTTTTAAAAAGTGAACTACTCCTTTAAAAATTTTATTTAATGGTAATTCACAAGTAATCTTTGTTCAGTAACATTTGTAAATTGTCGTGTGTGTGTGATTTGCAGAACTCCAGCCCAGAATCGGTGGACTCCAGCGAGGAGATCACAGACACAGAAGATAATGAGGAGGAAGACCTCGGAGTCTTGGATGACCAGAGGAGCATTATCCTTCATCTGCTGTCTCAACTCAAACTGGGCATGGACCTCACACGGGTACACACACACACACACACACACACACACTTGCTGTCCCACCCAAACTGATCATCAAGTTAATGATGCTGAAAGAATTCGGCCATTCCGTACATGTATACATCATTCTTCCTTTTCTCATACAAACAGGAACCACTCAAGACTGTTTATCTGTTCTTAATCTCAGGGAACAAAGGAGGGGTTTTCCAGCTTTTTATGATTTGGAAATTTTGACAAAAACCCAACCCACACTGTGTGCCATAAACACGGATATTTGGAATGTTTTGGAATACACAATGAATTTATTTACCAGTAAAATTTATACGAATATAATTTTATTACATCAAAATATTTTATTATATCCACAAGTTTCCATGAGGCCTTGCGTCAAAAGTGTCTTCCGGTTCGAAGTAAACAAAGCGCGACTTGACATGCTTGACACTCATTCATTCAACAGTTGACAGTCATTCAAGTTATAGCGATCCAAAGTAGCTAACGATGTGGGAACACAACCTCAACGAAATTAAAAAGGGTGAAATAACAGTACCTTTACCCTCCACAGTAGTTGGTTGGGAGTATTATAATAATATTATTTATAATCAATACTCATCAAGGCATGGACAGACAGTTGTGTGAGCTGACAAACAATTAAAACAAAAAAAATACACACTTAGTCATTGTGCTTTGGAGTTTATTCAAAATTCTAAATGAACGTAACTAGCTAACCGAGCTAACCGAACAAAATGGATGAAAAATAATTTTTTAGTATGAAACAAATTATCTGCGAAATCAGTTACAAGTAAACTGTGCTGCGGATATTCTGGATCATAGGAACGACACGTCTCAACGGAAAAACGCTGCGCTGCCAAAACGCTCTCAAGCGCCTAAAGCACGGCGTTTTCAGCTGGATAAAAACGCTTTGGTGGACACAAGGCCTTAGCTCTGTTGGTTGATGTCGTTGTACAGAAAGAATTTTGTGACGGTTGGTCAGTGTGGTTTAGTCCCGCCCCTCCTCCACTGTGATTGGACGGCTAGGTAAAAAGTGACAGTGATGAGCGCTAAGTTGAACATTTTTTAACTCTCGGCGACCAGTAAAAAACGCTTAGGGCCTCGTCACGCTCATGGCGTTTAAAAAACGCGGCGCTCCCATTGAAAACAATTGAAAACATACGCCAGGCGCGTTGAAAAACGCTTTGGTGGACACACAGCCTTAGTTGTCCTAGTTTCCTAGTGTGGGTCTATGTTTAACCATAGTAAATTATTGTGTCCACCTGCCCATTGTTAACTTAGTCCTTTAGTCCTGTGTGTATATTTATACACACCCCTGTCTTGTCTTGTTGACATTATGTTTGGTTATTATTATGAGTATTGTGGTTTATTTTTAAAAGACTAATTCTTGGAATTTGATATGGTCCTACATTTGATTGAACCACGCTGTTACAGTACCATGCTACATACAAGGAATATTAACATAATCATAGCTCAGGGGAAATTCAGTTTCATAATTATACTTTACGTAATCAGCTAACAGGATACTTTATCTGATTTGATGATCCTATTCGTCCTCGTGATTAGGAATCTACTGGACCGATTCGAGCGTGTCGAGAGGTGTCATGATATTATTATTCTAATTACTGTTCATCAGCCTCAGTGTTGGTTTTGATATATGTTTCTCTCTTTACTCTCTACAGAGGCGTCTCTGTTTAGTCTCTCTGATATTAACATTTCCTTCAGGGCTTGTGTTTATAGTTCAGCAGGATTCGAGCAGTCATTTGGATTGCTGAGATGATGAAGTTCAGTGATGTGTGTGTGTGTGTATGGGCCTCAGGGGAGAGGGACAGAGCATTAATCCATGGAGTCAGAATCTGTATTACAAAGACAAGCATACAACTATTATATTATCTTTGAGCGCCAGTAATAGGTATGCGCTTACACTGACATCATATCACATTCATTGCATAGTTTAATAATAAAATATTTTAGCAATATGACAAGAATAATATGCTCTTTTGTAATATCGGCGTAGATGTGAGTGCTAACCAAAGCCAAGATGATAAAACGGCAAGATGGCAAGTATGATAATGTTTTTATACACAAGTAAAAACAGGAAATTTGTACTGACTAAATTTAGGCACAATATTGCAAGTTGCTTTGTCTGTTTTGGCCCCACCAACAAAAACAGCCATTGTGTGACATATTAAGAGTCTGCATCTTGAAACGGTTGAGTGAATAATTCAGTGACTTGCTCAATAAGACAAAATCACATACTCTCTTGAGTAGGTAATTTGAATACGTAATTACTTCACGGCCGCTAAAAAAGTATGTTCTTCTATATGGTATGAGTGTGTGTAGTTTGAATGTAATCTGGACTACATTCGCCATGTTGTCATTATCATGGCCATATTCAGCAATATCCGTGAAATCTTTTTTCACTCACAAACTGTCTTCAGATAATGTAGGCCTATATCTTTTGTTCTTAGGTGGTGCTGCCCACATTTATCCTAGAGAAGCGCTCCCTTTTGGAGATGTACGCCAACTTCATGGCCCACCCGGATGTGTTTTTGGCCATCACGTCTGGAGCGACGGCAGAGGAACGCATGATCCGGTTTGTGGAATACTACCTGACCGCCTTCCACGAGGGTCGCAAAGGTGCTGTGGCCAAGAAGCCTTACAACCCCATTCTGGGAGAGAGCTTCCATTGCACATGGGACGTACCGCGAGATAAGGTACGGCCCCTCAGGACTACCAGCTCAAGCCCAGCACCTGCGGCTGCTCATTCCGCCCAGACCATCTCCAATGATGGGTTAGGATCTTACCGGCTACGCTTTGTGGCTGAACAGGTGTCCCACCACCCCCCAGTCTCTGGATTTTACTGCGAGTGCAAAGAGCGCCGGACATGCGTCAACACCCATGTTTGGACAAAAAGCAAGTTCATGGGCATGTCCATAGGAGTGTCAATGTTTGGAGAAGGTGAGTTTGAGTCTCTTTTAACTCTTTTCCCGCCATTGACAGAATTTTCCGGCTTTTTTTTTTCTCACTGTTATACAGTAGGGAACGCTATTACACATTTGAGAGTAACGTTACTGCATCTCCTGATCAAAACATATGCGAAGAAGATACAGAATCAAGCGATATCATATGTTAAATAATGCAATCTTCTACACTAAATAGCATATAATCAAAACGGCATAATGTTACAGAATAAAATGTCGACCCAGGACAAGGTAAAGGACTGTGAAGCTGTTGATGATGGACTCGATCATCGATCTGAAGTATATCCAGACGTAGCCTTTGACAAAAAATATGATTTTTTTTTTCAGCTTTTTGCTCAAAATGTTGCTTGTGTAACACCCTTTTCTATTTGAATGTGCTTTTTTGGTATGAAAAATATTTCACATATTTTAGTACCATATTGACAGATACCAATATTGACAGATATTGGTATCAGTAGATATTGAATATTTAATAGCTTGTAGTCATTAGTTAAGGTTAGGATTTTTGTTGTCATCTAATGCTGTTATTATATATTATTATAACAATAATAATCTAGTTGTATGTTTCATGTTTCACATTATATTGCGATCATTGTTATTTTTTATTTATATATTTTTATTGTTTTTGTTAATATTTTGAATTAGATTTTATTTGAATATTTTCTGTTTTCTTTATATATATATATATATATATATATATATATATATTTGTATATAATTTGTTTTGTTTCATTATAGTACTTCAACTTAAACTAAACTTTAAATTGAGAAATGTTGTTGCATTTTTCTTTTATTAGTAATTAAAAAAAATATTTAGACAAAATAGGATACTTTTAATAGTGGTAATTTACAACCATAAAATGCATATACTGTATATATATATATATATATATATATATATACCTTTTTAGACAAAATAGGATATTTTTAATATTGGTAATTTACTGTTGACCAACCATAACATGAAAATAATTATATAGTCTTGTAGCTATCGACCAATATTAACATTTGAATAAATATGCATAAAATCAAAATTGTGCAAAACAAAATGTTTTCATTTATTTTCAAAATTAAACAGTGTATTTGACAATGAAGGATAAAAGAGACAATGTACTGTGCAAAGTGACCAATACAGGCAATCAGAATTGGTTTAGTTTAATACACTGCTAAGTAGAGCAGGATTTTGGACCAATGAGATTTCACAGTGGGCAGGGCTACAAAATGCAATGAGGAATCAGTGAATCCAGTTCATCCAGTTCTCAAGATCCATCCATAAGATCTCACTACGAGTCTTTGTTTTCATACCAAAACATTAGAAAAAAATACTAATAGTTTCTTAGAAGCATTTATTTATTCATAAAGTTGTGTTTTGTTTATGGGGATCATTTGTCTGCTGGGATCATTGAGTTTTGTTCATTACTGTTTGATTAAAGCCTGAGGGTTTGCTCATTCAGGCAGAACTGTGTCCAAAGAGCATACTGTTTCCAGATCAGCTGATCTGCCTCAGGGCCTGTGATATTTACTGGTGCTTGTATCACAACTCCATCTGTCTGCAGGAACAACAACAGAAATGTTCATCTGTTTGAAAAACTCTCCTCTTGATGTGTCACTTCACACGCTCACTAGATGCTTCGCTCAAGTCCCAAAACTGTAGAGCTACCAGCAAAAGGGGCATTTTCAGGCATTTCCCTCAAAGATTCTGCCTTCATTTAGTTAATATACCTTGTTTTGGCCAGGTTCTTCATTTCCCATTCATGTTGTGACAAATGCCAGATAAATGTCATTTATAAATACACTTAAAAAAAAGTATCTTATGCTCACTATAGTTTATTTGATCAAATATATAGCAATGTTGTAAAATACTATTACAATTTAAACAACTATTTTCTATTTGAATATATTTTATAATCCAATTTATTCCTGTGATGGCAGTGCTGAATTTTTAGCATCAATACGATAGTTTTAGTGTCACATGATCATTCAGAATCATTCTAATATGGAGATTTGATGCTCAAGAAACTTTTCCTATTATTATTGATGTTGAAAACAGGTGTGCTGCTTAATATATTTGTAGATTTTTTTTTTGTCAGGATTCTTTGATGAATAGTACATTCAAAAGAACATCATTTAATTGAACCTAAGCATTTCTCAATTCTCTTGAACTGAGAGTTCAGTGAAGTGGAGGATCATGAGGGATGAAGGTAGCTTTTGGTGAGCTTTAACCGGTTTCTTCTGTAATTAGGACAACATTAATTACTTATAAGACGGCTTGCACTAATCCCCTCGAGTAATGTACACAGTGTTAATTGGAGCAGCAGGAATTTTAGAGGAATTTAAAAAGTTAAAAATGTTTTACACTAAAATGAAAATTGTCATTTACTCATGCTTTTATTTTTCATTCTGTCAAACTCGAAAAGTGTATAAGTTTGGTATAAGTTGTATAAGTTTTCTGATGTCATATGATGAACAGATCAAGCTGTCATTCACTGATAACTGACAGCAGATTAGTAAGTCACAGAGCTGTCTGTCTGATTCCTCAGTGATTCATTGTCTATTCTATTTAGAAATTTTCATTGAAAAGAACTGGCTCAAAAAACAAGTTTTTTTTTAGTTTTTGTTCATATTTTCAATTTGTTTTTAGTTGTATATTTTCCATTTTCATTTTAGTTTATTTTTTTGTCATTTTTATTATTATTATTTTTAATATGTCTGTATAGTTTTTATGCATTTTTATTTCAGTTTTAGTTGTAATAATTTTTTTAGTACGTCAAGTTAAACTAATTGAAAATGAGAAATGTTTCCTTGGCAACCAGCTAAATAAAGTAAGTTTAATTGTTTTATTTTTTTTCCCCTTTAACTTTTAAATAGTTTTTAGGGTTTTAGTTTTAGACCATAAAAACTATTTAAAAAGTTAATGGAAATAAAATAAAACACTTAAACTTATTTCATCATTCAAACTTATTGGCATGAAGATTATCTGGCAATCCTTTACTTTTAAGACAAATTTGTACACATTACTTAATGCCGAGCTAACGTTAACTAACAGTGAACAATATATTTATTTAAATCAGTTATTATCTAAGTTAATGTTAGTTTGTAAAAATGTAATTGTTGGGGGTTTTTTTCGGTTTTTTTGTCCGTGCTTTGATTTAAACCCTCTGGTGTGCTTCATCTGGCAGTCAAAAATGAATTGAATTTTAGTATCTCAAGCAATGTACTTTTAGTTTGATAATGTTTTTTTTTTATTTAATATTTTGTATTTTATGGTACTAAATTATTTATGCAGTAATGCATTTATTCACTTTTTTGAAATTGAAAATTCCAACTGAAACTGTCATAAATCTGGAATGTTTTGGTGCACATACTTGTTTTGGTCTCTTTTTAAGGATGACAGATTATTGCTGAAGTGAAAACAGTTTTATAAAAGTGAAATTAAAAAAAGTTATAGAATTTCTGTTATTATTATGAAAAATGCCTTTTGACATTGATATATTAGGACCTTTCGAATAATATTTATGGGTTTTTTTGTGTGTGTTCACATAGCAGGTGCCAAAACCTTTACCAAGTTTCGAATCATTCCTATAAAGCAAAAAATTCGAACAAAAAAAACAAAATGCTAAATTTTTCATTCAAAAATGACTTAAGAGCACCAGAGAGTAAAAATGTATTAGTACACGTTGAAATGAACTTTGACTGAGATCAGGGGTTTTCAAAGTCAAAGACAGTGGGTTTCCCTTCTAACACAACATATACACGATGGCGTCTGAAAGATATTCACTTTCCTTATGCATGGATCCAATATAATTATAATTTCCCCAATGTTTACTTTCATTTTACACATAACTAACTAACTGTTTACATTGATAACTCACCAAAACGGCCATTTTGAAACCCATTGTCAAATACTGTAGTCTTCCAGGTTCGCCTACAAATTGACATCATCATGAATTTATCTGTCCTCTACTGGGATCATCAGAGAAGCTCTGTTCTCAGCATGATCACAAGGAACTGGGCCGAAACACGCTTGACCCTTTTGGAGCTGGGAGCCGAACTGCACCCCCCCGTTCAGCTCTCTTGTCTCTGGGAAACAGATGTGCTGTTGTCAGACCTGGCTGACAGCCCACAGAGATTTTGCCACTAGACAGCTGTCCATTATGTAACCAGAATAAAAAATAGGCCAGGCCTGCTGAGAGAGCTGCTGTGAAAATGCTCGCACTGATCAGATTTTACCTGAGTTATACAGATAAACACAAGTAATCATTTTAATGAATAACTGTATAATCTGTAGTTTAAGGTTTGCATTATAATATAGTGTATTTAAATCTAAGTACACTATATACAGAAAGAATCTGTCATCCTGATGACTGGTAAATCAGAACAGGTTAAAACGCATGACACTGGACTATATTACAGAAGGTGGATATGAATTCCTGAAGGAATGCTAATATCATTTGTAACAACTTCTGTGTTTTCATTTTAGGAGTCCTACATCTCTTAGAGCATGACGAGGAGTACGTGTTCACGCTGCCCTCAGCTTACGCTCGCTCCATCCTCACAGTGCCCTGGGTGGAGCTGGGTGGGAAAGTTTCCATCAGCTGCGCCAAAAGCGGATACTCCGCCACCGTCACATTTCACACCAAACCCTTCTATGGAGGGAAAGTTCACAGGTGAGAGAGTGAAGAAGCTTATTTTATTTGAGATCAGGTAAAAACATGCATCATATTTTAATATGTGTTTTGCTGATGATTATTTGGATTATTTTAAAGGGGCGATAGGAATTTTCATTTATTAATCAGTGGGTGAACAGGTTGTAGCGAAATTAAAAAAAACGAGACCTTTCCTGACTTCCTGAGTTTTCTATAAAAGCCTGAAGGCCCATTTTTATGTGAAGGACTCGGCACGTTATTGCCGTGATTATAAAAAAAGATTTGACATTTACACGCTACATCCCCTCTTCCTTCAGTGGCTCATGAAATGAATGCATGTACATGTTCAGGATACTAAAAGAGCTATTCTGTAATGTCAATGTGTCAAAAAGAAAAGGGATTAATTCAAACTATAGTCACAAATAGCCAGATCTATATAGTCTATCTATACATTTATACATTTAGCTGACGCTTTTATCCAAAGCGACTTACAATTGCTATGTCAGAGATCGCACGCCTCTGGAGCAACTAGGGGTTAAGTGTCTTGCTCAGGGTCTCTCGCACCAAAGGCATGCGTCTTATCCACTGCGCCATCACCACCCCCTATACATTTTCATGTCCTAGTCTTAAACATACTTTTATAATCAAGCTATCATTTTAACTACCTCATCTGTCCACATGATGCTGGTGAATTGCAGTCAGAGCTTGCGCAAACATATCCACCTGCAAGAAGTTTCTGGCTGCAGTTCACTTATTGGCCACTGGTGTCACTAAAAACAATGGTTTCGGAATTCTACATATAGCCCCTTTAACTTACTTTCTTTTTTTCTTCAACAGAGTCACAGGTGAGGTAAAGCACAATCCCACCGGTACCATCGTATGCAAGGCTCAGGGGGAGTGGAACGGGACCCTGGAGTTCACTTACAGCAGTGGAGAGACCAAAGTGATTGACACATCCAAACTGCCAGTCATTAAGAAAAAGATCCGCCCGCTGGAGAAACAGGCTCCGTATGAATCGAGGTGAGATTTTATCACAAACTTCATTTCAATACTATGGATAATGTGGGCATTTATGGGAGAACTGATGCTTTTTTCAGAATTGAATTTAGTTTAAATAATGCTTATTTTATTTTTGCAATTACATTTTGAGCCACTAGTAATGCAGAAATCAAAAACAACTATTTTGGTGGTCTTTTTTCTTTTTCGGTTGCAACTGAAGTCCCGCTGATTTCACACGTGCACGAGTCATGTTGAGTCGTGTATACAACGAGTGTTTGAGTCTGGGTCGTCCCCCTAATAACCCTACAAATAAAAAAGTCAAAATGATCTGATTATCACACTTCCCAAAGTACAAAATGGACTAAATATATTTATATAAACAAATGTGTGTTTTTATTTAGATTTAGCTAGTTATGTTCATTTTGCAGAAGTCTGTTAACTTTAAATTAAAGCATAGTGAAACCTTTCTTCTAGGGAAGAGAGTTACTTCGGCAATGCAAATAAATTGTGAGTGTGAAAGATCAGAACTCAGTGATCCAGATAATGCCATGGTGGATGAGCATTTCTCATTTTAGAGCATTTTAGCTTAATCCTGCCCCTCTAGATCTCTTATACGATACTCGTGACCCTCATGCGCTGGCCCTGAGTGAGCTGGACGTTTCACTTAATAAACTCTAATGCTGCTTATTGGCTTACTGTAGAGCAGAGATCCAGCCGGACAAGTCAGAGCCCCATCAGAGTAGTCTAATGCTCTCAGCCTGGCGGTACCACAGCCTCGTAATGCAATCAAAAGAAGATATAGCGGCAGAGAGGTGCTTCTGAAGTAGTGCTAAGCTTGCAAAAAGTGTGGATCCATTGATCCTTGAAAGTTTTGGGATCAAATTTAATAAAAGATTTGGCTAATTCATCATTGAGGTTGCTTTTCTTATCCTAATCAATATGGCTAGACGCATCACCCAGCGGCCAAAAACACACGCACACGAGCATGGCACAGCGGCCAAAACACAGGCACAGGAGCATGGCACAGCGGCCAAAACACAGGCACAGGAGCATGGCACAGCGGCCAAAAACACACGCACATGAGCATGGCACAGCGGCCAAAAACACACACACAGGAGCATGGCACAGCGGCCAAAAACACACACACCCACAAGCATGGCACAGCGGCCAAAACACACGCACAGGAGCATGGCACAGCGGCCAAAAACACACGCACACGAGCATGGCACAGCGGCCAAAACACACGCACAGGAGCATGGCACAGCGGCCAAAAACACACGCACAGGAGCATGGCACAGCGGCCAAAAACCCACGCACACGAGCATGGCACAGCGGCCAAAAACACACGCACACGAGCATGGCACAGCGGCCAAAATCCACGCACACGAGCATGGCACAGCGGCCAAAACACACACACACGAGCATGGCACAGCGGCCAAAACACACACACACACGAGCATGGCACAGCGGCCAAAAACACACGCACAGGAGCATGGCACAGCGGCCAAAAACACAAGCACATGAGCATGGCACAGCGGCCAAAAACACAAGCACATGAGCATGGCACAGCGGCCAAAAACACACGCACATGAGCATGGCACAGCGGCCAAAAACACACGCACATGAGCATGGCACAGCGGCCAAAAACACACGCACAGGAGCATGGCACAGCGGCCAAAAACACACGCACAGGAGCATGGCACAGCGGCCAAAAACACAAGCACATGAGCATGGCACAGCGGCCAAAAACACAAGCACATGAGCATGGCACAGCGGCCAAAAACACACGCACATGAGCATGGCACAGCGGCCAAAAACACACGCACATGAGCATGGCACAGCGGCCAAAATACCGTACTTTCCGCACTATAAGGCGCACTTAAAAGCCTTTAATTTTCTCAACAAATAAAAAAAAAAAGGACAGTGCGCCTTATGATCAGGAGGGCCTTGTATATGGATCAATTGGTTAATAACGCTCCGCGTTATTACATTCACCCGCGAACTCGCTCTCTTATCCATCTTAAGCCTTGTTTATACTCGACGCGTCCACAAGAGCGCGCGGCAAAAATAAGGTCATTGTGGTGTGGGCGGTCGTGCGCGTAGGGTCCGCAAGACCCCATTGCCCTGGCGGTGTGCACGGCACTTTTTGTAACTTTCCGCGCGGCGCCGCATCCGAAGATGGACGACTACGAGCCGAATCTGGCCGAACTGGTACGATCTGTACCAGCATGTTTATGATCCTTCTATACACAGAGACGTTTGCATTGATGGGCGACCATAACATCTCATTTTGTGAACAGGAACACTTACATTAAGCACCTAGTTTGCACTCGTCTAAAGTAATTGGTTACATCTACAAAATAAGCCTACAATAGCAGAATTAAGCCCTGCTGGTAAAATTGTAGAATTATTACATTTATTTTATATTCAATTTTATTAATTAATTATTAATTTATTTTTAAACACTCTCCAATAAGGCTTCAATTGTTTAACTAGTTTACATGCAGTGAAAGTAGGCTACAATAAACCTACTGCATTTACTTTTATGAATTAGCAATTAATTAACTCCTAATAATAAACGGCAAACTACTCCGCTCACATGCTCTGCTGCGAATGTAAGTTACGTGCCCGCCCCAACGCGCTCGCGCTTCATAAACATGTTTTTAAATATATAAAAATATAATCCGCGCTGGATTATAAGGCGCACCTTCAACGAATGACCTATTTTAGAATATGTTTTCGCCTTATAGTGCGGAAAATACGGGTATGATAAAAAAAAAAGCATGGCCTACCTTACTAAATCAGCAGCCGTTGCATCAGCGCGCTCTTGTGATGCAATCCGTGTCCAAAGAAACGTCTCTTTTTCGATTGCCATCAACATAAAGGCTTCAAGATGCTCCTCCGCTGTGCTCCTTAATCGATTCTTGATGAATTTTAGCGTGGAAAAGCTTCGCTCACATGCAACTTGTGTCACAGAGTTAACAGAAACTTGTATCCAAGTCCGATTAGATATGGTATAGGAGTCAGTGAGCAGGTTATACCTTTGTAGGACATAATAACAACAGATGGGACCTTTTCTGCAAGATTGGCAGGTTGTGTTCACAACATCCCATTCTTCATCTGGACTCTGTTCATCATCTCCATCCTCAGTACTCATCTTGGTCAGATATTACTCTTCGCGCACAGACACATTCTTGTCCCACTGCGTAAAGGCTAAGTAGTTCACCCTGAGTTGCTCTGCTATCGCATCTGATCAGTTTGGCGCTCAGGGCATTGAGTGCGCCTGCAGGTACACCGTTACATTTCAAGTCATTGAAATTCTTGGGATCAAGCAGGGCGAAATCTGTGTATAGTTCTCTGTTTTTAGCAAAACGTCGGAAAATACTTTCAATGATGGTATCCAGAATGACATTGTGCTCTTGATTAATTCAAATTGATTAATGCAGGTGTGTCTGACCTCAGTAGTCATGGCAACAATAATCAGACGCACCTGAATGAATCAATTTAGCTGGCTTAGGTTCAGGAGGTAGTGCAGCTGTGCATAAAGCCCATTCGGGGAGCACGCCACCAGCCGTAGTCACGTGACGTATGTGTTTTGAATCACACTTCGGATCAGTGTTTCGAATCATCTGCGCTTCGGGATCTTGCAAAGCTTCGAAACGTCTGTTTCACGTCAGCAATCCCTAAAAATAATATCCCGTATTTTTACGCTCTGACTGTGTTAACTGACTCAGAACACGCAACTATCTGTGTCTCGGCCCAAAACAATAGAAAATCACACCGGCCCTTCTGGCATGTGCCAGAATTGCCAGATGGCCAATCCGGGCGTGCACACACGCACACACTCACACACAAACGAGTTTATTCATGTTCACATAATATTGTTTTGTAATTTGGTGTTTAGTTGGTTGTATAGTTTGATTAAGCTGCTGTATTGTTTCCAGGAACATCATCTTGGCTGCTGTAGGCTGACGAGTGCTATAATAAAATTAATACATTCTAATTCATACATACTACATTCTACATTCATAGATAATTTTTTTAAATAAACAGATTTCCAGATTTATTTTTCTTTTATTCCAAAGCTGCAATTTTCTTTTTCTTTTTTTGTTGCTTGCATTAAAATAATTTTTTTTTCTTTTTTTAATGCTTCTCAGTTTCATGCAATTTAAGAATTTTCTTTGTTCACTCTATAGCATAGGCGACCTCTTTCACAGTTTGTTTTACAGTTTTACAGTTTTTTTCAAATTGCTAATACACTAAAAGTTGAATTTGAGGCTTACTTGATGAAACCATTCACTCATGTACCCAATCTTAAGACCAAGTCTGCAAAATACAAAGATTAATTGCTTTGCACTCAGTTTGCATTTGAAAAACAACCTTTTTGCAAAACTCTAAACACATTTCTCTACACACATCATTCAAAACTAACAGCTCTTGTTTCATTTGGGAAACCCTGCATTCATTTACTGATGTCCTACAGCCAGTAATCATGTGGGAAAACAATTGTACATAAATTGATCACTTAGAAATCAAAACTCAGTTTTGAGAAAGAAAGAAATTATTTTTACTATTATTATATATTATGACATTATTTTTGATCATTTTCAAGACATTTTGGACAATTTCATGCTCCCAACTTTGTGGGAACAGTTTGTAGATGGCCCCTTTCTGTTCTAAAATGACTGCGCACCTGTCCTGACCTCAACCTGATAGAACACCTTTGGGATGAATTAGAGCGGCAACTGCGAGCCATCAGTAAGCTGGTGTGTGGTGGGTGTTCTGGTACAAAATATGGCTGCCATTGCATCATCCATAGATAGATGCTGCACATTGGAGTCCCTTTGGTGACTTTTGAGTGTTCCTGTGCACCCATCAGGAACCCTATATACATATAAGTATATACATATATACTTTTTTTTAACTCTTTCCCTGCCAATTTTCTGTCATTTATGACGCAATGCTTCCCCGCCGTTGACCAAAATGTAGAACAATCCATGTTTTCAGTTATACAGTAGGGGGGCGCTATTATGCATGTTATTAAAGAGGACAGAATCTCCGCGTCAAAACAGGCATGATAAAAGCATTCCTTATCTAAAATAACATGATCATCAAATTAAACTGCATATAAATCAAAACGGCCTAATGTTTTAGAATGAAATGTTGAACCAGGACGAGGTATAGGACTGTGCTTGGAGAATGGCGGTTTTGATGGACTCAATCTACTCCTTCTACTGTATGTGTTAAACATCATTCTGAATCTGATCCGGACATAGACTTTGACAAAAAGGCGATTTTCTCAGCTTTTTTTTCAAAATGTTGCTTTTTTTTTATAACTTGTGTTTTTGTTTTTACACACATTCTATTGTTGATAAAAAAAAAGAATGCATGAAGCTTGAATAAAATGTTTCAATTAACCCATGTTGTTAACAACATTTAGAATATAATTTAAATACATGACAAGAAAAATGTCATATGGGGCAACCACAAAAAAGTTTGCAGGTGCAATTTAGGAGCAAATTTATCTGAAGTATATTATTCCACAACAATATACGAGAATGAAAGTATCAGCCTGTGGTATTACCCTGTCTTGTGGTAATGATTGACAGACGGCTGTGGCAGCATGTGACCGCGGCGCTGAAGGCCGGGGACATCGATGTGGCCACTGAGCACAAACATCAGCTGGAGGAGAAACAGAGAAGAGAAGGGAAGCAGAGAACAGCCAGCAGCACCACCTGGAAACCCAAGTACTTCATCAAAGAGGTGAGGCTTCCTAATTCTGCATCAAAAACCTGAAGAAAACTTGCAGCCTCAATGCCTTCGTTTGTCCTTACAAGTCACATTTGTTATTTTACCTAGCATATGCAAAACTACATATTTTCATAATTGACTAGTCAGTACTTTTACTAGTCAGCTAATTGGTCTTAAAGGGATAGTTCACCCAAAAATGAAATGATCCCATCATTTATTTACTCACCCTCAAGCCATCATAGGTGTGTGTATGACTTTCTTCTTTCAGCCAAACACAATCATAGTTATAATACAAAATATCCTGGCTCTTCCAAGCTTTATAATAGCAGTGAATAGAGTTTTTGAAGCTCCAAAAAGCGCATCCATCCATCATAAAAGTAATCCATACGGTCCAGTGGGTTAATAAAGTCCTTCTGAAGCAAAGCAATGGGTTTTTGTAATTTATAACTGTCTTTAAACATATCAAAAATTAATTTCAAAGTGAACTATCCCTTTAAACCAGCAATAAAGTAAAAAATAAAAATAATAATATAATGCAATAAATAAATGTTAAGTAATCAGTCCAAACCATTGACAATCATAGGCTTTTGTCCATGTCCAATAGAAACGGGAGTTTTTAAACCGGTTCAATCGACATTTGTGTCTTTTTAAAAGTACAGCATTTTTTTTGAAATATTATTTTGTAACATTGTAAAAGTATTTGTCCATTTGTATCCTGCTGAATCAAGATTGTTTAAAAAAATTTACTGAAGCCACCTTTTAAATGGCAGTGTGCATTGTGACCCATACTTAAATGTCATGGTTTAAAAGGGAGCTCAGAGGCACCATCTATGTGTTCACAATTCACCCTCAATACAGCATTTTACATTGTCACCATGTTTGGGACGGGGCCAAATATTTTTAATTTCCCTTCACGTCCCGCCTCTTTTGATTAGCTCCAGAGTCATGCAGGATATTGGTTCTCATATCAGATCTAGCATGTCTAACATTTGATTCTGTTCTTGAATTGCCCGCAGGGGGAAGGATGGGTGTACCACAATCCTCTATGGAAGACGAAGTGATGAAGAAAAGCCGGAGCCACATGATTCCGGTCCGTCACAGCCCCCGCCCCACAGATGGGAGTGGCCATGTAAACGAGGGGCTGGCCGACCAACGGGACTCAAACAGCAGGGAAAAAGATTGATCCTTTACTCCAACTTGTCGTACGGAGAATGAAAGGTGCCAAAAACAACAAAAAAAGACTCTAGAGTGGTTATAATACCTCAAAAGCCCCTCCGGATGATTAAGATTTGGATGTGGAGGCCTGAATTGTGTGACATTGTGCAATATGTTTATATTTGAATTTTACTTCTGGTAATCAATACTACAGTAAAGTGAATTTTTACACAGAAAAGATGTAGCATCTGTATCAGAGAGTATAACACAAATAACCAATAGCTATTATTTTAGAACACCGTAGAGCATTCTGGTTATTTGAGACCAGTGAGCACAGAGCGGCTATAGTACGTGAGGACATATGTATTCATGTTCAAGAGACCTCACTCCCTCATGTTCTTATGTATTATTTGAATGACTGAATCAATCTTACCATTCGATGGCAGTATTGTGCTTCAGTCGAGTCTCTCACACCTGAAGAAAGAATAAAATGGAAATTTGAAGAAATGGATTTTAATATCATGTGCAAATGTATTTTTTCCTTCATGATTTAGCAAGGTCAGTGATATGCATGCTTTTCAGTCACTTATCTGAACTTTTCATTAAATGCCTTTGATTTCTAAAAAGCTGCTCTTGAGAAATTTGACTTTTTGACACAATTCAATATCTTCTCAAAACATACTATTTTGTGAACATGCAAAAATGTGCAAATTAAATTAACACATCAGGATATATCAAGTAATTGGATATAGTAAAGACAGTTTTTCACAGATCTATGTCAGCAGTGTTTAGTAACTTACATACTGTAACTTTATCTCATACATGCTTTTCTCCCCAAATTTAGAAGCATCACAAATTTATTTACATGGCCATTCTATATTGTGAATAAAGCTATACAGTATGACACACAGTTGATTTTTTTTTTAAAAAAGAACATTTAGTTCTTACAAAAAAAATACAAAAATGTCTCGAATGCTTAAAGTAATTGCACTCCAACGTTTACAGTTTTCATAGAAAGTAGGCTACAATTTACAATCTAATGTAATAAAACGCAGTTCAACTGATTTGATTTTGCAGATCTTAATCATGCACATCATCTAAATAAGGTAAAGTCACCCACATCCAATCATGTAACTTGCTCTGTTTTGTTATCGTGACTTCCATAACTGGCTTAGCTAGTATCTTAACTGAATGAAGATGTGTGTTGAGGGTCTGACTGAGACAGACATGCAGAGCTTATCTCTGTAAGTGCAAGTGAACATAAAGTAATTGGGTTTTGATTAGCACAGATTCAACCTAAGAAGACTTTCCCCAAACACTGTTTAAAAGACACATCTGCCAAAGTTAAGTGTACACTTCAGAAGTGTAAATAGTAAGCAAAGGCCAACAGCCTGCAATTGAAATAGCCATGTAACCGACATAGATACTATGGATACACATCAGGAATATAAACACTGGGAGAAAAGATAGATTTCATACATTCAGATTTCGTGCATTTGAAAACCGATTATCAACTTGATCTCAGCTGCATTTGAATGAGAATTCAACGGAGTAAACTAATATGATGCAAAGGTTTACGGTTTGCCTAGTTACGTAGAATGTCGTCATTTAAAATCATGAAATAGACATTTTCTCCCCTGCCTGGATGAAAATATTCGCTTGAGACTGCAATCATGACGCACTTTTCTAGAGTGATAGCCACGTGACATTTACAGCTCATCTGATTCGCTTAAGAAGTTCTGAAGGCGGCAGATGTTTACCGCCTCCATGGTGTGATGTGCTAGAGCTGCCACCTAGTGGACACATGTAGAGCAGAACCAATGCAGTACAGAGGACTTGAGCTGATATTACTTGAGCGTATAGTTCACTTTGAAATTAATTTTTGATGTTTTAGCTTACCTCAAGGGCATCCAAGATGTAGGTGTCTGTTTCCACAGTATTTTCAATTTTGATATTTTTAGGTTAAACCGTTGTTGTCTGTCAGTCATATAACGTTAACTTCAAGAAGGTAACGTTATGGGGGTCCACGTCAAAGAGCATGCACAGAGAAGTCGAAATTAAACATGATTTAATGACTCGAGAATGTAAGTACACACTGATGGCCTAAGACACGAAACGAGTGGTTTGTGTGAGAAAACGAATAGTATACTGTATTTATTTAGTTACCTCTTGTTAACAGCTATGTCGAACTGAATGTACCAGATGTCCAACTGAATCATCTCCAAACTTTACGCCGGAAGTGATCTCTCACGCGTCTACGTCACGCATTGTTTACACGGAGATTTCGAAATTTTACCTTTCACTAAACATATTTAGATATATCGAAATCGTATTTATTTATTTTTTACTTTTCACAAAATTGGTATTTAAACTACAAACAAAATGGAAAACATTTCTTAAAGCAGACATGGATAAGGCAAATTCTTTCATTAATTCTTTTAATCACAAATGGCATAAACTCATTCTCACAAACAGCATCTTTGCCTTTCTCTCGCTCTTTTTAATTATTTTTTTAACTTTATTTTACAATTTATGGAATAAATTTCACTTGAAAAAGAAAACAAATACAGTTTTTGCATTTCAGGATGAATAGCTTCCTCTTCTCAACTTCATTCTTATTAATAAATACCTTCTCTTAAGATTCAGAGCCCTCTGAGAAGAATAATATGGATATGTTGTGGAGAAGAGGGGAAAAAAAATTTCCTTCTAATTATCTTACAAAAAGAAAGAAAGAAATGAAGCAAAAGGAATACGCGTAGGGTTGAAAACCAGAAAGGCAGAAAACAAAGAGGGGAAAAGTTTAAATGGCAGCCCAGAAATCAAAGAAAACCCATTGGATGTTATAATGTTAAAAAAAAAAATGGAATATTCACACTAAAAATAAGCACTCTCCACCTGCATGCTACTCAGTAGTGGATCCACATTAAGGTGAACTAAGACAAAGTGCATTCAGGCTAGTAATGCAGCATTTTAATAAACCTACAACTAATTCAATTCACTCTTTGTCCTGGCAGACAGTTGTTTAGGAAGAGGGGGAAAAATTTAGATTTCTAATTGGCCCAAAAAAAAACATCTGATCTTCGCAAATGTGTGAACAGGAGATGCCAAGCCACAGCGCCCCCTCTGGACAAAACACATGAGCAATAAAGAAAATAAAAGCGGATTCTTCTTCATTTGAATTTAGAATTATTGCATAAAATCTTACAACCAAATAGAAAAACAAACCAAAAACATTCAAAATTATGTAACAAACAAAATTATATTCAAAAATCACCACAACAGTTAAACATTTACTGATAATCGAGTCCTTTGCAGTGTTTGCCTTAGAAAAAAAAGGAGAACCCCCATCCCCCAATTCAGAGCCACAAAGAACCCACTGCATTGTCACATAGAAACCGGGTTTGTCAGATAACAGTTAAAACCAAGAGAGCATTTTAGGGGCTGTCGCACTGCAGACGGCTCCATTTTCCTCAGACTTTATTTTTAATTGGTTTTTATAATCAAAAGGTAACAATTTATCACAGGCTCTGACAAGACAAAAAAAAAATCTCTTTGGTGCTCCAAGGTTCACTGAGCTTAATGAATTCATATTAGTTGGTTGTTTTAGCATTCGGTTGTATTATATCAAACTGTACCACAAAAATTGTGCCTGCTGTTTGAGACACGGGCAGCTCTCTCTCTTCACCAGCATATTCAAGTACAAAATAAAAAGCAAAAAAAAAAAAGAAAAAAAAAAAGAACACAAGACCAAATTAAGTCCAGAGTTGTCAGATTAAAACTGCGGTGCAGATCCCCATCCTCCAAACGCTCATGGATCCTCCGCATCATCACGGCAATCGCAGGACCTACAGCCTCCAATCAAACATTCTCAGGTGGGCGGCGCCAGACAACATGTTTGTTCTTCTTTTTGATTGGTGGATTACTTACTAGTTGCACTTGTCCTTGTCTTTTGTTTTCCTTTTTCCATTCTTAACGTTTTCATTCAATAGCTAAACAGACTTCTTATTCAGTTTCTTGCCTTTTTTCAGAACCAACTTGTTTTTGATGTATCCCCTCTTCCTTTTGGCTGTCTGTGAACCAAGAAAACAAACAAGTTAAATACACTTGAAATAACCGATCATAACAGGCAATTGTATAACTACTATTTAATAAAAATTTATTTGATTAATTAAATGTTTTACGTATTATTTAAAAGACTACGTGGTAGACCTTAAAGGGATAGTTCACCCAAAAGAAAAAAAAAAAAAGTTAAATTCTGTTATTATGCCAGGAAGTGGCGACAAATGTGTTTCAAAAGGTTTGTCATTGAATCATTCATTTTAAAGATTTATTCACAAACGCTAAATCGAAATTGACTCGCATTCAAATTATTTTGTTCAAATAAATATTTTTAAATGAACCAAAGCAATCAATATTGTCAATAGTTCTAATGATTTTTTTTGTTTTTTCAGAATCGTAGAATTACAATCTCCTTTTTACCCACACAAAAAAAATTGTGATTCTCCGTAACCAAACGGTTGATGGACACATGTGGGAAAAATACTATGGAAGTCAATGGGGTCCATCAACTATTTGGTAAGCCATATTCTTGAAAAGAACTTAATATGTGTTCAGCAAAAGAAAGAAATTAATTGGCTTTATGCACAGCTGCACTACTTCCTGAACTTCAGCCAGCTCCTTGTTTCCTGTCTGGCATTATTGGACAAAAGTTGATTAATTCAGGTGTGTCTAATTACTGAGGTCAGGCACACCTGAATTAATCAAGTTTGTCCAATAATGCCAGACAGGAAACAAGGAGCTGGCTGAAGTTCAGGAAGTAGTGCAGCTGTGCATAAAGCCAATTCAGGTTAAGAACAACTGGATGGTGAGTAAATGACAGAACTATCCCTTTAACAAACATTTTGTGTTAAATAAATGATTGATTAATCATTCAAGCCCATCAATTAAGAACATTCCGGAAAATGACTACAAATGCCCCTATTAAGCTTTAATTCTTTTACGTATTAAAAACTCTCAAGTTCCACAGTCTCACATCATTAAATAATGATGCTGTTCTAATGGAATCTAGAGGGAGGAACCTTTTTTGAGGTGTACTTCTGCTTGGCTGCGATGTTGCGGAGCTTGTGGTCCAGAGCCTGTCGGTTCTCTTGCTTCTTCACCCTGTAGATGCGCACCAGCCAGTGCTCAGAGGTAAACGCCTCCTCCAAGTGTTTCAGACGGATGTCCTTGTTGCCGATCTCTGCGTTCCGTGTCCGATCAAATCCAGGGGGTGTGCGGAAGTCCAGCTGTGGGAGAGGTGTTTGCTGTTAGTTTTGATCTATATACACACACACACACATTACTACACTATCAGAAGGGCACAATGGTGATAGTTAAAGGATCAGCAACACAATTAATGTATAGACCACCTGAATTAAAAGGAAGCATTACTCACTTGCATTTCCCCAAAGCGGTAGTAAGACATCTTGTACATCAGGCAGTTGAGCAGGGTGGGAGAGCCGGCCTTATCCACTCTAAACTCTCCCTGTGGTGTGAAGTAATCACTTTCCTACAAAAGAACAAAAAGACACCTCAAAAAACAGCAAATATCACAAACATATGATTTATGTAGAATATACATTTCTCACTGTGGGCGACATGAAAACCCATCAATGTCTTGAAATGTATTGTAAAAGACAGTGAATGTTACATAAAGCTTTATTAATTGCAGTAGCGGCGGAGCGTTAAAGAGGATTCATTTAGAGATTCAGCATCTCAGAGAGAGTTCACGTAACAGTCTAACAGCATGATCAAACCCTGTCGGAGAAGCTCATTCGCTCTACTGCACTTCTACAAAAGCACTGGTTTCTGTTTTCAATCCCAAACCAAAGTTTTTCACATACAGATGACAATGTCGTCAACGTTCACACGGATACACGAAAACAATTAAAAATGCTGTATTATGCTACCAGGCCAGTAGTTGGCGATGTCACCCATGGACTGAGTAACGTGTTTTCACAAATTCACATTTTTTCAGTTAACACTGTGGTGATAATGGTTTCGTTTTCAAAAACGTGCACTTGTCATGTAAATGTACAGCCAAAATGCATGAACAGTTTTCCGGCCTAGTTGAAAACAATGTCACATGACATGAACAGAACCTTAGACTAAAAAAAAAAAACTTGCATGATACAATACAATTAGTTCCCTAACCTTACCTTTACAGAAACACTATTCTGAGCAACAAAGGGAAATAAAGTAAAAATAAAAACAATATACTCAAATAAAATTATACATTTTTAATTAGACAAAAAAAAAGATCATAATTGCTATTGAACATTTTTTTTAGATATTAAACCTAAAACCGTATTCTGGACAAATGTGGGCAAAACAGTTTTGATTTATTTTTTCATAAGATTTATAAGTTTGCCTCCTGAACACACACAATTTTTGTGACACGCTTTCAATTTTTGAAAAAACAAAAAAAACAAAACTCAATCTTGTATTTGGGTCAAAAATGGGCACCCATAGAAATGAATGGGAAAAACTGTAATTTAGAGCATTCTAAAATAAGCCAAAATAAGACACCAGGTGACAGCAAAGTCACTTCATCTTTAGGTTTTAGCTCTAAGAACTTATTGGAATGATTTTTTTTAATGTAGTTAAAAAAATGAAAAAAATAAAACTACATAGTAATTCATTTAAATAGAAATAATTTACATAGAAAATATGGTACTTTTTGAAGTAAATAAATTCAAAAAATACCCCCAAAATAAATAAAAAAAAAACACCATAAATGGATAGACAAAACTTTATCGAAGACAGTGATAACATTTATAATAAATTAAAATTAGGATCACACCTGAGTCCTCCGTGCCCACATTTGTCCACAATTACAGGATTAAGGGCAATAAAGTGAATACGGTTTGAGGGTTAAATAAAATTTAATATTTTTTTAGCCGACCTTGTTTTTTTCCTCTTCAAACAAATCCCTGGCCATCTCTAATCTTTTCCTTTATTACAAATTCAATAAAGCAATAAAACAACCAATTCCCTTACCTTTACAAATACAGTATTCTCAGAAAAAAAGAAAACTATAAATTGCTGTAATATATATTTATATATAATTGCCCATCCCTAATCTATAATGATTTCAAAATTATAGCACACTGGACATACAAAAGCAAGGATTGACATTGACACTGACCCGGATATCTTTAGGATGCTCCCCCTCAGCGATGCGCACCATCCACAGGAACTTGTTAATGTCGTCGCCTGAGTATCCAATCACTCCCCCGAAGATGATCAGAACGTAATCCACATCCAAGGACTTCATTATCTCATAGGCTGCACTCTCATTGGAGGACATGGCTTTACCGACCTGCACAAGGAACAGAATATTGATGGCGGTCTTTCAGTGTCCTCAAGATGGCGCTACTGAGACAGAGCTCCGATACCATATCAAAAGCAGGTCATTTCTTCTTCAACATTTAATCTTAAATGATAGCAAAACAGACCCCATAGTAATGTCTGTCCTCACCAGTGCTATGTGGCTGTTATTCCACGTGTTGTTGTCCACCAGCGTGGTGCGGTTGGCCATGCCGGCTATCTGATACCCGTAGTCCCACCAGGACATGACTCGAGCGTGTTCATCTGTATTCTGCCTGAGCCAGTAATACGCTTCACGGAAATCATCCAGAATGTTGCGTGACCTGGAATCAGGAAAAATCAATAACTCCCAATATTTCTTCTTTTAAACAAGAAAAAAAGCCACATGAAGGTGCTCTTACCCGTCATGGTTGTATGATGCCAGCACTACACTGGGACTGGAGTAGGCGTTGCTGGTGACCCACGTGCAGTGCACTGCAAACATCATCAAGAGCATCAGCATTAACATGGTAACAATGCTTTTGATGTTGGGGCCCAAACCCTCTTCCGGCCGGTCCTGCTCCGACACGTGCTTTCGGACTTTGCCGGCCTGCAAACGCACATGGACACACCAATCAAACAAAATACAGATGAGCTACAAACAAGCTACCCACCAATCACCATTCTGTTCCCAGTAACAAAGCATTTCCTATAAAGCAATCTGGTCTGGTGTTCGATCTCAAACTATTGTCAAAAAGTAATTACAGTTGTTAACTATTATTATTATTATATTCAATTTAAAATATTAGTTATTAATAGTTACATAAAATGCTGCAATATTATATATCCCAAATATTACAAAGTTCTTAAACTAATTGGCATAAGAGGAATCACAAAGATTGTAATAAACATAATATACATATAATAAACATTGTTGTTCTTTCGTCGTTTCAACTGCTATTAATTTCCTTTGGACAAATGCGTCTGCTAAATGATTAAATGTAAATGCAAAAATAGCTATAATACTCATCATTTCGATTTTATTTAAAAGGTTTATATTATTTGATTAATAAAGCATCATTATATATTTAATATATAGCATAATAATAATCATAAGGACAATGATACGTTTTATAAATATTTAAATGCATGAACAATGACAATAACAATTATATTTTATATATATTATATAAATTCATTAATTTGGTACCATGCACGTTTTTGTAAGGCAGGCTTAAAACTGCTACATTTTATCCACCAAGGTGTCCTTGGCCTGACCTTTGACCCTTCACTCACCTTATCATAGAGGTTCCCCTGATTCCTCTTGTCGTCCTCATCACTGCTGTCCTCAGCCGGCGGGTTCTCGCGCTTCATATCGTCGCCCAGGTAGTGCTCAAACACACTGGAGAAGGCGATGGCTGACAGCATACACACCACTGGGGTGAGTGTCAGCATCAGACGCACCATCACACCAGCAAAGTACACTGCGCTGATGGCATATAGAGCCACTAGGGGGCAATGGAGAAAACAGCCGTTATGATTCCAGAAGACAATGTAGCACTGCAGTGTAGTGCTTATCGTTCTGTACTGGATAACTCCAGAGAGAAATCGAAAAACACGGAAGTGGGCCTTTAAACACGTAGCAACATGTCGTCTGTTCAAGTTCCCTTGTTTATTCTACCGAAAGACTTCAGTGACTCCATGACAGCCATTGAAAAATAACATACTCGTCTGGGGACTGAGACTAATTCAATGCATTCTGTTCCCAAGCGCCTCCACAAATTGAAATGCTCACAGCAGACATCAAATAGCAGAGAGTGTTCAAGAAAAAACAGGATACAATCACCATTCACCACATTTTAATATTGTTCAGAATAAACAGCCTGCTGAGAGATTAAAGCTCGAGAATGTTTAATCGCACTTCTGGAGACTCAAAATGTAGTTGTTTATTTAACAGAAAAGACAATGGAATCTACCCTGATGACATTTCATATACTTTTAATCCTATAGATCATTATTTTATGAAGGCTTTTATAAACGAAGGCTTAAAATGATTCCAAGGATGAATACAGGCAAGAACTGAACACAGGCACATCTTCTGGTGAATGCAATGACATTACACTTGCTCACCAAAGACTCGCTCATCGTTGATGTTCTTGATGCAGAACCAGAGGCCTGCTGGGAAGGTGCAGACCAGGATGTGCAGGTCAAAGAAGAAGGAGACCCAGGTGGTGGGCTGGTGCTCTGACACCGATGCGATGATGGGGATGTGGATCTTTGCATATCTGAGGATAACAAGCAGGGATGGCGATATGTAAAAATGTTGCAAATGAAGCTCACATTAACATCAAAAAACTAAGCTGGCACAACCCAGGTGATGTCAGACAAAAAGAAAAAGGAAGAACAAAAATGAAAGATTACAACGACCAAAATGAACGAATCTTTTCCCGAGTCAATTCGTATTGAACCAAATGACACGAAAAAAAGAGTTAAACGAGTTCGAACAGGAGAGTCACGAACGTGCATCACAGAACAGAGCAAGGCGACCATTTGAGCTTATAAAACTTAAACTTTGTTATTTATTTATTTATTAAATGAGCGATCGTTACGCTTGATAAGACCCTTATTCATCGTCTGGAGTCATTTAAAGCCCTTTGAACAGTTTGCATTAAAACCGTCTTTTGGACCTTGAACCGTTTGGTTACCAGTAAAGTCCATTATATGGAGAAAAATTCTGGAATGTTTTCCGACGCGAATACTTTTTGTGCGAAAAAACAAACAAAAATAACGAGTTTATTCGACTATTTATTTTCTTCCTTGTAGGCCAGAACGAGACTTCCTTAGATTTCCACGACGCATGCGCGAGAATTGCGATCTGCTCACACCAGCTTACACTACTTCAGATCGCAATTCTCGCGCATGCGTCGTGGAAATCTAAGGAAGTCTCGTTCTGGCCTACAAGGAAGAAAAGAAATAGTCGAATAAACTCGTTATTTTTGTTTGTTTTTTCGCACAAAAAGTATTCGCGTCGCTTGATAAACATATAGTTGAGCCACGGTAGTCACTTGGGATATTTAAACATTTTCTTCATTGACTTTCTGGGCCGTCAAGAGGCAGTCCTTTAGGAGCCAATGTGGTAGTTATACAGCTCTCAAATTTAATCAAAAATATCTTCATTTGTGTTCCGAAGACGAACGAAGGTCTTACGGGGTTGGTACAGCATGGGGGTGAGTAATTAATGACTTAATTTTCATTTTTGGGTGAACTAACCCTTTAAAAACCTTAATTTCTTTTCGACTGAAGAAAGACAAACATGGACATCTTGGATGACATGGGGGTGAGTAAATTATCAGCAAAAGTTTTTAAAAAAAGTGAACTACTCCTTTAAACAATGTCTTTTGGGCAAGCGAAAACCTCTCAGTTTGTGCTAAAACAGGCCTGCTTGTTGTAGAGTTGCACTGCTGTTCTTCCTCTCAATGTTGCTGCATTACTGCACTCAATTTTGGTGACTATCAGTGTTCTAGTGATCATTATCTGGCGACCTGACCTTCCGAATAGGTGCTGACTGAAACGCAGATGGCTGACTGCGCACAGCGAGAGCTCGACAGGACTGTGGGTCTCCCTGCAGAGCTGCTGCTTTAAGGGAGTTACACATTTATGAATTTATGATGGGCGACGTTTCACTGAGGGCAAAGAACAAAAAGCAAATGGGTTTTTGTGGCTGCAAAGTAAAAAGGTACATACATTGCCATACCGGCAGGGCTCCCAAAATAATTGAATAAATAATCAAGATTACTATACAGGCCTATCAGCAATGACAACCTCTCCTAATGAGCATGTTTCAAGGTCCACAGCTGTTTGATCTGTTTCACTTCTGTTTGTGATGATACACAAATTTAAGTCCTGGAAAGTTGTGTCACAGCAGAAACTTACACCATACTTCTAGTAACACCCAAAATACACTGCAAGTGAGTGATGTGACAAAACTAGAACGCTTCATGAGAACTCGCACTCAACTGCACAGCTCAAACACTTGCAGTGACAGCTTGATTGCAATGGGATGGGAATGTTCTAGCTTTTTCAGCTTCCAGTGTACATATATTAGTTTTAAAATAAGCCATTTTTTTCATGCAGCTAAGAGAGTAAATGTGACCAGGTCTTGATCTACAGATGAAGAGTTCAGATGCAAAAGCTTCTAAGTGCCATTTGAATTTTTCTTCTAGAATGATCATTTTTATCAAGCTTGTATATTTAAGTTCAGTAATTTCACTTAAATTGCAATGAGGATTACCTATTAATTGTCATTTAAGTGAAATTACTGAACTTGAATATATAAGCTTGATAAAAATGATCATTTTAGAAGAAAATTTCCAATGGCACTTAGAGCATCTGAACTCTTCAGATATAAAATATCTAAAAAAGCAACAAATTACTTGAACAGTTCAGGATTTTACCTTCTTTAGTTTTTAAATGGAAATGTGTGTGTCTTGTTTGGATCCCTTTTCATTTTGCATCAAAATCAATATGATTTTGTTTATATCAAGCCTTGTTTTATGACCGATAAGATTTTTTGGCATTGTGACAATTTTCTGAACAGTTATGCAGATTTCCCCTCAAAATCTGATTTCTAGAATACAAACAAATCAATCAAATTGTAATGTAATCTAAAAAAGTATATAATTACATGTGGCTGTTGTGCAATTATTTATGCTAAACTACATTCCCATTTAATAATAAAGAACACGATATTACAGTAATGAGAATTATTGGAAAAAAAAAGGGAAAAGAAAAACATTATGGTGATGAACACCTGAAGGAGAAAAAAAAAGTGTGACCCAGACATTGTTTATATATTAAACTTGTATATGAAGTTAACCTCACATTATAAAGCAATACCACTGTAGCAGACAAAACATATCGTGAGATTCAACCAAATTATTAAATCAAAAATTGTGATTTATATTATGATTCTGGGGTGAAATATGACCAAGACATTTCTTTAAGTCCCCCTGTAGTCAATTGAATCCCTTGAAACTCATCTTTAATTACCAAAATGACATATTTATACTAGGGCTGTCAAATGATTAATCGCATCCAAAATAAAAGTTTGTTTTTACAAAATATACAAAATATATGTGGGTGCACTGTGTATAATTATTTCATATATATATATATATATATATATACACACATATACATATATATATATATATATATAAATAAATACACACACGCTTGTATATATTTAAGAAATATTTTCATGTACTGTATATAGATTTAGATAGATTTATATATAAATATTCTATATATAAATAATATTTTTTTCTTAAATATACATGCATGTGTGTGTATATTTATATATATACACAATAATTATACATAGTGCACCCCCATATATTATGTAAACACAAACTTTTATTTTGGATGCGATTAATCGTTTGACAGCCCTAATTTATACAACATATTTGTATATAGAAGAGAACAAGGTAGATTTCAAACTGCGTGTTTGATACGGATTTTGGTTCACTGCAGTTTTAAGGGGGAAAATACTCAGCAATGGTGTTGACTGATGAATTCACACAAGGTCTGTCTTTAAGCATAATTGAAACACCACATAGACATAAATAAACATTAAAAACTTGATTTTCACCACAGGGGGTCTTTAAGATTTGTGAGATTAAACTAAATTCTATTAATCCCTCAAAAAAATGTTTTTACAATAACCATTTCAATTTGTCAATGGCATACAATTTGCCACATGCTTTTGCACTAGCAGCGGGGTTTCATTGGTGGTGTGAAAGAATATCAACTGAATGAAGCTATTCAGACATAATTTAAGTCGGTCTAAGAACCTGCTTCCAGATATAAATCACGCTACTTGAGCCAGTGACAAAATCAGCTCTTTTGTTGTTAAGCCATTGAACAGGGTGTGCTAACGAGCTATTAGCAACTACTCATACGACCAAGTAGTACCCCAAAAAAAAGAAAACAGAAAAGTGTTCAGAACTATTCAGCATTCTTACCCGGTGTCCCAGAGAGAGTAAAAACGCCCACTCCAAGGAGCAATGTACCCTGAAAAGCACAAGAACACAACAGAGTGATTAAACGATAACAGGCACACGCAAACCACCCGACCATTACTGACTCAAGAGCACTTTCAAGCAGCTTCTGAGGCGCTGATGAGCTTGGACTACGTCCAGTGAACCTTAATACCACACATACAGCCAGCAACATTTTCAATTAATCTGCACCGTGAGACTGCACTCGGTTTGAAAAGCAGTGTGGTGAGCGGAGGGAAGTGTTTAATGAGATCTCAGAGGCCTTCTGCAGACGAGACCCTGCAGTAGAAAGATTAATGAAAGCCTCAGGTACGACGGGAATACAAGCAAATCACCCTGACTTCATATATGCCGGCAGAGGTGTGGTGTTAAGAGCCTGAGGTCATGAAGTCACGCTGTATTCAGGTGAGAAGTTAGAGAATTGGCTGCGATTATTTCATTGGATGCGATGACATGGATGTTTTTTTTTTTCTTCCCTCACTGAAAGTTGCTTGGTTTGGATGATTTAGACAAGGACAGAATATGAAAGAGATTGCCATCTCAATGCCATCAAGGGTGATATGTTGAAGGAGGGGGAAAAAAAGTGTTTCATAGTCCATCAACATTGTGTCCTCTAACTGACAAGTAAACAGCATTGAACCTTTTTAATATTACACTGAAAAAATAAACTGCAAATCAGTCAAGCAGGGCGACAATTTATTATGGTGCAATCTATTTACTGACAATCTTGCAAAATAGTGGGGAATTAAAAAACAAAAACAAAAAAAATCTTCCCATGACTGTTGAGACCTTTCAATAGAGAGTGGGGTAAGATATGTCAGTGGATAAATCTGTGCCAGACCCATCAAATCAAAAAAGGCATCATTTTTAACATGTAACTAAATATCTATATAGGCCTCACCATAATCCATTTACAAAATTGATAATAATACGAATTTTTTAACATTGATAATAATAAGAAATATTCTTTGAGCAACAAATCAGCATATACGAAAGACTTCTGAATGAACATGTGACACTGAAGACTGGAGTCAAATTAAGCATTGTCATAGAAAAAACAACATTTAACATGTTATAATTTAAAATAACTTTTTCTATTTTAATATATTTCCTAATATTACTTTTATTCCTGTATTTATCAAATGAATGCAGCTTAGGTGAGAATAATCGTGTGACTCATATAGATAAGATTATTATAAATCTTAAACCCAAATGATAGTATAAATGGTTCACATTCCCGAATTACACGTTTAAAAGACAATTAAAAAAGGATGAGTGGGTGGTAAGGCTATCTTTTTTTCATGTTTGTATGTAATAGATCATTTCTTATATTTCAGGATGTTTGCAATCATCTGATATTAGAATATTAATTTTAAATATTACTCCTTGCCCAAAAGGATGCACAGTTTACCCCACTCTCCCCTAACTAATATCCAACCAAAGACCTATTTTAAGTCAGAATTTTTGGCAGGAAAAAAAAAAAAAAAGTCCCATTTGTGGCCGAAGTTCACTTTGAAAATTAGTTCAAAATTCAATTTTTATTCAGAGATTTTTAAATAGTACAAATGAAATGCAGCTGTTGTCCTTTTACACTCACCTGTGTAAGTCAGGTAAATAACAGTGAGGAAAACCACCCCTGCAGCCATAGAAACGCCCAGAAAGAACAGTGTCTGGAACTCCTGCCTGGTCAGTCTGTCCTTCAGATACTGCAGAAAGGCGTAAGCCTGAAGTAAAGCAAATACACCTGCAAACGCAAATGATCCATTAGCCCATTTACTCGACTCTCACACACGGTCATGAAGGACTGCTGCTGATTGGATGTGATGTAAATGATTGTCGTCATGACTATATGGATTTGAGTTGAGAGTGCTGCTTTTAAATCAGTGTAAATGAGCAACAGTAATGAACTTACCTGCTGCAGCCATGTGCTCACTTGTCCTGATGGGCTGGAAGCCTACGAAGGGGATCTGCATGGACAGCACCAATCCCACTATATAAAAGGTGCTGTAGGCTGAGATAAAAAGAAGTAAAGAAAGTGAGAATAGCCCTAGATGGTCACTGATGGTAAAAAAAACTAACTTTTATTATGTGAACACTTAAAGGGATGGGTCACCAAAAAACGAAAACTCTGTCAGTATTGACTTGTGTTCCAACCCAGTAGGACTTACTCTTTTCAGTGGAACACAAAAGGAGTAATTCTGAAGAAAATGTCCCATTTGCAGTCTTCCATGCAATTACAATGAACAGTGACAGATGGGGGAGTCTGTCAAGCTTAAAAAAACATGACACAAAAGCACCATAAAAGTAACTTGAATATCGTCTATAAAACTTTATTTCCAAGTTGTCTGAAGACTTGAAAAAGTTATGACTTTAATCTTAGCCTCTTCCTCAGATAACGCTATTATATGGCTTTAGAAAGACATGGAATGTAGCGCATCAGTCAGCTTTTATTGTGCTTTTGCATCCTTTTAAATGCAACCAGCTCAATTTTTCAAAATATCTTCTTTTCCCACATATGTACACAAGTCATGCAAGTCTAGTACAACATGAGGCAGAGGAAATGACAGTATTTTATCATTTTTTGATAAACTATCCATTCCTCTCCCTGTGACCAATTGATTAAGTTCATCGACTGCAAGTCACTTCTGTTACCATTCAAAACTTCAAGACTTTTTTG